>NC_050599.1:29740241-30940241 GCF_013368585.1 Megalops cyprinoides | reverse complement strand
TTGCCATAGATGCTGACTGAAGAGTTACCCTGCTCCCACCCTGAGCGTAACGTAAGAGCAAAATGGCCGCCATGTGAATAAGAATGATAAGAAATACTTTATTAATCCCGAAGGAAATTTGAGTGTCACAAAGAGAAAGAAAGAAGTTTGTGCAATTATGCATTGAGAAGTTATCATGCTTGTGCTATGATTATATACATAGCATAAAATGAATTATGAAACAAGAATAAACAAGGGTAAGGTTATTGCCATTATACAGTATGAAGTGCAGTAGAAAAACAGTTATTGTTGTACAATATGCAAAACAATGATAACTGTATAGTGCAAATCCTGACCAGATGGCTAGAGAACAGTTATTGTCCCATGTGCAACGATTATGTGTGTGTGTGGGGAGGGGGGCAGCACAGAGCATCAGATGCCAGTCAATCCCATGTTGCAGCAGAGAGGAGAAGAGTTGTATAGTTTGATGGATGCAGGCAGAAAAGACCTTCTGTGCCTCTCAGTGGAACATTTTGGGGAGATCAGCCTGCCACTGAAGGTGCTCTTCATCTTCACAAGCCCATCATGGAGAGGATGGGAGGTGTTCTTTAGGATGCTCACCAGCTTGTTAAGCATCCTTCTCTCCGCCAGCGCCCCTAGTAAGTCCAGCTCAATTCCGCCACCTATGACAGAGCTGGCTTTCCTGATGAGCTTGTTCAGTCTGTTTGCATCCCCAGCTTTCAGACCACACCCCCAGCACACCACCGCATAGAAGATGGCACTGGAAACCACAGACTGGTAGAATCTGCAGCATCTTGTTGCAGACGTTGAAGGATCGTAGTCTCCGCAGACTCCGCATAACGGAGTCATCACAGAACTTCTGAAGGTGGCATGACTGAGTTGTACCTGAAGTCACAGGTGTACAAGGTTAATAGGAAGGGAGAGAGGACAGTCCCCTGGGGTGCCCCTGTGCTGCTCAGTACTGTCTCTGACACATTGCTCCCACATCTCACATACTGTGGTCTGTTGGTCAGGTAGTCAGTAATCCAGGTCACAAGCAGGGCGTCCACTCGCATGCACTTGAGCTTGTCTCCCAGCAATAAAGGCTGTATGGTGTTGAAGGCACTGGAGAAGTCAAAAAATATGACTCTCACAGTGCTTCCAGCCTCATCAAGATGGGAGTAGGCCCGGTGCAGCAGGTATATGATGGCGTTCTCCACTCCAATGTGTTCCTGGTAAGCAAACTGCGGGGGTCCAATGCTGGTCTGATCAGGGGTCTGAGGTGGGAGAGGACAAACCTCTCCAGGGTCTTCATCACATGTGATGTTAACGCCACTGGCCTGTAGTCATTTAAGACCTTGGGGTGCCCCTTCTTGGGCACAGGGACCAGGCATGATGTTTTCCATAGCGCAGGAACCTTTCCAAGTCTCAGGCTCAGACTGAAGATGTTTTGGAAGACTCCACAAAGCTGTTCAGCACAACCCTTAAGCACCTCAGTCCCCACGCCGTCGGGGCCTGCAGCTTTGCCTGAGTGGAGTCTTTCCAGTTGCCTCTTCACCTGGTCAGTTGTGATGGCTGGGAAGAGTGGCGAGGGGGGAAGGGCAGTCCCCGGTACAGGGGCCTGAGAGGGTCTGGAGGGGGGCTGTATGGTGATATGGGAGGTGTGAATAGTCGAGGGGCTGGGGGGTGGGTGGACCAGGGCTTCAGTATCAAACCTATTGAAAAACAGGTTCAACTCATTGGCCCTGGCCACACAGTCCTCTCTCACACGGCTGCTGGTCTGGTTGTAGCCTGTGATTCTCCTCATGCCGTTCCACACCTCCCTTGTGTTGTTCTGTTGAAGCCTGCACTACTCCTTCCTCCTATAGGCATCCTTGCCCTCCTTGATGTTAAGTGTCCTCTGGACCCTCTTAATCTCCTCCCTGTCCCCGGCTCTGAATGCCCTCTTTTTGTTATTAAGGAGAGCCTTAATGTCACTGGTAATCCAGGGTTTGTTATTTGGAAAACATTGTACTGTGTGGGTGGGGATGACATTGTCCACACAGAAGTTGATGTAGTCCGTGATGCATTGAGTAAGCTCTTCTACATCCTCTCCGTGAGGCTCAGTGAGAGCCTCCTAGTCAGTGGCCTCAAAACAACCCCTGAGAGCCTCAACTGCATCACGTGACCACCTCCTGAATGTCTTGGTGGTTGCAGGTTGCCGCTGGACAAGAGGCTTATACTGGGGTGAGAGGTGGACCAGGTTGTGATCCGATCTGCCAAGTGGGGGCAGGGCTGTGGAGCTGTATGCGTCTTTAGCGTTGGCATACAGTAAGTCTAGGGTTTTATTGTCTCTGGTTGGACAGTCAACAAACTGGGTGAAGTTTGTCATAGTGGAAGACAGAGTCACGTGGTTGAAGTCTCCAGATATCGCAATGAAAGCGCTGGGGTGCTGTGACCGGAGCTCCGCCGTCACCGAGTGGATGACGTCACACGCTGTGTTCGCGTCGGCCGATCGTGGAACATAAACAGCAATCATTATCACATGTGAGAATTCCCTCGGCAAATAATACGGACGTAGAGCGACCGCTAAGAGTTCAATGCCCGGGCTGTAAATACTCTCCTTGACAGTAATATGCCCTGGGTTGCACCATCTGTTGTTAATGAGAACGACAAGCCCCCCTCCTTTTTTCTTACCGCTCTTCCTTCGGTCTCTATCTGCCCATATTGTCTCAAAGCCGGTGACGGTGGCGTTGGAGTCCGGGATATCTTCATGCAACCATGTCTCCGTAAAACACATGATACTGCACTCCTGAAATTCCCTCTGGCTCCTCACCAGTGCCGTCAGTTCGTCCGTCTTATTCGCCAGCGATCTCATATTTCCCATAATGATGGAAGGGAGATACGGCTTGTATCTCCTCTTCTTCATTCGCCGTTTAATCCCAGCTCTGCAGCCACGGTATTTCCTCCTTATTTCACCCGGAATACGTTGTTTGTATTCCACAGGGGCAGTTGCCGATCGCCATGATAGGAGTTCCTCCCGAGTGTAAACAAAGGGAGCCTGCTCCCCCCGACATGCGCTCGCACATCGTTTGGGTGAAAAAAGTGTCCCGATGAGCAGGAACGTGAGAAAAACTTCACTAAAGCGTGCAGAGTGCATTCAAAGACTAAAATTAGAAAAAACAAACAAAAAGCTAGAAAAGGATGCTAAAGCTAAAAATAGATCGACCAAACAATACAACTAGATCGGAGCAGTCGCGACGGGCAGCCACCTGTAGCAGCGCCGGAAGTAATAAGGCTAATTATAGTACCACCTATTGGATCTTGTCCAAATCTGCAGCTGGGTAGGCTACTGTTGTCCGAGTCAGACCGCAAATAACAAACACAACATTTAGCCAGCGCAAAATTGATGCGACACAACAGATAAATATCGGCCACTGCCATTGGTGAATGTCATCTTATTTGCCAATAGGCCGATGGCAGTCAACAAGGCGAATATCGGCCAATACCGATGTACGGCAGATTTATCGGTGCATCCCTAGTATAATGAGGCTTCAACAGTCTGTGGAAGCCTTATATTAACCTCAACCAAACCTTAAGGAACAAGGGCAGTGGATTTGTCCCTAATTTCTTAGGTTGGTTCAATTCTTCAAAAGGGACCAATGATTATAGCCACCAATAACTCTTTATTGTACATATGGCATCTGACCATTGTATTAAGATCATTTTGATTATTTAAAATGCTGGAAGATGCATTCAAGTTTGTTTACTTTATGATATGTTTACACTGTATTAATTGATATTAACACATCACAGTGCTTACGTTGCAGGTCTTGATGAACTCTGAGTCGTCCTCGCGCAGGTAGACAGGAAGTGCACGAAGGGACAAAGTGCGTCTCAGTGACATCATGTTCTTCCTTGATTGACAAATCAAAATTGTAATAATTATTGTTAATATTATGTAATAATTGTACAAATATTTTTCAAGCACAAACTGGTTCTACCTATGTATTTTTTATACAACAAATAATTTATCCCCCAATTCAATTATCAAAAGCAATTATGTATTATCTTAAATATGTAAAAACTGAAACCAACCCAATAACACAAAGAATGAGAGAAAGGTAAACAAGACAATGAAGGGGATTAGTAGTCAGTGCAGTGATTCAGCTCCACACGAATACATGATTTTTTCTTATTTTAACTTCACACATTTGAAAATGGTTATTTTTTAAACATCCATAGTTGTCAGAGCCTCCTTTTTGGAATTGCCAACATTATTAATTGACTAATTAATGAGTATTGGTCATATTTTAGCAGAGCACAGTGTCACATGAGCACTGTACTGTTTGTATATCCTGTAACCAGAAACAAGGTTGAATACTTTTGTTAGTGACAGGCTTCTTTACTCTTGTAGAGGTCTTTGGCTGGGTTGACCCTAGAGACAAAACAAGTGAGAGACAGTCCAATGACAAGACAGTGACTGCAATTCCAGTCACTGTCCTGTTACTTGTTCACTGCAGGCTAGTGTCAGTGCTCCGCCTCCTTAGCTGTCGTGCTTTTGTTTTCCTTGTGTTTTTCCTGCCCCGCTCCCCGCCCGGTCTCCGCCCGCCTGATTGCCTGCACACCTGCTTTCCATCCCCTCGTCTGCCCTGCCCTATATGTTCCCTGCTTTTCCCTGTCCTGTTGCTAGTTCGTCACAGTGTTTTTTCGCCTGTTTCGTCCCCGCGTTTGCTTTATGCTTCAGTCTGCCTGTTTCCCGTTTTTCGACCCTGCTTGCACCCTGACCTCGTTTTTGCCTGCCTCCTTGCCTCGTTCGCTTGATTGCCTGCCTGTCCGGTTCCCCGACCTTGCCTGCTCCGATTTCCCGATCCTCGCTTTGTCCACGGACTGCCTCCCGGTTTTCGACCCTGCTTGTTTTCGGATTAGCGATTTGCCTGACGATTCCATTAAAGACGCACGGAACCCGACGCTCCCGTGGTCCGCGCCTGAGTCCCTGCCTGAGCCCCGACAGTACGAACTAGCCACCATGGACTCAGCGGACCTACCCCAGCTGCGGGCTGCACTGGAGCTGCAGGGCGCGTTGTTGGGGGGGCACCAATCCCAGCTGGGAACCATCGGCCGGTCCCTGGAGGGCCTCACTGCCAGCCTCGCCAGCGTCACGTCCCAGCTGCAACAGCTGCAGCTGAGCCAGGGTAATCGCCTCTCGCCGCCTGCGGCAGCTCCCCCACCAGTTTCACCAGTACCCCCGAGCCGGGAGCCCCGTCTGCCTCCTCCCGAGTCATACGCGGGGGATCCAGGAACCTGTCGGTCGTTCCTCTCCCAGTGCTCCCTGGTTTTCGAACTGCAGCCCTCCACGTTTCCCACGGACCGGGCGAAGATCGCCTACGTCATTACCCTGCTGACGGGACGTGCCAGGGAGTGGGGCACTGCGGTCTGGGACGCCGGCGTTTCTTTCTGCCAATCCTTCACAGCCTTTGCTGAGGAGATGAGGAGGGTCTTCGACCGATCCAGACACGGTCGCGAGGCTGCAAGGGAGATGCTCAGGATTCGCCAGGGGCGCCGGTCAGTGTCGGATTTTGCGATAGACTTTCGCACTCTCGCTGCCACCAGTGGCTGGAATACAGCGGCGCAGTACGACGCCTTTCTTCACGGCCTTTCGGAGTCCATCAAGGACGAGCTGGCCACTCGGGAACTGCCGGCCAGCTTTGACGCCCTGGTGGATCTGGCCATCCGTGTCGACCAGCGCCTGTCGCAGCGGTGCCGGGAGAGAGGAGCCAGTGGATTGCTGAGCCCCTTCAAAGAACTGCCCGCACCGGTTGCGCGTAGCCCCGCCATTCTGCCGCCTACTTCCCCGGAGCCGATGCAAGTAGACCGCACTCGCATGACTCGCCTGTCCCCTGCCGAGCGACAGAGGAGGATTAGCGCCGGAGCCTGCCTGTACTGCGGTCAGCCAGGGCATTTTGTGGCGACCTGCCCTGTTAAAAGCCAGCGCTCACCCGTAGCAGGGGGAGTACAGGTGAGCGTAACCCCTTTAAGCCAGTCCCCTGAGATCCGCCCCCTGTTTTCGGCCACTCTGCTCATCGGGGGTCGTTCCCATGCTGTCTCTGTTTTAATCGATTCGGGGGCCGATGGGAGTTTCATTGATGCCGGCTTGGCGGCCCGATTGCAGCTGCCCCGTATCCCGCTGCACTCGCCGCTAGAAGCCCACGCCATCACCGGGGCCCCTCTGGTCCGCATCACCCACGCTACCCCCCCTGTGAGCTTCCTCATCTCCGGCAACCATCGCGAAGAGATCGTGTTGCACGTGCTAGACACCCCACAAGCGTCCGTGGTCCTGGGCCATCCCTGGCTAGCTCAGCACAACCCCCACGTTGACTGGCAGGGCAACAAGATTCTGGGTTGGAGCCCGTTCTGCCATTCTCACTGTCTTCGCGATGCTCTGACTCCGGTGTCACCTGACGCCGCCGCACCCGAGGAATTCCCGGACCTGTCAGCAGTGCCGCTGGAGTACCTGGACTTGAAGCCAGTCTTCAGTAAGTCCCGCGCCACCTCGCTTCCTCCGCATCGGCCCTACGACTGTGCAATCGATCTCTTGCCCAGCTCCTCACCCCCGAGGGGGCGCCTGTACTCCCTGTCTCCGCCGGAGAGGAGGGCCACGGATCGCTACATCCGGGAGTCCCTAGCCGCCGGGATCATCCGCCCGTCCTCCTCGCCTGCCGGGGCCGGGTTTTTCTTCGTCGGTAAGAAGGACGGCTCTCTCCGTCCCTGCATTGATTACCGGGGTCTCAATGCCATTACCGTTAAGAATCGCTACCCCCTACCGCTCCTGTCCGCTGCTTTTGAGTCGTTGCAAGGGGCCACCGTCTTCACCAAACTCGACCTCTGCAACGCTTACCACCTGGTCCGTATCCGTGAGGGAGACGAGTGGAAGACTGCCTTCAACACTCCTTCCGGGCACTGTGAATATTTGGTCATGCCGCTCGGGTTAACTAATGCCCCAGCTGTATTCCAGTCACTGGTAAACGATGTCCTCCGGGACATGCTGAGCCAGTATGTGTTCGTTTACCTGGACGACATACTCGTCTTCTCCCGTTCCTTGCCCGAACACGTCCAGCATGTCCGTCGGGTTCTCCAGCGCCTGCTGGAGAACCACCTGTATGTCAAAGCGGAGAAGTGCGAATTCCATCGGAAGACCGTCTCCTTCCTGGGTTTCGTGATCACAGCGGGAGAGATCCAAATGGACCGGCAGAAAGTGCGAGCAGTAGAGGAGTGGCCTCGCCCCACTTCCCGTCGAGAGCTGCAGCGCTTCCTCGGCTTTGCAAATTTTTACCGCCGCTTCGTTCGGAATTACAGCACGGTAGCGGCTCCCCTCACTGCTTTGACGTCTGTCAATAGGGCTTTTACCTGGTCCCCGGGAGCCGAGGAGGCATTCCGCAACCTGAAGGGCTGCTTCACCTCAGCGCCCATTCTAACCCAGCCCAATCCTGCCCGACAGTTCGTCGTGGAGGTGGACGCCTCGGACGTGGGAGTGGGGGCCGTCCTTTCACAACGCTCCGCTTCCGACAACAAGCTCCGCCCATGTGCTTACTACTCCCACCGTCTTTCACCCTCTGAGCGTAATTACGACATCGGTGACCGGGAGCTACTCGCTGTTAAACTGGCGCTGGAGGAGCGGAGGCATTGGCTGGAGGGGGCGAAGACGCCGTTCCTGGTATGGACCGATCATAAGAACCTGGAATACATCAGGTCGGCTAAGCGTCTGAACCCCCGACAGGCCCGCTGGTCCCTGCTGTTTTCCCGGTTCGACTTCACTCTGTCCTACCGACCGGGAACCAAGAATGGGAAACCCGATGCTCTGTCTCGCCTGTTTGCGCCAGCAGACGAGATCCAGGAACCCAGCACCATTTTGCCTGCCTGATGCGTGGTCGCAGCGGCGCAATGGGACATCGAGACCATCGTCCACGCCGCTCTCCGGACCAAACCGGGTCCTAGCTCCTGTCCCCCTAATCGCCTCTTCGTTCCTCGTTCTGTCCGATCCCAGGTCCTGCAATGGGGACACTCGTCCAGACTCGCCTGCCATCCCGGCGCCCGACGTACAGCGGTGTTCATCAGTCGGCGGTTCTGGTGGCCCACCATTAAAGAGGACGTCCGCAGCTTTGTTTCTGCCTGCTCGGTCTGCGCCCGGAACAAGACGCCTAACCAGCCGCCTGCTGGTCTGCTGCAACCCCTGCCGGTTCCCCGACGACCCTGGTCCCACATTGCGCTGGATTACGTCACCGGTCTGCCCCCATCTGATGGTAACACCACCATCCTCACCATCGTTGATCGATTTTCCAAGTCCGTCCACTTCGTTCCACTCCCCAAACTCCCCTCTGCCAGAGAAACCGCCCAACTGCTTGTACACCACGTGTTCAGGCTGCACGGGCTGCCCACTGACGTGGTGTCTGATCGGGGTCCCCAGTTCACCTCTCACTTCTGGAGGGCTTTTTGCAGGCTGCTGGGCGCCACGGTCAGTTTGTCGTCCGGGTTCCACCCCCAGTCCAACGGCCAAGCCGAGCGGGCGAACCAGCAACTGGAGACTGTGCTGCGGTGCCTCACCTCCCAAGAGCCGTCAGCATGGAGCCAGCAACTGCCATGGGTGGAATACGCCATCAACTCCCTGCCCTCGTCGTCGTCGGGACTGTCTCCCTTTCAGTGCTGTCTAGGTTACCAGCCCCCCCTGTTCCCAGCCCAGGAGGAGGAGGTCGCAGCTCCCCTCAGTGGCTGCGTTCATCCGGCGATGTCACCGCACCTGGAGGCGTGCACGGCTCGCCCTGCTGCGAGCCTCAGCCCAGACTAAGCGCTTCGCCGACCGCCGCCGCTCCAAAGCCCCCCGCTATCGCCTGGGTCAGCGGGTGTGGCTCTCCATTAGGGATCTTCCCCTCAGGACAGACTCCCGCAAGCTCACTCCTCGCTTCATCGGGCCGTTCCCTATTGCCAAGGTGATCGGTCCCGCGGCGGTCCGCCTGAAGCTACCGCTCTCTCTCCGCCGCATACATCCCACCTTCCACGTCTCCAGGATCAAGCCCGTCGTCCGTAGCCCCCTCTGCCCGGCTCCGCGGGCTCCTCCACCTCCTCGCCTGATCGACGGGACAAAGGCATACACTGTGCGCCGCCTGCTTAAGGTTAGGCGACGGGGGCGCGGACTCCAATACCTGGTTGACTGGGAGGGCTACGGCCCCGAGGAGAGGTGTTGGGCCCTGCCAGGGACATCCTGGATCCTGCCCTCATCAGGGACTTCCACCGCCGGCATCCTGGCGCACCCGCTAGGACGCCTGGGGGCGTCCGTAGAGGGGGGGGTACTGTCAGTGCTCCGCCTCCTTAGCTGTCGTGCTTTTGTTTTCCTTGTGTTTTTCCTGCCCCGCTCCCCGCCCGGTCTCCGCCCGCCTGATTGCCTGCACACCTGCTTTCCATCCCCTCGTCTGCCCTGCCCTATATGTTCCCTGCTTTTCCCTGTCCTGTTGCTAGTTCGTCACAGTGTTTTTTCGCCTGTTTCGTCCCCGCGTTTGCTTTATGCTTCAGTCTGCCTGTTTCCCGTTTTTCGACCCTGCTTGCACCCTGACCTCGTTTTTGCCTGCCTCCTTGCCTCGTTCGCTTGATTGCCTGCCTGTCCGGTTCCCCGACCTTGCCTGCTCCGATTTCCCGATCCTCGCTTTGTCCACGGACTGCCTCCTGGTTTTCGACCCTGCTTGTTTTCGGATTAGCGATTTGCCTGACGATTCCATTAAAGACGCACGGAACCCGACGCTCCCGTGGTCCGCGCCTGAGTCCCTGCCTGAGCCCCGACAGCTAGGCCCTCCCAGCAATGTTCCAAAGATGTGCATAAAACATACAATTAACATCTGTGATATGTTTGTGCAAAATGTTAAAATCTGAGTCAAGGTTCTCTTGTGTATTCAGTATGACCTGAAGGATTCCTTTAACAAAGGAAATACAAATGCGTTTGATAATATTCTGCGACTTGTACTGGTAAAGAAAACAATTAAAGAACCATACAAAGAAGTGACAGCTATATTTACATGGCTGTATATTATTCTAGTAATAACAGGACAATAACATAAGCAAAATTTGTATTTATAGTATAGATGTTTCAGTGCCTGGGCCAGTCTTAGTACATTTGAATCGATTGTATCAGCTGTTAAACTTGATTAAACTCTGCTCCTTTGTTTAATTTACTCTATTTTTGAGACAGCTTCCTGCTTTGGTTTTGTGCTGCAATACTCTGAAAAGTCTGCACAAAATGTGATCAATGTTGTGTTGATGGCAAAGTTAATCCTAAACATATCTGGAGATCATAAGTCCCAAGGATCTCCCGCAGCGCCTCTGCTGTCTTGTCCCTGAAGCCTTCTGCCTGTACAAGGCGATCAGTTGTGGTGTGTGTCGGTCGAGCTCTGTGTAGAACTGGTTGCGTAGGTTCACATTTGTAAACAAACACATATAAATGTCTACAGAATGAACTACTTGCTTCAAGCATCTTGCTAGCTTGCTAAATGACAAAGTATAAATTAGCTATAGTGATAGTGGCACAGTGCCCATGTTCTACACTGATATAAACGGCATCACACATTAAAACATTTAGGGAGACTGAGTGTGGGTGGGATTTTGTAACAGATGTTTGAGGATGGGCAGACTAAGAAGAGTACAGTCGTTACCTGTGACTCCATTCGTAGGGCTGGCCAGCTTTTCAAAAAGTCCCTCACCAGTAGATTTCCCTTAACAATATCTTGTCGACGAAGAGCAAAGGTTGTCTGCATGAGTTTTTCTATCAATAACTGGTTTCTCTCAGTCTTTTCAACTTCTTGTATGATTTGTAGTCTCATCTGTTCCAGAGTACCCTGGTTCTCTACTCTCGGAAAGTTGGGAAAGAAGTTAACTTCAGAACGTCAGGCTCTTTTAATGTTGGAATGGGGGTGCTCACTCTCTGGGTTGTTTTTGCTCCTCTTGCCTGTGTTGACAGACACCTCTGCACACCCAGATCTGGCCAGCTTTGTACTATAATTCCCCATCTTGAACTTTAAACTGACCTTCCATCCATACCATCCACTGTCACTTCCAAGCTCTCTGAGGCATGGATGTGCAGTAATTAGAGCTTCAGCTGCCTTACCCACTTCCCTGTCATTTAGGGTATGGTTTGAAGCTGTGCATTGTTTCAGCCATATTTTCCAGGATGTTGTACTTTTGGGATCTTGTCAATTTCTGTCTTTCCAGACCTGTCAAAAACATGGTTTCCTTCTTCAAGTACATGTTCAAGTTGGCACAGAAAAAGAATTGGGCCAACTCTTCTGTCGCTGTGTTAAAAGTACATGCAGGAGTATGTCTGTATCAGAACTTCCAGTCGAAGTGTCATCACTTACTGATCTCATTACTTTCAATGTGCCCTTCTCCGGCAATTCCTCAATGTCCACAGGTACGCTAAGTTGCCCATCAAAGTCAGGATCCTCATACTGCAGGCTGAAGTCACTGTCCAGTCTTGGCTTGAACTTCTCTTGCATTATGCATTATGCTCTTCAGCTCTTCTACAGGTCGCTCATTTAGAGTGAGCTTGAAAAAGTTAATGCAGTTTGTTTTAATACATTTATATATACACTTGGACAAAGAAAAAGAATAGTAATTGTTTCCCTTCAAAAAGGCATTATCCTCTATCGATCATGTAAGCTACCAAAGGAAATATATGTTGTAAGTAGTAATATAATTTTCAGTGGAGTAATATGTATCGTTTTGGTGTTATGAGCAGTCTTCCTTGTGTGTTGTATGCAGAGAGAGGTGATGTGTCACTGAGCTCTGATATGGTGTGAAATGTCAAAGTCCCCGATAAAAGTTCATAGGATCGCAGGTGTTCAATGTAGTATGATTTGTGTTCTTGGCAAAGAAAAATGACCTGGTTGTTAAGAAGAATCTGTTCAATTTAGCAAAACTGAGGCAGTACTCCCTCCTGTCCCACAAACACAAACATTCCTACATCATAATCAGTTCCATCAATGTTGACCCTTGATGTGGTGTAAATCATGTTGCTGTCTGTTTTTTGTGCAATGTATGCCTTTGCAATATCAGGAAGCACTGAAACCATCACAGAGGAGACATTAGATGTCTGCTGGTGAGGTTTAAAGAATGATGGGGCACTGAAATAGTATGCCACCATGTATTGATGTCTGCTTGCTAATGTCTTTAGCACATTCTTAGAGTTTTGTGTGTCATGAACAACACGCTTGAAAAAGCAATGTTTGCCCTCAAATCTCATTGTTCACAGGTGGACAAGTGGCCCAAAACAGCATATGAGATCAGGGTAATGTTCAATGTAGTGATGTTTAGGGCGGAGTGTGAAATGAGGAAAAACCTCCGGCAGCATTTGTCTATGGTCCTGTATCTGTCTGCAAATACTGGATAGTTTCCTCTGTAAATGTCGAGGACAGCACCAACTCAACTACCTCTTTCAAATCCATGAGTACTGTCCATGCTCCATCTCCCTCTGGAATTCTATCACCAATAATCAAAGGGAGCAGTCTAAGTAATGTAGCATTTTCATGACCATTGCCACCAATTGTGTTCTTTCCAACAAATGTCTTTGGGATAGGCTGGGGTTTGTCAACCTTGTCTGTGTGCTGGTATGGAAATGACAATTCTTTTGTTTAAATACTCAAGAGTAAAGTATTTGCAACGGATCATCTCCCCAATACACAGGGCCAGCTCTACAGGCACAATGCCCTCAAAAAGATCATGCAGGACATCAGGTGGGAAACCAGTGATTGTATGAAAATACTCTAAACTCTGGTTAAGGACACAATCTCCTTGAACACCACACTGATCCTGATTTTCCCCATGCATCACTGCATGCACATCACAGTCATGGCTGGCTTTTGTCCTCAGACTAAATTCCCCACCTCCAACTTCATAAGACTGAATTTGGTCTTGAGTAGCTGCGCAGATTCTGCAAAAATATTTGGCTTTGAAAGACTTTGTAAAGCCTGCTAACGCATGGGCTGCAAGACTGTCATACACCACACACGACGGTGCCCCGAACTGCCTTACCAATGGACTCAATGAATACACCATCTTGTTCAAGAGTACAAATGCCTTGTAACAGAGGACCAAGTGCTCTTTCATAGCCAAATCTTTGAATGTCAGAAACTTTACACAATGTTGCTAGCTGAATCACATGCAAGGCTGATCTGCTCCCTAGTAAATCTGGATTTACTAGGGAGATCAGCAAGTACCCAGTACTCCACTTAGCTTGTGGATTTTCCTTGATGTGCCAAGTGGATTTGCTATTTCAAGATCATCAGCGTACAAAAGGAGAGGTAGCGTTAGCTCCTCTGAAGACGACAATAATTCATTATCTTTAAAATATGAGCCATCTTGGTGGTTCACATAATGAACTTTTTGTGTTGTCTTTGTTTCTTTAATTTTGTCAAGAACGTCAGTATGTCTGAACATTTCCTGGATCATCTCAAGAATGGAAATGTGCACTGTTGTATGTCCTGGCTCTAGCACATACTGTACAGGCATTACTACAGGGTAATTATTCTCTATAAAAGTTTTTCGTCTCTTGGTCGAAGATAACTCCTCGCCTTTAATGGCAAAAATGTTACTGTCCATAACAGCACTGACTACTTCATCTAGAGATGTTTCAGTAGCAAAAATGTCATGACTCTGTAAGACTTCTCTAATAGTCTTCTTGATGAGGGGTTGGGACAAGGAAAATATTTGAGTCAAATGCTCTACTATTTCCTGAGTAGCCATGTCAAATACGTGAAGAACAGTTTGCATTTTTAGAAATAATGATGCTAAGTTATGGTGCAAAGTGGCTCTCAAAGTGTCAGTGTCACATTGACTCTCAACCTCAGAAAGACCAAATAAGTCTGTGCTCTCACTCTGAGCAGGTCCTTCATCAACACAGTCAGCAGAAGATGTTACTGGAGCACTATCATTCTCTGCTGACAAAACATTATCATCAAAGTCAGAACTACCTTCATGTTTTCTACTTTTGTGTGTGTTAAATGATGAGTATACATTTGTGCGGTAATTAGTTCTTGAATGGGCACGCTACCATCTCATGCATTCGTAAATGACTTCTCAAATGACCAAACAGTGTTGCCTCAAAAAAGGGCTGCTTAAAGTTACACATGCGGCATGAAAAAAAATGCATGTGCTTCCACTTCTCTGTCTGCATCATTATGAGACCATGACAAATGAGTTTTCATTGCATTAAATGACTGAAAAGTACAAATACAACAGTCATACAGACATGGCAGAGGGCTAATTCTTGAATAATGGCTATGCTGGAAACGATAGTACCTAAATAATTTTGCCCGGGTGTCTAAGGATACAGAACACAACTTGCACTTCCACTCCACTGAATCACCTGCACGCTGAAATTTAAACACACTTTTTAGAGTTCAACATTAGCACTGCACTAAAAAATTCAACCCACTGTTCATTACAATAGTGTTCATAAAAGCTTGCTTAACTTTCGGCAAGGTGTTGCATTGTCCCATCAAATGTGTGCAAGCACACATATCCGCTAAGATTTCTTTGCAAATGAATAGAGTTAAACTTGCGTAACATAAATAACTCCTTAGAAAATCTGTAAACTTATGGTTAGTTTAAACCAAAATATGGGCCAAAAATATCTACTCTTTCATGTGAAAATTGCATCTACTATGACATTTTGATGGCTCCTAAAAAAAATACTACATTACTAGTTTATCTCAAGTGTACCTAGTATCATTTGATTTGCAAGCCGAGTCACTGCAGGTATATATCAGCTTTGCCAAACAGGTCGGTAGTTTCATTTATTATTTTTCAATAATTAATTAATTTGTTCAAATCAAAACATACCTCAGGTTGCTGTAGAAGGAAAATTGCTGGCTGATTGTCAATATGATCCTGCAGAAAAAGATTTATCAAACAATAATAATTCCACTTGAGGCTACAAGATGGAAAAATTACACCAAATATTATTTATACTTAATTTATCACACATTAAGGACTAACCACACAAGCATGTTAAATAGCAATACAGTTCAATATTTTCTGTTCAGTCAAAGTTTTTTTTTAATGTAAAACCAAACTCATATTTGCTTAGTTTCATTTTTCCAGTTGAAAGTGCCTAAGTATTTACTGAAGTTATATCCTTGGGTACAATTTTAGGATACGTGCCCCCAAATTTATTGGAACTCATTTATTGGACATTAGCTGATAAAATATTACTAATATATTTTCTGACACTTCCTTTTTTCTACTCTTGTTTTACTTCCTTATTTTCATTACCTACACATTCTTTCCTTCCCTCTGAACTACACTGTATCCCTAGTATTTCATTCCTTAAAAAGTCCTACTCCAACTGATCAATAAACATGAAAAATATCCCAAACTGGACACACAAAGTGTCCCATCAGTTAAATTAAACTCAATTCTTCCTCACCATTAATAACTTAATTTGATGCATGTTACACACACATTAGTTAATCAAAACACTTTGTATTCTGCTACTTATTCAACTAACCTACCAGTATTTGACAGAAAAGATTTGACTGTTTCCACTTCAAGAGAATGGACCAGTTACAAACGGTGCAAACTTAAGGCAAAGATTACTTCTACCTCTTACCCAGCTAATTTAATTTGCCCTATAGTTACGTTACTGTTGGTGCTATTACTTTGCCTAACACTAAGACATGCTCATTTATTATCAGTTAAGCTATGGACGATGCATACCCAAGGCTAAGTTTAACTTTACCTCTTAACTAGTTCCAGTTTGTACTGCTCATTTATTACCTTAAATTCGAGTCACAGATGTAATCTCTAAAATGACCGGAAAATTAGCTACGCGCCTTTCAAAAATCCAGCAGGACGATTTACACTTACCTCGACTGTGAAGGTATTACCTGAATCCCCAAAGACTCTTCTAGCAAGCTGGATAAAGAAAGAATCCCGCCTGGTGCACGAAAAAGAGAATTTTAATCTGGAAACCTCCTATCTCCAGATGTCGTCTTTTTATTTTTTTTCATAAATCAATGCTATTGGCCAACCTCTACATCTGTCTGTGGGTTTTACAAATATTTAACCAATGAAAAGTATTAACTCGTAACTCCATTCGATCCCCAAACTGTCAGCAAAGCCTCATAGCTCCACCCCGCCTCCATCTTGAATGAAGTGCTGCACATAGCAGAGGCAGTAAACAGTGACGAGGTGATTTCGTCTGACTTTGAGGCAAATAGCTCAATAAAATGTTTTCAAATTAGCCCTAGGTTGCAGACTCAGTTAAAACTATGCAGTGTACCTGTTTATCAAATTTAGTTCTGATGTCTGATGTCATTGTGATAGGCTAATAGATTGAAGTGTTTGCTGAGTAGACTAGCTAGCTAGCGGTGTGACAAGAAATGATCAGATTATTCATAGCCTTTCTCTCGCTAGCTAGATCAATCCCTACTTCATCGAAAGTAATTGTGGTGCCTATCCTCCGGGTTTGGGCCAGAGGGACCAAGGGCCCTCCTCCACACTTCGGTGCCTTCTGGAAATAAATAAGAGTTCTTACAGAGTCTGATGTAATTAAGCTTTTGGTTTATTGCATATGGTGATCAGTCATATACAGCAAACTGGGTTGGTCCGCGGAGCAACAGGTTACAAAGCATTCGCAAGCATATCATTTACATTTACATTTACATTTATTTATTTAGCAGACGCTTATCCCCAAGTGTTCTGCCCTCCCCTCATCCTGCATCCATTCTTTATGCCTTTTCTCACTCCTCCTATCTCAGACCCCAACTTCCAACTCCTCCCAGGCTCCCCCTTCAAGATCACCCCATCTTCCATTTGATACACCATTATTTAATTTTTAAACTGTTACATTTACCCCGCCTAGAAAATCCCATAAACACCATAGTCATCAATTGTATATTATTCTTAAACATAACACTTCTGAAATTTCCCATTAATTCCACTCCACACCTATATGATTTTTAAACATAATTAAATTATATAGAGTTCATTTTATTTTTAAGCATATATGCCTGGAATATCACCATTATTTCCAGGCCCATGTTTAAATAATAAAAAGGGTCAAATAACTCAGTTAGCCAGACAGCGGTGCTGCAGACTGTAAGAAGGCACACAGATATCTATGTGCCATAAGCTACAAGGTTAGGCCTTAAAACAAAGGGTTAATGTAAGAACTAGGCCCCGTCTGGACACGGCCCAGGAGATGGGCCAGAAGAACTAAACCCTGCAAAGGGGGGCCATTAGCTCAGCACTACTATGATGGGCAACTATGACAAATTGCAGTAAATCCACATACAGTTTGCAAGCATTTGTCAGTAGATGTCAGCTAGGCCAATGCAGGCAATCAGCTGTTATTTTCTAGCTGTATAACTCATAAAAGAAAATATAAAACTAAAATGGGATGCATATGTTAAAAGGGGCAAAAACAGGCTGACATGCTGTAGGGGCATGTCAAGGGGAGGAGATACAATAAGCGAAGGTGGCATGACTATGAGTCAGAGGGAAAAGATACAATAAGCATAGACCGTAAACCAATAGGAGAAGAGAAGGGAGAGAAGATACAATAAGCGTAGACTATGAACCAATAGGAGAAGAGAAGGGAGAGAAGATACAATAAGCGTAGACCATGAACCAATAGGAGAAGAGAAGGGAGAGAAAATACAATAAGCGTAGACTATGAACCAATAGGAGAAGAGAAGGGAGAGAAGATACAATAAGCGTAGACTATGAACCAATAGATGTGAAGGGAGAGAAGATACAATAAGCGTAGACTAGGAACCAATAGGAGAGGATGGCATGACTATGAAACAACAACATAGCGCACAAAGGTTCTGGGGTGACGTCCAAGGAGGGGCAATGCTGAAGGCAGTGTTCCTTCTTCAGGGTTGCATATCCTGGCATCAACTGTCCTGCAATAGCTTTCAAATACTTATAACCTAGAATAACCTCTGGCCTTACCCAAACCCATAATCATATAGAATCACAGCATATTAATAACAGTACTTAATGCTTTTCCAATAGCGGCACTTTAATCAATACTATCATTAAATGCTTATTAATTGTAGTGCTTATGTAGTAAATCAACAATATCATGTAATGCTTATTATTGTAGTACTTAATATAATGCCTTTCATTAATAATAGTGCTTTAGTGCATACTAGTGCTTTAGGCCTCACATTCTCCACCACATTTAAAGCAATACTATCATTAAATGCTTATTAATTGTAGTGCTTATGTAGTAAATCAACAATATCATGTAATGCTTATTATTGTAGTACTTAATGTAATGCCTTTCATTAATAACAGTGCTTTAGTGCATACTAGTGCTTTAGGCCTCACATTCTCCACCACATTTAAAGCAATACTATCATTAAATGCTTATTAATTGTAGTGCTTATGTAGTAAATCAACAATATCATGTAATGCTTATTATTGTAGTACTTAATGTAATGCCTTTCATTAATAACAGTGCTTTAGTGCATACTAGTGCTTTAGGCCTCACATAAGGCCTCACATTCTCCACCACATTTCCCCCCTTTGTGACTTAAAAGTCACACCAATCAAATATCCCTACGTCTGTTGTCAGAGTCCGTCTGGCCTGGTAGCAAGACGCTACCAGAAAGCCATAGCGATCATCGAGACGATGACTATCGCTTAGAGGGAGGTCTAACAGCAGAGGAAAGCACAGTATGGAAAACATCCCCTCCCCAATTGGCTGGGAGTGGGTAAAAGCCACTCTGTGCTACTGTCCCTACAGTAAAACAATGAATGTCAAAAACAGTATGTAACATAAGCCAGCCAGCAGTCGAACCTCACTCTTAAGTCTGCCAAGCATGGTTACATCAATAATGGGACCAACCACGGCATAAAAGTATCATCAATTTCATCAATCTCAATTATAAAATCATCGGAATTATTTTAATAATCAATAAGTTATAAAAGCAGCTTCAGCAGAGTCAGCTCCCCGTCCATGGCTCGCCAGGGCGTTGGACCAGTGGTCAGAGGAGAGGTTACCAGCACTTCACTCTGCCGTTGCTGGTCATGATTCTTCTTTGGCAGTGATTCAAAAATAATTATGTGTAAGCAATCATCTAGCTGCCATAGGTCAGGGAGCATTAGGCTCCTGTGTATTATCAGCTTCTGTCTTCGTGTGAGTACATAGTCAGTGTAAGTGTATGTGTAAGGGTGTAGTTTCTTCAGCTCAGGCGTTTTGTGCACCGTTGAGAGCCACCACTGTGGAGAGGTTGCTAGCACTTACGATGCACAGTGGTTTGGAGGTTTTAGGTGAGCATCAGCCAATATGCTTGTTCCACTTCTGCCGTGCTACACTCCTCCACGGGATCGTCCTCGGGTAACAGCGGTTGGGGAGCTGTAGCAATACTGAGACTCACAGGAAATTGTCCAGTTACAGCAGTTATCATCCTCTTAATCATTGAGTTCAGCAACGGAAACACACAGCAGGAGGCAACAGCCAATATCAACAGCACTAGTCCCAACACTGCCCCAATCTTTATCATGTACGCCTTCCATGTGGACAAATTCAGCCAGTCCCACCACGACGATGGTTTTGCTTCTCCCAATGTGTTCCTAACATGTTCCTCTCTCAGCATTTCCAGTGCATTCAGTGCAGTAGTAATGTTACCCCCTTCTCCTGTGTGCATTGGAATAACCGTGCAACACTGTTCACCGATGCGCTCACACACTCCTTGCTCTTCAGCTAGCAACGTATCCAAAATAAATAGATTCTGTAGTGTCATGAGTGAGGTGGCGTGCAATTGTTCTTTTACCCCCAGCAAAGCCTGCACTGTGTAGTTAATAAACCTCTGCTGATTGTACCACAAGTAATTCACCCATTTTGCATTTCTAGTGGCCGTGGACCCTACGAATGGACCATCCATAATGTAGCTTTCAGGTATTGCTCTATGCTCATACGGCACACCAACAGGTCCAATCCACTGTGATACCCATACATGCTCATCCTCCTTCCAAGCCTCTCTCTTAACCCTCAAGGTCCGCCTAGCCAAGGCCACTGAGCTTAGTCGAATTACCATCAAACGCCCTGTTAGAGCAACTGGGGCACAAATACCTGTCCAATTCTGTTTCAGCACAGTAGCTACCTGCATACCTTTTCCACAATACCAAAATATATCTGCTAGTGGGTATGTTCCCTCAAAGAAGTTTGGTACACTAAAGGAGACTTGTACTTCAGTTCCGTTGTCCATTGTACGGTTAGCTGTCCACCCATAACTAACAACTACTTCCTGACATCTGATGGGTGCTACTTTTGTTGTGGTACACACTCGGTTACCCTGTTTGTCCCACTCTCTGCAGCTTAGCCATGGATCTGAGGTACTATTGGATCTCCCTAGTAGATAGTGACCTATTTCCCCCTCCAGGGTCTCATGTCGCGCAATACAAAATGGAAACACTGTGTCATCACGCACTTTAACCACAGGGGGTACTCCAACATTCTCCACAGCCATCTGAACTGGAAATCTTTGTTTACACTCACTCATGTGTTACGCCTCTCCGCCAATCTCAGGCCAGTTGGCCGAGTTTTTCACACGCAAAGCAGGTTCTCGCCATTGTCCTTTAGCCATAACCCACAGGATACAGTATAATCCACAAATCTTATCTCGCATACAGTCCTTTTGTGTAAAAGGCAATGGTTTCACCTGGGGGCTTCGTCTGGCGTCTGTGTTATAACACGTTATGCATGTTTCCTGCGACACTTGTCTAGCTGAGAAGTTCATCCATTGATAAAACATGTTTGTCTGCCATTGTGAGGTGCTTTGTCTGCTCAGAGTTTGTAACAGTTCATCCAACTGACCTCTACTTATGGCTGAGGATGAGGCATGCACTGCTGGACATAACTCCATTAGTAGCAACATTAGTAAGTATACCCAGGGTGGCCCCCCTCCCCTTCTATAATGCCCCCTGTTAAAGCTCTTTGGCTCCTTGTTCTCCTGCTTCCCCTGCTTTCTCACCATTTTCTGAAGGTGGCAACGCTCCTGCTGCAGACGTTCCTGCTCCTTCTTTTCCATCCCCATCACTTTCTCCTGCTGCTTCCTCTGCTGTGTCATCCTCGTCAGCTCCGGGTTCCCCCCTTTGGTCATTATCCCCTTCTGGCACTGCTTCTTCATTCTGAGCTGCTCTTACGTCTTTCAAAGTTTGTCCAGGCTCAGGTGCCCTGCAACAGTGAGTTAAGTGAAACCAAACAGTTTTACCTTCGACTTTAAGTGCAGTGGGTGTCGTAAGAACCACTTTAAAAGGTCCTTCACGCCTGGGCTCACTCCACTTCCGCTTGAAGCTTTTAATGTACACCCAGTCCCCAGGACGAATTTCTTGATGTTCTCCTGGGATGTTGCTTTCTCTTCCCTCAGTGGCCCCTTTCACCTGTTGGAAGATTGTCTTGTGTATTGCAGTTAGATGTTGGACATAGTGTTACAGTTCTTTTTCCAGCTGTTCAAGCGGTGGCCCATTATATGGGCCTCTCAAGTATGGCACTGGCATGGGCCTGCCAGTCAACATTTCATGTGGAGTGAGATGTGTACTTCTATTAGTCTGCATTCTCATGCTCATTAATGCCAAGGGCAATGCATCTACCCAATTAATATTGCCATCTGCACAAATTTTTGCTATTTTTGCCTTCAAAGTTCCATTCACCCTTTCTACCATCCCTTGTGACTGCGGATGGTAGACACACCCAAACCTTCGCCTAATCCCCAACATTCTAGTCAGAATCTTCATCAACTCAGCCACAAAGTGCGGCCCATTGTCAGAGCTAAGTTTATCTGGGATCCCGAACCGTGGGAACACCTCCTTGCACAAAAACTTTGCCACCGACTTTGCATCTGGGCCGCTAGTTGGTACTGCCTCTACCCAGCGACTAAACCTGTCGATAACCACTAGCATATATCTTTTCCCCTGGACCCGTACAATCATATCTACATAGTCAATCATCAGGTGTCTAAAGGGTCCATCTGGTGCTGGAATGTGCCCAATGGGTGCTGAGAAGGCCTTTCAAATGTTATACGTTACACATACCTCACATTCATACAATGCACGGTCTGCTATACTTGTCAGATATGGTGACCACCAAGCTTGTTGTATGCGCTTAATAACCTCCCCCCTTGCGCAATGATCTTGACCATGGGCATCTTGAATCAAAGTGCGAACTAGTGGTGTGGGTGCAACAAAATGACCTGCTGGTCCTCTCCACAACCCCTTGTGCGGTCCCTCCTGAGTCTTCCTTGCCCCCCTTTTTATCCACATACTAATTTCATATATGCTTGCTGCTTGTTGGGCCTGAATAAGAGAGACTAAATCTGCTTCAGGAGGAGGTAGATCCTCCGCTACCACTATTGGCATGGTGCTCCAGCCGATACCTCCATTTCCTAATGCTACTTTTCGAGCTAATTCATCTGCCATGTTATTTCCCCTGGCTATTAAGGTGTCTGTTTTTTGGTGTGCTGGACATTTAACAATTGCTACTGCTGCTGGCAACTTCATGGCTTCTAATAAATCTGAAATGGCTTCCCCATGCATAATTGGTGTACCGTCTGCCCTACAAAACCCTCTCTGTTTCCAGATTGTACCATACACGTGACAAACACCATAGGCATAGGCTGAATCAGTATAAATGTTAACACGCTTATCAGCTGCCATATGACAAGCGGCTGTTAAAGCCTTAATTTCTGCTAATTGGGCAGAGCATGGTTGTGCTACTCTTTCTCCCTGCACTTCAGTAAAGGTTGCCCCATCTGCGTTCAGCCGCACTATGCCGTACCCTGCCTGGTTCCCTTTCTCAACTCTAGAGCAGGACCCATCTACAAACAACGTCATGTCAGCCACAATGGGTTGATTATGCAAATCCTCACGAGCCTTAAGGAAGGCCTCTGTTTTTGGGACACATTCATGAGGACTCCCTTCAGTGGGCAAAATCATTCTGGTTGCTGGATTAACAGTTGTACATCTCTGAATGTTAATTTCAGGGGCTGAAAGGATGACCTCATAGCCAGTTTTCCTGGCTTGGGTCAGAACAAATTTTGGGCTGGTTAACAAGGCATGCAGCTGGTGAGATGTATACAATGTTACTGGGTGCCCCATTGTTAACGTTGAGGCCTTCTGATAGGCAAACACAGCTGCTGCCAGACCCTGGTAGCATGGTGGCAGACCCTGCTCCACTGGGTCTAATCTCGTGCTATAATAGGCTAATAGTTGTTTATTACCCGTAGGTGTGTCCTGCATTAATACTGCACTAGCAAAACCTGCACGTTCTGCCACGTATAGGTGGAAAGGTTTGCTGTATTTGGGATTTCCTAATGCTGGTGCTACTTGCATCTGATTTTTTAGTGCTTGAAAGGCACCTTCTGCCTCTCCTGTCCATTGCAGTTCTGCTGAGCTGTTATTCTGACCTGCTGCTCTAATTAGTGCTCGTAGGGGTGATGTAAGTATTGCATAATCACAAATCCATGGTCTGCTGTACCCCGCCATTCCTAAAAAAGAAAGCATGTGTCCTACTGTTTGGGGTTTTGGAGCTTTAGTAATGGCTTCTACCTGTGATGGGGCAATGTGTCTCTTGTCTCCACTCAATTGTCTACCTAAATATTCTACCGTTTGCTGACAGAATTGTAACTTATCCCTACTAACCTTGTGACCCCCCTCTCCTAGGGCTGTCAATACTGCAATCGAATCTGCTTCACACTGTTCTTTTGTTGGGCTGCAAATAAATAAATCGTCTACATATTGGATCAATGTGCTGGTTAGATTTAAATGCTGCAAATCCTGTGCTAACACTCTGTTAAACACTGATAGGCTCTTGCAATATCCCTGTGGCAGTCGAGCATAAGTATACTGTTGGCCTAGGTATTTAAATGCAAAAAGGTACCGTGAATCAGGGTGAAGTGGTACGCTGAAAAATGCAGAACACAGGTCAATCACTGTGTACCATCTAGTGTTAGGTGGAATGTTGGAAAGCAGTGTGTGTGGGTCTGGGACAATGGGTGTCTCTGCTTCTACAATGGCATTAATTGCTCTTAAATCATGTACCAATCGATATTCATTGGAGTGGGGCTTTTTAATTGGAAAAATTGGAGTATTGCATGGGCTCCTAGTTCTAATCAACACACCCGCCTGTAGTAGGCCTTCTATTGTAGGTTTAATGCCTTCTATTGCCTGCTGCCGGAGGGGATACTGTCTATGGTATGGTAAGTTAGTTCCTTTCTTTACTGTAATACGCACTGGCTGTGCGGACCTTACACACCCAACATCTGTTTTATGCTTTGACCACACATTTTCCGGCACTTGTTGCAGCAGGGCTTCATGTTCTGGCATGATGGGCAATTGCGTTGGTGCTTTTTCTTCTGGCAAGACTTTTTCTGCCGTGACTTCGTCGAATGCCATTACGGAGATCCTAATAAATTGTCCATCCTGTGAAAGGTGAATGCGCTTGTTCACAGTTGATGTCCACTCCTGCACAGAAAGGGCTTGTCCCAGTTCATGTGATTCATGCCCTTCTGCAATCAGTAACGTCACATGTGGGGTGGAGCCACGGAACTGTTGTTGTGACAGGGGCTGCGGCATCTTCATCATTGCTGCTGCTCCTTGCGGTCCAATGTAAATGTCCTGACTTGCCATGTGGTATCGACGTCCATTAATCAGCTCATCCCAACATTCTTCATAGTCCTCATCCATTTGGTATCTGTCATACTTAAGAGTGCAGTGTAATGGTAATTGGGGCTCTGCAGCGCTTCTGTATTGGGCTTGCACCCATGGCTTCCACATGTCCCACTCATGTCGCAGCATTGAATTGTTAAACGTGAGACGCAGCCAGTATACTTTGGCTTGCACAAATTTTTGATGGTCCATTATGGGCATCATTCCGTAATGTAATTCTGGCGGAATATCTACACAGATGCCGTTTGGTGTACAGGCGATGTTGGCTTTCAGTGAACACAGTATGTCTCTTCCTAACAAATTAACTGGGGTTTGGTCTGAATAAAGTAACGGGGCAACTATGGTTTTTCCTGCTATTCGCATTGGAACTGGCTGTGTGAATGGAATTATCTGTGGCTTACCCGAGAAGCCGACGGTCTTGACAGAAGAGTGGGAGAGGGGGAGATCAGAACCTGTTCTTCCAATACACGAGTAGGTTGCACCCATGTCCACCATAAATTGATGCTCACGTTGATTAATGACCACTGGTATGGTAGGCTCATCTTGTTGAAACAACAGGCACCATCCCTCTCCTATATAAAGAAACCGAACACAATAATCATAAGTGCATGTATCAGAGTATTTTTTTTTTTATAATCCCCAATCTGCTGTGTTGGTCCTGTAAGAGGTGGCACTTGAGGAGTTTGTGTTATTTGTGGCTGCGGTACTTGCATCATATGCGGCTGCACTTGCATCATATGCGGCTGCATTGTCATTACTTGCGGTGCCATTTGTGGTTGTGGTATCACTGTTTGTAGTGGTGCCATTAGTTGCATCACCGGTGGCTGTGGTGTCACTCCTGGCACTGTTTGTGGGTGCGGTGCTGCTGCCTGGATCACATGTGGTTGAGTTGCTACTGTACTTACTGGGGCTACAGTAGCCGGACTAGGCTCAGTTGAGTCGGTTGAGACCACTGGTGCTTGTACCTTTCCCTTGTCTTTCTTGGCTTTGGACAGCTCCCCGAGCTGAAACTGTGCAAATTTTTTGCTCAGTTGCTTGTCTTTTTCCTCTTCCTCTTTCTTCACTTTCTCTTTCCGGTACTGATCCACATGATGTATCACATGCTCTGAGAATGTTGGCAAGTTAAAGGTCATCAGACCCACAACTCCCTCCAGGCGCCTCTGCACCGGCTGTGGCATGCTTTCCTTCACCATCATTTTGAACAGGTTTTCTGTTGTAGGACTTGCATCCCAGGTGTCCCCTGTTTCTTCTTTCCATCTTCGTTGGAAATTGTGCAGAAATTTTCGTACATTTTCCCCTTCCTTCAGTTCCTCTTCTTTCAGCTTTGATGGATCCATTTTAATTGGGAATTGCCATCTCAGCTCTGCCCACACTTGTGCTCTGTGTCCATCAAATCCTACGTGGTCCACTGCGTGCCCCAGCACCACCCGTTCCATGTTGGCGGCTGTAAAGACTGCGTCAGTTACTTGTTTTCCTGCAACATGCATTAACAGGGCTTTGATGTCTCCAAGGGCCAGTCTGGTTCCCCCGGTGCTCTCTTCCAGGGCTGTGATCCACTTCTGAGCACCCGCGGTGAGGTCCGGCAGTGGTCCTGCCAGCCCTATCATGTCCATAAATGACCATGGTATGTATTGCGGCTGCCCCCCTTTCTGGACCAGGGGCATCTGCATCACTCTCGCTTCCTCATCACACCGCCTGTCTTCTGTTTCCTCCACACCTTTCTTCCCTTGCCTCCGAGATATTCTCCTGCCACTTCTTAACATCAGGGCGTCTAGTGCTTCAGCAGTTTCTCTTTCCATCCGGCTGATTTGTCGGTTGAGGCGTTTTTCATCATTCAGTAGCCTGTGCAGTGCCCTCTCCTTTCTCCTTGCTTCTTTCCGTCTGGCTCGGGCTTCATGTACTGATTCTATGGATAGTGTCCCATGCACCAGTCGCTTTCCTTTCGTGGTGGGTCGTCCCCTTCCTCTTCACTGGACAGACTCTCATCTTCATCCTCACTGCTTCCGCCAGCACTTTGTAAGCCTCTCTTTCTGGTGTGGGACAGCGGGGTTCTTCACGCTTTGCTGGAGACACATGCCGTGGTGTGGGGTGGCTACCTTCTTCACGCTTTGCTGGAGATGAATGCCGATGTGTGGGGTGGCTACCTTCTTTACGCTTTGCTGACAATGCATGTTGTTGCTTTTTCCCTTCCTCCATCACCACCCTTGCATACTCCTGTCGATCCTGTTCAGCATACGGGCACTCACCCACTTGCCTTGCCTCCTGCAACATCTCTGAATAAGAGACACCGGTTAATGACATGTCAGTTAGTGACCTGGTTGTTCTCACTGCTTGAGGTTCGGATTCCTTGGTCACTACCATCTTCACCGTTCCCACCACCGGTTCAAATTCCATTTTACCTTGCATCTCCCATGTGGCTCCTGCTTCACCTGTGAGTGGATATTGCCCCACCTTCTTCAAGTGGCTGCCGTGTGGGCCTGCGGGTGGGTTCTGACCTTCCTGAAATGGATTACTGTTGCATGGTAAAAATGGATTAGTGTTACTGTAAGGTGGTGGTTCTGGAAAGCCCTCTTTTCTTTCTTCTCTTGTTCCTGCTCCTTTTTAAACATGCTTCTTATTGTTTTCATAGATTCCCCAAATTGTTTCCCCTCCTCTTTAAACCAGCTCAACACCTCTCTTTCTCTTGCTCTTTTGCCTTCACGTCTGTCACTCACATCTTTTGCTTTGTGGTATTTAATAGCAGCCTCCACCTCCTCACAGCAGGCAAGATCAAAAGTGCCCTCCTTTGGCCATTGTGAGACACCTGCGGTTCTTTTATGCCACTTCTCCATACACTTTTGAATCAGTTTCTGGTAATTTGGATGACGTTTTATCATTATTTCCATAGGAGTAGTTACCCTCACTCCCACAGCACTCCTTTTCCTCACCATTTTTCCTGTCTGTGATCCCATGTATGCCTGCCTGGCGCTGCTGGGTAGTGACCTAGGAATCTCTGGCTCCTCGTCTGTTTCCCTTGTCCTGATTAGCACAAGTGTTTTCCCTACTGTAGTCCCAGTTTTATACTTTCTGCTAGGTCCTGGATTATAAGTATCTAATTCCAATTGCTCTGAACCATCACTTTCTTTTGTTCTTTTAAGCTGTGCCCACTTTCCTGTTTCCCACCTAACTTTCCTGGGAACAACAGTAATACACAGTCTGGGGTTTAACAACAGTCTATCCTGTCCCTGTACAGCAAACCCTTCTGGTATTTGCAAAAATTCTGCAAGTGGTAATGTTGCTATCCCCTCTGGGTTGTCACACAGCTGAATCAATATTAAACTCAATGTATTTTCTGTCCACAGCCTTCGCAATAGCGGGGCCCACTCTATGTCTGGAAAATCCCTCTGAACCTGCTCCAAATTAAGCCACTTAGTGAGTTGCCAGAGCTTTAAGTTAATCAATGGTGTGTCTTGATAGCACTCAACCCCTGCGGAATCAATGTAGGTACGTTCTAACCAAAAGTGTGTTCTTATTCCCCGAGTCTCTATATCCCCCATTTATGTTCAATCATCCACCTAATGGTTGCTACCCACAACACTACAAAAGAAATGGCCCAAAGTACTAAGAATATCTGTACCCCTTTGCGTGTTTGTCTTTTTATGGCCACACCCACCGGGCACTCCCCTTCTACACCCACTAGCCCTTCAAGGGGCATCCACTTCACCTTCGCTGCTGCTGCGCTTTCTCTTTTTAACTCTCTTCTCTAACCATGTGGAGGGGGTTAAATGAACATATCTGTAACTAAGTGCACACTTTACCCAATGAGGTGCTGGGCCCCCATAATAGCTTATTCTCAGTGCTGCACACTCCTGTTCGTCTCTATGCTGCTCCCAAGGTGGAGGAGGTATTCTATCAGTTTCAAAGGAAAAGTTTCTGGGGTAATCTAATCTCAGTGACAACAATTCTCTTTCTGCCTCCTTCCCGTGAGTCTGCCAAATTACAAACTGGCCTACGTGGATTTTTATTACCTCTATCACTCGATTTATTTGCCGTGGACTATTATCAATACCTGCACGGTCTAGTCTCAGTTTAAACTCAATCTTTATTCTTGTTATTAGAATGTTTCCAATTTCAAAATACTCCCATGCATGCACTTCGGTGCCTTCTGGAAATAAATGAGAGTTCTTACAGAGTCTGATGTAATTAAGCTTTTGGTTTATTGCATATGGTGATCAGTCATATACAGCAAACCGGGTTGGTCCGCGGAGCAACAGGTTACAAAGCATTCGCAAGCATATCCCCAAGCGTTCTGCCCTCCCCTCATCCTGCATCCGTCCTTTATGCCTTTTCTCACTCCTCCTATCTCAGACCCCAACTTCCAACTCCTCCCAGGCTCCCCCTTCAAGATCACCCCATCTTCCATTTGATACACCATTATTTAATTTTTAAACTGTTACATTTACCCCGCCTAGAAAATCCCATAAACACCATAGTCATCAATTGTATATTATTCTTAAACATAACACTTCTGAAATTTCCCATTAATTCCACTCCACACCTATATGATTTTTAAACATAATTAAATTATATAGAGTTCATTTTATTTTTAAGCATATATGCCTGGAATATCACCATTATTTCCAGGCCCATGTTTAAATAATAAAAAGGGTCAAATAACTCAGTTAGCCAGACAGCGGTGCTGCAGACTGTAAGAAGGCACACAGATATCTATGTGCCATAAGCTACAAGGTTAGGCCTTAAAACAAAGGGTTAATGTAAGAACTAGGCCCCGTCTGGACACGGCCCAGGAGATGGGCCAGAAGAACTAAACCCTGCAAAGGGGGGCCATTAGCTCAGCACTACTATGATGGGCAACTATGACAAATTGCAGTAAATCCACATACAGTTTGCAAGCATTTGTCAGTAGATGTCAGCTAGGCCAATGCAGGCAATCAGCTGTTATTTTCTAGCTGTATAACTCATAAAAGAAAATATAAAACTAAAATGGGATGCATATGTTAAAAGGGGCAAAAACAGGCTGACATGCTGTAGGGGCATGTCAAGGGGAGGAGATACAATAAGCGAAGGTGGCATGACTATGAGTCAGAGGGAAAAGATACAATAAGCATAGACCGTAAACCAATAGGAGAAGAGAAGGGAGAGAAGATACAATAAGCGTAGACTATGAACCAATAGGAGAAGAGAAGGGAGAGAAGATACAATAAGCGTAGACCATGAACCAATAGGAGAAGAGAAGGGAGAGAAAATACAATAAGCGTAGACTATGAACCAATAGGAGAAGAGAAGGGAGAGAAGATACAATAAGCGTAGACTATGAACCAATAGATGTGAAGGGAGAGAAGATACAATAAGCGTAGACTAGGAACCAATAGGAGAGGATGGCATGACTATGAAACAACAACATAGCGCACAAAGGTTCTGGGGTGACGTCCAAGGAGGGGCAATGCTGAAGGCAGTGTTCCTTCTTCAAGGTTGCATATGTAGCGGAGCTGAAGTGATTAGCTCGTGTGAGTCCTGCGTAAAGCCTTAGGTAGCGGGTAGCAGGTAGCCGAGTGGTTGCAGCGGCTACGTCACTCCCTCTGAGACCTGGCTAAGTAGCGTTGTTGCCGACAGGCTAACGGCAATTTGCCTTTAGCTCAACTGGCAACGACGCTGGCTTTAAGGGGTTGGCAGCGAGCAGTAAGAACCTCGGTTCGAAACTCGCTCGCTCGCCGACCCACGTAACATCATATTAAAAAAAACACAACGCCAGAGACCACCCGTTACATTGGTGCCGTGACCCGGATCACTGGCTAAAGCACAGCTTGGCCGCCAGTGGTCGCTGAGGAGTCAGAGGAGGTCAAAGGGGGGTGAGTGTAGCGGAGCTGAAGTGATTAGCTCGTGTGAGTCCTGCGTAAAGCCTTAGGTAGCGGGTAGCAGGTAGCCGAGTGGTTGCAGCGGCTACGTCACTCCCTCTGAGACCTGGCTAAGTAGCGTTGTTGCCGACAGGCTAACGGCAATTTGCCTTTAGCTCAACTGGCAACGACGCTGGCTTTAAGGGGTTGGCAGCGAGCAGTAAGAACCTCGGTTCGAAACTCGCTCGCTCGCCGACCCACGTAACATCATATTAAAAAAAAAACAACGCCAGAGACCACCCGTTACACATATCCTGGCATCAACTGTCCTGCAATAGCTTTCAAATACTTATAACCTAGAATAACCTCTGGCCTTACCCAAACCCATAATCATATAGAATCACAGCATATTAATAACAGTACTTAATGCTTTTCCAATAGCTGCACTTTAATCAATACTATCATTAAATGCTTATTAATTGTAGTGCTTATGTAGTAAATCAACAATATCATGTAATGCTTATTATTGTAGTACTTAATATAATGCCTGCAGCAAAGGGCGAGAGCAGTCACCCCACCCGGCCTTGAACCCGGGTCTACGGGGTATCAAACATGCGACTTTGACCGCGACGCTAAAGAACCAGGCTCGTTGGTTTGGCAGTCAGAGCGCATACTCAACCGTAGTGACGGCACAACAATGCCTTTCATTAATAACAGTGCTTTAGTGCATACTAGTGCTTTAGGCCTCACATAAGGCCTCACATTCTCCACCACATAATACTTATTAGAAAACTCAGGTAAAAGTCTGTCCATTGTTGAAACGGCGACGATAAATGCAGTATAGCAGCTAGCTAACCTGCGTGAAGTTGGCACCTCAAGTTCGAAATGGTATTACTGTTCGTTTGTGCTACTATGGTTTTTTAGATATAACAAATTATATTGTATGTGCTGTGACGTCACCCTGCACCCAACCTTCTCCGAATTGCTCCAAAATGGTCTCGTTCGTTTGTGCCGGTTTGTGCCGTAAAAATTTTCGTTTGTGCTGCTATGGATTTGTAGATATAAACATTATATTTTTGAGCGATGTGTGACGGAGCGCAGCGCGTCCGTTACTGGGAACGGCGGCTTTTCCGCCTCCTCATGAACAAGGACATGAATTAAACCGCAAATATTGCGTTACCGTCTGTTTGTATGATAATGTGTTTTGCTGGTATGCTGTAGGATGTATGGTCAAGGTCTGGGGTTTAGCTAGAATCTGTGATAACACTCAAAAGTTGTAATGTATGTAACGGAATCAGTGAAAGACGGTTCATTGTAATTTAGAATCGTATTTTATTTAAAGCGGCTATGTAAGAGTTCTTTAAGTGCGTACATTTAACATCAGAACACTTGCTAGTTGGCTGTTATTTATGCTGCTTCTAAATGTATGTACCTACTTACTGGTGGTTCCTGTACTCCTGTTGTCTTCTGGGTGTGAGTGAGCAAATTGGGGTGCAGGATGGGGAAGCTTTTTCTGCGCTCTTTTCACGCTCCGATAAGGAAGCGCTCACTGGTGCAGGGGTGCTCCGTGCGAATTTATTTTAATCGTTAAAGACGTGTCTAAGGGCATTGATAAAATAAACATCTGATTGTCTGTAAGGAAATTGTTTTGCCTAGGTGCTTTGATCAATGAAATATTGCGTGTAGTGGTTAATTGATTTATGTCTGTGCAATGGTTGAGACCGGGGTTTCATATGGTTGCTGTGTAGCTCAGATGGGGAGATGCCTCTGAAGTGAGAGGTCATGCCATTGGACCTTTGTAATAGGGTCTAGTTAGTATATGGGCATTGTCTCAGTGTTCTTTTCCCTTTTTGCCAAAGTGTTTTGCTTGTTTGTCTTTAGTGTCTGCATGCTTATAACCCTGCCGGTAGCCTAAAGTAAAATAAAAAGTTTTCAAATTGGAAACTTTTGTCTGCAGTTGTCCCTCATTCAGTCTTGACCACATCTCCGCTCGGGCACACTCCTTTACACAATGACATCACCCAGCACCCCAACCTTCTCCAGATTGCTCCTAAATGGCCACGTTAGTTTCTGCTACGTTTGTGCTGGTTTGTACTATGATAATTTTCGTTTGTGCAGTCATGCTTTGGATAAACACTGTACTTCATGGCAAAAATTCTGTGACAACTTCCAGAACGCTGCTTTCTCCATAATGAAGAAAGTGGGCTCTACTGTGCAACATTTTGCTGGTTGGTGCCCTGAAAAAAAACTTTGGCATTACATTATTACCTTATAGGCCTACACAGAGCGCTTCAATGCCAAGAGCAATAACATTACATGGGATCCCAGTAAACTTACGTTGCAGCGCTATTTGGAAATATCCAACACTTAAAAATGACAAGCACTTGTAGCTATTTTTAAGCCAGCTAATTAATCATTACTCGTTAAGAAAATGCAGAAGTTTATTGCTGGGTTAACGAAATAACTGGTTTTGATTGCTACACCGGTAATGTTAGTAGTACTGTTCGGGTTTACAGTGCATATATGTGAAACGCTCATATAGACACATGTAAAACAAATTAACCCACACATAGCTGACTTATGAAACGCGCATATACAGTTGGATGAAACACATTCACACACATACATATGAAAGGCTCATACAGATACAGATGGAACGGACTCACACATACATATGAAATGCTCATACAGACGCATGAAATACATTCACACACATGCACACACATGAAACTCATTCACATACAGGTGAAACGGACTCACATATACACTGGGGTCCAAAATTATTGGGACACTTGCTTTTTTTTCTGACAACCCATAATATTTTTGCTGCATATTCCATCAGACATAGGAAAAGTCATATTTATGTCAATGTCAATTTCAGCTTCATCTTCTGTGGCCATGTTCCAACGTTGTTAGGTTTATATAGGCTTCAGTATGAGTGTTCAGTTAGGGGGCAGGGCAACGTTCAATCAGGCCTAATTGAAGTGATGGTCATTTTTGTCCACTTGACTGCACTCAATAAGTATGTAGGGACCTTTTAAAATTAAGCTGTCATGGAATTGTCAGTTTGTTTGGCAGGATTAATGTCATACATTTTTTTTAAATGTTGGAAATAAGCGTAGTCATCAGGCAATCGTGTGCCAACCACATAAAGAGATGTTTTGAAAATATTAATAGTTGCCAAAACATGTAACTGTTTTCACCACACCATAAATTAGGTTCGAGTGATAAAACTAATAGCTACATGGACACATCCACACTTAACCACAAAATGCCCAGGTGTCCCAATAATTTTGGGCCCTAGTGTACATATGAAATGCTCATACAGACGCATGTGAGACACACTCTTTTGTAGCATTGCACACTCATATACATGCTTCAGCATGAAACTTTAACTGTGTGTGAAAAATTCTTGTAAGGATGATGATTCTTGTAAGAAGCTTTTCACACACGTGTTTGCGTGAGAACATTTCAGAAAGCATCTCAGTGCAACGATAATGCATCCTTCCAACCGTCACGCTTCACGCTTCCGGCAGAAACTATGCATTCATGAACTTTCTTCTTTTATCTTTTGCTCCAGTCTTTGCTGGGTGTTAGGGGCAATGAGGAAGAAGTGATACAGTTAATCACTGATGCACTGGGGGGTCCTTTTCTAATCAGGGACATGTTACTATATTCAGCTAATATGGTATGTTCTCTGCCTTATTCCCACAATTTTGGATTTTTTCAAATACCCAAAAATTGCACTCCTCCAGCAGCGTTGGCACATCTTATTGCAGTGTCCCAAGAAGGCACAATGCATTTTATGGTACTGCTTACATTTAAGCTTGACATATATGTGGTGGGGGGCAGTACGGTGGTGCAAATGGGTAGCACTACTACTTAACAATATGGAGGTTTCAAGTTCGGGGTGCATCTGCATTCAGTTTGTACCTTGTCCTTGTGTTAATGTGGCATTCCCCTGGGTATTCTGGCTTTCTACCACAGTCCAATGTCAATTGGACATGCTATGTTGCCCATAAGTGTGAGTGTAAGAGTGGGGGTCAATGTGTCTGTTGACCCTGTGATAGACTGCCATCTTGTTCAGGGGTTGTTCTGATTAGTTGTCTACCTGGTGGCCCTGAGATGCTTGGCCCCTTCATTGCTGCTTGCAGCCATATTTTTATTATTGTTATTATTATTAGGGGCCAAGCAATGAAGGTGTTAGGCACCTATTGTAATTGTTAGTATTTTTCACTATTATTATTATACTTTCTCTTCTGGGAGTCTATGGCAGCCCATAGAACCCCGAGGTGGATTTTTATGAAATTTGGCACATTGATAGAGGACAGTCCAAAGTATCCAGAGCTCAAATTTGGGGTCAATCCATCCATCTCTGTAGCGCCACCAACAGGCTAACCTTCAAGGTACATTTTTGCTTATAACTTTTGAACCGTTTGTCCTTTTTTTTCCCCTGAATCCTTGGGTCATGACGATTTGAATGCACCCATTGGCGTTAAAGTCCACCATATTGGATTTTCTGCCATTTTAAATTTGTTGAAAAACGTTCTTTTACAAACTAGTCCTAGGCCGTTGATCCTATCACCACCAAATTTGGTAAGTATCATCTACAGATGGGTGTAACCAAAATTTATTCAAAGAATTTTGCTAGGGCAAACGATGTGGCATCTGTCGTCCAATGAATTTCCATGCCGAAGACACCAAAACAGGAAGTGAGCCATACGTCAGCAATGCTTGGTTGCAGTCACGCCAAAATTGGTATACTTTATTGGCAGGGGGAATATTGGGTACCCACCAAGTTTCATGAAATTTGGCCATATGGGGGTGCCATACCATAAAAACAGAGAAAAAAATTCAAATGCCTATAGCTTTGGAACCAAAGCAGATGTTTCAACCAAATTTCTTGTGCGTCATCACAGTGAAGGACCCTAGCTGGGAAAGCATGAAACCTGTGTGTCGGCCATTTTGTTTGTTGACCATACTGGTATTATCATTTTTTCAATGGTTTTCTATGGCAGGCCATAGAAGCCCTAGGTGGATGTTGGTGGAATCTGGCACCCTCATAGAGCGTCAATCCATCAATCCCTGTAGCGCCAAATTTCAGAATACATTTTTGCTTATTACTTTTGAACCGTTTGTCCTAGAGTTGTGATCCTTATTTCCGCTGAATCCCTAGGTCATGGTGAATTGAACAGACTCATCCACTGTAATGGATTTTTGAAAAAAAAAATCATATTTTCAATTTTTCGAAAAACCTACTTTTGCAAACTAGTCCTTGACCGTTGATCCTATCAGCACCAAATTTGGTCCGTATCATCTACAGAGGGTTCTGACCAAAAGAATTTTGCTAGGGCAAAGGATACGGCCGCTTTCGTCCAATAAAATTCCATGGTGAAGACACCAAAACAGGAAGTGAGTCATATCTCAGCAATGCTTTGTTGGAGTGATGCCAAACTTGGTACACTTTGTTGGTATTAGCAACACTGGGTATGCACCAAGTTTCATGAAATTTGGCCACTTGGGGGCACTATACTATTAAAAATCATTGAAATACCTATTACTCTGGCAGAAAATCAGATATCTTAACTAAATTTCTTGTGCTTCATCAAAGTTAAGGATCCTATCTGGGAACCTATGAAACCTCCACATCAGCCATTTTGTGTTTCTTTGATTTTGTCAAAAACACATTTAACCACCTCCTCCTAGAGTTATGGAACAATGAGGTTTTGTGTATTACCTCTTTGGACCATTTCCTTTAAGAGTTGTTAAAGGATAGTTGCCAGGTTGAACAATGTGGCCGCAGTGTCCCCACAAAATCACCCGTGAAGTCGCCATAAAGGAAGAGTGGCCATATGTCTGCAATGCTTTTGTTCGTTGGCATAAAAGACGATACACATGCTTACAATTAGGCCTGGGTGCCACACAGCAAGTTTAGTGAAATCTGGCCACTTTGGGGTGCTATACTGAAAAACAGGTTTAAACACCCATGTGTCCATACAGTATGTATGTATATATATATATATATATATATATATATATATATATATATATATATATATATATACATATATATATATATATATATATCAAAATAAGGTTGAATATCTATTCAATACATCAAAACAGTAGAACAAAAACAAACAAACAAAAAAAACACACCAGTCTCTATGAATTTCCAGAGGAAATTCATTAATTGGCAGTACAGATCTTAAAAAGTGTAAACTAAGATGCAACATGCACAATAATCCAAGAATATATCAGTATTACTTCTGTGTCTTAATGTTTGTAATTGTACTGTGACTTTGCTGCAAGCAAAATATCCCTTAATGAAAAATAAAAAAACTTAAACTGATGTAAATGTGAATAACATAATTTGAAAAGACGGGTTCTCACAAAAATACACTTTGGACATGAAAGACCACTGTTTACACACTGAATGATTGACTGATTGATAGTTGGATTGCAGACACTTCAGAAGGTCCATATCACACAAACACACACAAAATAATTGTAGGCTAAATATAAAAGTACAAAAGCCCATAGTAGTATCAGTCCTAAAAAGAATGGACATAAGTCACCCTGCGTACTACACATTTTCAAAATGGACTAACAGACTCTTCCACCATAATCTCCATAGCACTGAAGTATATCATACACAGCTTATATGAGGATTTACCAAGACTTCAATGGTGTGATTGTCTGAAATGTCCAACCTACCTACACAAGTTTTCTAATTAGTGCCTGGAAGGACGGTACACTCACATTGACCACCATTTGAGTAGCACTATGAAATCTTGGCATGGACAAAAGCATTCTCACTGCATCATTGTATGCCACGTTTCTGCATGCTATATTTTCTATATCTACAGTACAGGGGGGCAATATATCATGGCAAACAGTAGGCTGTAAACAGCAACAACTTGACATTAGCTGTACACATACGAAAGTTATGTAGTAGCATATTTGAGAACTTGGCTTTGACAGATTTCTTTATTTTAATTTGCTCTACCTGTGGTGTGATCTCTGGCACAGCATCTGGCCTGGAGCGGAAAAACTCCCAGACACCTGTGTCTTTCAGGCCTCTCCTTATTTGTTTCACCTGCTGGGTTGTCCTTCCAAGAACCTGTAAAATGTACAAAAACAAAATGACTGAGGCTATGAGGATAATACTGATCACTGTGACATCTGTTGTGAAGGAGAACTACTTGTTTGGCTGGGAGATCATCCAGGCGGAATAATAATTGAAATTAAACAGGGGCAACAGAAAGCATTTCAACATTTTTCCAAACTTAATTTTGCATTCCTGTCAATGCTAATGTGTAACAAAAGAATATGTAAGAAAAAGGTGTATGCTTTAAGTCAGCGTTTCCCAAACCTCTCCTGGAAGACCCCTTGTTCTGCATGTTTTAGATCTCTCCCTGCTCCAACACAGCTGATATAAATTATCAGTTTGTTATTAAGCAGCTTCAGGAGTTCATAACGAATTGATCATAATGAGTCTTGTAAATCTTAAATCTTAAATTATACAGCAGAATATGCATGGCATGTAGTCCTCAAGGGTCCAGTTCTTGGTACATGGAGGGCTCCACAGGAATGACGGTGAGGAAGCTGAGCTTCCCGAAGTGGTGCTTGAGTTACAGCTCCAGGCAGGAGCCCAGAGCCTGGTGAGGAAAACAAAATTGAAAAACATTGATTAGTGGATGATATGAATGGTAGGAATGTACAGCAGAGAGGCAGGAGAAGAGGGGCAGGGAAAAAGATGCCAGTGTGCAACAAGGAAAAAACCCCGGCAGAATAAAACTACAGCAGCATACCTAGGGGAAGGAAGGCAAAGGACCGGCATAATCATGACGGTGACCCTAAGGCAGTCTACACCAGATCACGGCACAGATTCCATGCCATGATAAAGTGACAGTAATGACCACTTACTCCACCAGAGACTCTCTGATCCATGCCAGCAACAGGCTATGTCCCTCAGCTGAAGGATTTACTGTATAGAAATGTTTTGAGCCTAGACTTAGAGGTCGAGAGAGAGTCTGCTCCCTGAACCTCAGTGGGTAGGCTGTTCCACAGGAGAGGGGCTCGATAGGACAAGGCTCTACCACCCATAGTAGTTTTGCACACTCTCGGAACGATGAGAAGCCTGGCATTTTGGGAACGAAGGGCTCTTTGTGGAAGGTATGGGTGAAGAAGGTCCTTAAGACAGGAAGGGACAAGCCCATTTAAAGCCTTAAATGTGAGTAGAAGTATTTTAAAATCAATCCAGTATTTAATGGGTAGCCAATGGAGAGTAGCCAGAACTGGGGTGCTCAAAGCATTTAGTTCTAGTTAAGATACAAGCGGCTGCATTTTGTACCAGCTGAAGGGGTTTTAGTGAGACATTTGCATATCCTGATAAGAGGGCAGTAGTCTAATCTGGATGTTACAAAGGTGTGGATTAGTTTTTCAGCATAATTGATTGATACAATTTTCCTGATTTTGGCTATATTTCTCAGATGAAAGAAGGCTGTCCTGGAGGTGTTGGTTACTTGTGTTTCAAAAGAGACCTCAGGATCAATAACAACACCAAAGTCTTTGATAGCTGCACTCGAGACAAGGGAGACACCATCAAAGTCTAGTGTAAAATGAATGAATTTGCTCCTGACTGAATTTTGGCCAACAACCAATATTTCGGTTTTGTCTGAGTTAAGGAGGAGAAAATTTTGGGCCATCCAATTCTTTACATCTGTTAGGCAGACCTCCATGTTTGATATATTCAAAGGGACATCAGGTTTTACTGATATTATAACTGAGTGTCATCCGCATAACAGTGGATGCTAATGTCATGTTTACGGATGATATCGCCAAAAGACAACATGTATAATGAGAAGAGCAGAGGCCCAAGCATGGATCCTTGTAGTAGACCATATCTTACTCTGGAACGAGCGGAAGATTCGTTGTTAATGGAGACAAACTGATATCGTTCTGATTGATAGGACCTAAACCAAGATAGAGCCTGTCCACTTATGCCAACCAGGTTTTTGAGGCGGTCGAGGAGGATACGATGATCGATGGTATCAAAGGCTGCACTTAAGTCTAGTAGCACAAAAAGAGAGGTACAGCCATTGTCACAGGAGAGTAAAAGGTCGTTGAGCAGTTTCAGGAGAGCGGTTTCCGTACTGTGGTGAGGCCTAAATCCAGACTGGAAAACTTCCAAAATGTTGTTAGAGTGTGAAAAGGCACAGAGTTGCTTTGATACTGCTTTTTCCAGAATTTTTGAGAGAAATGGAAGACTCGAGATGGGCCTGTAGTTTGACACATCATTGGGATCTAGATTGGGTTTCTTCAGAATAAGCTTGATAACTACTACTTTGAAGGACTGAGGCATGTGTCCAGATGTAAGGGAGACATTGATAAGATTTAATAATGGTGTGCCAATTGCAGGTAGTAGCTGTTTTAGGAAGCCGGTTCGTATGGGGTCTAGCTGGTAGAGTTTTCAGATGAATTGGTAAAAGAAAAAAAGATGCTAAAGTCAATGAGTATAAAAGAGTTAAGGCACGAGGCAGGCTTAATAGACATACCTACGTTGTCTGGGATGGCAGTGGCCAGGCAGGAGGCAGAAGTCGATGAAAATTTTTGTATTGTGCCTCTTATCTTTATGATTTTACCATCAAAGAAGTTCATAACGTCATCACTACCATAAATTGCTGGCATGTTAGGGTTAACTGATGCAGGACTCTTAATTAATCTGGCGATAGTGCTAAACAGGTACCTAGGATTGTCTTTAGAGATATATTTGGATCTGGCAACTCTGAGGGCATGCTTATAGGTTAGGAGACTTTCTTTCCACGCCAGGAAAAAAACTTGTAACTTGGCGGAGCGCCATTTCCTTTTGAGTTTTCGTGTAGTTTGTTTGAGAGCACGGGTATGGTCATTGTACCAAGGTGCTAGCTTTTTGTCTGTGATTTTCTTCCTTTTAAGGGAAGCAACAGCATCCAGAGTTTTATGTAAAGTAGAGTCAATAATGTCTGAAAGTTGATTAATTTCAGTTAAACTAGGGTTTGAACATAAGCTAGAGGAGATTTCATTGTACAGGTAGTATGATGTAGGAAGCTCGTTGATAAAGGCATTAGCTATAAAAGAAGAAAACGTGCGCCTAGAAGAAAATTTGGGCTTCGAGTATGTGTAGCAGGTTAGCGGTAAATTGAAAGAGATTAGATAGTGGTCTGATAAAATGGGATTGTGTGGCATAATTTCTACCTAGTTAATATCTGCTCCATATGTGAGGACCAAATCTAGAGTATGGTTACAGTAATGTGTGGGTTCATCTACAGCTTGATAGAGTCCAATAGATTCGATGATAGACAAAAATGTTGTTCTGAACGAGTCATGTACAATATCCTCAGCCCACGGCTGTACTCTCTGTTCACACATGACTGGACAGCCATACACAGCAACAACCGGACACCACCATTATTGGCCTGATAAGCAACGATGATGAGACGGAGTACAGAGATGAGGTAGCTCAGCTGACACGGTGGTGCAAGGACAACAGCCTTGCACTGAATGTCAGAAAGACTAAGGAGCTCAGGAACCACCAAGGGACCCACTCCCCCATCAGCCTAGACGGGACACCAGTGGAAATCGTCAGTTGCGTCCGTTTCCTGGGCCTACAGGTCTCCGACGACCTACCGTGGACCCACAACACGGAGGTCATGCTCAAGAAGGCACACCAATGCCTCTACCCCCTATGGTGCCTCAGGAAATGTGGCATAAGCACACGATGGCTTGTGAACTTTTACCGTGGCACCATAGAGAGCGTCCTGACGGGTGGTATCACTGTGTAGTATGGTAATACCACTGTACAGGACAGGAAAGCCATCCAGAGGGTCGTGAGGATGGCGGAAAAGATCATCGGGTGTGCACTTCCATCCATTGAGGAGACCTTTCGGACCAGGTGTCGGAACAAGGCCGGCTCCATCATACAGGACCACAATCACCCTGGGCACCAACTGTTCTCCCCCCTGTGATCCGGTCGCCAGTACCGCAGCATTCGTGTAAGGACAGCTAGGTTCAAGAACAGTTTCTACCCACAGGCAGTGCGCCTACTGAACTGTTAATCACTCAATTCTGGACTCATAATTACACTGGGAACTCGGCTACACAGCATGCAGGCACTCTCACTGTACTGTACTGCTCTGGCCACTTACCATTATCATGTATCATTATACTGCACTGTACTGCACTGGTCACTCTATCATCATTATCATTATCATTATACCTTTTCATTATCACTTTTTTAAATATTTATTTTGCCATTACCACCCTATTGTTAATATTTATTATGCTGTTATTATCTGCACTTGGTCACTTTACCACATTTTAAAATTTAGAAATTATGTTACAATTTATGTTTAGAGTTTCAAATGTATGTTAAGAGTATTACTGCGGGAGTGAGTGGGGAGTAAGAATTCCATTGTACTTGTTACACATGGCAATAAAGAATCTTGAATCTTGAATCTTGAATATCCATATGCACATTAAAATCACCTACTATCACAGCCTTTTCTGCATTAACAACCAGGTTGGATAAAAAGTTGGCAAATTCTGTTAAGAAAACACTATAAGGGCCAGGTGGCCTGTAAACTATTACAAGGGTAAACCGCTGAAGTGCAGTCTTGTCAGGATGTGTAAAGCTAAGTACTAACAGTTCAAACGAATGAATGTTATAGCCAGGTTTAAAAATGGTTATCTTCTTATCTTCTCCTTAACCCAATCTTAAGGAGCATTTGTCTGCAAATACTACTTTGAGGTTTGTCAAATTTAATTTTTATCAGATTATCATGCCCCTACTAGATGTTTTTAAGAAGTTTGGGACTGAAAGCCGGGGAACAGACACTGTCTCTATGGGAAGAGTTTAAGTGGTGGTTCAAGGGAAAAGGCAGACATCTGTGCTACAGGACAGAAAGTCTGCTGCCTGGCCTTGGCCCTGATAAAACCTTCTGTCCTACACAGATGTCTGCTGTCTGGCCTTGGCCCTGATAAATCAAGGTTTAGAGAAATTCGGACTATGATCCAGGGTTCAAGAGATGATAGCTGCACCCTCCCTCGAGGGGTGGATGCCATCTCTTTTTAAAAGACTAGGCCTCTCCCAAAACTTGTGCCAATTATCTATAAAACCCACGTTGTTAGAGGGGGGCACCACTCAGACAACCAATGATCAAGTGACATTAATCTGCTGTAGATCTCGTCACCGCGCTGCATGGGGTTGGGGCCAGAGAAAATTACTGACTGACATTTGCTTTGCAATCTTGCACACCGATTTAATTGTTAGTTATTTCAGACTGTCTCATGTGGACATCATTAGCGCTGACATGAATAACAATTTTAGAGTATTTACTTTTACTTTTAGCCAGCACTTTCAAATTAGCTTCAATGTGGGTTGCTCTGGCTCCAGAAATGCAATTGACTATGGTCGTTGGCGTCTCTACTTTAACGTTTCTCAGAATAAAATCACCATTTATCAGGGCTCTTTTAACAGGCTTCTCAGCAGGTGCGTAACTGAGGGGGGAAGAACATGTTTGAAACGTGAACTTAGGGTTGGTGGTGCACCGGGGGCTTACGTTTATGTCTATTTTCCCGAAGCATAACCCACTCGCCTTGCTGCAAAGTCTCTGCCAGAATTGGGCTAGGGGAAAGGCTAACTGACACATCCGGTAGCAAAAAAGACTCGATAAACTTTTCATTAGCTTTAATGTCATATAAGGTACGGATGCGTGCTTCTAACTCTGCTACTTTTTCTGTCAACCTGGTGTTTAGCTCACATTTAGGACAAGTAAAGTTAGCAGTACTGGCGGAGAAGGAATAAGTAAACATGTTGCACACTGAGCAGGGGAGACAGCGAGGGGGAGGAAAACACACAGAGTCCTCAGTTGACTTTTCTCCCTTGCCCAAATGTAGGCTACACAGTCCAATATCTGAAAGACCCAAGTCTCCTCATTTACAATGCAACTATTTACATCTGCCCCCTTCAATGCAGTGTGAGCGTGGAACAGGCAACGCTTGGTTTCTCAGTTTATGCAGATGTATTTACCTTTTTGAGTGTGGAGCACTGAATCGTTCAGATAAATATGAAAATTTTTACGATGTTCACATTATGTTAATTGTGTTAAAGGGTAGCAACGTGCATGTGATCAGTTATTATTTCAAGAATCTTTAATCAGCTCTTTTAGAAGGTGTTATGTAAATGTGCAAATTTGTGTTATTTCTTTGTACATCTAGGGAAGCAATAATAGCCCATGTAGTACTCACCTTGGATCCCAGACCCCATGTCTTTGTTGTGGAGAGGAACTTCCTTTTTCACAGACAAGACAACACAATGACGCCCGTGCAAGGTACTGCTAATTTGAAAATAGTCATTATGGTGATGTTTCTTTATCAGCTAACCGATTTTATTTTCTCAACAGTTATTAATGATAAATCTATTCAGGGCAGATGTAGTCATTAAATGTGATAGTATGCCTAACTTTTATATCAACAAAAGGCTAGTTCATTGGTTAAATGCAGCTGCTCTATTTTCATTATGTTCAATAAAGAGTAATATTCTATAGACTGTATAACAATCCACTCCACAAGCAACAGGACTTTGGTGAAGAGAGCTCGAATTATTTCCTATTTTAAGAAAATACGTTTGAGAACCACTGAGTTAGTGGTATTAAAGCCAATTTAATATTGAACCTTAGTACTAAGAGAAATTTATTTTCAACTGGTTTGCCTTAACCCACCATTAATTTTTTTTTACATTTTTATTACAGATACTATTCTCTAAAACTATGATCAGTAGACACTGGTAAGATTTAAATTATTTTTAAAGAATATTTAAATAATTGAAAAATCAATTCAAATCAAATCAAATCAATTCTTAAGGCAATCACAGGGTGAACATGAAAGAGAGAATAAAAGTGAGAGTGGGGATGCAGTTGTCCCTACTACCAGTGGGACAAGTGCCTCTACCTCTCTGCATCCGGTGGTAGATTTAATGGAGAGTCAGGAGACAGGTTCAGATGATGGGTTTTACTTTTACAATGGCATGTAATAACTCTCAACTGTTGATATATGTGAACATATAATTTTGTGTGCTGATGATTTAATATTTTCCATCAACATCAAGTTCACTTGTTTCATTAGGGACAGATACATATAGAATATATGACAAATGTAGTCTGATGCTACAGGTAACAGACTAGCATAAGCTTATTTGTGATGTTTATCCTTTCAGCTGGTCCTTCTGCAGTTCAGGCCCACAACACCCCATTCCCTTTGATGAGGTCCCAGAACACCCCAAAGCTAGTAAAGCACATGGACAAATGCCAACATAACAGATTTTTTTAGAAAAAAGTAAGTAATTGTGGCACAAAAAATCCCAATCCAGGCACTCAAGTGGATAACAAAAGTTTAAAAGATTTTATTTAGAGGGCTACATGGCTCAAAATACTTATAGTTTGCGTTAACCATGTAGCCCACATTGTATCTCTGCCTATCTCTCAGTTTCAGTGCTCCTTGGAATAGACTCACAAGTCTCTGAACTTTTTCCACATCTCTGTATGTGCTGATGAAATCTGAAAAGTGCATTTGTCTTTTTATGAGGGCTCTATGCACTGCAGCCCTACTATAATATCCCTCTCTATGTACAGTGTCTTTTGGAAGAATGGAGCTCCATACCTCCAGTACAGTTTGGACATTTGCACAATCTATGCCAAAGGTGCATTGAAGCTGTTCTGGTGGCTCATGGTGGACTAACACCTTACTAAGACACTTTCTGTTGAGTTTTCTGTAATTTGTTTGTTTATCCTTTAATGTATTGGTTTTCAATTTTTTCCACTTATGTCTGTACACACATGCACACACTGTATATTGTGTCAACACGTGAGGCAAACCAGGACAAAGAAACCCTCACGTTCACCCTGAGTTTACTGAATTCTTTAGTGGAAAGGGACCGTGCCATTGTCACTTTCTACAGGAGACCACGGGTGCAGTGGACTAAGCCACTACAGTGCAATTTGATTGGTAAATACATCATTTACTGCTCAAACTCCACAAAGCCATAATGTTTACTGAATGAATTACACATGGTGCACCTATAATTTACAAAGCTCCAGCTACATATTTTCTAAAAACATTGTTAAAAGTAATACAGTATAATAACCTCGGCCAATGCAGTTGGAAGGTTACGTTTTTGCCTCATACTGTTTGGTTGACAGCAGTAGTGGTGTTCAAAACAATTCTTTTTAGTGATTCAGTTCCTTTCATTCAGTTCAATAAAATGATTCGAATCGTTGACTCACTGATTCGTTTTCGTTCGATTGTAGCTTTCGCAAGCACACAAACTTCAGACAATCTGCGCTGTTTCACGAGCATATCATTTACTCCATTTATGCGATTGGTGTCAATTATTCTGTGAATTATTTGTTTTATTGTTAAGGAGGATACAGGGGAACAGGTTGAATGTAATGATAGATTTAAAAGTAATGTTTCAGCCTCCCCTGTTTCCAGCTCACCAGCCGCCACTGATAAGCACCCCCCCTTCCAGTAGGCTGTATCTTAGCATGTGGTTAGGAGGCTGGCCATATGATATGCTAATTGATACTGGTGCTTCGGTTTCTATTACTGACCTGCCACTTCCGTGTACTAAATATTTCATTGATCTTGTTGGCATTGGGGGTAACTCATTACATCGTGCATATTAATCTCCACTTGTACTAGTTGAATCTGATAATGCTTATTGGACACAATCATGTTATGTATGTAAGACAGCAATTGGCACTATCTTGGGGTCTGATGGTATGTAACTATTAAAAGCTACTGTTGCTTATTCACCTATGGCTTTATCAGTTTCTGATGTGTCTCACCTGCGCAAAACCATCTCATTAACACCTACCTGACTGTCACATACTGCTGTAGCCTCTGTTGTGACTCCAACCATTCATTCTTGGGATTCATGTAATAGGATTCAAGCCCAATGTGCTGCTTTTTCTGAATGTTAGTCTACTCACAAGTTGTACTTTGGGGCTGCTCCAGTGATACCAATTGAGGTAACAGGTACAATGCCTTCACCTGTTAAACAATACCCAATTAAACCACAAGCTGTTTAAGCAGTTGACTCAATTATTCAATCCTTGCTGTCTCAGGGTGTCATTGAACCATGTTCATCACCATGTAATTCTCCTGACTGGCCAGTCCAAAAACCAGATGGCTCATGGCGCCTGACCATTGATTACAGAACAATTAATGCTGCTGCTGATAAACTTGCTCCAATTGTTGCTGACCGCAGTACTCTGCTTGCTGATATTAAACCTACTCACTGTGTATTTTCTGTTATAGATATTGCGAATGGTTTCTGGACTTTGACCATTGCTGAGAACTCAAGAGCATTGTTTGCCTTCACACACCAATGTATACAATATACCTGGACACATCTGCCCCAGGGTTTTCACAATAGTCACACACTCTTCCATCGTGCAATGGCTGAAATTCTAGCAATAGTTTCATGGTCTCAGTATGGAGGGACGTAGTGCCTCCAATATGTTGATGACATTCTGCTAGCTTCTTTTGACTCTGACTCACGTTTTCAGTTTCTGCAAGCCTTATTGGAAGCATTGAAATGGTATGGTATGAAAGCAAGTCCAAAAAAAGCTCAAATTGCTCGGGAGACTGTTCGGTACTTGGGCTTTGCTGTTTCTGAAGGGTCGGGACGGCTCCCTGTTGGCAGGGGAGCTGCCGTTGCCACTACTCCGTGCCCCCATGCTGTGTGTGGTGTCCGAGGGATTCTGGGATTCTGGATGTTTTCGATTCCTGCAGGAGCCATATTCCTGATTGGCGCACTCTTAGGGGGCCTGTGTTGCCCCCTGGGGGAAGTCGACTGGTCGCCTGGATGTGGAGTTGCATTTGCTGCTCTGGGGGTGGACGTTACTTCTGCCCCTGCTTTGGGGATGCCTTGCTCTGACCTGCCGTTTATTCTGTGGTCGGTTGTTGGACAGGGCCACTCTGCAGCTGTTCTTGCCCAGCCCCATGAAGTTGTGCAACGCCCTGTTGCATGTTGTTCTTCTTGGCTGGGCCCTGTGGTCTCTGGTCTTTCTACTTGCTTGTGGGAGGTGCGGGCTGCTGCTGCAGCAGTGGTAGTCACAATGCTGGATGGATGCTGTTCACAATGTCCTGGCCCATGGCTGTTTTTCCTGCATCTCAGCAGCTACGTGGACTCAATGGGAAGCCATCTTATTGGCCCCACATATCACACTCATTCACTCCCCTGCTGTGAATCCGGCCAAACTCTTACCTGGTGAGGGTGATGGTGAGCCACAGCAGTGCCCCCTATCACCCGACTCTCTCAATCATGCAGATTTCGGAAAAACCCCTCCCCGACACCGACTTTTTCACTTTTCATTGATGGATCCCATTACTACAACGGAGTTCACCCTGTCACAGGTTATGCAGTTATTGACATTTCTGGTCAAATCATGGCATATGGCTGCCTTCCAAGCTCAGTTTCAGCACAAGTCGCTGAGCTTGTTGCCTTGACTTGTACTTGCGAGTTAGGTACTGGGAAACATCTTACTCTATACATTGATTCCATGTATGCTTTTGGTGTTGTTCATGATTTCATGCTTGACTGGTCTTCCCGGGGTTTCCTGTCTTCATCAGGCACCCCGATAAAAAATGGGGGGATGGATCAAAATCTCATAAATGCCTCAAATGACTACTAAAGTGTCAGGCCCGACTTAATTGGACATTGTCAAATTACAGAATGACTGTACCAGAGCAGAAAATAGACTTGGATTGAAAATGCAACCACTCATGCTGTGTCATTACAGGATCTGAAGGACAACCAACAGGAGGGTGAACAACATGAGCAGGAGTATGAATCCGGACAATGGGTTATGATAAAAGTCCATCATCCGAAGTCCTTCCAACCCCGATGGCAAGGACCATACCAAGTGCTATTAACCTCTGAGTCTGCCCTTTGAGTAGCAGGTATTCCAGTCTGGATCCACCACCCTCATGCCAAGCCGTGTCCACCACCTGAAGACACCTGCACTGAAGGACATCTGACACCTGGCTGACATCTGCTGCTACTGACATCAAACACCTGTGCTGAACACACCTGACATCTGCTTCAGAAGATCTCCACTGCTGACACAGTCTGGCACCCCAAGTGTGGAACGTGACCATTTACCACACCAGCAATGTCTCTTCTTTTAATTTACACTATAAGTAGAGGCGCCCATACCATCATATTCAGAAGGCTTCCTTTTTCCTTTCTTGTTCTTCCTTGCATCACTGTTTTTTTGTTTTTCCCCATTCATGTAATGGAACCCCTACCTATGCACAGTCGGTCATAGTTTTTACATTGGACTATTCCACTCATAGTCTGCCCAGTGCCGGCCAGAAGCAGATGGGCTTCCCCTCTGAGCCGGGTTCTGCTCAAGGTTTCTTCCTGTTGGTCAGGAAGTTTTTCCTTGCCACTGTCGCCTATAGGCTTGCTCTGAGGGGGTCTCAGGCCTGGGATCTATGTAAAAGCTATTTTCCTACAAACAATCACTGGTCAACCTAAACTGCCTCTACCTTTGTGATTCCCCTTTTCATTCGGTTAAAGGTTAATCGTAAGGCTGACCTCATCATTTGTTGTATGTTGGGTCAAACAAGAGGGACTGTTAGGAGACAGTTCTGTGGAACGACATGGCGATCCGGAGACAAGCGATGTGTATTAGAATACAAACGCCGGAGACAAGCAATGTGTATTAGAATACAAAGCGATGCTGCTACATCCGACCGGAGCCAAAAGGCTCCTCTTGACGATAACAGTCTGTGGAATACGGGGTTCCCCATCACCATATATGGACTTCACTTCCGAAGTTTGAACCATATGGAGCCAATTAGGTAATGAGGTACAGGAGAGACCCAATTAGAGAGGGAGCTATTTAGCAATGCACAGCTCCACAAAACCAATCAAAAACAGCACCCTCTCTGGTCATTGTAACTCATATGTAAATGCACCTACTGTAACTGTATAAAAAAGAACTAAATCCTATACCTGTCGAACTTCTGCTCCATGCTGATGTTCCCACGGCTGGCTGTGCAAATAAACCTTCCTGTCTTACTATGAACATCAGATCTGCTTCTTTGTCAGAATAAAATTTATTTCGATCCTCTGGGAATTGACTAACAAAGCCAAAAGTCCACTGTGCCCCATGTAAGAGCTGAACACATTATGTGTCACATTATGAGATTTACATTATTATTATCAGGATAGTGGCCTGTTTGGGTTGACAAATTGAATGCATACAGGCTGCAACTTGAACTTGAACTACAACTTAAACTCAAATTTGTTAGTAGATCTCTACCTTTTAAACATCTCCAAATATGTCAGTCAGTGTGGTAATCGTCTCACTGTACACATTCAACACATTGGAAAAAGAGCCTTGTGGATCTGGCCGTCTTTGCAATTCCACTTCATTCAATGCCCGTTGAAGCTGAACCTCTGGCACTGTCACTCCTTCAGGGTGGTGGCCATGTGGACGTTCCCAGTCAATGCCGTACTCCATGTCAACCTTTATCACAGGAGATAAATCCCACACTCATCTCTGTGTTTTATATGGCACAGTATGTTGGACCTCCTTAGCAAGAACAATAGAACTACACATAATCTTCATAAGGGCCTTAATCCAAAACTTTATCAATACATCACATGTCTCCTTAATGTTTTTGCTACATACAAATTCATTCAACATGGAATGAATTACAAAGGACTTGTTTTAAAACTTAAATTACAGCCCTTTTGTCAGATCTGTGACTGCTTCTGTGACTGCTTCTGATGTTCCTATATACATATATGGTTTTGTGTGAACCCTTGAACTCAAACCTTGAGATTTGTTTCTAGTACTAATCTGGGGGGGGGGGGTCTTGACCCTCACGCTGGTTTTGAGACCATAGCTGATGTGGTGACTGATTCCCCTCAGTGCGCAGGTGATGGTGGTTCCAGACCTCCTTGAACAACTGCAGATACCTATTGATTTGCAGAAGAAAGGTCCATTGCAGTGCATACAGTTGGATCTCATTGTCTGGGTTGAGTAGGCCTTCTGTCTCCAGGTTGCAGAAAGTTATGTAAAACAGATCCAACACTCCCCCAAAGACATCTCTCCACAATCTCTCTATCCTAGATAGAGAAAAACGCATGAACAAGAACAAATAAAAAATCAGAAGGGAGGAACTAGTTAGAGGAACAGATATTTCATTAATCTTTTCTAGAGATCCTAAAAAAATTAAAAAAACTTCTGCACATCTTGGTGGTGAGCAAAAGAGGCAGAGAAGAAGAAAGTTTCTGTCAAACACTTATATAAAGGATTTAAAAATTATAATATAGTATTTGTTTTGCACCTAAAACGTGAGTTGCAAGTTAAAAAAGGTGCATTTGGTCAAGATACTGTAATCTTTTGTTGACCAAAACCAAGGTGAAGTTAAAAGAGCATGGGAACATGCAACAATTTTACAAAATGAGAATACCTCTTGTTGTGTGTGCTTCTTCCAGTGAGATGAGAATTCCTATTTGGGCCTCTGGTGGACACCATGAAGTGTGCCACTTGGACATTTTCTCCTCCTTTATCAGAGTGAACACGTGATGGCACTCCATATGCGTTGACTGCTTCAAGGAAGCTGCTGAGCATTGTCGAGGACTTTTATGAAATATGTCTCCATTTCATACAATTCTACATGGGGTAAGTGATATGGGCCACATCAAATATCACAATATCTTTCACTGAACAACTTGCTGTAGAGACAATATTGTAGGGATGATTAATGGTGCTTTAAAAGATATTTTACACACTACATTAGTGATAAACAGTCATTAGTAATGTGGACATGATGACCAAGCAGCTATATAAATGAGTTAGTGACAACCCCATCGATATCACATAAGGCCTACAGTGTTAATCAATGCTGTTATCACCACAGATTAGCCTACTTCACTTACTTTGGATCCGTATGCATTCAGATCACCCAACATTATCTTATACCCTGTATTGAGAGGAGGATCTCCCGCACAACTCTTCATTCTCCATGTTGCTGAACAAGTCAGATACCCCTAGGAACAAGATTTGATCAGCCATTTGGTCAGTTGGAAACAGGGCTTTGGATCTCTTTAACCAATACATTTGTTTATTAAGTTACACTACATTTTATCATTCAGCAAATGTCAACAGACCTACAGCTAATTCACATGCTGAAAATTGTGATTGATAGCACACTAACACCGGCCCTCCGTCTATCCGACATCAAACTGATTAATGATTATGTCGTATTTAGATTGTATTTGTGTTGCCCCTATGTAGTTGGACCGGCAGAACGTTGGACCTCTGGATCCATTTCTGATGTTATTTAGGACAAGGTGTGAGTTGTCCCGATGTATTCTGTAGATCGTTTTACATAGAGCTCCAATGGAATGCCTACAACAGACCTATGTAGGCAAGATGCTCTTTCTGATGTTCAGCCGACTGCAGTCTTCAGTCTAGATCTTTAACTTACTATCTGGGGAGAAGAGGAGTGGTCTAAACTGATATGACGATGAAACATTAGCGCATGTTCACTAATATTCTCCGAGATACATGTCTGGTTAATGGTTGAAGCCACTGTAGTTTCCTTGATGTGATTATGTATGGTGTGGATATGGTATGTTATATCTTTAGATACAGTAAGTCTACTACTGAAGGGTAATGCAGGTGTAAGACTCGTTATATTTGTCGTAGGTCCACAGTAGTCGGAGCTCCTCAGTCCAACACCCCCCGGATTCCTTATTTCCATTCCAGGAAGATGGCATAATATACAAATTAGGCTATAACGATTTTAACCCCATGCTCTCCGAAGTCTCCCAAGTGTTGGTGATCCTAATAGCTGGTGTCTGCAATTTTAATGGTGGGACCTCTTCAGGCTTCCAGGCTTGGGCATGCTTGAGGGCCCAGCTGTCTAGGTGAATGCGAGGGTGGTATGGTTTCAGCTTGTCATGGTGGACCACTTTTGCTTTTGTTTTAGGCCCCTTTTGGATTCAGCACACGAAGTCATCCAGTTGTCCCAATATGGGGACAGATGACAGGAATTTCTTCACTTTATTCTTGACTCTCTTGTTGACCTTTATGAGATACCAGACAGCATCACCGACATGGTACTGGGTGCGACATATGTTTTTATCATACTGCCTCTTAGCATGTACCATTGACTGACCAAGGGCATCTCTAGCAATTCGGTATATGAGCTCCAGCCACTCATGGAGCTGTGTGACATACTGTGGAGGAGTTGGGACATGGTCATAGTTGGGGGGCAGGCCAGCTACCAGGTCAATGGGCTCAGTCACCTCCCGTCCACACTAGGGGTCGACCGATATGGTTTTTTCAAGGCCAATACGATAATGATTATCTGTGACAAAATGAGGACGTTTTTTTGTTTTTTTTTCCGGTGTGAAAAGAAATAGGCTGTGACAACATGGACTTAATTACAAAACCCTCTTTACTTAGTCATATGTTTTCAGGCATAAAGTTAAAGAAAGAGCAAAAAGATCAAATGAAAATTCTTTCTCAAAGATAAAAATAAACTGAAAATTGCAATAACTAAAATGACCACGTTTGGCATTACAGATTATCTGTGAGGGTCACATTTGAGCTGCAGCGTGTGTGTACGTTCAAATGAGACGGTGTACAAGAGAGAGACAGGGCCTACTAAAAGGGAGCTAATGACATTGTGGGTAAATTTCTCTATGGTTATCTTATTTTGGCTACGCAGCAGATGCCTATCGCTATTTCAAATGCATTCAATTATCGGACGAACGATGGCAATCATTGCGTAAGAGAGCAAATTGATACACCATTTAAACTGCATTTTCATCATAAAGTACAAAATATCACACCTTAAAACTGGCCTGTGCATCCACGCTTTTTCTGAAGCTGTGGGGAGATTTTAGGAGCCCTTTTGCTCATAAGTCATTTATGTGAAAAATGGACAGCTCATACAAAAGTAGGGTACCGTGTGGAAGGACTGTGATAAAGTTAGTGAAAATACTGTGAAGTGCAAACTGCGTGCTGCAAATTTTTATTTTAACTCAACTTCCATGATGATGACGAGGCCAAATGAAGAAACATCAAAGTGGTAAACGGGTATTTTCAGCTTTAATTCTCTTGACAATCTCCTCTATGGAACAATACCTACCTCTTGTCTGATCATCGACCTATTACATTTTCCAATATTTTTGATGGGAATGGTCTGCGCACGTTCCAGGATATCCAAACAGTCTACCTGGCTTTTCTTTTTTTTTGTACCTGAGGTTGCGATCTGCAATGAAAGCTTATGGCGTGCCATGGAATTCTGTTTTGAGTGACCACCCAATGTTCAGTTGGATTGATCCTATTAAATATCCTAGAGGGGTGGTCACAGTAATCTATACTAATTTACTGAAGAGTGTTCACAAGCCTTTAAAGATACTGTCAAAGTGGGATCTGGAACTTTCTTGGTTAGGTTTCTACCCAGACTGGGAAACAGCGTGGTCAAACCTTTGCCTTACTTTTAAAAACCTTAGTCATGTACTTATTCATTTCAAGACTATCCATTGTTTCTATTATACACCTTACAAACGATTCCTCATGAAACTTGCACCCCATCCATATTGCAACATATGTAACACTGACGCCACTGGTACATTCCTACATATGTTTTGGGACTGCCCTATGATACAAAATTTCTGGAAGGATGTCATTAGTACGTTAAATGATCTTACGGGACTATATTTTGACTTGGACCCTTGTTTATTATTATTGAATGATGATTCCAAGTACCATTTTTCATTACCTGACAAAAGACTGTTAATGGCAGGGTTTGCAGCTGCAAAGAAAGCTATACTACAGCAATGGATATCCCCAGTCACAAACTTGAAACATTTTTGGATAGTCTCATTCCATTACATAGCTTGCCTAGAATGTACAACAGCAAAGGTCAACAAGGCAAAGACAACCACTGTACATGCCTGGATGAATATAGTCTCTGCTCTTAAAGAGCTTCTTTGATGATCCTACAGTCAATATGAATTTGCTGCCAGCATTTGTTAAGTGTTGTGTTGTTCTGTGTTTTTTCCTACTCTCATCCATATGCTCTGTTTGTGTATGATGTGTTTTATTGCATTATAATAATAATAAAAAGCATAATCACAAAAAAATAGCTAAAAACGTCCCTGGTTAACGGCATGTTTGGAGCACACCAACCCTTTTACTGGATACTTACCTTCCATCCTTGTTTCCAGCAGCAGGTCTGAGAAAACGTTTGATTGTCAAGGTCAGATAACGTTGTCTGTCTTAGCCAATGAGGGAATTTTGTGGAATGCTAGCCGTACCAATAGCAGTTTTTCTGACAGAGGAGATGCACTGATCTTGGGCCACTAGGATGTAGCGATTGTGGCGCTCATTTTCTTGAAGTGAGCCCATTAAGCTAATGGCAATTCTCTCCATAGGGGCCCCAACACAAACAGTTCTCATGGGGGCTTGCGGTGTTTTGGGTGGCCAAGCGCTGGCAGAACAGCTGTTGCATGTACGACACCAGAGAGTTAACGTCCTCTCTCGTCCGGTACCAGTAGTATCTGGCTTGTAATTGAGTCAGAGTGTGCTCTACTTCAAAGTGGCCTCCTACAAGTCCATCATGCATTTGTTTCATTATATCTGTCTGGAACACCTGGGGCAAAAGTATCTGTGGGTAGAAAACATTGTCCTCTGCTACATAAAACCGCCTCACCAGGATGCCATCTTTGATGTACAGTCTTTTCCACTGACTCCAATAGGTCTTAGTGCTGGGGCTAAAAGGTGAGACTTCCACCCATGGGGGGGCGGTCTGTTCTGTTCTCCATCCATTTCCTAAGTTGGCGATGTCTGGATCAGCCCTCTGGGCCTCCTGAAGCTGTTCAGGGGTCCAACCATGGCGTCCAACCAGGGAGTTGCTAGTCCTGGTGAGGTAAATCTGGTCATCGGACTGGCCATTCCCATTGGACTGCGAGCACTCTCCATCAGCATCTCCTATTGTAGAGAGTAGGGACTCCTCTACCCCCGCTGGGCTCAGCTCCACCAGCTTGATGTTGGTGCTTTCCGCTTCTGGAATGTCACCCAGCTCACACTGCACACCCTGATGGTTAACATGTTCTTGCTGTTGGGAAAGATCTGGCATTTGGCAGGGGCATGACTGCTGGCAGGGCCTCTTGGAAAGGCTGTCAGCATTGCTGTGCACGTGACCAGGGCAATGGATCACCTGGAAATCATACTCAGCCAGCTTCTCCAACCCCCTAGCTAGCTGCCCCTCAGGCTCCTTCAGGAGTACGAGCCAGCGGAGGCTGCTGTGGTTGGTACACACACTGAACGGCCTCCCAAGTAGGTACTGGCGAAAGTGCATGGCAAAGTCTACCACTGCCAGCATCTCTCTCCAAGTGGTGCAGTAGTTTTGTTCCATTGGAGACAACCTCCAGCTTCCGTAGGCCAGAACTTGCTCCTGGCTGTTTTGCACTTGTGAGAGGACAGCCCCTATTCCAATGGCATCTGTGTCGAGAATGAGGTCGTCGCTGTCGAGGGGATAACCTAATACTGGTGCAGTGGTGAGTAACCGTTTGAGCTCTGTAAAGGCTTCCTGACATTCCTCGGTCCAATGAAAGCGGGCATGTTTCTTAGTCAGGGCATGGAGGGCTGGGCTATAGCGGCAAAATCTATATCAATAACTATCTATAATATCTGACGCGAGGCCAATGAACTGGCGGACCTCTGTGATCGAGGTGAGTGTGGGCCACTCCCATACCTTTTGGACTTTGTGGGGGTCAGTGTCCACACCATGCTTGGAAACGACATGTCTGAGGTAGGCAACCTGCTGATGGAAGAGGCAGCAGTTAGCTAGTTTCAGTTTCAAGTTAGCTTGGCGCAGTCGGTCGAAAACCTGCACTAGACGCTGCAACATTTCTGGTAAGTCCCTCCCCAGCACAATAATGTCATCCAGGTAGACCAGGCAGATCTCCCACTGCATGCCGTCCAGGACGCGGTCCATTAACCATTGAAATGTTGCTGGGGCATTGCACAGTCCAAATGGCATGATTCCATTCAAAGAGACCCTTCCTGGTGCAAAAAGCAGCAGTTTTGCTTGCCCTGGGGGTTAACTCCACTCGACAGTAGCCAGAAGCAAGATCTAATGTGCTAATGTGCTGTGGATGCAGGGCAAGGGGTACGCATCCTTTACAGTGCAGTCATTCAGTCTGTAGTTTATGCTTCATCCTTTTTACGTACAATCACTATGGGCGACGCCCAACTGCTGTGGCTGCGGCGGGGGGCGAGTCCAGCCTCCAGGCTCTGCTGTATCTGCTGGTCAGCGTGTTGTTGTCGAGTCCCATGCCATCCGTCGCAGCTGCTGTTTCACTGGAACACCTGAAAAGGTTACAATATCATGCTGCACCAAGTTAGTACGACCAAGGTCATTGGGTCCAGTTGAAAGCACGCTGCCATAAGCCTGCAGTAGATGGGCTAGTTGGAACTGCTCCTCCATGCTAAACTCAGTCGAACTCTGCGCATAGAGAATGTGCAGGTGGTCAGGCACAGTGGGGAAGTTGGTGGTGGACGGGTTGGACTGAGCGGCGGTGCAGATGGACTTTACTGCTTCTGCAGGCTGCAGGAGCCCTACAATGGCTCCCTTCTTGACAGTAACAGCAGTATTTCCAGGGTTATAGAGTGTAAGGGGTATAGCCTTTGTGGGCTGGGCTTCTACCAGGACTCACACAACTAGCACATGATGCTTCTCAACAAAACATTTGTAGGGCTCAACATTACTCCTCTCCTCACGGGTTCACGGAAATAGACATTACCCCGCACAACATATTCCTGTCCCGCTTGCAGAACTACAACTACTCTCGCAACCTGTACTCTGGGTCAGTTTTTTGGGGTAGAAACAAGATACCTCTTCACCGAACAGCACAATCTGTTGGCGGCCAAAGTCCAGGCACGCATGTGCCTGCTCTAAGAATGGATGACCCAGAACAGCCTGTGTGTTGCTTATGTCAGCCACAATAAAGCTTACACTCACCATCCAGTTGCTGATTTGGACAGGTAAGTGAGCTTCACCGAGAACAGGTACATTAATGGAACCAATGCCCTGCAGGGCTTGCACAGTTGAAACCTGGAGTGGGGGTCTGACATCTGGATGGATGGCGTTGTAATGATGTAAAGGTAGCACATTTTTCTGTGCCCCACTGTCCAAGAGAGCACAAACCTCTAGCTCATGCATCAGCATGTGAATACCCATTTCCTGGCCCTGAGTCCTAAAATGCAGCACAGTGGATTTAAGTTTTCAGTCACAAGGGGCACCATGACTGCACGGGCTTTCGGTAGCTTTCTTGGGGAAGGGCAACTTCTACTCATGTGCCCCATGACAGAGCAGTTGTGACAGCGGATTTCATCCCTCCCTGATAGGGAGTTTTTCCTTGCCACTGTTGCCTTAGGCTTGCTCTCAGGGGGTCTCAGGCCTGGGAACAATGTAAAGCTGCTTTGTGACAACTTGTGTTGTAAAAAGCGCTATACAAATAAAAATGAATTGAATTGAATCCCAGTTGGTGTGCTTACGGGTTCTTTGGGTGTTCTGTGTAGAGCCAGGGTTGAGCAATTTCAAGCCCTGCTCAGTGGCCATAGCTGTTACTCCATCACTGGCCCTCTCCTCATCAGCATGTCCGCGGACCATAGCGGCTCGGGCTCTCTGCTCAGCCAGGTTCTGTGCCCTTGCCTGCATAAGCTGTGTTATATTTTCTGCTGCCCCCCTGGTGGTTTCATGGCGACGAGCAATATCATATGCTTGGGCCAGTGTATGAGGCTGTTCCTCCAGCAGCTTCTGAATAATGTCCACATCCCCCACAGCATTAGTAAACACTTCAACACCGATTGCGTGTTGTTCATTTTCTGATCTGTCACTGTCCACGATTGACACTTTTTCATATATGTCGTCCCTTAGAGCGTGGAGGGCCTCACCTCGTTTATGTTGTCTCAGCTCGATGCCCACTGCAGCAAAGTGCTCTGAAGAAAGGCCGTATGCAGCTTCCATTTCCTCCACTAGGCGCATGTAATCCCACCAAGAAGAACGGAAGGTTCCTGTGAATGACTGCACCTGCTGCGCCTACTAAACAGAACTTCAGCTGGACAGCCATTGTCTTTCTGACCAGTGAGTGGCCTTAGCACAGCTCTAAAAAAACAACATACAAATTCTTTCCATGAAGTAGTGCCATCGTACTGACCTGGTCGTAGCATGGGGACCCTCTTCCGGTGATCGTAGTCATCCTCACTCTCTGACAAGGGTTGGTGGCGCACACGCTGAGGTTTATGGCTGTGTGACCTGGGCCTGTCATGTCTGGGGGAAGAATGCTCACAATGTCCAGTCTGATTACCTTCATAGCCTCTCTGCTCTTGGCTGGTCTTATTCCATGGCTGTGTGCAGCATTGTGCTGGACATTCCCAGGGTGAATGATAGAGTGGCTAGCCCTGGAAACAGGGAGCTGGCTGGATAGCTCAGAACTGGTGTGCCCTCAGAGTAACACTCACGATGTACAGAAGCTAAAGGGTTAATGTGGGGAGTTACAATATTGGTTGCAGTCTGTGGGGTAAACACATCTCCCCCGTGTTGCTCCATTAGTAGGGGATTAGCTTTGTAACAACAAACATGGCTGTCTGAATGTCTATCCTGCATTTCAATTCCACTGTCTCAAATGCTTTCATTCTCCACATATGCAGCAAAAGGATTTGTACTTTTTAATGGCAGGCTGCCTGGATGAATAACTAGTGGGCCTCACTTGCTTTGTTGGAGCTATGATTATGCTTGTATCAGCTGACTGTGTTTCGTTTGATACAAAAGGATTAAAATGTCCAAAACTCGCCTTTATCTCATTCCGTTCCTCCACTCTTATAACAACATCTGTCACTCCAACGGGCTGTGAGAGTTTTCAGCAGCATTACTCTTGCAGGTGGCCGCCATTTTGTGTTCTATTATTTTTTAAAAACAAAAATGCTAGTGGGCTACTCGAATATGCTAATGGCGAACGTACTCATGTACCGTTTTCATGGGTTAAGCAACTTATATTCACTTCCTTCATTTGGGTTTGCACTCACCGACTGGAGCAGAATATATCCCAGACCCGAGCCCCCAGTGTTACCTTTCCCATCTTCTTCCCCCAACCGTGGTCAGGAGATACAGGAAAGCCTCCGTGTGCAGGTTTCAGGGCTGAAGTGCTAGCCACTTGGGTAGCCAACTCGGGGTAACTTCTCAAAACTTTACTTTAAGTCCCTGCAACCGGTAAGCAGAAATGACTCTAGGATTCCGTGGATCGCCGGAGGCCGGGTGGCTTTATTGCTGTGAAATGAACAAACAAATACTTTGTTTTGAACATTTCAGTTCAAAACAAAGTATTTGCTTCCCTGCACTGTTTTTCCGCTCACCATTCATACATTACACACCTGCCCAGTTAACTCACTTTCTGCCATCTTTTTTTTTGTCCACACGCGTTCCCACTCCAGTACTACATTACCCATAATGCATTGCTCTTAAAGCACACACTACATTTTACAACACTCGCTATAATTTTAAATCCTTACAGACCAAAACATAAAATCCTGTAACTTACCGCTACAGCAACCCACCCCGAGACCTCACATGTACACTCACCTTATTCCATACTCTGCCATCCGATGGGGAATTGTTCTTTCACCAACCCCAAAAAGCCTTGCAATGTCACCGACAGACAAAGCCGCAAGCAAAAAAACTTTCCAGGGCTTCCACAGGCAGCATATGAGGAGGGCGCCCAACTGTCCCAGCATTATTTGTATGGTATACAGATATGTTCAGGCAATGAGCCACTGCCTCCAAATTATTGAAAACAAAAGGGTCAACCTCTGTGTCTGTGTATGCCACTAATTGAAACACACTGTCAGTCAGAGTGTCCACACCAAAAAGTAAATAGCTCTGACTGACAGTATTATTTTCACCTAGATCAGCTAAGCGCCTCAGTTTTCTAGCGATCTCCTTTTTGCATCATTTGCATAATGGAGAAAAAATGCATAAGGAAATGTACAACCCCTGGCAAAAATTATGGAATCACCACACTTAGAAGATGTGCACCCAGCTTTTTTACTTCATAGCAAATAAACAAATCACAGATATGACACAAAACAATTTTTGTTGAATAGCTGAACATTCTGGCTTCATGAAACATGCCTCAAGCAAATTAAATTAAATCATTTTAATTAATGGCATATATTTTTCCAAATCAAGTAGAGGAAAAAATTGGAATCATCAACAAAAAATTAGTACTTTTTTGCTCCTCCTCAGGCTTTTATGACGGCCTGAATTCTTTGAGGCATGGACTTCACTAATGAAAAACAATATTCTCCATCAAGCTGGTTCCAACTTTCTCGAATAGCAGCTGACAGATCCGCTTTGCAGGATGGAGCCATGTCATGGACCATTTTTTTAAATTTCCACCATAAATTTTCAATCGGATTGAGATCCAGACTGTTTTCTGGCCATGTCATTGAGTTGATATGCCTTTCCTGAAGAAAAGCTTTAACACTCTGTGGCAAGATGCATTATCATCCTGAAAAATGACTTCATCATCACCAAACCTATTTTCTATCGATGGAATGAGAAAAGTGTCCACAATTTCAATGTACACCTGTGCAGTGACTGTTGAGGTAATGATTGCCATCTCCCCTGGTCCTTTACCTGACATGCAACCCCATATCATATATGAGGGGGGAAATTTGATTGTTTTCATCAGGCAGTCATCTTTATATGTTTCATTAGGACGGCACCAGACAAAAGTTTCAGCATCATCTCCTTGGCCAATGCAGATTTGTGATTCATCACTGAATATCACTTTCATCCAATCATCCACACTCCATGATTGCTTGTCTTTAGCCCACTGTAACCTTGCTTTCTTCTGTTTAGGTGTTAGTGCTGGTTTTCGTTTGGCTTTTCTGTATGTAAATCCCATTTCATTCAGTCGATCTCTTACAGTTCCATCACAAACATTCACTCCTGTTTCTGCCCATTTGTTTTGTTGTGCATTTTCTATTATCAAGGCATATTGCTTTGAGCTTTCTATCCTGACGCTTTGATGTCTTCCGTGGTCTACCCGTATGTTTTCATTTTATAACCTTCCCATTTTGTTTATATTTGCACCAAATTTTAGACACAGCTGGGAACAATCAGCATCTTTTGCCACACTCCGTTTTGGATTTCCTTCTTGAAGGAGTTTTATAATCCTTTCCATGGTTTCAATTGACAGCTCTCTTGTTGGGGCCATGTTTCCTTTCAATTAGCCAAGTTCAACAGCTTGTTAAGGTCTGCAAGCACTCTCTTGTAACTGCAGACTAATTTGCATTTTTATACTTGTGCCAGTATTTGTTCTAGAAATGCAAATTACAAGGTGATTCCATAATTTTTTCCTCAACATTGAGTGATTCCATAATTTATTCCTCTACTTGATTTGGAAAAATGTATGCCATTAATTAAAATAATTTAATTTAATTTGTTTGAGGTGTGTTTCACAAAGCCAGAATGTTCAGCTATTCAACAATTGTTTTGTGTCATATCTGTGATTTGTTTATTTGCTAAAAAAGCTGGGTGAACATATTCTAAGTGTGGTGATTCCATAATTTTTGCCAGGGGTTGTATAAAGAAAATAATACAGAAAAAATAACTTTGGGGAAATAAATAAGGGGAAAATGCAAAGGGAAAATAATACAGAAATAAATAAATAAAGGAAAATTAAATAGGAAAGTAAATAAATAGGGGAATTAATACAAAGGTAAATAAATAGAGAAGCATGTAAAACATAAACAACAATTTATGTCACATTTTATCAATTAATTAATGCCTACATTTATTTTAAATATTATTTTTGCTACATTTAATGGCATATTAATTTACTTTTCGAGTCATTTATTTATTTTTGATTTTGGCAGCTTCCGTCCTCCATACCTTACCACCACTTAGGGATAATATTCGGGGGTGTGGACTAGCCGCGGACCCATGAGGGTCATGCATCGAGAGAGAGAGAGGGCGAGTGCATCAAACTTTATTTAATTGTTCATTTTGGGCTGGTCACTTGGGCAAATACATATATGGTCTATACATATACAGTGGGGTCCAAAAATCTGAGACCACATTGAAAATCTCTAATATTTTCACGTAAACCTGGAAATAATCAAAAACTTTGAGGATTCTTAAACATTTAAAAACACAAGAAGTTATGTCATGTAAAATGAAGAAGAAATATTTAAGATTCCGTAATATTTCTAGGTCAGCAATCAAATTTAAGCAAATTTGGGGCATTGACCAACTTAACTCCTTTGTACAAAAGGTTAGATTTCCTTGAGTTGTATCCTTTACATTGAAGTATGCATTCAGATGACACGCAAGTGGATTTTATCTACCCATCAGAGGCACATTCAAGTAACTCAACTTGCAACGAGTGCTCACCTGTTATAAATATGGCTGTGCCTCAAGTTTCCAGTAGATCATTGCTTACTAAGTAGCATTGTGACAGTGGGAAAAATGGCATCAGAACTAAGTGAAAGTGTCAGAAGTCAAATTATTATTATTAGCAAAGAGGGGCTTTCTCGGCGTCAAATCATGGCTAGGTAAAGGGGGCAATGCATGGAACTCTGAAAGGCTTTGCAGAAACTAGATCAGTTGTATCAAAAGCATGATCAGGCAGGCCAAAAGTGACCACACCATCAGAAGATCAATCCAAGCTTAGTTCCCTGAGAGACAGAAAAGCAACTTCATCACAGATACAGAAATTGCTAAATAAAGAATGCAAGACTCTCATCAGCAAAAGTACTGTCAAAAGAAAGCTGTCTTGTAGTGGTCTCAGAGGACGGGTAGCAGTTTCTAGCCTTTCTGCGTCAGGCAATGGAGTGGGCTGGCAATGGTGGCGAAGTCCCAGACGAACCGTCTGGAGTAGGACGCCAGCCCCAGGGAGCTCCGCAGTTTTGCAACGTTGCAGGGTGCAGGCCAGTCCCTCACCGCGGCTACCTTCGCTGGGTCCATGGCAACCCCTGCAGCACTGACCACGTGCCCCAGGAAGAACGTCTTCTGCTGGAAAAGGTGACACTTCTTGGGGTGGAGGCGCAGACCTGCCCGGCGGATGGCGCAGAAGATGTCCCTCAGGTTGGCCAGGGCGCCCTCGAACTCCACGGCGTGGACGAGGAAGTCATCCAGGTAGATAACGCAGTGGCCCCGGAGGATGTTGGCCAAGACCTTCTCCATCAGATGCTCGAAGGTGGCTGGGGTGTTGCATAGGCCGAAGGGCATGACCAGGAACTGCCACAGCCCCTGGCCGATGGAGAAGGTGGTCTTGGGGTGCGCCTCCGGTGTCAGCTCCACCTGCCAGTACCCGCTGCCGAGGTCGAGGGAGCTAAACCACCGGGACCCGGCGATGTGGTCGAGGGCATCGTCAATGTGCGGCAGGGCGTAGGAGTCTTTCCATGTGACCCCGTTGAGGAGACGGTAGTCTACGCAGAAGCGCCAGGTGCCATCTTTTTTCCGGACCGGGCTCAGTGACGCCCGCTTCTGCCATCTCCTTCACCTTCTGTTCAGCTGCTGCCCGCTTGGCGAGGGGCAAACGACGGGGGCGGAGGCAGATGGGGCGCGCATCGCCAGTGTCGATCTCGTGGCGCACCAGGCTGGTGTGGGTGCAGTCCTCGTCCTTGGCCACAAAGATGTCGGAGAACTGCTCACGCAGCTGGTGCTTCTGGTCCCCCTCAAGCCCTCCACAGCTCCGCAGATACAGGTCACTGACGGCCTGTCTGGTCTCAGGCGAGGTTTGGGGCGGTGGTGACGGCGTGAGGGTCCCCTCCATCGCAGGCTGGCGCTGGCGTCAGGACGGGCCTCTCGGCTGGCGGCGGTGGTCTGGCGGACTTCCGGACTGCCGCCGGCGATAGGAAGGACCTCTCAGCTGGCGGCAGCAGTGGCCTGGTGGCCTCCCGGACTGGTGCTGGTGACGGAACAGCCCTCTTGGCTGGCGGTGATGGGACGGACCTCTCAGCTGTTGGCGGTGGCCTGGTGGACCTCCAGGCTGGTGGCGGCGACGGGACGGGCCTCTCAGCTGGCGGCGGCGGCCTGGTGGACTTCCGGGCTGGCGGTGGCGACAGGACGGGCCTCTCAGCTGGCGGCGGCGGCCTGGTGGACTTCCGGGCTTCAACTTTTCAGTCAATTTGTTAAGCTGATATTATCATTTGTAATTAAAAAAATAGTATTACATTCGAAACAAAATGTAAAATAGAAGTATTTTGACTAGTGGTCTCAGACTTTTTGACCCCACTGTATATTTAGGTAACCTGTGTTTGTTTGGTTGTGTGGCCTTCCTATGGTTTGCAGTTCAACATGTATGGAACTGGTGGATGGTACATTCTGTGCTGTTAGTTGGTGTGGAGGTGCCTATTTCATGTATTTTTTTCACTGTGATCCTTGTGTGTTGACAAAGTTGATGATTTGCTGTGCCTATGTATGCTTCGCAATCAGACTAATGGTGTTGGCCCAATTTGAATTGTAACCGTGGCCCAAGCCTTGGCCTACAAGGTTCAAGGTTTACAATTTTTACATTTTTCCCTAGCTGGGAAAATGCCGGGTTCAGGCTACACGATTTCAACCTGATTTTGACACGATTTTGTCATAGGCAACAAATTTCCAGCATTGGGCCAGAATATGAACATTGAGAACGACACTGAACAACGAAGGGGTCTTGTAATGTAACATAATCGCAGAACAGTGATATGGCGTCTGGGACACTCCACGACACCCTGACGAAAAGTCTAGCTTGTCAGAATTTTTTGAGAATGTCCTACGACGTGTTCCGAAGTTGACCAATAGGATGACAGGGTGCTCTCTGCAAATATAATTTGGCGATAACAAAATAACATTTAATCAACTCACTTATAACTTTTAAGCAACATACATTCAAGTTCAAGACAGTCAAGATAGTCAAAATACATTCGAGTCTAGTGGGAGAAATGGCATTGTTTGCCTGCAATCAGTCGCTGTTGGGATCATTCGTGCTTTTCATGATTACTATTTACAAACTTGTCTGTACTGTGTTTGACATTGCATCGTTTTGTGACTGGTTCTGGATTGTGAAAACATATAGGCGCTATTCTGGATGATGGACTGCCAGAAAAGGCAAAACCACTGGTGTTGTCTATTCATGTTTATTAAAATACCATTAGTAGGGAGAGCTTTTTAATATGTCTTGTCCTTGTAGCTGCTAGATACACTCATTATTAAAGCCATAAATTTGTCTGCCTGCTACCTTAGAATTTCCATTGAATAAGTGTTTGAGAAAATGTTTAGGCTAGAATGTGGGCTTATTCTGTGGTGCCAGTGTGTGTGTTCCTGCGCATTGGGCTTGTTGGGACTTATCTAATTATTTCTGCCATTGTTTTAAGCACATTTCTTTGTGTAGGGAATTCCATAAATACAATGGTTAACGTTTGAATAATTGTGATCAATATAATTAAAGGTGTAAGTTAATTAAGCAATATCATACGAGAGGGAGTGCTGTTATACTGTAATATCAGCACGGCTGTTATTGCCGTGCTAATATAGTCTACATCTGTTAGGCTGTTTATCAAGTAGCCTAACGATAATTTGAGACAAGTTATGCTTTGTTGTGGTTTATTCGGCTCTGCTGACCAAAATAGGATTACATTTACACGTAAAGGCTAGCTAAACGGTAGGCAAGCAAGCCACCTTCAATCATAGCCCACTACAAGCTAGCGAGCTACTTTTTAGCATACATGGACGGGCTAGATATACGGTAGGCTTGCTAGCTACCTATTGTTTATCATACCCAACTGCAGGCTAGCTAGGGTCTTTTTTATCATACACGGAAACATATCCAGATTTGCTGTGGGTAAATGCGAATTAAGTTTGCATTAGTGTAATCAACAATTCCATTGGAACATCTGTAAAGCGAAGTGATAAATAGTAAAACATCCCAGTGCTGTTATGCTCTATATCAGTACTCTTTGAAAAATTAATCGTTTAGGTTAATCGACTATCCGGTAAAATAGTCGATAGATTAATCAATAGAAAAATAGTCGTTAGTTGCAGCCCTAGTAACTGTCAGTTGCATGGTGTTACAGTAATAACAGTAATCAGTAAGCCTATTATTATCATCTTACAACTACATTTATACTAGTTGTAGAAATAGTGTACTATAGAAAATGGGACACATTCTGTATCTGCTATTTTGGAACTGATAGCAAATTCTCCGGTGTCACATTAATGCATGAACTCGGCAGCAGCAACACAGAGAGTAGCGTACTAATGAAAGCAGAGGAAGCCAGGAGCAGGGCTGGGGCTTACAGGGCACTGTGCAATATTTTACATACAGCTAACTTGTTGCAGTGTTCTGTCTGTATGTTAATGTTGTTTGTCTGCCTAAGCTGTTACCAGTATACCACCCTATCAAGTGTGGGTTGCCTGTCTGTGCAGAACTAGAACTTAATAAAATTTTGTACATTATTTGTGAAATCACATCTCTGGTCTTAAGTGTGTTTCAAACCTGTGTGATCCTTTTGGGCCCAAAGTGGTTGAACTTCTTAATAAATTCCTTTGGGTGAAATTCCCCTAGGTGGCGTATTTGACACTACAAACCCCTCACCGCTTCTGCCACAGGTGTACATTTTTTCGTTTTTTCTAGGTTCATTTCCGAAATGGTTAAACATAGCCAAAGAATTAAATAGACGGGCTCTGACATAACCTAGCTGTCGTAGTAAAGGCAAGTACTAGTCCCCCCCCCCCCCCATTAGATGTCGCTTTTAACGTTTAATGACCTGAATGCATAGAGGAAAACCTGTTACATCAATTTTTTTTACTGTGATGCGACCTCTCAGTGTTCACCATGGCTAACCCTAGTCACACGGACGACATAGGAGACAGGAGACAAAGCAACCGGCTGCCATTCATTTTCAATGAGAGTTTGCGATTTACAGCGACAAGGGACAAGTGCAAAGCCAACTAGGTGGGGGTAAAATAGACTAGACTCGAGGTCTGTTTTATGCAAATACTGAGCGATGCAACATGGTGACTACGGAGTGAAGGCAGCGTGACACTGAAACAAATTAATGATCCAACATTTTGGTTCCAGTCAAACATGGAGGAGAAGCTTATCGTGGCAGTGACAATTTTTGGTACGTACAGAGATATAAATACAAAATGATGCATGGAGAAGGGTGTCCGAAATCGTGATGCCTGGTATGTGCACTGCAGTCACAGCTTTTTAGCTTTAACTTTAATACAGTGCACACCCACTACCTAGCTACCTAACTAACTAGCTAGCTAAACTAAACAGCAACACTTGCTCACAAATGCAGTGTAATTTAGCGCAATTCAAGAAAAACATAGTTGTTCATGTTCGTTTCCTAGGTGGCCAGCAAGCTAGTTGTTCATATTAGGCTAGCAAGAAAACGTTCACAATTGCAAAGTTGATACTGGCAGTCAGCTATGTTTTGTCAGTCATTGTAGCTACCTTACAAAGCAGCTTTCCCTGAACTAACTAATGCAAACACATTGCTGCTTCATGTCATTAATAAGTAGGCAGTGATACAGGTTGGTTTGGTTTTTAAGGACCTATACCCATGTGTTCCTCAAATAAAAAGATTTTGGTATACAGCCATGTGTCGCTTAACGTCCATGATACGTTCTGTGAAATAGGACGTTATGTGATTTGGACGTCGTGCAAACACCATACTATATACTTAGCAAACCTATATGGAATAGGCACAAGATTGGATGCTGCTGCTTACAAGTCGAAGCATACACTGTTGTACGGTAAACTTTTTAATTGTATGCAAAGTTCACATTAAAACACAGATAGAAAATACAGTACAGTACATACATAAGACATTAGCATAGGCGTTTATTATGACTGTCAAGACCGATTATATGGCAGTGTTTCTCAATCCTACTCCTGGCGGCCCACTGTCCTGCATATCTTCTGTCTATCCTTTATCTACCTACCTGACTGAACTCATCAGTGGCACTTTTGATTAGCTGAGCACACCTGATTTAATCAGGCAGCAAGGATCGATAGAAGATAAGCAGGACAGTGGTTTTCCAGGAGAGGCTTGAGAAACGCTGTTATATGTTATACTATGTACTGTACCATTATACGCCTGGAGGCGCAATCGCTTTATTTCCAAGAGACATGAGATACACGTGTTGCATGTGGGAAGCATTGCCTTCACTACGTCCGGTTACGTCCGCTACGTCCTGTTCTGCGATCGGGATTTTAAAACTTTAAAAAATTTGTTTCCAGTGACTCTGCATTTGTAAATTTGTGTTCCCTTTAGAGCTTTTTAAAGGTTATGTCAGGAGTTCCTCCTGACATGACCGCGCTGCACTCCCTGGGAGAGCGAGGGGGCTCGGGATGGAATAATTGGCAATTGACGGTGTTCGCTGCCTGGTGTGTGCTCCGCACCTGTTGCCTGTCTGTAAGTAATTTTGCTGGGACTATTTAGGCAGGTGAGTGGGAGTAGCACGCCAGAGACGCTGACGGAGGTTGCCACACGGGATTTTAGCGTGGAGCCAGGTTTTTGATTTCTTTTTTTTCTTTTGAACGTGCCGGCACGGCTGAGTTTAGGGTTTATTTTGGTTTGCCGTTTTTTTCTTTGAGCTCTGGGAGTCGCGACCCAGAGCGGGTTTTGAGTTTGCTTTGTTTAATTTCTTTTGGTTTTTGCTTTGGTGTGCGAGATGCGCGAGTGTGTTTGTGTGTTTTAGGCGGCTTCAGAAGAGCGGCGACCAAAGGGGCTCTAGCGGTGAATCCCTGAGGGAGCGGGGAAAACAACGCTTGGTTCCGGACGCAGCCGGGGCCGAAGGGAGCCCCCACCCCGTGGAAGCGCGTGCTGGGGAGGTGATCCCCTAGCTGGAAGGGAGGTGGCACCGCGAAACCTTGAGAGAGTGCGTGGGTCACCAGCACGGGGTGGAGAGGGAGGGCTGACCGGCTGCTGTTCTGTGTCTCCCTCAGTGCGATCCCGCGGAGCCGGCGGAGTTACTACCGGGGAGAAGACGTGGGTCGCCGCCGGAGCCGCCAGCCCCCGCAGGAGTGACGCGGGGGCCTTGTCTGGAGTTTAATTTCTTTTTTGTTTTTTTGGGACGTAGGCGAAGCCCGGCAGTGTGGCGCGGGCTGAGCTACGTCCCCACTTATATTTTCGTTTCATTTTGTACGTCTTGTGTGGTGTGCGTGCGTGTGCGTGCGTGCGTGCGTGTGAGGAGCCTCCCCCACAGCGGCAGCACTTCCCCCTCGGCAGTGAAATCGAGTAGTCCTCTCTCTCCCGGCGTCCAGGTGGGCGGGGACGCCAGATCACGGGTGTGTGCAGTGAGGCTAAGTGTGTGTGTGGGGATTCCTTTTTTTTTCCTTTTTTCTTTTCTTCTTTTGGTGTGAGTGGCTGGGTAGCGTTCCCGCCTGTTTGTAGCCGGGGAGGGCAGACAGGGGTGGATAGAAAGATAGGGGGAAGGGCTTCGCTGGGAGAGGGATAGCGGCGTCTCAGATTTTATGAATTGCGTTGTTAAATTTGTGTTTTTAAAAAAGAATAAAGAGTTGCTCCTACTCACCTTGTCCTGGCATTCTTGTGGCGGGCGGATCCCTAGGAGGGCGAACTATCTGGGCATAGTGTCACTCCTGACAGTTATATGAAATAATATTTAATAATATTTCATATCTCATTCCTATCGAATCGATATCGAATCGGAATCGAAGCGGATTGAATCGAATTGTTAGCTTGTGAATTGGAATCGAATCGGATCGGGGGCATCTCTGCCAATATCCAGCCCTACTGGTCACTGGAACTTGGTTTTGGTTGAATGTCTCTGTCGTGCTGTGCTTCCTGCACAGGTGTGTTTTGTTCTTGTGCAGATGTTTCTTCTGCCATGTCGGTTGTAGGCATTAGGTGATGTCATTTGCAACAAAGAACTCCTTTCTCCATTTGTATGAGGTAAGATCTTGGTGTCTCACACATCATGAGGACTTTGCCAGACTTCCTTCATCCCCGTTCGCCATCAACTGTGGTTCCAGGACTAAGCTGAGGCAAGTCTTTGACATTGTATCTTTTGTTAAAGTTTCACCTGTAGCTCTGTTTTGCTTTCTCATCTGCTTGTCTCACCTGCTGAAGGTCAGGCCATGACAGCTGCAGGTGTGACTCCAGCATGGGGACTGTTGTCTTGATCTGTCTACCCAACATCATTTGAGCTGGGCTCACCCCAGTGGCTTGAATAAGGGTGGCTCTGTAGCTCATCAGGGCAGCGAATGGGTCTGATTGTTTCAAGATCTTTGCAGTCTGTACAGCCCTCTCTGCTTCACCGTTGGACTGAGGATATAGACTGTCATGACATGTTTGAAGTCATAGTCTTTTGCAAATTGCCAAAAAGCTCTGCCCAAGAACTGTGGTCCATTATCAGTAATGAGGATATTGGTACAGCCCCATTGCACAAACATGTTCTTCAGTCTTAAGCGCGTTGTCTCTCCAGACAGGTCTGGAAGGTGTGCTATGTCGATGTATCCAGAGAAGTAATCCACAGCAACTAGATAGTGTTGTTTGTTTATTTCACGTATGTCAGTTCCTACTCTTTCCCACGGGCGGTTCAGTAGTGGAGTTGTCATCAGGGGTTCTCTCCTCTGAGTTGGCCTTGATTCCAGACAGTTTTTGCAGCTGTTAACTAACTGTTGGATATCTTTTCCACCAAACACTCATTTGGGCCCTCTCTCTGCATTTGACGATGCCCCCGCTGTGAATCTTTTGAAGTCAGCATGTCGGCATGCATGCTGTGGGGAATTTACAATTCTGTCGCCATACAATACTAACTCCTGGGAGATGGACAGGTGCTGTCTTGCATTGTGATATGGTTTCACTGCATGTGGAACATTGGATGCATATTTAGGCCAACCGGTGCTCACATAGTGTTTTACCTTTTTCAGATCTTTGTTCTTCTCCGTCTCCTCTTTCACCATGTCCAGTTTTGTGGGTGAGATAGGTCATGCACTGCTGATTGCTTCTTCGTAGGCTTCTACCTCATGGATCAGCTCACAGACTGCTGCGGTGATGACCGGCTGAGGGTGCCTTGAGAGTGTGTCTGCAACTATTAGCTGTTTACCAGGCACGTATACTGCTACTGGGTTGTAGCGCACCATTTGCAGGAGCAGTCTTTGGCACCTCAGTGGAGTCAAGGCCTTTTGCTAAATAAATAAATGTAAATGTAAATGTAAAATTAGTGGAACCAGTGGTTTGTGATGGTGGTGGTGATGTGTCAGTTTGAAGTGTGAATCTCTCTAGGCCATACAGGAATCTTGAGAATTTCTCGCATGCCCACACAGCGGCGAGGCACCCCTTCTCAATCTGGGCACAGTGTTTCTCAGCATCTGTAAGGACTCTTGACCAGTTGGCTACCAGCTTTAGCACTCCATCATGGTTCTATATGACGACACCACCCATGCCATACCTGCTGGCATCTGCACTCGCTATGGAGGACTTTGTTACATCATAGAATGCCAGCACAGGTGCCTCTGTGATTAAACACTTCACCTTGCTGAAAGCTTCATCCTGTGCCGGACCCCAGATCCATTCCATGTCTCTCCTCAACATCTCATTGAGTGGCCTTGTGACCTCAGACAGGTGTGGAACGTACCTGCCCAGGTAGTGGACCATGCCAACCATTTTTCTTAAGTCTGAGATGTTCTCTGGTGGCTCCAGGAACGTTACAGCTTCAGTCTTGGTCTTATCAGGACATATGCCCTCTTTATCAATGACATGTCCTAAGTAGCGAAGCTGGTTCTGTCTCAGACATTTCACAGTATTCCGCATCAGTCCTGCCTTGTCAATTGTGTTCAATGTGCTCTGAAGTCTTTGTTCATGTTCTTCTTGGGTGTTTCTGTAGACCAGGATGTCATCCATGAAGACTGCTACTCCTTCCTGGTGTTTCAGGAGCTCTGACATCTTTCTCTGGAAAATCTCTGGGGCACTAGTGATACCAAAGGGAGGTCTGCGGGAAAAAATATCTTCCAAATAGCATTATGAAAGTTGTCAGCTTAGCACTGTCTTCATCTAATGGCAGCTGCCAAAAGCCGCTAGCCGTATCAAGAAGCAAAAAAACCCTGGCATGTGCTAGTCTGGGAAGGATGTCATCAATGGTGGGTAGCACATATTTCTCCCTCTTAATGGCCTTGTTCAGCTGCTTAAGGTCCATGCAGATCCTTATTTGCCCATTCTTGGGGACGGCTACCATGGGCACGTACCACTCTGTAGGCTCTTTTATTTATTCAATGATACCACACTGAACCATCCTCTCCAGCTCCATCTTGACTTCTGAAACCAAGGGCACTGACACACGTCTGGCTGTAGTTATACTGTATGGAACAGCATTGTCTTTCAAGCAAATTTGTATTGGCTTTATCTTCCAACAGCCCTACCTCTGTGGGAGCTGACGACTTGAGTTCTTCCAATCTCTTTACTAAACCCATTGCCACTGATGCCTCATGTCCAAGGAGGTTGTTCACAGTAGGTCCAGTCACTAGAACATAAGAACATTAGAACATATGATGACGAGAACAGGCCATTCGGCCCATCTAAGCTCGCCATTTCTTAATTAAAGAGTATCCAAAACTGCATCAAGTCTAGACTTGAACACAGCAAGGGTCTCTGCCTCAACTACATGACCTGGCAACTTATTCCATGTATTGATAACTCTTTGTGTAAAATAATATTTCCTTATATCAGTGCGGAACTTACTCTTAACTAGTTTCCATTTATGTCCTCTTGTTTTACAGACTGAACTCACCCTAAAGAATCTATTATAGTTAACCTTATTGATTCCTTTTATAAATTTAAATTCCTCAATTAAATCACCCCTAAGCCTCCTCTCGCTTAGTCTAAATAGGTTAAGTAACTTGAGTCTTTCCTCATAGCGTTTATATTTCATGCCAGGAACTAATTTAGTTGCCCTTCTTTGAACCTTTTCTAGAGCTTCGATATCTTTTTTATAGTGCGGTGCCCAGAACTGCACACAGTATTCCAGGTGCGGTCTAGCTAAGGCATTGTATAATTTCAACATAACCTCTTTAGATTTATACTCAATACTTTTGGCTATATATCCCAGCATCCTGTTGGCCTTTTTTACTGCTACAGCACACTGCCTAGATCCTGTTAAGCTTGGGTCAACCATTACTCCCAAGTCTTTTTAAAATTGAGCACATTCTAGTTTTTTTCCACCCATGAAGTAGTCTTGTCTAAGGTTCTTATTTCCTACATGCAAGATTTTACATTTATCTAAATTGAAAGTCATCTGCCAGGTATCTGCCCACTTTTGGATGCTGTTTAGGTCTTCCTGTATTACCTTAGTTGATTCTATACTGTTGGCTAGACCCCCTAGTGCTAGAAATAGCAAAGGCCCCAACACCGATCCCTGCGGGACTCCACTTCGTACAGGACCCTGCTCTGATACAATACCTCCCACAGTTACAGTCTGCTTTCTATTAGACAACCAACTTCGAACCCACTCAGTGATAGCTCCTGTAATTCCCGCAGATGTCATTTTCAGTATGAGTCTCTCGTGCGGAACTTTGTCAAATGCCTTTTGAAAGTCCAAATAGATAATATCATAAGCTTGGTTTGAGACATGCTGTAGCTTCCTCAAAGAAGTCCAGGAGGTTTGTTAAGCACAACCTCCCTCTGCGAAAACCATGTTGGCTATCATTTAAAACACCATTTCATTCCAGGAATTATTCCAAATTATCCCTAATGATGGATTCTAGTATTTTGCATGCGATACAAGTTGAGCTGACAGGCCTATAATTTCCTGGTTCAGTCCGGGCTCTTTTCTTGTAGATAGGTACTACACTGCCATGTTTCCAGTCATCTGGCATTTCTCCAGTTTTAGGGGATTGCTTAAAATAACTGTCAGAGGCTTGTAAACCACCTCTGCTAGTTCTCTGAGAACTCTTGGATATATTCCATCGGAGTCTGCTGCCTTATTTGTTTTAGGTTTTTGAAGTTTATCTAGTACTTCTGCATCATTTAAAAACGGGAAACAGGCAGACAGAAGCATAAAGCAAACGCCGGGGACGAAACAGGAGAAAAACACTGTGACGAACTAGCAACAGGACAGGGAAAAGCAGGGAACATATAGGGCAAGGCTGACGAGGGGATGGAAAGCAGGTGTGCAGGCAATCAGGCGGGCGGAGACCGGGCGGGGAGCGGGGCAGGAAAAACACAAGGAAAACAAAAGCACGACAGCTAAGGAGGCGGAGCACTGACAGTCAGCTTGCCTAAAGTTGAATACTCTAGCATTGGAGAATGCAGACTTAACTTGCCAAAAAACTTCAAATGTAATTGAACTATGGTCACTTGTACCGAGTGGTTCCCCTACCTCAATACTGCCGATTCTATCAGGATTATTACACAGAACCAGATCTAGGATTGTGTTCTCTCTCATGGGTTGAGTAACAGACTGTATCAAAAAACAGTCATTTACAACATCTAAAAACTCTTCCTCACATTTACCTTGACCTGACACAGCTTCCCAATTACTTGAAGGGTAATTGAAGTCCCCCATTACTATTGTCTCACCCTCCTGACATGCTAGTTTAATGTTATCAAAGAGCATACTACTGACTACTGACTGGCTGGTGGCCTATAGCATACTCCAACATTTAGGCCTTTTTCATTTTCCCCCAATATCTTAATCCATATGTCTTCACTAACACCAAGGGGCTCCATTCCTGGTATTTCCTGAGTATTAAGATTATCCTGTAATCCACGTCTCTGTAATCCCAACAACATCAAAGTTACTATTACTCATAACGGTTTCCAGATCGAGAATTTTATTTTTTATGCTTCTAGCATTTAAACAGAGGAATTTCAGGGTACCACGTGTGCCCCCAACTGCCCAGAACCACCTCTATTACAGTGCTGCTCTGACTGATTTACAAGCATCGTTTCCTCTCTACTAATAAAATATTTAGCCATGGTGTGTTCTATTCCGGCAGTCTGTCTATCCCTACCCATCTGACTGTATAAACTCCCTGCCCCCCCAGACCCTAGTTTAAATAACCCTCTGCTACCCTAAGCATACGCTGGCCCAGTGCAGTTGTACCCCTCCGGTTCAGGTGCAACCCGTCCCGCTTGTACAGGTCACCCCTGTTCCAAAAGGAGTCCCAGTGCTCCATAAACCTGTACCCCTCTTTCCTACACCAGGTTTGTAGCCACGTGTTAAACCTCCATATAAAGGCTTGCTTCCCTTTGCTTGCATGTGGTACTGGTAGAATTCCAGAGAAGACTACCGTGGAGGTTCTGCTCCTAATCTTCCCCGCTAGCTCAATAAATTTTTCTTGCAGAACCCCGAACCTACCCTTTCCTATGTCATTGGTTCCAACATGGACCATGACCACCGGATCCTCCCCCGCTCTGGCCAGGAGCTTGTCCGCGCTCTCCAGGAGGTCTCCAACCTGGGCACCAGGCAGGCAACAGACCATGCGAGACTCCTTGTCGCGCGAACACACTATGCTATCTACCCCTCTAATGACTGAATCCCCCACTATCACCAACTCCCTTTTCTTGGAGGATGAGGCCACCTGGGTGCCCTGGGGCTCTTCAGTCCTCCCACTATCAGGATCGTGGGTCAAATATGGATTTACTGCCGAGACAGAATTACCAGCTAAAAAAGTGCTAAAAGCACCGAGGTGGCTCAGAACAGTCAAAAGGCAGAAATCAAGCGCAATAAATGCCACTTAGCCTAATACAATAAAACTACGTTTACAGTTCAGCAGACGCGCAGACGCGCTAACACAACCAGAATCAGAATATCCTAAAATCTGACGCTGAAAAATAGTAGAAAAAGGTAAACAAGCGAACCGGCTGGCTAGCTAAACTACCCGGATAGCTAGCTAAAGTTTGCTGCTTACTTATTTAGAGATTTGCTCCTGAGAGGGCGAAAAACCACAAAAAACCTCTTGTCGGCTAGAGCCGAATTAGCTGCGACAGAGGAAAAAAAGTGGAAAATTCCCTCTCTGTCCCCTAATGGCAACAAAAGATTCAACTTTAAGAGCAGATCAGACCTACCTTATGTAATAGCTAGGTAAATAGCACCAATTTTTATTTTTATCCAATACAAACACCATGAACTTCAATTGCCTGTTCTTTACAGTAGTTGTGGCTGTGAATTTTCCTCTGTAATGTAGCTTTCCCCCCAGGCTCTCAATATTCGCTTTGCCAATTCTTAACGGAGGTTGGTGCTTTGGACTTGAAAAAGCCTTTTCTGAGATCATGCTTATTTCAGCGCCTGTATCAATCTTGAACTCCACTTCTGTGCCTTGTATTGGGAGTGAAACAGTCCATGCACTGTTTGTTTCAACCCCTTGCTTCAATTCTCCTAGGAAATGTGTCACAATGCCGCCCTCCTGTGGTGTGCTTACATCGTTGACTTCACGAGTGCAACATACTGCTGCAAAATGGCCCCTCTTATTACATTTTTGGCATTCTGCTTTTTTAGCAGGACAGTCATCTTTTCCATGGTTTCTGCCATCTCTTGCATTTGCACTCGCTGAAATGTTCCTTCTGGTGACATCTTAAGCTTGGGTTTCATCCATTTCTACCGCGCCTGGGTCTTCCCTTGTCACCATTGTGATGCTGACATCTTTGAGCTACTTCATTGAGCTGCATGTTGCCACTAGCCTCCTGCTCACTAAGATGCTCTTTCACTTGCTCTGATTGCCTCACAAGCTCAACTGCTTTCCAGAGTGTCAAATCTGGCATCAACTGGAGCTTCTCAGACAGTTTCCGATCCAAAATCCCAATCACTAATCTGTCATGGATATTCTCTTCCTTTGCTACCCCAAAATCGCATGTAGTCGTGTAGTTGGTGAAGGCTACAGATGTACTCTTCTGTTGATTTACCATGCTTCTGTGTGCGTTGATGGAATCATGCTCGCTCGTGAATCACATTCACTTTTGGCACAAAATAATTTTCCAATTTCTCCAGCACATTCTCATAAGTCTCTACTTCTCCAGTTTCAAATGTGAACGTTTTATTTACTTGTTCTGCTTCTTTCCTGAGTGCTTGGTCGTGATTCTGTAGGGGGAGAAATGTTTCCATTCCGGCCAGCATTTGGGATGGCTAAACTCAGTTTTCTGGAGGGTGGAACTTCGCCATTGTTCAGCTTCTGACACCATGTGAGGTTAGGTGATGTACTCAAAACTCGGTATACACTAACTGCCTCACGTCATTTGTATAGCGCTGATCCTAATGCGTAAAGCTGCACATAACTAAATAGATCCATACAACACTTGCCTGTTACTGATTGCTTCGAATTGGAATAGCATCTGTAATGCAGTGTGTATACCCAGTTGTGACACAGAGCTACCTTTCGAACCATGCTCTGTGGAGCCACTATAAGCACAGAAAATTAAAATAGGTGCCAGTGATACAGTACAATATGAGGCTATGTAGTGAAGACGTGAAATGTGCTATTCAAGTGGCCCACCACACAATGGCAGCACTAACAGTTTGTAGACCTGAAAAATATTGAAGAAATTAAACTTGTCCCTTAATAACAGACTGATTGGTTATTCAGTCAGTAGCCTACCAGTCATTTGCTATGACGGCAAAGAAGCATATAGTTTGTACCAGAACCTGTCCAGCTGTGAAATGACTAACAAAGTGAAGCAATTGGAAGCTAGCTTGGCCTCTCAGCAACAACTCTTCTCACGGGTAAATGATTCAAAGAAAAAAGGTACCAGAGCTAGCTACGAAGTGGTGATGCTAAATGTGAAGCGCGCTAAACCTTTTGCTGAGGGCGAGTTAGTGAAAGACTGTGTAATGAAGATGGTGGATGCCATTTGTCCCAAGAAAAAGCAGGAGTTTTCCAATTTTTGCCTGACTCGAAATACCATGGCACAGAGAATAGAAGAATTATCTACAGACATCAAGAGACAAGTGAATGAGAGGTGGGCACGGTTTGACTTTTTTTCACTAGCCTGCGATAAGAGCACTGACCAAACCAATACAACTCAGCTACTTATTTTTTGAGGGGAGTTGATGATGACATGAACATTACTGAAGAATTACTTGACCTTCAGAGTCTGAAGGACCATACTAGGGAGGAGGATTTGTTTCAGTCCATGTCTAAAGTTGTCAAGGACGTAAAACTGCTATGGGCAAAAATGAGCAGAATTGCTACTGATGGTGCACCTTCTATGCTAGATGAAAGAAGTGGATTAGCTGTGCTGATAAAGAACAGAGTCCGTGAGCATGGGGGCGATGCTATTAAAATTCACTGCATTATTCATCGACAAGTGCTGTGTGCAAAATTTCTGAAATTTGAGCACGTTGTGTAGCCAGTGGTTAAAACCATTAACCTCATTTGTGCAAAAGCTTATTAAACACCTGTGTGTAGCAACAGTAGGCCTAGCCTGCAAACACATCTATAGTTGGTGAATCATCAGCCAAATTTATTTGTATTTTGAAATGCATTGTATTGCAATAATGTCTTATTAGGCCTATTTTATATTCATATTTCATTTATTCCAGTCCAGAATTAACTTTAATTAAAACTAAAGGCACTATTAATAAATAATAAAATGTCTGACTTAAACACTTGTTTAAGTATAGTAGGTACCTACATACACTACTGTATGTTAATGGATTTGAATATAACTGAACTGATTTGTATTTTGAAGATTTTACATAATGAATATTTTGCATATAATACAATATAAATAACATTAAAATGTGGTGTTTTCATTGCTATCTAATCTTACTGTTTCGTAATTCATTAAAAACTGCACAGTGCACTTTGAATTTTACTAAGAAGTCAGTGTAACAAGGTGTGCAGTCAAGGGTTGCTATGTAATTGATTCCAGCCCATTTAATTGTTGATTTATTATTACACTAAAAATACAAGCTTTTAGAATGCATATGTAAAATTAAAAACAAGGTGCTGGCCCTCGGGCATTTTCGCAAGATCTGGCCCCCGTTGAAAAAACTTTAACTACCCCTGGTTTAGGCCAGGAAAGAATATATAGATAATATTTTACAGTAACGAAGATTTGTGATTCACATGTAACTTGCGTATGTCTGCAGGGCAGAACCAGAAGGTAAAAGCATGAGATATTGGAACAAGGAAAAATATAGCTGCAAGCAGCAATGAAGGGGCCAAGCACCTTAGGGCCACCAGGTAGACAACTAATGAGAACAACCCCTGACCAAGACACCAATCCATCACAGACTGAACAGACACATTGACACCCACTCTTACACTCACACCTATGGGCAATATAGCATGTCCAATTGACATTACCTGAATGTGTTTGGACTGTTGTAGAGAACCAGAATACTCAGAGGAAAACCACATGAACACAGGGACAAGGTACAAACTGGATGCAGACGCACCCCGAACTTGAAACCTCCATACTGTTAGGCAGTACTGCTACCCATTTGCACCAACACACTGCCCCCACTACATATATGTCAAGCTTAAACATAAGCAGTGCCATAAAATGCAGTGTGCCTTCTTGGGACATTGCAATGAGACGTGCCAACACTGTTGGAGGAGTGTAATTTTTGGGTATCTGAAAAAATCCAAAATCATGGGAAAAATGGCAGAGAACATACCATATTAGTTGAATATAATAAAATGTCCCTGATTAGAAAAGGACCCCTCATTTTTTAACACCTTTTTTGGCAAAAGACTTTTTGAAGATCAAATCATGAACACTCTTGCCCCCATTCACTGAACCATTAATTCCCCCATAGGACCAGAAAGACACTATTCTCCACTACTGCAATCCATTTCTTGCTGCACCTGGCACTTTTTGTACAGACAAAAAAAATCATTTATTGAAAGTACATGCTGCTATTCCCCTCCAACTATACCATAAAGACATGTCACCATAGAGTCATGCTGCTATTCCCCTCCAAATGTTTACAAAACTGAGTGTATTGTTTATGGATATATGTTGTTTTAATTCTCTTTGTAATTTATATACACTGTTGATATAGGAGAAACCGCATTTCATTCTTGATTGTACGCAAGTGCATGATAAAATGACAATAAAGGAAATCTCAATCTGAAATCAATTTAATAAAATACACTGAATAAAACAAGGTACTCTGATATTTTTTCTACATCTGTTAGATGAAATGACCACATTTAAATAAAAAAAAATAAACTAGTCTACTGGGATTTCTAATACCACTCTCCTGTTCTTAATGTATAATGACATTAAAAATTCTAGTCCTCCCATGTAAGACAACCCCACTTTTCAGATGTAATTTCTGAAGTAGAAAAAAACACTGTCTAACATTCAGGCCAATATGGAAAGTCCAAGTGTTTCTTCAACACTATTTAGTGTATTAGTTGTGGCAATAGGTCAAAAGGTGCAGGAGATGTGCCTATTTTAAGTGCTACAAACTGATTGTATCTTAGCAGCCATGCCATTTGGATATTGAACTATGTGTTCATTTTCCAGTTAGGACCTGATATGTAATGATGTAATGACCTACAAAAAATGGTCACAATATCTGCTTTTCTTTGTGTGGTCTGTGCCTTGTGATGTCCATTAGAACAAAATGTCATTAAAATTAAAGTAAATGGACACATGGGTGTTTAAACCTGTTTTTCAGTATAGCACCCCAAAGTAGCCAAATTTCATTAAACTTGCTGTGTGGCACCCAGGCCTAATTGTAAGCATGTGTATCAACTTTTATGCCAATGAACAAAAGCATTGCAGAGATATGGTCACTCTTCCTTTATGGCGACTTCACGGGTGAATTTGTGGGTACACGACTGTACAGTACTTTTTGTATGGTTGGAATGACAATAAAGTACACTTTGACTTTGACATTGTTCAACCTGGCAACTATCCTTTAACAACTGTTAAAGACAATGGTCCAAAGAGGTAATACACAAAACCTCATTGTGCCATAACTCTAGGAGGAGGTGGTTAAATGTGTTTTTGACATCATCAAAGATGGATGAAACACAAAATGGCTGATGTGGAGATTTCATACGTTCCCAGATAGGATCCTTAACTTTGATGAAGCACAAGATATTTAGTTGAGATATCTGCTTTTCTGCCAGAGTAATGGGTATTTTAATGATTTTTAATGGTATAGCGCCCCGAGTGGCCAAATTTCATGAATGCAAACCCAGTGTTGCTAATACTAATAAAGTGTACCAAGTTTGGCATCACTCCAACAAACCATTGCTGAGATATGGCTCACTTCCTGTTTTGGTGTCTTCACCATGGAATTTCATTGGACGACAGTGGCAGTATCCTTTGCCCTAGAAAAATTCTTTGAATAACTTTTGGTCAGAAAGCTCTGTAGATGATACAGACCAAATTTGGTGGTGATAGGATCAATGGTCAAGGACTAGTTTGCAAAAGTAGGTTTTTCCAAAAATTGAAATTATGATTTTTTTTTTTTAAAAAAATCCATTACAGTGGATGAGTCTGTTCAATTCACCATGACCTAGGGATTCAGCAGAAATAAGGATCACAACTCTAAGACAAACGGTTCAAAAGTAATAAGCAAAAATGTATTCGGAAATTTGGCCTGTTACAGGGCCACAGGGATTGATGGATTGACTCCAAATTTGGTGCCTGGATACCTTGGACTGTGCTCTATGAGGGTGCCAGATTCCACCAACATCTACCTAGGGCTTCTATGGCCTGCCATAGAAAACCTTTGAGAAAATGATAATACCAAGATGGCCAAAAAACAAAATGGCCGACACACAGGTTTCATGCTTTCCCAGCTAGGGTCCTTCACTGTGATGATGCACAAGAAATTTGTTTGAAACATCTGCGGTTCCAAAGCTATAGGCATTTGAATTTTTTTTTCGCTGTTTTCCTGGTATAGTGCCCCCATTTGGCCAAATTTCATGAAACTTGGTGGGTACCCAATATTCCCCCTGCCAATAAAGTATACCAATTTTGGCATGACTGCAACCAAGCATTGCTGACATATGGCTCACTTCCTGTTTTGGTATCTTCGGCATGGAAATTCATTGGACAACAGCGGCCAAATCGTTTGCCGTAGCAAAATTCTTTGAATATTTTTTGGTCACACCCATGTGTAGATGATACTTACCAAATTTGGTGGTGATAGGATCAACGGCCTAGGACTAGTTCGCAAAAGTAGGTTTTTCGAAAAATTCAAAATGGTGGAAAATCCAGTATGGCAGACTTTAACGCCAATGGGTGCATTTGAATCGCGATGACCCAAGGATTCAGGGGAAAAATGATCACAACTCTAGGACAAACGGTTCAAAAGTTATAAGCAAAAATGTACCTTGAAGTTTGGCCTGTTGGTGGTGCTACAGAGATGGATGGATTGACCCCAAATTTGAGCTCTGTATACTGTGGACTGTCCTCTATCAATGTGCCAAATTTCATAAAAATATGGGCTGCCATAGACTCCCAGAGAAGAAAGTATAATAGAGAAAAATTCTAACAATTACAATAGGTGCCTAGCACCTTCGTTGTGTCTGGCCCCTAATAATAAATATAGCTGCAAGCAGCAATTCCGGGGTCCAAGCACAAATAAACTAATTGCCTGGGGGTCTTCAATTTCATGCAGTAAAAGTCTGTGATGAAGATTTTCACAGGCCAGTGTTAAGAAGAATTTGATGCTCATTTGCATATCAATTAGTAAATGAAGCAAATCATTGGCTTGTAGAGGCTATGTTTTTTGATATAGTAACTTTTCCTTCATAAATTAGACAGTTTTACAAGTCAAGGTAAGGGTTTTACATTCCATGTTTTGTGCCGATCAGCACAGTGGTTCAGAAGCACATGATCACTGGGCGAAAAGCGTCTGTTTCCGGGGATATTTAATATCATATATTCATTGACATGACACATTTACGGGCATATTTTATCAGATATGCTCTGGATACGTTAGTCTCATTTGTCATATCCGGACCATATCTTAACTCCGGAATGGGACAGTATCGACACGCAAAATATCCTAAGACAAAATATTCACCGTATATTTATCATGTCCTACATATCTACATCAGGGCCCAGTTGTTCAGAAGTAATCTGATCGGATTTCGGCTGTCAGATTGGATCAAATCTTGAAAATGGGTTGTTCAAAAGAAAAAAAGGATTCTGAAATCGGATTACATCACGTAATCCAGTCTTGGTTTTGATCTGGATCAAACCTTCAGTATGTGTTGTTTTTAGTAGGATTGGGATACCTTTGATCCAAAAAATCAGGATTATCCTGATCCCAGCAGAAGGGTGGATTCAGGGTGGATTTCAGGAACAAAATGTAATAAAACTTTTAAAATTGGTCAAATAATACAACATTTGCATCATGTAGTATATATACATTTCTTTATATTTTGCACTTGATTTGTTTAACCGTTACAGTGATAAAGTAGATAAAGTAGACATTAGGCTACCTATTAAACCTTTCAGTATAGTAAAGTAAAAAAAGGATTTTGTCCCCATAAAATAATCCCCTAAACAGCTGTCAATAACAAACAAAAATATTTAATTTTAACTGTCATTTATCACTGTATGTTATTTACAATGACACATCAGAGTCAGTCAAAAGTAGTTACTAACAACGGGATCCCTTATTGCACGTCCAGTCAGTCCCTCATTCTGAGAGAACGCCAGAGGTTGGTCTGGGTCTTCAACAGGCTCAGTTGCATCATAAACGTCATCACAGAGAGAGACATTGCGCCTGGTAGCGATGTTGTGCAGGACAATACAGGCAAGTATTATGTTGCATGCTCCATGTGCTGTTTTCTGTCTCTTCAAATAAAAACACTTAAAGTGACCCCACGCTGGCTATTCTACCTGTTGTTCTTTACACAGCTAGTAGCCTACATTGTGATATGTAGTCGCATTTTGAGCACTGGTAATCCGGATTTGGTAATCTTGAAAAGTTTGTATCTGGATCAGGGTGATCCAATCCAATGTTGCTTTGAAAAACCGGCACAAAAATAAGATGGATTACCTGATCCTGGATAGCAAAACATGGGATTTCCAAATCCGGATCATTCTGATCCAGATTAAACTTTTTGAACAACTGGGCCCAGAACACCACCATAATATGAACTGTGTACGGGGCAAATCCGTCTCCGTATACGAGATAATCACATGAGTATAGCCTCGGTACTTGCTACCATGCCACCCCCATGTAGCTACCCTGGTGTCATCATTAATAATATTTACCTTTACAGATGCTTCCAAAGAAATTCAGATATTAATTTAGGCAATCTAGACAACTATGCTTCTGCGTGAAATTTACTGCCTGATGCTCAATTGCAACATAGCGTAAAAACCATTCAAGTCTGACGGCTACTTAACATTATTTTCTTACCTCACGCAGTCGGATCGGCTAGCAAGTGCCTACTAGGTTATGAAGCATTATGAAACAAGACAAAATACAATTTTGTATATCATCCTTACTTTTTATTTTTCTGTGACAAAACTTATCATTGTCCCTTTTCATAAACGTTTATTGTAAAAGTGCAAAACATTGACGACATCCCCCTCTTCTGGAAAAAAAAAGGTCTCCAGCTGGCTTGATCCTTTCACCCACTCACTGGCTTTGTTGGAGAGCTGCAACGATAAGGACACAGAAGCAGTGTTTAAAAACCAGGCTATTTATGCGAAAAGTCATGAACATGGCTAAACGTTTCAGGTAGCCTACACAAGAAACGCATTCTTAACGTAGCTATGCACATATATCATAAGTTCAGTTGCATCTGGTCTAGGTTGGACAGACAGTAAGCTCCATGATATTTTTCGCTGTTTGAATTAACGTTAGCCTACCTGATGCAGTTCCACAGCTAACCGGCTATAGGCAGTGGACGCCGAACCTGGGAATGGCTGCAGGAGTACAAAATAAAAATTTACTCAAGATAATCTTTACGAGGATGAACTGCATTTGATTATAAGTACTGTAAAATTCACGTTGTTTCCATACCTGAAAAATGTGTAGGAGATCAGAGGGAACACTCGAGCAATGCAAACAACTACGGAAACAACAAGGCAAGGAGACATGTTCAATAAAGCGAAATAAAACTACACTATAACTGTAACAAGCACTGTGTTCAAGCTAATTTAAAATACCTGACGCAGTTCCACAGCTAACTGATGAGAAGCAGTGGACGTCGAAACTGTGAATGGCTGTAAGAGTAAAAAAAAACATAAAACTTACCTAAGATGGGCATCTTTACTAGGATAAACTGCATTTGATTGTAAATATGGTAAAATTCACGTTGTTACCTGAAAAATGTGTAGGAGATCAAGGGGTAAACCCGAGCAATGCAAACAACTATGGAAACAACAAGGCAAGGAGACATGTTCAATAAAGCGAAATAAAACCACACTGTAATTGTAATAAACACTGTGTTCAATCTAATTTTAAATACAGCTGCTATGAGAAAATACAGTGATGACAGACAAGTGATGTAGTGACACCCTAAATATTGATGGAAGAGATAAGGATCTGAGACGGAGAATAAACGAACCTCACATTAACATTAAATATCAGGTTAACAGATGACAGTGGCTTGCTAACGACAACTAACCTTAGCTTGCTAGTACTAGTATAGCCTATACTATCGATAGCAATATCAAGCTAATGTCAGCTAGTCAAGTAAATAGGGGCACATATGTGCTTGAACGTTAGAGAAAGAGAAAAACAGGACTTAAACTCGAATGAAAATGTCATGTTAGGTACTGTATAGCTGCAATATACCGATAGCTCATTAACGTTAGTTCTGTTATTTTATCCTAAGGCTTACCATCATTGCTGTTAGGTTATCTATCAAGCTAGACAGCATTTAAGTTATGGCAGATCTCTAAACATTTAAATATATGACATTATGGCATTAAAATCCTCTCTGTAAGCACTTACCAAGCACTCCATGAGAAATTCCCTTTCCCGTAGCAAGTTCAAAGACCGACTTCAGTTCAAAGGCACCAACTGAAACCAACCAACTGAACCAACGTCATGCATTCGTGACGTAGGCCACACCCCACAGCGTGTCATGACCTGATTCTACGTATCCAGTTATGATATCAGAAAACAGCATGCTTTGACTGAGAATAATCTGGATATTTGGTCTCATATTGCAAATATGGACCAATTATGCCAATATAAGATAAGATAAGATAGAACGTTATTGATCCCACAGCGGGGAAATTAACATGTCACAGCAGCAGGGGGGCGACAGTGGCTCAGGAGGTGGAGCAGTCGACTGGGGATTGGAAGGTCTCTGGCTCATCCTGGCAGAGTGTCGAAGTGTCCTTAAGCAAGACACTGAACCCCCAACAGCTCCCAGTGGCCAGTTGGTAAGCCTGTATAGCAGCCTCTGCCACTGGTAGGTAGATGTGAGGCATATAACTGTAAAGTGCTTTGAGTACTCAAATGAGTAGAAAAGCGCTATATAAATGCAGTCCATTTCCATTTATCAGTCGTCTGGTGCCTGGTTGTCTTCCTGGGCTGTGGCAGTCGCATGTTGCATCAATACTCCCAGGTACTAAAAAAATTTTTATTGTCTGCCCATTTTGTTTATTATGGCTTACTCATTAATGATGTGCGTTTTAAAATTGTAGCTTTCTTGTTCGCATCACATCAGAGCGGAGGGAATAGCCAACGGTGTGCATGCTTATTGAGGATTTTATGAAGTTAAAAGTTATGTATATTAAACAGTGTAATTCATGAATTTAAATGGGAAATTGTGGTGGAAAATTTTTGATAAAGTGAATTGCCCCCCCCCCCGAGAAAAGCGGAGCTTGACGTGGTACAATTAAGCTTGTTACATGGTGGAAATAAGTTATTGCCAGCAAACATCATAAGCATTGCCAACAGATGTTAGCTTTTGATTTTAACCACAGTTATTGACATATTAACTGAAGTTATTGATATATTACATTAGCTATTTATTTTATCTTTACTGTACATGTGGAGGTCTGGAAGTGTATAAGGAAACCAGACAATCTAATATGTTAGCCTTAAATAATATGTATTCTATTATACTTTGTATAGTGGAAAATATTGTTTGCATTAAGCACTACTACTGAAAAGTAATGTGATGTGATTCTATGCCTAAATAATGCTGGGGGTTACCCTAGGTTATAAACATTGCATGTAGGCCATTGTAAGACACCGCTAGGGGGTAATCTTGGGGGCTATTACAGGACAGTGGGTAACCTTGGAGAAGGAACACTGCCTTCAGCATTGGCCCTCCCTGGAAGTCACCCCAGAACCTTTGTGCACTATGTTGCTGTTCTATAGTCATGCCAGCTTCTCCTATTGGTTCATGGTCTACGCTTATTGTATCTTTTCTGCCTTCACTTCTCCTATTGGTTCATAATCTACGCTTATTGTATCTTCTCCCCCTGACATGCCCCTACAACGTGTCAGCATGTTTTTGCCTCCTTTTAACATATGCATCCCATTTTAGTTTTATATTTTCTTTTAGGAGTCATACAGCTAGAAAATAACAGCTGATTGCCTGCTTTGGCCTAGCTGATATCTACTGGCAAATGGTTGCAAACTGTATGTGGATTTACTGCAGTTTGTCATAGTTGCCCATCATAGTAGTGCTGAGCCAACCGCCCCCCTTTGCGGGGTTTAATTCTTCTTTGTCTTGTTCCTGTGGCCCATCTTCTGGGCTGTGTCCAGATGGGGCCTAGTTCTTACATTAACCCTTTGCTTTAAGGCCTAACCTTGTAGCTTATGGCACATAGATATCTGTGTGCCTTCTTACAGTCTGCAGCACCGCGGTCTGGCTAACTGAGTTACTTAACCTTTTTTATTATTTAAATGTGGGCCTGGAAATAATAGTAATATTCCAGGCATATATGCTGTGTATTATTTAATTATGTTTAAAAATCATATAGGCGTGGATTGGAAATAATGGGAAATTTCAGAAGTGTTATGTTTAAAAATAATATACAATTAATGACTATGGAGTTTATGGGACTTTCCAGGTGGGGTAAATGTAACAGCTTGAAAATTAAATAATGGTGTATTAAATGGAAAATGGGATGATCTTGAAGGAGGAGCCTGGGAGGAGTTGGAAATTGTGGTCTGGGATAGGAGGAGTGAGAAAAGGCATAAAGGATGGATGTAGGCTGAGGGGAGGGCGGAGTGATTGGGGAGTGTTTGTGAATGTATACACACCGTATATACACCTGTTGCTCTGCAGACCAACCCGATTTACTGTATGTGATTGATCACCATATGCAATAAACCAAACAACCATGATTACATCAGACTCTGTGAGGACTTATTATTTTTCGGAAGGCATCAAAATGTGGAGGAAGACCAGGGGGGATATCCACCACAGTCTGAAGATGTGTCCTCAGCCCACGTTGGAAATTGCAAACAACTGAGTCCTGACAAGTTCGGTGTTGAAGACATTGGACAGAACAATGGCAGTGACACCTGAAGATTTATATGTAAAGTGATACTGATAGATGGCTTCGTCTAACAACCCAGCAATTTACTTACTCTGAAATTTGGCTGGAACATGTAAATAGCTAACGTTAGCTAATTACTGTTATCTATGCTTCCCCTATCATTCAGCCGACTGCATATAGACGTTTTAAGTAACGTTAATGTAAGTAAATTGCTGGGTTGTTAGACAAGGCCATCTAGCAGTATCACTTACATGTAAATCTTCAGGTGTCACCGCCATTGTTCCGTCCACCGTGTCTTCAACTTCGAACTTGTTGTCAGGACTCAGTTGTTTGAAATCACAAACCTCTGGGCGAGCACTGTCTGCCTGTCGTTCAGTTCACAGAAGCTGTTAATCAAGGTTCAAGAAGGTCGTGTGATTGCGTTGAAAGTGACCAATCATAAGAGAGCCAGTGACTCCCTTGGTTTCCGCCCCCAAATTGTCAAAACTCAGGTCGCGCGAGCAGAATTCAACATCGCACGAGCAGAGTTAATCTGCGCGAGCACGTATGCCCTCCAGCGCTCGCCAAGCAGAAATTCTCTTGCGCGTGGTAGCTGCTTTGTGCGTGAGAATGTTTCCTGCGCTCGTGAGAATGTTTTCTGCGCTCGCAACTTTTGACATAAATCTGACGCCATAATATAGACTGTAACGCAGTGCCTTTCAAGGCCTTCAAGGAGCCCTAATGCCACATACGCTGATTTTGACAGATAATGGAGGACTAAACTTTAGTGTTGCCAGAGAAATGTAAGCATTTAAACTGGACAGTAAAGTTGACCAGGGCAAGATACAGTACCTTTGGTTATCTTAGGTAAGACTGAATGCTATTGTTGGTTTCAGACAAGTACAGGAGCTCATTTACAGATCAATTACAGATCAGATCTGTAAATGTTTCATTTTTCTCTGTCAGTATTTCACTGGAAATCATATTCTTAATGGCTATATTAGATTTTGTTTGTTGTATTTTAAGTTTATAGGCAAGTAGTTTTAAAGCTGTTGAAGCACTATCCATTACTAAAGATTACTAAATATCAAGTTTACTAAGCATCAAGATCCTCTCCACCTTCTCACTTAATGGGTTAACTGAAGTCATTTGTGTGTCTTTTAGATTACTCACTACATTAATATCACCTGTCATTTTATGGTCCTTCTCTAGACATGTAACCAAATGCGCCAAAATAGGATTCCATTTCAAATCATGTGAATCCAATAATTAACTGAATTCACTTTTTTTTATATAAATTCATGTTCATAGAAGTGAAGAGATCACCCATGGCATGCAAGTCCGGTGCAGCCTCAGGCTCTCAGACAGCAGGCTTTCTTTTGTGCCTTTGACATGTACATATGATAGGGTGTCCCCTAGACAGGAGTGCAACATTCTCCCCTTCTAAAAATACACAAGCTCAAGAACTAATCTGTCTGGAGATCCAACAGAGGAAAGGAGAATTAGAATTAGTGGTGAGTAAACAAAGGCAGAAGCAGTGAAGTTTCAGTGAGATCGGAGCTCATGACTTTTAATGATTTTCATTAGTTTTTATAAATATGCACTGGAATCAGTCAGCTACTGACAAATGAAAGTGGTTATTGCTGTCAACATTAGAACAAGAGCATGGCGCAAAGCAGACAAAATGGGCAATAACTCAAAACCTGTGCAGGGTGATTAAGTTGCAGAAAAAATCCACAAAAAGAAATGCAAAATAACCCAAAAAGACAGTGGAATAATGAAAAATATATTTAAAAAATGAAAGAAACAGTTGTAAAACCCCATTATAGTCAGTTATTCAATGCGGCAGTTAAACATTTTAAATGCAATTTGTACATTTTTATGAAATAAACTTACATGCTAATAACAGATCTGAAAGTAGGGAGATTTAATAGGACTTTTGTAACTTGAGTTGTCCAGGGCAGTGAACACAGTTTGGCTGCAGGTTTTCTGGAGTGACAGAGTAAGCACTGGGACTGAGCAAACCTCGGGTGTGACCTGCAGCTGGCTAGAAAACTTCCTGAGCTGGGCTGGGACATCCTCAGGGGCTTCAGAAGACCCAATCCTTTTTGACGGGTGGTTCAGATATATCTGCATGGTCACTAAGTCAAGTAGAATTGGGGGTGGAGGGGAGGGGGAGGAGAAGGGCAGGGCAAAGTATGATGAAATCATGGTCAGAGATTGTAGAGGAACCCGTGTATTAACAGTGCCATGGGAACGAGATTGGACAGAGAACATACCATATTAGCTGAATATAATAACATGTCCCTGATTAGAAAAGGACCCCCCATTTTTCAACACCTTTTTTTGGTAACAGCCTTTTTGAAGATCAAATCTTAATTTTTAAAGAAAATAATTTCATTTCACATGAATTTAATAAAACACACTGAATAAAATAAGGTATTCTGATCTTTTAAATGAAATTGTCACATTCAAATAAAAATAAAATGTAATCACATTTTCAAATGAAAAAGTTATTTAAATAAAAACAAAAATAAACTAGTCTACGGGGATATCTAATACCACTGAACAATCTCAGATTAGTCTAGTCATCCCATGTAAGACAACCCCACTTATCAGTACTTGAAGTAGAATAAAAAACCCTTTCTTTCATTCAGGCCAATATTGAAAGTCCAAGTGTTTCTTCAACACTATTTAGTGTATTAGTTGTGGCAGTAGGTCAAAAGGTGCAGGAGATGTGCCTATTTTAAGTGCTACAAACTGGTTGTATCTTAGCAGCCATGCCATTTGGACATTGAACTATGTGGTCATTTCCCAGTTAGGACCTGACATGTAATGATGTAACGATCTACAAGAAATTGGTCGCAATATCTGCTTTTCTTTGTGTGGTCTCTGCCTTGTGATGTCCATTGGAACAAAATGTCATTAACATCCAAGTACATGGACACATGGGTGTTTAAACCTGTTTTTCAGTAGACCACCCCAAAGTGGCCAAATGTCACTAAACTTGGTGTGTTCTACCCAGGCCTCATGGTAAGCATGTGTACTGAGTCTTATACCATTAAACAAAAGCATTACAGGGATATGGCCACTCTTCCTTAATGGCGCGTTCACGGGTGAATTTGTGGGTACACTGCGGCCATATTGTTCAACCTGGCAACTCTTTTTCTCTATCTTTTAACAACTCTTAAAGACAATGGTCCAAAGAAGTAAGCTCTAGTGTCTATAGTTTTTGCTGTCCAAAGACTTTTAGGGCAGAAAAAAAATAATAAAAATCAGAACAAACACAATAGGGTTCCAGCACTACGTACTTGGACCCCTAAATATAGCCGCAGGCAGCAATTACAGGGTCCAAGCACATCAGCCAAAAATTGAACGGTGATGGCTGCCATTGTTTCTGAGTCATCAACTTGTCCTTGAAGACTTTATCAGGACCTTTGACCAAGATGCAGTATACAAAATTTTAACTTTATTAGGGAATTGGTTTAGGAGATATGGCCATTCCTTTGCTATAGTGCCACCCATTCATGGATTTACACCAAACTTGATTACCTTAAGCCTATTGTCCTATAGATATCAGTTCTCATGTAAATGTGACAGGTAATGTAACTGTTAAACAGGTCAATATTCTGCCCTTGTGAAATACATGTATTATATGCAAGAATGTTTGCCATTAGAAGAAGCCAAATGGTTTTTGCCATCTCAGGTTAGTGAAAGTTGACCTGAGTCTAGGTGTCTGGGTCAATGAATGTTGATCTGTGTGTAGCCGTCTGGAATGTAGCAAAATGTAGTTTTTGACTGGTGAGTTTGCTATGTAATTTTCATACAGATTGCTATTTGAGACATCCAAAACAATCCTGCAAAGTTTCATGATGATAGTCATAGTTAAATCAGTTTAAGGGCTGCTGAAATTTGATTGGCTGATGGTGGCCATCTTGTTTGAGCTATCAACTTGTCCTTATAGACTTTATTAGGACTTTTGACCAAGACAGCATGCAAAATTTGAAGTTAATGAGGCAAGTGCTTTAGGAGTTATGATCATTAGTTTGCTATAGCACCATCTATGGACGAACTTTCCCCAAATTTGGTAGGCTTGAGTCTAATGGCCTGGAGATGAGGCATCTCAAGTTTGGCGATGATTGGACATTGCATTCAGGAGTTATAGCTCATTATATCAATGGAGGCCACGCCCACAAAATTCATTGGTTTACTGCAGCCACGTTTTTTAACATAGCAACTTTCTTTATACTGGATTTAAAGATCTTGGTCTGAAGATGCTGTGTACCAAATTTTGTGCAAATCGCACATCTATCACACCATCTATGATGAGACAGATTTTAAAAGTTTTACAAAGAATTCAAAATGGTGGAAAAGCCAATATGGCACATCATTTTGGTCCAAGAGGCTTTTTTGTTCATCTGGAGCCAGGGAATCAGGGGGAAAAAAATTTTTGATTCTACCCCAAACGGTTGATGAGTTATAGGCCAAAACACACTTTGGCATCCTATAGCGCCACCAGGCCAATCGGGGTATTTTTTTTACCTGAGTAGTGGGTGACCATAGGACCTAACTTAACATGAAAAAGCATGTAATAAGAGGTTTGCCAAAGTGAGCGAGAGGGCAAGGTTCAAGACACAAGTTTGTACAGTCTGCTCCTTGTAAAAACAGTAAAGAAATCAACCGTTTAAGAGTTTAAGACACAACGCAGCTCTTTTCAATGCGATATGTCAATGAGTTTGGAAGAGGGCTGAGGTGGTGGAGAATGGTGGCATGTCTGAGAATTAGCAGCACATTATACACAGAGCATTTGCCAAGAAAGATTTAGTAGCATAGCGCATTAGCTAGGAAAGATGTAGCACCACAGACCATTAGCTAAGAAGTGATTAGCAGCACAGAACACTAGCTAGGACGGGATTTAGCAGCACAGAGCACTAGCTATAAGGCAATGTAGCAGCACAGACCATTAGCTAAGAAGTGATTAGTAGCACAGAACACTAGCTAGGACGGGATTTGGCAGCACAGAGCACTAGCTATGAGGCAATGTAGCAGCACAGAGCATTAGCTAAAAAGGGATTATCAGGAAAGAGCATTAGCTAGGAGGGGAATTATCAGAACAGAGCATTAGCAAGAAAAGATTGACGAAGTCCTACCTTTGCAGTGTGTCACCCGCCGTATCCCTTGGGTTCACAGAAACAGAGAGAAGGACCGTCCCGGGAACATGGAAAGAGGGACCATACAGGGAACATGGAGTGGTCAGTTGACACTTCTGAAAGTTGTCTACTTCCAATAACCACTTCCAATCAACAGCATTTTTTCCAAAGCATACATGACATGCCTCCGGCAATGGTTTCCAGCTACAATTGCAGAAGTCTAGAGACCTGCAGAAGGAGTCAGGGAGGTTTGAAGGCTTATTGATCATTTATCAGAACCGGCCTAATTTCTCTCTGCAGTAGAAAGTGTAAAAAACATTTAAATATAGTAAATGCACAAAACTGCAGTTTACACCACAATTTCTCAATGTGTATCCAATTTGTGAAGATACACTTGAATCAAAAACGAGCCCTACATGTTTAAAGGATGACATCTGTTTGATCAATACACTGGAGGGATGTAGATGCCACTGCCTCATAGGACCATATTTCTAGCCTATTATACTGTACAATTTCTTCATATTAAATTAGTAGTTTCTTTCTTGTGCAAGTGAACATCTTTTAATTTCATTTTTTGCTCTTATTTGACAGACACCACATCAAAGAGGCTTCCTCAGAGGACCCCAGGCCAATAGGATTACATCACTGTACAGCTAGTACTGCAGTCTCAGCAGTGCTAAATGCCCTGTAACTGCAGTGCTTAATGCACATCTTAAATCTTAGACAGTGGAACTTACTGTAATGAGAATTGAAGGAATTGTGAAAGTATTGCATAAATAAGCATTTCCATTTTGTCCTTTCAGCAGGCATTCTTAGAAGACGATACATACAAGACACATCTGACAATGTCCAAATATGTTCCAGGCCCGTAAACAGTGCTGACAACATACTCTACAGTAAAACTACATCATACCTTGCAGGAAAACTACAAAATGCAGTACCTTACAGTCCCTCAAACTTCAACATACTTGAAGGAAAAACTACATCATACTCTGCAGGGCAATTACAATATACCCTACAGCAAAACTACAACATACCCTAAACTGGAACAGATCCTCCAGCACATTACTGTTCAGTACAGCATAGTATAGCACATTACTGTTCTGTTGTACTTACCTACACTGATTACTGGCTCCTTTGGTTTGCTGTAAGGTGAGAAAAAAGAATGAACAATGTGAGAAAATCCCTTCAATTTCAGATGTTCACATGACAACTGAAATCTGTCTGAAACGTTTTGACCCACGGCAGTAACCTTGTACACCATGGTAGGTATTACATACACATACATGGCTGTAGCAGAATGGTCATACCTTGAAACAGGCCTCTTGGAGTTACCCCCTGCAGAAGTAGTGCTGTGGCTGCTGTTACCCTCATTGCAGCCCTCCTTGCGTGTTGGGGTAGCCAGGCGCTCTATGGATCTAGATCTTTGTGCAGTATTTGGGAAAACAGAGGAAAAAAGCTGACTCTCTGTATTTATAGAACTCCAACGAGCCCTAATAATGCTAAACATTCCAAATAAATGGCATGAATTCCATTCTTTGAGTTTGAGTATGTACTGCAGTAGGATCTGTAGCGGAGCAAGCGGGGGTGTGTTGGGGCGGGCAGAGGGTGTGGCTGCCTTGGGTCCACAGTTCTTCCAGTTGCAAAGGGGCCCACCTTGGGCCCAATCTGGCTGACTGAACATGCCTTTTTGTTGTTTAGTTGAATATTTTGAATAAAGTTTGTGTGTCTTGATTGCAGCAAAAAGTAAAAAGTCAGACTGAGGGCGTAATGGTTTCGACTGACCCCTAGCTAAGTCTCTTGCCGCGATATTTATTTTGAATGAGCAAGTCCCAAAGTAGGAACTAGGCGATTGCCGGCTGTCTTGTTTTATTTCCCATCACCATCACTGCTGCCTGGTTTCCCCTTGGATCTGTCTTGCATCTCCATACAGCCTATAACAGGCTGTATAAGGGTCCACTACAGGTCCTTGCCCCCTCTGCAATGAGCCATCAGCTCCGCCCCTGAGTAGGATGATTGCCTAAGAACCAAAGAGGTCAGCAAGAAACATCAGATCATAAAACTCTTGAGTCCTTGAAAGACAATGCATATTTTAGGGCATACTGTGTAAGCAGGAAAATAACTTCTCATAATGTTAGACCAGAACAGAGTTTTGGTCAGTATCTTTAACATATCTTACTGAAATAATGTGGCAGATGAGCCAGCATGGCATATGACCAGCAGACGGCTTGTGTTAATGAAACACATTGCAGTGCCCCAATAGGAGCTATGTACTATGCTATACGCATCAGGAATTAGAATAATTACGGGAACCTCTCAGCCATGTCATGAGCTTCTGATGACCAGGAGACCATAGCAGCAACTGGTTTCATTCCACTGGCTCACAGCTCTCACTCATTATTTTACATTATTGTCATTTAGCAGATACCCTTATCCAGAGTGACTTGCACAGGTTACAGTTCTATCCATTTAGGCAGGTGAATACTGAGGCAATTGTGAATTACCTTTCCCAAGGGTACAACAGCGGTGCTCCAGCAGGGAATCATTCTAGCAACCTTCCCATTACAAGCCCTGATCCTTACGACTACGCCACACTAGTGCCCAGTGATACCAGTTTAATAGTGAGATATTTTTGACACCCCATCTTGTAAACCCCATTGTCTAACTTTTAAACCCCATGTAGAAGGCCTTGTAGCAAAAATGAGACTAAAGTTGGGTTTTTATTTTCAGAATAATGTTTTCCTTTTGAGGCTACGAAGAGGCTTGCCTTCACTACCTTCCTGCACATGGAAATATTTTATACATATGTCCCATTCACACAGCTAAATGTTTGCTTCACAGCCAATGGCCTTTGGTTTGCAGGCTCTGCTCCTTGCACCTACACCGCACTGCTGCAATACAGCACAGTGTCTCACACTACACCACACTGATGCTCCACTGCACATTGCGTCACACACTACACCATACTACTGTAGTACAGCACACAGCGTCACAAACTACACCACACTGTTGCAGTACAGCACACTGTGTCACACACTGCACCATACTGCTGCTCCATTTCAGGCTGTGTCACACACTACACCACACTTGCTCCCCTGCATGCTGTGTCACACTACACCATACTGCTGCAGTACAGCACACTGTGTCAGTTTTTGGCCAGCACCCATCAATGTCCTATATAGAGCAACATGCTAGCACAGTGGGGAAAATTGTAAACCTTGTGCAGGTGGCACTCTTGACACTTGACACCAATTTCCACTACATGTGTTTGCCCATTGTGCACTGTTTGTGCACCAGTACGCTTGAACCCAATATGTTGTACAATCATCATCTGCCTCATTAACAAAGTGAATATGCAGAAACAACTGGAAAGAGATGCTCTGTCATATACTTCCAACCATGACAATCCAATAAGTTGATCAACTCTTATTTGGTATAGTGGCGCAGTACAGAGACTAAATCTGAGAACTAAAACTAAATCAGAGAGGCAAAGCTAAGGAGAGCATGGGAAACCAGATGGCCTGGAGTTAAAACTATCAGTGTGACTCAAAGGCATGTACAGTAGCTGACACTACTGTTACATGGGTGGCGCTTACTTCTTGGCTGTTGGTGATGAGCAGGTTTTTCTGGACCCGGACGGTGGAAGCAGAGTGCTGTTTCTCTTAGGCAGGACAGTGCTGCTGTTACCCATGGTCCCTTGGGGCCGAGTTGGTGTCAAGGCTCTGGCTGTAAAACAGAGAACCAAGGATAAGAGTGAAACCAGCATATAAAGTGCTACAGTAGGGAGGATGAGCGTAAAACCAGTAAAGGAAGTGCTACAACAGAGGGATGGAAGAGTGGAAAACACAGGAAGTGCTACATTAGAGACGATGAGATTGAGGCCAGCACAGGAATGGCCATATCTTGACATTTTCACTGGGCTCAGAGCATATTGTAGCTCACTTCACTCCTGTGTGTATGATGTTCAGTTTGAGGGTCACATGACCTTACACCACATCAAATGGCCTTGGGATCAATGAACTGTCACCTGAGGTATCCCACTTACACATAGGCTGTGTCCCAAATCACACACAAGGATGCCATGCAGAACTCTTATCAAGTATGCTTGGCCATCTAGTATGTTCACACCTGATAGTACTGTTAGGAACTACATTTTGATCGATACTCTACTCATTGAGTCTTGTGTTCATTTTATTAGTGACCTTCCATCTATTGCATATTTATCTACTTGATCAAACCATGTCAAATACAGAGCTGTACCATCTGTCTAGTCTACACCAAATGGTCCACAGGAACTACCATAGAACAAAGAGTCATCACTGTACCAATGTGGACCACACCAAATGGTTTGTTTGTGTGCGTTACTTTGACTCCTGGGGAATAAACCTTGTCTCTGTGTAGCAGGATGGATGTGTTGTATTCCTGTTCGGTCTATTTAGGTGCACACTGCTCTGCTTTCTTAACCACTCCGCAATTACCAGCCAATCATTATACGTGGGTACTCTATATAAGGAAAGGTAACTTGTCTAAGTTCACGTTTAACGTCAAGTGCACGCCCCGTTTCCTGTTTACCTGATTTCCGCCTTGGTCGCAGGTATTGGAGTTTTATCCGCATTTCTCTGCTTCCTTTGTTTATCCTTTACTCTTGTTATATTGGCTACTTATGATTCCGCAGATCCTTTTATGGTGGATCTTCTCCTCTGGAAGCTGCCTTCTTACAGATCATTGCTGGTATGTGCACCTATTTCCCTTGCGATGTTCCCTTATGTTGCATGTAGTAAACTGAGTGTCTTGTTATAGGTAACCGCGGTTAGTAGCCAACTTAGCGCAATAGGCTCTCCCCTTCCCTGAGCAAGTAGATGCCGCCTGATCGGTATGTAGCATATTATGGCGCTAGTTTTAATCTCTTTGTTATCATCCTTGTTTTTAAATCTGACGTTTTTATCATGTATTAGGCCGGGGTTGGTGTCTAGTAACTCGACTGGGGAACTACGAGTGCTACTGTGGCTCCCGCTGCAAAAACGCTGCTGCTTTGCCTACAGCTAACTTCCACTATAGCTGGCTTCGCTTTTAGCTGCTTGTGTCTCAGACTGTTTGCTTGAAATCGTCTCCCCTTCATGGTGTTAGTTGCTTGCTACCTCTGTGAGTCTGTTGTAGTTGCATGCATGTGAAGGTGCATTGCGAGTGGGGTTTATTCCTTTTAATTATCTCCTCCCCTCTCTAATTTGTAAATTGCTTGTTCGACCATCTCGTGCAATTGATATTATTCTGTGTAGTGTTGCCTTTGTTTTTTTCTTTTTTTGTTATCTTTTTTTGTATTTAATTTCATCTCTGGCAGGAGGCCATTTTACTACAGCTGCTGATAGCCAGTGTCATTGTTTCAGCCCTTGGCCTACGCCAGTCTATGTGGTTTTCTTTTTTTATTTTGTGTTGCACCACTGGCAGGAGGCCTTTTCTATAGCTGCTGATAGCCAGTGTTTATTGTTTCAGCATTTGGTCAACTGCAGTTACAGTGCGCTAGTTGTTATGTCTAGTTCATCTGTTTAGGTGTGTTGCCCCATTAATTGTATGCATTCTTTCCCTGTCTTGCAGAAGCTGAGAGCCTAAAGTGGGGGGCGGGCTGGTTTCTTCTGGTGGTGGTATCCCCCTTTCCTGTGTGCCGTCTTCACCTGTACATCGTTGGTTTGACCCTTCACCATTGTGTGTGGATGTGTGGGCACGTGTGATTTGGGGTGGCTTTTCTTTGGGATACCTCCCTTCCCCTAGCTAGCCTGCCTCTCCCCCGGTAAGCCTCAGGTCTCAGTATTATCCTTGTCCCTCTGTGATCTATGTGTGGATTGTGTAACTGAAGGCCCTTTTTTATTATTGTTTATTTTTTTGGCTATTGTTAATAAAAGATCATTAATGGATGTGTAGCGGAGCTGAAGTGATTAGCTCGTGTGAGTCCTGCGTAAAGCCTTAGGTAGCGGGTAGCAGGTAGCCGAGTGGTTGCAGCGGCTACGTCACTCCCCCTGAGACCTGGTTAAGTAGCGTTGTTGCCGACAGGCTAACGGCAATTTGCCTTTAGCTCAACTGGCAACGACGCTGGCTTTAAGGGGTTGGCAGCGAGCAGTAAGAACCTCGGTTCGAAACTCGCTCGCTCGCCGACCCACGTAACATCGCATTAAAACACAACGCAAGAGACCACCCGTTACAGATGGAACCACGTCTCCCGCTCATTAGTATACGAACCTGAGTGCCTTTTGGGTTAATGGGACTGATTTTAGGTAAATATTTCCTTGGGTGAAATTCCCAGGGTGGTGTAGTCGGATCCTTTACACGGGTTAGTGCCCTACAATACAACCACGTGCCACATCTGCAAGACTCGTCTCATCGGATTCATCTGACTGTCCATTTCGCGAAGTAGACCTAACAATACGGATAGTGTAGTATGCTTGAAAATACACAGATGTCATACTACAGTCACTGAAAAAGAAGTGTGCATCGGCTGCACACTATTCAGGAAGTGTTTCCCATTTTCTATCCCAGAATTCATCGCAAAACTAAAGGGGCAGGAAGTATAGTGGAGTTAAAAAAAAGTGGACAGTTTGAGTGGTTGTGGATAGTCAGTATACAAGCAGCTACATAGTGAAAAACATTTATTTGTATTACACTAGCATTAGTCATTTGATGTATTGTGTAAGTTAACATGCCAATTGTAGTATTTATTATGCGAGCAAAATACCATACCTCACTAGCTAGCTATAATTCATTTTAAATTCTGACAGAGAAGTAGGTTCACAATTGATGCATTCTGTTTACTTGCATACTTATTGCATACTAAAAGATTTAGTGTAGAGTACATACTGTGAGCCTATTAGTGTGCAGTATGCTAGCGTGCAATTTGGGAAACAGCCAGAGAGAAAACGGGTGTATTCACACATTGCAGATATGGCAGTCGAGGCAATCAGTTCTTCTGAGTCCCATTTATGAATTTGGAATATTGATTATTTCACGAAATTTGTGCAGTCTGTGATGGTCTGGGCATGGTGGGAGCTCAGTGTGGTCTGTTACGAGTGCGGTATAGCTTCTGTGCAGTCTGTAATGGATGTGGTGTAGCCTCTGTGCAATCTATGATGGGTGCAGTGTGGCCACTGTGCAGTCTGTGATGGGTGCAGTTTAGTCTCTGTGCAGTCTGTAATGGATGTGGTGTAGCCTCTGTGCAGTCTGTAATGGATGTGGTGTAGACTCTGTGATGTGTTAATCTGCAGATGTGTAGTTGTGACACTAGAGTCTGAGAGGTTTATTTTTTCATTCCATTCAAGATCTTAATTCCATAATTCCAACTGGAATTATGAAAACTTATTATAAATCAACTAAGATGACCATGTGCTGGAGGTATTCAGCATTTCAGAATCCTTCACTGAATTACAGCAAGTATTACTGTTCACTGCCACCTGCTGTTGTCACCGTCTGGGTGTGTATTGCTGTAATATTGTGCTGATTACTGACCGCACATTACTGTGGTGAATAGTTTGCATGTGCATGCCTGTGTGCATATGAGTGAGCATGTGTGTGTGCGTGTGTGCATATGTTTGAGCATGCATATATATGTGTGTGTGTGGGTGTGTGTGTGTATGCATTTGTGTGCACACATCTGAGCATGCATGTGCGACTATGAATGTGTGCGCGTGTGTGAGCAAGAATCGATCTGTGCGTGCATGTGTGGTGTGTCTGTACATCTGTAAGCATGCATCCATGCGTGCATGCGTCTGTGTGTGAGAGGGCATTCGTGCATCCATAGCGCACGTGTGTGTGTGCGCACGTGTACATGCATGTTGTGTGTGTGCGCACGTGTGCAAGCATGTGTAGTCTGTGCATGCATGCAGGTATATGTGTGGGTGTATGTGATACCTTTGGTGGATCCTCTGCTGGTGATGGTAGCCTGCCTCTCCTCAGAGACGTTGAGCCTTCGCACCAGATCAGCTAGTGCTGACTTCAGCATCTGAACCTCATCCTCCTGCATGTGAACACGATTCTCCAGGGAGGTGAGGCGGTCACTAATGTCCATGCAACAAGTTGTTGAGGTGCTGTCATCTGAAGCAGAAGATAGGATGAGAGCTATAACAGGTCTGCTTCGCACTGGGCCCAAAGTAGATTAAGGGCTACTTTACATTGGACCTACAGTAGATTAAGGCCTGTTTCACATTAGACATACAGTACATTAAGGTCTGCTTCACATAGTACAGTGGATAAGGAGCAGGCAAGATACTTATCCCGCAATTGCTTCAGTAAATATCCAGCTATGTAAATGGATGACATGGAACTTGTAACTGATGTAAATCGGTCTGGATAAGAGTTAGATGCCAATAATGTAATGTACTTTAATTGTTGGATCTACCTTAGATTTAAAGGTTCGCATTGGACCTACGATAGATTCAGGACTGGGTTTACATTTGACCTGCAGTAGACTAAGGACTGGAGCACATTGGACTGACAGTAGATTAAAGGCTGGTTCACATCGGACCAACAGTAGATTAAGGGGCGGTTCACTTTGGCTGGTTCACATTAATCATCCAGAGCATCCTCTCTCGCTTCAGTTTTATTTCTTTTGGACCTTTCTGCAGCATTTGATACAGTGGACCTCACTCTACTACTTTCTACCCTGGCTCCATTGGGGATTGCTCACACCATTCTTTTTTTGGGTTCAATCCTACCTCTCTGGATGCTCTTTGAGGGTGTCCTGGAACAGTGGATAGTGTAGACCCCACAGCCTGCCTACAGGTGTCCCTCAAGGCTCTGTACTCAGTCCCCTCATCTTTCCCCTTTACATGCAGTTTCTTGGCTCTGTCATTGCCTCCCATGGCTTCTCATACAACTTCTGTGCTGATGACACGCAACTTTTCCTGTCTTTTCTGTCATCTGACATACAGGTCTCTGCACGCATCTCACCTTGCCTGTAGGACATTTCATAGTGGATGGGGGGGCAGCTTAAGCTGGCTAAGACCAAGATCCTTTACATCGCATCCAGTTTCTTCCCATTTCAACATCTCTGCCTCAGCCTAGACTCTGCAAGCATTTTAAATGCTTAGCCCTGTTAAATGCCTTGGCGTAATACTTGATAGCCAATTGTCCTTCTCTCATGTTGCAGCGGTGAGTCAAGTGTGCAGATTCTTTTTGTACAACACCTGAAGGATCTGGCCCTACCTCACAACATATTCTACTTCAGGCCCTGGTTGTCTCACATCTGAAATACTGTAACTCCCTCTTTGCTTGTCTTCTTGCGTCTGCTATCAAACCCCCACTTCTAATCCAGAATGCAGCAGCACAAGTTTTCTACAATCTCCTTAAATGTGGTCAAATTACTCCCCTCATCTCACTTCATTGGTTTCCTGTTATCTCTTGCATGAAAAGTTCAAAACTTTGGTGCTGGCATACAGAACAATGAATGGGACAGCCCCCTAGAACAGTGTTTCTCAACCCTCTCCTGGCGGACCCCCTACCCTGCATGTTTTAGACCTCTCCCTGCTCCAACACGGCTGATTCAAATGATCAACTTGTTATGAACTCCTGAAGCTGCTTAATAACAAACTGATCATTTGAATCAGCTGTGTTGGGGCAGGGAGAGATCTAAAACATGCAGGGCAGGGGGTCCTCCAGGAGAGGGTTGAGAAACACTGCCCTAGAAGACCTAGAATCGGTCTTCAAACCACTACACTGTGGAATCATAGGGAAACTGGCTGTCCCATCCTGACAGGGTTGCTCGTCTCAGACAATCTCTGTCTGTAGTGGTCCCTCAGTGGTTGAATGAACTCCCCAGGCGAGTTCAGCACAGCGGAATCACTGGCCATCTTCCAATGCAGACTGAAGACCCACCTTTTCAGACTGCATCTTCCACCTCAATCCCAACCCCATAACCTGCTACTTGTATTACTTACTGTTTATTTTTATGTGCAGTATCACAATGTGTTTTGTACACACAGTTTGTACAAGTTAACTTGTGGCAGGGCTTGAATAGTTTTATGCTTACACTCACTGGTCTGGGAGTGTTATTAGCAAGATCTGACACTGTTGATCTGACACTGGTCAGTTCTTCACACAAAAATGAATGGAAGGAGCAAATTTTCAAGAATGAAAAATGAATAAAAAACACAACAGAAACCAGATTTTAGCACCCTCATCTTCAATGTGAATAGAATTGTGTTTAGATTAGGCTGGATAGCTAGCAACTATTCCAACTACAGCAAATGTTTTTGTGCCATTAATAATTGAATCATCAAGTCAGTCTTCCATTTCAAACATGAAAGTGTTATGTTTTAAAATATTATAATATTGTACAATGAATGACTTCTGTATTTGCCATTATTTGTTGCATTTTCTGAGAAAAATAGGTTACACAACAAGGACAGCTTGACAAGGAGCATATTGCAGCCACAACCAGGATCTGCAGATTCCTTCTGTTCAACATTATGAAGATCAGACCATACCTCTCCAAATACACAGCCCAAGTCATGATCCAGGCTCTCTTCCTGTCATGTCTGGACTACTGCAACTTGCTGCTTGCCAGCCTCCCGGCATATGCCATCCGACCACTGAAGCTTATCCAGAATGCAGCAGTCCAACTGATATTCAGCCTCCCCAAGCAGGCCTATGTGGCACCTCTCTTTAAGTCCCTCCACCGGCTACCGGTTGCAGCAAGGATCAAGTTCAAGACCTTGTTACTAACCTTTTAAGTGACCAAATGGATAAGCCCCCTGATACATATAGCACATCATCAAGGCCTACAAGCCAATAAGAGTGCTGTGCTCTGCTACCACAGGTTGCCTCTGTGCTTCCTGCTGAGATTCATACAACAGACTCTCTGGGCGCCTTCAAGAGAAAGCTGAAAACTCATCTCTTCAAGCTCTATCTCTAGTCTACCTTCCTCTGTATCATATCTGTCCCTATTTTCTAATAAAAAAAACACTTTTCATTAGTTTAGTACTAAACTCTAGTATCTTGCTGACCTGTTGTAGTACTTTTCGATAATTTCTCTTAGCATTGTGATGCACTGCTAAATGATGTAATGTAATGTAATGTAACTGGTCCAGACCACCTAGACAGCAGCTAGCTATTGCTAACTGTCTTTGCCAGACCATGAACTAAGTGATTTACTTGCATAGTGAGGGAGGATGAGATCAATGAGGGCAATTGTATCAGTAAATAAGTACTATACCTGACAGTGACCCATTGGACTGCTTTACTAGTGAATCAGACCAACTGTCTGGATAGTTAATTATAGTGAACTGTTCCAGATTGTTACTGATTAAAGGAACTAGCTAGCTGGCTGTCTAACTAACTTACAAAAAGTAGCCCATTTGTTTAAATTAAGAAGTTATTTCACAATCAAACTCTATACCAAATACTGTAGTCAACTGTAGTGCTGTACAGTGTAGTGAATACATCCCTCCTGAAAAGGATATAACTGCATGGCTAGCAAATATAATTAATTATATATATTCAACTATCTTATCTCATGTTGTCAAGTTTGAAAGGAGAATTCCAACTACCTTTGTACCATGTTGTGAATGACCTGACAAAATTGTCCTGTACTTAGAACCTGTAATTAATGGCCTGGGCTGTCTGGAGCAGAGCTGTCTTGCCAGAAACTGTTCCACAGGTCAAGTTAGCGCCTGGATTCCCAACTGATTCATGCTTGCCACTATATTGTACCCACAACATGACAGGGGCCTGTCGCTCATCACTGACTAACTGAACATCTGAAATGCTGAAGATGTGTTGCTGTGATGTACTTTCTATGTACAGCCCCAATGGCTAAATTGTTATTTTTGTTCATTTTATTGCTATTTTGTAGAACATAGGGTATGACAAAAGGACAGCACAGACAGCACTTCACTTTATGTTTGTAATATTAGATGTAACATATCAAACAAAACTGCACTCCACCACAAAACATTCTTTCCAGGGTTGCCTGATCTCCAGGATATGTCAGATATGGTGGCAAAAAGGCAAACTAAATTCCTTTGATGCCAAAGTCAAATGCCAAAAAGAGGAGAGCAACATTGACATGTTTGGTATTAGTGTGGTTTTTGTTGGTTTTTTTGAAAGCTAAATCCTCAAATGGAGGGTTCCTGGCATGTTAAGAGATAGCATGATAATGTAATAGCTATCCTTTATAAACCTATTAACTCCTTTTCAAGCTCCATTCTGCACCACAAAAGAAAAGCTCCATATTTTTGGCATTTTCATCATTTTGGCACTTTTCCTTGACTGGTTACTTTAGAATAAATGCAAAATTGGCCAAAAGATCAACAATCTAGCAAAGCTGGTTTACACCATAACAGCAGCACGATACAGATTTTATTAATTAACAAGAATAAACTGGGTATATTAACTAACACATTTAACAGACACAATTGATAATTGAAAAAAATCATCAGATGTCTGATGGAGGGAACCAAACAGGTGAATTTGGAGAGTAATTTAAAAGAAACTGTCAGTTTCCCCATTTATGGAGCATTTCCATGACACTGCCTTTTTATCAAATGTACAGTTTATGTATTACCTTTCTGCACTCAAACAATTTCAGCTAACATACATATACCTTTAACTATGCTTAGCCAGTAGCAATGGCATAGATGATGTTACATAACCAGCTGTAGTACTATGTGTCTGTCTGAACTACTCTGAGTAATCCATGAGGACTGCTGGTGCATCTGCTAAGTAATAAAAATTTAACACAATCACAATTTCAGTAGTTCATTCTAATGACATATAAGTATGTCAGCATAGTGTCGTTTCAGATGTCTACCAAAGTTTCTGTCTTGTCTTTCATTCTTGTGTTCCTTGTGTTGATGTCTTCTTCTAATTGTTGCCGTTTTATTGTATGTGGCTCCCAGGTGTAAAGCACCAGGGCAAATGCATGCTTACAGGTAATGTGCCAAAGACCTCAATAACCATTGTCATCCCTTCGTTATACCCTCAGTACAGCTCATTAAACAATGCACTCTTGCCCCTCCAGTTTTTTTTTCCTGTAAGATAGAAACACTAGCTTGTCCAGGCCAGACCTCTTTGCATGAGCATCTAACTATTGCACAGCTTTGACAATGTTTTTCAGAAAGGATTCTAACACAGTATGATACTGCAGGTGGTATTTCAGCAGCCCGGGTCCAGTTCTGCCAGATTGGACATAGGAATGCGGGAGCTACCTGTGTATTTATGAACCTGGAAGCAGGAAGGCTGTTCACCTTTGGCAGACCAACCAAGGAAACCCTAGAGACGCGATCCCAAGACTGTATAATCCAAGCCATTTGTGGATCTCAGCAAGTATGTTGTTTGGTCCTATAATTCTCATATTATTGTGCAACGACAAGCCGTGGGTTGGAGAAGGGAGTTATTCCAGTGATTTATTATCAGCATACTGGTAGCTCACACATGCCAATCCCACTGTCCATGTGCATAGAGCAGCATCACTGGCATTTGGTTACACACTCATTTCTCATTCTCATGCACTCCTGTGAAGGTCCTGTGAAAAGCATGCCAAGTGTGAACCTAGACAGATTGGTGCTTTGATAAACTGAAAGACATTAAATATACTGCATCCATAGTTGAACCCAGTGAAAAATGTCATTCTAGATGCAAAAACCAATGTACATAAAGGCTAAGGATGATGGAAATGGCATACTGGGAATGAAAATGTCAGGGAAGTCCAGACAACACTGAACAGTTTCTACATCTCCAGACATGCTTCGCGTTAACGGTTTCATCAGCAGAGTTGTGGTTAGCACACCTGCTCTTCTGTAAGAACAATATTCTGCTGACCAGGGTCAATGCAGAATATTGTCCAGCTGAATGGTGATGGATGCTAACATGAGAGATCCTGAAAATTGAGAAACTGAAAATGAGAATTTTGCAAATGAAGCATGGACAACTAAAACATTTTGCACCATGAGTTCCACAATTGTATGTATTATTATAATACTCTAAAATATATATTCTGAAGTCTTTCCACATGAACATATTTTTTTTATTTTACGTGGTATCACTACTTAATGTTTCACAAGAAAACATTCCATTGCATGTTTGTTAGTGTGTGTATTTATAGGATGTCTTTATTAGGAGGAGCTCTCAAGAATTAAAACCTGTAATAAGCAACTGCATTATCTCTTTTGTCTTACTGCAAGGAAATGGCACACCATTCCGATGTGACTGCAGTTTGTTGTACAGTGATAATAGCTTGGGTGCTGCCAGTCTCTCCACACTGAAGTGCAGATAAAGGGCACGGCTCCATCTGTCTCTGATTTCCTGTGCCACACACCAGGATTGGGATTAAAATAGCCCTTAATCTGGTGCTGTGAAAGCTCATTATCAGCCCCGGTTCCCTTATTAGCTGGAACAGACAGAACCATTATATTATGGAGGGAAGCCTAAAACATGGCTCTGTGTTAAATGCAGTAATTAGCCTCAAACTGGACCTAGAACAACAAAATCTGCACTTTCCAAAAAAGAGATTTGGAGATTTTGGATTTAACGAAGACCGGCAGTATTAAGTATTGTTTAGTATAAAATGTCTGCACAGGATTGTTAAGACTGAGTAGAAACAAAATTCTTCCACTATAGTAAACCCTGGCCAAGCCCATTGGCCAATCATGCATGCATGTATCATAATGGAGAGGCAGTCTGGCTTTTCTTGTTGCATTTCGCACATTCCAGTCAAGACAGCCTGCTTACTCCTACCTACACTGACTGAAAAGTAAATGGATCATGTAAACTCAGCAGCCCTGTCTTTTGATGTTGCCACCATTATGCAGAGATCTAAACCCACTGCATCCCCATCACCTGCCCCAGCTGGGGTCAGGGACCAGAGAACTGACCCATGTTGAAGCTGGTCTCAGGTGCGAGGACAGAGTGACGGTGGGATGCTTCCTCCAGGTTGCTCTCAGGGGTGCGTGCTGGTCCAGTTGCCATGGTGTCCTCCTCCTTCGTGTGACCCTGCATGTGAGCTCCGCAGAATATACAGTCTGTCCATAGGATAATGGGCGGGGCCTGCAGTAGACCCTCCCCCCCCAAGCATGCTGTGTTCAGATGGATGATGTAACTAAAGCCCAGATTAGGGCCAAGTAAGCCATCTAGATCTTTTTCAGGGACTCTGACGTCCAGACACATTTCCACTTGGCAAGCTAATGTCCCCCACAATGACATCAATATAAAATAAATATTGACACTGGGTCAAGGCACTTAATTTACAAAGACTGCTGTGTATCGTAAGCAGGTCTCAAGGAGAAATCTTGAATTAAAAGTATACTTAAAATAGAAAAAAATGCTCAACCCAATTGTTGGCAATATACTAAGATTAACAAGTGTAATAAGCTTTGGGGGGGGGGAAATTGGCCTTTGAGGAAACAAATTGCTGTACTTTAACTGCAAGCACAGCAGGAATGAAAACCTTGGCAATAAGATGGCAGTTCTAATAATTTGCCTCTTACTTGATTTAGGTTTTACAGAATTTATTCAGGTCCAGACTGTACACATAAATATACACTCTTGACAAGCAGCATCACTGCACTGTATCTTATGCCTTTTTGGGATGAAATGAATGACAAGAGATTGCTCAGAATGGCTCCCCGGTTTTACACACCATACACACACATTAGTTCTGAGTCATGTTCAAGGGATTTGAAATAGGACACAATAAAAAGTTTATACTACCCATACTGACATAAGATCAAAGAGAGACTCACTTGTAACGATCCATAGCAAATAAAAATTCAGTTCAATTCATTTATTTTTAGAGTACCTTTCATACAATGAATTAAAATCAATTCTTAAGTTAATGGGGAGCAAATGCAAGGTTTTAAGCACTGGGGTTATGATCCCCCACTTTTTGTCTTAGTTGGTACCCTGGCTGCTACATTCTGGATAATCTATAACTTTGCAATAACATTATTGGGGAAACTAGAGAACAAAGCATTGCTGTAGTCCAGTCTAGATGAAATAAAAGCATGAGTAATCCTCTTGGCATCAGACAGGAATAAAACGACCTCACTTTATCAATCTTTCTATGGTGCCAAAAGGAAATTTTAGTAATATTCTTAATGTGGAATTTAATATTAAGATGTGAGTCTAAGATTACACCCAGATTTCTAACCTGAGATTTCAAGTTCAGTGCTTTAGAGGTAGGAACATTGCTCTCTGCCTCTTGGTACCAACTGAGTTTCTATTTTGTTTTAATTTAATTGTAGGAAGTTTTGACAACCACATTTTAAGGCTGACGGATATTTAGATAACACTGCATTGAAGAGGCTAACCCAGGCTTAACAGTTTGTCAGGAAAGTGAGAATTTAATAGAAATTAAACGGTCTGAACCCAGCAGTTTTAGGAATTAATGCCCTTGTTTATCGCCTGGCACTCTGATTACCGAACACAAATGACACTAATTCCGTAAGACTCCTCACTTATCCGACTTGAACACTTAAGATTGATTTAACCATTAATAAGGAAATCAATTATTATTCAAATGACCAAATGCAGTAATCCCAACATAGGCCTTTGCCAGTTGATCACTTCTTCAATGCGAGATAGGAAGAGGGAAAGAGAGAGACAGAGAGAGACCTTATGCTGATATTGATTCCCAATTACAGTGTTTATTAACAATCGTGATTAATGGGATTATGAACATTCGTCTTCATCATACAGAGCAACAATGTCGTGAATAATCATCTATGTATCTAAACAACTACCAGAAATAAGATAAACAGAACACAGAGGGACACACCAGAGTTATAGATATAGTGTACTGGAAGTTACTTATAGGCAGAGGAGAGGAGGGAGGAACCGGAAAGGAGAGGATTTAGGCAAGCAAGTCCGTGCGCGCTCGATTCAAATTTTGTAAGTGGGTCGCTCAGCAACGGGATGGAGTGAGGACGAGTCTGGAGGTGATGTGCAGGAAGAAAAAAAAGGAAAGAAAAAAAATCGACGACGCTGATGGACGCCAGCAAAAGCAGATCTCTAAGTGGAAGACCGGGACCCACGCGGAGGTTGACGGTGTGGAAAAATGGAAAAATGTAAGAAGAAAGAAAAAGAAAAAAAACTCTAGGATGGTGTGTGCATGTCCACCTATATACCTTTCCAGCTAGTGGGTGCGCTCTGTGTTCCTATTGGCTGTTGAGCTCCTCCCCCCCCCTTTGGGCATCAGGGGAACGCCTCCGGGGGGTTGGCCGAGGTGAGGATCCTAATTCTCCTGCTAAAACATGCTGAACACAAGGGTACCAAGAACGGCTAGCTAAGGTTAAGGTTGCCCGTAAATCTTGGATATTTCCCAAGAACTATACCTTAGCTAGGTCTAGCACACACAAGCGTCACTTTATCGCAAATTCAGATTGCTGGCAATGACCATTCATGTTAAAATAAATTTTGAAGTTTTCAGAGCAGAGAAATTTATATTTCAGCTATTACACTGTCATTACCGGGGGATTTCGTTACCGTGGGTAACCAAAAGATGGCAATGTTGTTCTGTCGTAGCGGAAGAGGAATGTGAACTATTTATGGCAGGTTTTTGCTTGATCTGCTAAAGGGGTGTTCTGGCACGGGAGAGGGTCTATGTATGTCTGTGTTTGTTTGTTTAGAGTTGGTTGAGTGGTAGGGGAGAGGTCTGGCAAGGGAGCATTGTTAAGCCGGGTACCTCTGGAGCGTTTGATCTAGGTGTTTGTGACTGCAAGGGTCCAGACTTGTGGAGCTGATATGAGGTGATATGAAAAGGGTTTCTGGTCACCAAACCAATGTCTAGTGTCTTAATGTTTTATGACGGGGAACTTTATGGCCTTACGAGGGGAACAAAGGGGGGGGGGGGGGAGGTAAGGCACACAAGAATCATGAGAAGGAAAAGCAGGAGAAAGAGAATACACTAAATACATATGTCTACCTATGTCCGTACTCACACAACTTACTGCATCCTATTCAGTACATGTACATTCACATCAAATGAGTAACTGCCCGACAAGTTAGATATAGCTAAGAATCACCAGTATAACTACGGAAGGTCATGACATTATTATGCATGAGAAGTGCTGGCAGGGGTCAGCACTGAGCCCAGACAAAGCCACCCCTCAATCACAGATCACATTCACACTATCCAGTACTATTGCCCAATCAATCAATTAAAAACAAGAATGTTCTAAAAATGGAATGAATTAGTGTTAAGACACTTTACATATATGTATATGTGTATGTATATGTATATGTATGTGTGTGCTATCTCTGTCCAACTGTGGGTAAATACATTCCTCTCTCCACAAAAGAAGAATATATATGTGGAGGGCAGTGCTGAGAGGTATTGATATGGAGGGGGTAGAGGTGAGAGGGATACAGATATGGAGGGGAGAGAAATGAGAGGGATAGGGAATCAAAGTGAGAGGGATTTTAGATATGAAGGAGGAGAGGTGAAAAGGATATAGATAGAGAGGGGGTAGAGTTGAGAGGGTTAAGGGGTAAAGGTGTGACATAGGGGGAAGAGGGGAGAGGGATATAGATATAGAGGGAATAGAGGTGAGAAGAATGGAGATATGGAGGGGGTAGAGATGAGAGGGGTATAGATATGGAGAAAGCAGAATTGGGAGGGATTTTAGATATGGAGGAGTAGAAGTGAGAGGGATGTAGATATTAACCCTTTCGCACGTACGATCATACTGGCGTGATTATCGCTTTCATGCATATGGTCAAACTGGTGTGATTAGACTAGTTTGGAAAAATTCTAGCGAATGTTAGCTTTGAGGAAACAGTGATTTAACGTTATAAAGTATAGCAAATGTGACAGTGATGTAGGGTTGTAGATATGTAGGGGCAGAGGTCAGAGGGATACAGATAATGGAAGAGGTAGAGGTGAATGGGATGGGGGGTAAAGATGAACGCATAGGAGGTAGAGATTAGATGGATATAAATATGGAGGGGTAGAGTTGACAGAGATGGTAGGTATAGGTGTTATGGATATAGATACAAAGGGGTAGAGGTGAAAGGGATATAGATATCCTTTCAACCCTATTCCCTCCATATCTGCATCCCAAGCAGTGCCTTCATTTCTGAGCAAACTCCACCCTAATTGCACATATCAACATAGCAGCTTAAGTAGCCTGTGTCTGAATGTTCTTAGTAGTAACAGATACACGCAACTCTCCACGGAAGCACTTAGGCGGAGTTTATGTACGTGTTTCACAAGTCTGAATCGGCTACTAACTTCCCACACCTCTTGAGAAACACTAAAATCTGAAATTTTTATTAAGGCTCCAGACGTACTGTGCACAAAGCCAATGTTTTTTCAGTGTCTTTCAAATGACTTGTCTATAATCTCAGGCTTGTCCCATCCTGCTGTAAAAAGACAAATGATTCTTCTCAGAATCTCAATTCATTCTCAAATCAGCAGTCTCATTGTGAGTAAAAAAACACAAACATTCCTAAAAACATGTATTATATTAGCTACATACTGAATTTCATCTATGTTGTATATGATCAGTGAAAACAGAAAAATGTTGCATGAAAATGTTATTAATTTGCCATCATGGGAAATCTATTGACTGTGTCACTCCCACTAGCTCCCTTTTCACATCTGCACAGCATGCTATACGTACAGGCATATAATCATATATCATTACAGTAAAATCTGCAGCAAATTTGCCTAAATCTCCCTGAGCAGTGCTATATATCTCCTGTGGTACACAGGGAGGGTCACGTAAAAACATGCTACATGTTCAGCGCTTTCAAAATTTGCATTGTATAGAATAAGGTATGACTGACTGAACAGGCCTGGCGTGTCCTTAAATTTCATTTACCTACTCATATCACGGATAAAAGATGTCCACTGATCACATGGCCAATATACCATATCAAAAAATGTTGACAAATATATCTCTTCTCCCTTAGCAGATGATGTGTGGATTTGAAAAGCCCAAAAATTGTGTCCAGTTTTAGCATTTTTCACACTATGGTTCTCAGTGATGCTTGCATTCGTATCGGGGTCAGTCCCAGCTAATCCCAGTACATAATCCAAGTGGTGTGGCAGCTGTGGCGCCATGTAAGATAGTGGGTGATTGTTAAGTATGTTTCTAAGTTTCCTGAGACCCCCCTACCTAATTTTGTTCTTATTACAGCATGCGATTCACTATTAGCAGTACCGGAAAGGGACATGGGGGTAGGGCTGTGGGATCATCCTCGTATTAGACCGGCAGCAGGTTTCATTTAGTTATTTGAGTTTATGAGACCATTCGCCTTTCTCACATAAAGATGGCGACTTTCCAGTCTGAGCAGCAGGGGGTATCTTTATTTCTGGTTAGTCATCTTCCCTATTACTAGCAAATCGACAAAGGCACAGACGAGAAGCAAGAAGTGGTGTTGTGTACCTTTGTGTACAAACAGCAAACAAAAGCAGCCTAATTTAAGATTTCACGCATTTCCCCATGATGACGACCGCAAGAGAATATGGATTCAAGCTATCAAGAGAGAGGAAGGCCCGCTGTTTAACGTCTGTGATGACACAGTTGTTTGTAGCATGCACTTTCGCAGCGACAACCTGTTTACAAGAACTAGTGGTCTAAACCTGGTCTGTGTGCATCTAGTTGGCGTTGCGGCATCTTCGCGCAGGACACGGTTAAGTGTATCGCTTTCATAATTGTTAATTGTCAGCTGTAGTTGTAATTGATTTCGTGTTTGCAGCGACCAGTTTCGTTCTATTGTGGTGGTAATCATCGATTAGTATCACCTGTGCTCAGCTGTAACCAGCTGTTTGTACTTTGTTCGTTTGATCAAGCTAATTAGCATCACAGGTATTCAGCTAACACAGAGGCTGCCGGTACGGCAGCCTCGTCGCCATTTCCTCACCAATTTTGCCAGCAATTCTTCCAGCGTTTTTTCTGATCCCCTCTCCTCTCCATCACCAGACCCCTCAGTCATGTGCCGCATTCCTATCCTCATCCACTCTTCCTCTCATTCCAGGAGATACAACTTCCGCAAACGCAACCTGACTAACCTGGTTTATCCCCCTCTGTCCTTCTCCGAAGTGCTCTCAGTGGTGGGTGGACTATGGAACTGCCGGTCATCGGTTCAGAAGGCTGAATTCATCACAGCCTACGCTGAGACCATGTCGCTCCAATTCCTGGCACTCACCGAGACCTGGATTTCCCCGGACAACACCGCCACCCCCGCTGCCCTATCGTCCTCATACTCCTTCACTCACACTCCACGGGTCTCAGGCAGAGGAGGTGGCACAGGGTTGCTTATCTCCCCATCCTGGAGATACTCTCCTCTGCCCCTCCATACTCTCTCTATTAACTCATTTGAATTCCATGCCATATCTGTGTCTCATCCTCTAAACCTCATGATTGTTGTTGTTTATCGCCCCCCAGGTCCCCTCGGCTTCTTCATTGATGAGCTCGACACTCTTCTGAGCTCCCTCCCTGATGACACTCCACTGACTCTACTGGGAGACTTCAATATCCCATCTGCAACCTCTGCGATGGCCAGCATAATCTCCCTCCTCCAGTCCTTCGCCCTCAACCTCTCACCATCACCTGCGACCCACAAGGCCGGCAACCAGCTCGACCTCGTGTTCACCAGGAGCTGCGCTACAACCCACCTCACGGTGACTCCCCTCCACGTATCAGACCACTACTTCATATCATTCTCCCTCACTATCCCCTCCACCCCCAACCCCCCTACTGATCCCCCCACCTTCACTTTCAGAAGAAACTTCCACACCCTCTCACACTCTGCATTCTCCTCTACTGTTCTCTCTTCCCTCCCTCCCCTTCCCTCCTTCTCCATCACGCCTGCTGAGTCTGCTACATCAGTCCTCAACACATGTCTGTCTCAATCTTTGGATGCTCTCTGCCCTACTGTTTCCAGGCCATCGCGACCATCACCCTCATGCCCATGGCTGACTGACTCCCTCCGCTCCGACAGGACTGCGCTGCGAGCTGCTGAGAGGAAGTGGAGGAAATCCAGATCCTCTGTGGACCTGGCTGCCTATCACTCTCTGCTAACAGCATTTACAACCGCAACAACATCAGCTAAGTCCTCTTTCTTCCAATCCAAAATCAATGCCAATATAACTAACCCACAAAAACTTTTCTCCACCTTCTCCACCCTCCTCACCCCCCCTCCTCCTCCCTCCCCCTCCCACCTCTCTGCCAATGATTTCAGGGTCTACTTCGAGGAAAAGGTGACCAGCATCCGGGACTCCTTCTCTCCCTCAACAACATTCTTGACCACCACGGGCAACTCCATCAACCAGCTGTCTTCCTTCATGCCGCTCAAAGACTTGGAAGTACTACAACTCATCACAGACCACCACGCCACAACCTGCCCTCTGGACCCCATCCCCTCTACCCTGCTCCAATCCATATCTGGTGAGATCGCCCCATTTCTTTCCTCATTTATCAACTCCTCACTAACCTCTGGCACTGTCCCCACAGACTTCAAGAAAGCTCTGGTCACACCGCTCCTCAAGAAACCATCTACCGACCCATCCGATGTTACAAACTACCGACCGGTATCTCTTCTCTCATTTCTATCTAAAACCTTGGAACATGCAGTACTTAACCAACTCTCCCCCTTTCTTCTCAGGAACAACCTCTTAGACCCCCATCAGTCAGGATTCAGAGCTGGACACTCAACAGAAACTGCACTCCTGGCCGTGACAGAGGCTCTCCACACGGCTAGAGCCTCCGGCTCGTCATCTGTCCTCATCCTCCTCGACCTCTCTGCTGCTTTCGATACAGTCAACCACCAGACACTACTATCAAAGCTGTCTGAGATGGGCATCTCTGGAACTGCCCTCTCCTGGTTCACGTCCTACCTGACTGGTAGATCTTCCCAGATCTACTGGAAAGGCTCCACCTCTGCACCCACCCCCCTCACTACAGGAGTTCCACAGGGTTCAGTACTGGGACCCCTACTCTTCTCAATTTATATTAACTCTCTTGGCTCAGTTATCAAATCGCATGGTTTCTCCTATCACTGCTATGCTGACGACATCCAACTCTTTTTCTCTTTCCCTCCCTCTACCCCCCAGGTCAACGAAAGAATCTCTGCATGCCTGGCTGACATCTCCAAATGGATGACATCCCACCACCTGAAGCTGAACCTCAGTAAAACGGATCTCCTCTTCATCCCAGCCGGCCCTTCCCCCCTGCATGACCTTTCCATCACCTTCGATGGCACCACAATACCATCCTCTCGGACAGCAAAGAGCTTGGGCATCACCCTCGACAGTAACCTGGACTTCAAGGAGTACATTGCTCGCACGTCACGGACCTGCCGATTCCTCCTCCACAACATCAGGAGGATTCGCCCGTTCCTAACCACATACGCGACGCAGCTCCTTATCCAGGCCACAGTTCTCCCTCGACTGGACTACTGCAACGCTCTCCTTGCAGGCCTCCCAGCATGCACCACCCACCCTCTCCAGCTCATCCAGAATGCAGCTGCCCGACTGATCTTCAACCTCCCCAAATTCTCCCATGTTACTCCCCTGCTGAAATCCCTCCACTGGCTTCCTGTCGCTGCCAGGATCAGATTCAAGACCCTGACCCTCGCCTTCTCTGCAGTCAACAGGACAGCCCCTGCCTACCTCCAAGAACTCATCCAGCCCTACACACCAGCCCGACCCCTACGCTCAGCAGCAACTGGACGCCTTGCTCCCTGCATGGTCAAGGCAGGAGGTGCTCGTTCTGCCAGACATCGGCGTTTCGCCTACATCGCTCCCCAGTGGTGGAACGAACTCCCGGTCTCGCTACGGACAGCTTCTTCACCCCAGTCCTTCAGACGGGGCCTGAAGACGCACCTCTTCAGACTCTACCTGGACTGACCCAGCACACAATTGCTGCCCCCCCCCGCCCATCAGTGCTGTCGTAAATTGCTGTGCTTTTTAAATTGTGTTTTTAAATTTTGTCTCTTGTTGCCGCCTTTACCCTGACGCTCATTGTGCCGTTTGAAGTTGTTGAAGTTTGCCGTTCGAAAGTGTATCGTACTAGTTGCCCTTTAGGCTGTAATTGTAAAAATCTGATAGTACTGCGTCCTCAAACAGACCTTGCTCTCAGCTGAGAACTGTCTCATTGTGGAACTGTACACACCCTGTCCCCGTACTGTCGCTGTACCTTCTGTATGCACTTTTGTAAGTCGCTTTGGATAAAAGCGTCTGCTAAATAAATAAATGTAAATGTAAACAGAATTAAAAAAGATGCGATGCCTTGGCGATGTATTTTTCCATGGGTCTCAGACAGATTATTGGTGCATACATTCATTTCTGTCGATTATTGGTGCATTCTGTGGACAACATAATTTTGTCGACAAACCATAGCCTTTTGTTACGCATCTTTTCGATATTATTTTAGTCAAAACATCTCCTTCAATAGACTGTTGCAAACAATAATTTATTCTGCACTCTTGTTCCTTTTGCCCTGTGGTGCCTATCCTCCAGGTTTGGGACAGAGGGACCAAGGGCCTTCCTCCACACTTCGGTGCCTTCTGGAAATAAACAAGAGGTCTTACAGAGTCTGATGTAATTAAGGTTTTGGTTTATTGCATATGGTGATCAGTCATATGCAGCAAACCGGGTTGGTCCGCGGAGCAACAGGTTACAATGCATTCGCAAGCATATCCCCAAGCATTCTGCCCTCCCCTCAGCCTGCATCCATCCTTTATGCCTTTTCTCACTCCTCCTATCCCAGACCCCAACTTCCAACTCCTCCCAGGCTCCTCCTTCAAGATCACCCCATCTTCCATTTAATACACCATTATTTAATTTTTTAAGCTGTTACATTTACCCCGCCTAGAAAATCCCATAAACACCATAGTCATCAATTGTATATTATTTTTAAACATAAAACTTCTAAAATTTCCCATTATTTCCACTCCACACCTATATGATTTTTAAACATAATTAAATAATACAGAGTTCATTTTATTTTTAAGCATATATGCCTGGAATATCACCATTATTTCCAGGCCCACGTTTAAATAATAAATAAAGGTTAAATAACTCCGTTAGCCAGACAGCGGTGCTGCAGACTGTAAGAAGGCACACAGATATCTATGTGCCATAAGCCATCAGCTAGGCCAATGCAGGCAATCAGCTGTTATTTTATTCTAGCTGTATGACTCATAAAAGAAAATATAAAACTAAAATGGGATGCATATGTTAAAAGGGGGCAAAAACGTGCTGACATGCTGTAGGGGCATGTCAGGGGGAGGAGATACAATAAGCGAAGGTGGCATGACTATGAGTCAGAGGAAGAAGATACAATAAGCGTGACTGTAAAACAATAGGAGAAGTGAAGGGAGAGAAGATACAATAAGCATAGACCATGAACCAATAGGAGAAGTGAAGGGAGAGAAGCTACAATAAGCATAGTCCATGAACCAATAGGAGAGGATGGCATGACTATGGAACAACAACATAGCACACAAAGGTTCTGGGGTGATGTCCAAGGAGAGGCAATGCTGAAGGCAGCGTTCCTTCTTCAAGGTTGCATATTCTGATATCAACTGTCCTGCAATAACTTTCAAATACTTATAACCTAGAATAACCCCTGGCCTTACCCAAACCCATAATCACACAGAATCACAGCATATTAATAACAGTACTTAATGCTTTTCCAATAGTGGCACTTTAATCAACACTATCATTAAATGCTTATTAATTGTAGTGCTTATGTAGTAAATCAACAATATCATGTAATGTTTATTAATTGTAGTACTTAATATAGTGCTTTAAGTAACAATATCAATGCCTTTCATTAATAACAGTGCTTTAGTGCATACTAGTGCTTTAGGCTTCACATAAGGCCTCACATTCTCCACCACAGCCCCTTAACAGATTCAATGTTATCTTCACTACATCTCCAGTTTGTGTGGCTCCTTATTCTTTTAAAGCGACCTGTAGCACCGTGCTCATATTACGACACTGCCGTCTACTACATCGACACTATACCAAAAAGAACATGCACATAACAAACATGAATGAATATTAAACTATCATGACATACAGTATGTTATGACAATGAACTATTAGATAATTTCATTACTGTCAGGGCTCAGGCAAGGACTCAGGCGTGGACCACGGGAGCTTCAGGGTCCAAGCATCTTTAATGAAATCGTCAGGCAGATCGCAAATCAGAAACGGGCAGGGGCGAAAACTGGGAGGCAGTCTGTGGACAGAATGAGGATCGGGAACCGGAGCTGGCAGGGTTGGGAACCGGACAGGCAGGCAATCAGGCGAACGTGGCAAGGCGGCAGGCAAAAACGAGGTCAGGATACGAGCAGGGTCGAAAACGAGAAACACGCAGACAGAAGCAAATGGTGGGGACGAAACAGGAGAGACACACTGTGACGAACTAGCAACAGGACAGGGAAAAGCAGGGAAGATATAGGGCAGGGCTGACGAGGGGATGGGAAGCAGGTGTGCAGGCAATCAGGCGGGCGGAGACCGGGCGGGGAGCGGGGCAAGGCTATAACACAAGGAAAACAAAAGCACATGGACAAGGAAAACAAAAACACAACAGCTAAGGAGGCGGAGCACTGACAACTACACATCTTTATTGAAGTGCATTTACAAAGCTGCTAGGTGGCTTGATCTAACGTTAGCCATCTCTCCATAGCTAGCTGACATTACCTTCATAATTAAAGATAAACTGTTCATGGAACAGTTTATATCCAGCAACCTGTGAGAGCCAGAATTTTGGCAGATTTGCCAAAGATCTGGAGAACATCAGAGAGACATACACATCTTTGCCGAAGGTAGCCATTGTTGACCGGAAGTAACTTTACCCCCTGTTGCTTTCCAATATGGCAACGTGAAAAAGGCCTATTGCAAGAAGTACCACGCCATTCTCTGTTGTGTTTATAATTGCTTTTTTCTGATTACAGGTGAGTCCACATTAACAGAAATCAGCTAGTTAAGTTGTTCGGTTGCCTCTACACGTTCAAGCAGATAAACTGAGTTGCATAATGTGTTTATTAGAAAAACCACGTTATATTTAGATTGATGCTAGCTAGCTAGCTGGTTGGCATTAAAACTGGTTGTGAGTCACTTGTTCTGGTGTTTTTCTCTAACTGTAATAAACAGGTCTGCATCGGGGAAACGTATTACAACCTAAACGTATTACTACACCTTTTGAGTCCTACGGACTTCTGAGATTAACTAGCCTCTTAGCTACCCAGTCAACCAACATTGCGAGCTAGCTAGCATGTTGGGTGAGTGAGATGTACGTGTGGATAAATGTGAGGCAGATATCGCACCTTAACTTGCACCCCTAATAATCCAAGTAAAAACAAGAGGGTTCCAGCACCTTAATAAAGCCATCCGAAAATAGTTATAAAGGCGCTGGGGAATACACTGAAGTCATGCCAATCGGCCACACAGTTCAAGAAGTTGACATTTCGGCCAATCCTGTTATACAGTGACTTTTTCTGTCCCTATGATTTAATTACTCATATTTTCTCTAAAATAAGTCACATATTTATAACAAATGGCTTAAATTATATATTTAGGTCTTCTTTATCACTTAAACAGAGATAATAGACCTTAAAAATACTATTTTGTATTTTACACACCTTTTTATTGATATATGCATTCAATTTTATCATGTCCTCAGTGCAAATTAATCAACTTCCACAAGACCTGTAAACCATGAAATGATAAAAACCTCAAAATATTCTTTAATTATGTTATAGACTAGGCTAAACTGCCTCTCATCATACATAAAAATCAGGTGAAATTATAGTTATTTTTTACCATTTTCTTCATTTACTGTGTGTCCCTGAAGTCATCTTCCACCCTGTTACTATGTACTTTCTCGCCTTCCAAAAAAGACTACAATTCCATAGAGACCATTTTCAGGAAGTGACATCATTGTTTTTGGGCAGGAAATTAACTGTGCAAACTGAGGTAAGCTTCAACTGTCACGCCTACTTTTTTAAAAAAGTTTTTGAAATGTTATCCTGCTTGTCACACTCTTAAAGTTCAGTTCCACACATTACAGATGGCAAATCATGCAGGACAATGAGGGAAAACTCATCCACTGCTAGAACCTGTTAATATTGGTGTTCCACCCTGTTATACTCCGTTCCACCCTGTTATGCTCCTTTCCACCCTGTTAGACAAGTTATTTTTAAATAATAATTTGACAGCAATGTTAAATGTTTGGCAGATTTTTGTGTTATTTTGGGAGGTGAGGAGCATTAACAGCATATATATGTTTTTGTGCAAAATTTTGGTATTATTTACTATCCTGTTGGCAAAAATGGGTCCAATAAAGCACCGGTTCTTAATAATCAAGACATATTCTATTCATCAATAATCGTTTTGTTATTTTTTCAAGAATAAAAAATGTATATGTCCCTAACAGGGTGGAATACCTTCACGGCCAGTGTCTGAACAATCTACCCATAATTATTTTTTGAGTCCCTGAGCTTGACCAATATGTATTCCTAATAGATAAACATGTCACTATTCTGATAGAATGCTAAAAACATGAAAAACATGTAATTATTTTTCCAAGAATTATGAAGCCAAAATGTTACCGGATAACAGGAACGACCCATTTAAGAGTCTTACAGATAATTCAAGATTGTCACCAAATTATGTGACCTATGGCATTCTCCCTCATTGGGATGATTGTTGACAGAGGGAGAAACATACCTATTAAGTCTCAGAAGTTCCCAATGTTTTGTTTGGTAGGACGACAAACTGAATTTGTAACATAAAATCCAATGTGGTAGCCAAACCATGTCATCGGTGTACAAAATTTTTATGCAGAAGAATCATCCTTTGGCCATATAAAATAATGCAAGGTATTGACACTTTTTAAGCAGCTGTCTAAAATTTATACCAATTTGAACACAATAATTTTTCAACATTGATTTTAAGACCTTTGCAAATTCATTGGCACGTAGCTCTGGTGTTATTTGATGTAGTGACTATTCCTTCAAAATTTAGTTAGAGCATACCCCTGACATATGGAAGGTCTGACATATGGAATTTTGCATCAATTGAAGTTACGGTTCATGAGAAGAACATTTCTAAGTATATTTTTCATGTATTAAAAAATGGGCTAAAAATGGGCATGTTGAAGTGCATGCAGAGTCTGTGTTTTTTGATGGATTGCTTTCAAATTTGGAACATCATTTCAACAGAGCCTTGTCATTGTGCACAAGAAATATCAGAATGATTGATACAACAGTGAATGATATTGGCTCATTTGCATATCAGTTAGTAAATGAAGCAAATGATTGGCTTGCAGCAGCCATGTTTTTTGATATAGCAACTTTTCCTTCATAAATTGGACAGAGGTCAATGTAAGGGTTTTACATACCAAGTTTTATCTTGATCAGCATAGTGGTTCAGAAGCACATGAGTATTAAATGTCAAAAAACTTATGTCACCATTGCAATTTGATTGATACATAGCTCTGGTGTTATTTGACATAGTGACTATTCCTTCACTATTTAGGCCCGACATATAGAATTTTGCATCAATTGAAGGTAAGGTTCTTGAGAAGAAGATTTCTAAGCATGGTTTTCACATATTAAAAATTGGATTAAAAATGGGCGTTTTCAAGTGCTTGTGGAGTCTGTGTTTTTTGACGGATTGCTTTCAAATCTTGTCAGTGAGGCCTTGTCATTGTGCACAAAATATTTCAGAATGATTGATGCAACGGTGACTGATATTGATTAATTTGCATATTAATTAGTAAATCAGGCAAATTGATTGGCTTGTGACGGCCAAGTTTTTTGATATAGCAGCTTCTTTTTCGCAATTTAAGTTGGGATTTGGTTCAAGATGGCGTGTTTCAACTTTCGTGTAAATCGACCCAAACGTTCAGGAGAAGATGTCATTTTTATTGAAATAAGAATTATGCAAATTAGCTCCAAATCCAATATGGCGGACTTGAAAGCTCCAAGAGACAAAGATGGAAAAGCGGCGGAAGAATAATAATAATACCTAGAGGTCGCAAGCCACCTCAAATGCTTCCAAGCCCCAAAGTTGTAAAAAAGATATATAACAATTAAACTGAACTAAACATCGTATTACTTAAACAGTCTCTTCATTGGGTACAGTGTTTTTTTCTGCACAGCATGATTCCATAATTACATTAACACCTTCAGTGCTTTCAATACAAATTAAACAACACAATTCAATGACACAATTCAATGAACACAGAGGTGGCTCAGAACAGTCAAAAGGCAGAAATCAAGGCATTTCTTGCGCTTGATTTCTGCCTTTAACTGTTCTGAGCCACCTCGGTGCTTTTAGCACTTTTTTAGCTGGTAATTCTGTCTCGGCAGTAAATCCTTATTTAGGGAAAGTGTTTTCAGTTAGGGGAAAAAATGTGGCCAAAACTGTGCGAGAGTTGCCGGATGATCGGATTTCTGGAGGGAGACCTCCAGAATGAATTCATCTGCGACTGTTGCCGACTTGTTGAGCACTTGGAGAACAAGATTCTTGATCTCGAGGCCCAACTAGCTGGACTCCACAGTAATCCTGAATTGTTAGAGTTCCAGGAACTGATTAGTACGCCCTATAGAGAGATAGTGTGCTCACCCAAGCCGGGTAGGGGGGAAGATACAGACCAGATAGGGCGAGAGAGCTGGGTTACAGTAGGGCGTAAGCGTAGAAAGGGGCACAAAATTCCAAGAGGGGCAGTATCTCCAGAGATTGCGGTGACCAACCGTTTTGCGCCACTGCAGGACGAGTTGACCCACAATCCTGAGAGTGGGAGGACTGAAGAGCCCCAGGGCACCCAGGTAACCTCATCCTCCAAGAAAAGGGAGTTGGTGATAGTGGGGGATTCAGTCATTAGAGGGGTAGATAGCATAGTGTGTTCGCGCGACAAGGAGTCTCGCATAGTCTGTTGCCTGCCTGGTGCCCAGGTTGGCTAAATATTTTATTAGTAGAGAGGAAACAATGCTTGTAAATCAGTCAGAGCAGCACTGTAATAGAGGTGGTTCTGGGCAGTTGAGGCGGGGGTGGAGGGCAAGAGAGGCACACATGGTACCCTGAAATTTCTCTGTTTAAATGCTAGAAGCATAAAAAATAAAATTCTCAATCTGGAAACCGTTATGAATAATAGTAACTTTGATGTTGTTGGGATTACAGAGACGTGGCTTGGTGCAGGGGATGGGGATGAGTACAACGTAGAGGGATACAAGCTGCTAAGAAAAGATAGAATCAATAGAAGAGGAGGAGGCATAGCTCTCTATGTAAAGGATAATCTTAATATTCAGGAAATACCAGGAATGGAGCCCCTTGGTGTTAGTGAAGACATATGGATTAAGATATTGGGGGAAAATGAAAAAGGCCTGAATGTTGGAGTATGCTATAGGCCACCAGCCTCAGATAGCAATGTCAGTAGTATGCTCTTTGATAACATTAAACTAGCATGTCAGGAGGGTGAGACAATAGTAATGGGGGACTTCAATTACCCTTCAATTAATTGGGAAGCTGTGTCAGGTCAAGGTAAATGTGAGGAAGAGTTTTTGGATGTTGTAAATGACTGTTTTTTGATACAGTGTGTTACTCAACCCACGAGAGACAACACAATCCTAGATCTGGTTCTGTGTAATAATCCTGATAGAATCGGCAGTATTAAGGTAGGGGAACCACTCAGTACAAGTGACCATAGTTCAATCACATTTGAAGTTTTTGGCAAAGTAAGTCTGCATTCTCCAATGCTAGAGTATTCAACTTTAGGCAAGCTGACTTTATTAAGATGCGTGATTATACAAGGAATATAAACTGGGTACCTCTTCTTGGTGGTAAAACTGTCAAAGAAATGTGGTGCATATTTAAAACGATTATTCTGGATGTACAGTGAAAATTCATTCTGGAAGTGAGAAAAGGGAAGCTGAAAAAGAAGCATCCACAGCGGAAGAATAAGTCCCTACGGAACAGTTTGAAACAAAAAAGGAAATTATTTAGAAAATACAAGTTGGAGAGCTCAGATAGTAATAAGATTGAATACAGTAATATGCGAGCTCAAGTTAAGAAAAAAATAAGGGAAGCTAAAAGGTGTTTTGAAAGACAGATTGCACTAGATGCAAAGAGTAACTCAATATTACGGTAGAAAAAGCATAGTTAAGGATGAAATAAGAGGTATAAAAAATAAGGATGGGGTTATGGTTTACGATAACAAAGCTATTGCTGATACACTAAACAGTTACTTTGTGGAGAGTTTCACTAGTGAAGTGTTTTTGCATATGCCTTCAGGTGCAGTCAGTTCTCAGAGACTTATTGTTGATTTAAATGATGCAGAAGTACTAGATAAACATCAAAAACTTAAAACAAATAAGGCAGCAGACCCTGATGGAATATATCCAAGAGTTCTCAGAGAACTAGCAGAGGTGGTTTACAAGCCTCTGACAGTTATTTTTAAGCAATCCCTTAAAACTGGAGAAATACCAGATGACTGGAAACATGGCAGTGTAGTACCTATCTACAAGAAAGGAGACCGGACTGAACCAGGAAATTATAGGCCTGTCAGCTTAACTTGTATCGCATGCAAAATACTGGAATCCATCATTAGGGATAATTTGGAATTATTCCTGGAACAAAATGGTGTTCTTAATGATAGCCAACATGGTTTTCGCAGAGGGAGGTCGTGCTTAACAAACCTCCTGGACTTCTTTGAGGAAGCTACAGCATGTCTGGACTCAAACCAAGCTTATGATATTATCTATTTGGACTTTCAAAAGGCATTTGACAAAGTTCCGCACGAGAGACTCATATTGAAAATGACATCTGCGGGAATTACAGGAGCTATCACCGAGTGGGTTCGAAGTTGGCTGTCTAATAGAAAGAAGACTGTAACTGTAGGACGAATTGTATCAGAGCAGGGTCCTGTACGAAGTGGAGTCCCGCAGGGATCGGTGTTGGGGCCTTTGCTATTTCTTATATACATAAATGATCTTGATGCAGAGGTTAGAAGTAAAATAGTAAAATTTGCAGATGACACAAAACTAGGGGGTCTAGCCAACAGTATAGAATCAACTAAGGTAATACAGGAAGACCTAAACAGCATCCAAAAGTGGGCAGATACCTGGAAGATGACTTTCAGTTTAGATAAATGTAAAATCTTGCATGTAGGAAATAAGAACCTTAGACATGGGTGGAAAAAAATTAGAATGTGCTCAATTTGAAAAGGACTTGGGAGTAATGGTTGACCCAAGCTTAACAGGATCTAGGCAGTGTGCTGTAGCAGTAAAAAAGGCCAACAGGATGCTGGGATATATAGCCAAAAGTATTGAGTATAAATCTAAAGAGGTTATATTGAAATTATACAATGCCTTAGTCAGACCGCACCTGGAATACTGTGTGCAGTTCTGGGCAACGCACTATAAAAAAGATATTGAAGTTCTAGGAAAGGTTCAAAGAAGGGCAACTAAATTAGTTCCTGGCATGAAATATAAAAGGTACGAGGAAAGACTCAAGTTACTTAACCTATTTAGACTAAGCGAGAAGAGGCTTAGGGGTGATTTAATTGAGGTATTTAAATGTATAAAAGGAATCAATAAGGTTAACTTATTAGGTTAGATTCTTTAGGGTGAGTTCAGTCTGTAAAACAAGAGGACATAAATGGAAACTAGTTAAGAGTACGTTCCGCACTGATGTAAGGAAATATTATTTTACACAAAGAGTTATCAATACATGGAGAGCCTTGCTGTGTTCAAGTCTAGACTTGATGCAGTTTTGGATACTCTTTAATTAAGAAATGGCGAGCTTAGTTGGGCCGAATGGCCTGTTCTCGTCATCATATGTTCTTATGTTCTTATGACATACATTCCTACAATCTCACCTATGTTCTGTTTTATGCTTACACAAATTTAAATATTCTGTAATAATAATCATCTTGTTGCAATACCAAGTTAAGTTCAGGTTCTGCAAAAAGGAGGACTGTTGTTACATGACACACAGACTACTTCCTTCCAATACATTTTAACATATTAAATGAGGTACGCCTTGTTTTAAACTTGAAGAAATAGAATCTATGTACACAAGTATTTAAAAATATTAGCAAGCCACCTAGCAACCTAGCACCGCTTTCATATATGAAACTACGCTACAGAAGGCAAGCCGGTTAGACTGAATAAAGCAAAAAGAATGGAACGAACTGCTTACCATATCACGAATATCAGGTTATTCAGACTCTGCTATGTTCTATTTTACAGTTACACAAATTTAAATAATCTGTAATAACAATCTTATTGCAATGGCAAGTTACGTGCAGATTCTACATAAGGACGACTATTGTTACATGAGAACCAGACTACTTCCTTCCAATACATTTTACCATATTAAATAAGGTAGGCTTTGTTTTAAAGTTTGACAAGTAGAATCAATGTACACAAGTATTTAAAATATTAGCAAGTGGTAGATGATTTTAACAAAAATATTTTAGCCAGTGGTCATTCAATAAAAGATCTCGTGGCAATAAATGGTTTCAAGCAACATGTTCAAGAGCCAACATCAGATGCAGGAACTCTCATAGATCATGTTTATAGTAACACAGAAAAAGAACTCAGTGTAACTGTTATGTCAACATACTTTAGCTTTCATGAGGCCATTTCCATCTTAATGTAATATTTTGTTTAAAATAAATTCTCATAATGAGATTCATCATCAGGAATTATTGATAATGAATTCAGGGCTGCAAATCCCCTTCATGCAAGTAATATGTGGGGTGTTTGTTTCCGAAATTGTTTCATGAACTATTACTCATATTTTTCCCACTCAAAAGACCAGTACCTTGACGTGGTGAGTGGGCTTTCAACTAAATCTGGTCTTTAGTAATAGTGTAGACATTAGACAAATATATGTTTGTATGTATGCATGATAATACTGTATATCTAATGTCAGGGTTTCCCAGTCTGACAGTTTTCCAGATTCTACCACATGAACTATTCCTTGGATGTTATGTTTTGCAAGTAACAAAATAAGCATTCGTCATGAAAGTCTTCACATTGTGATGTTACTTATGGAAATTTTCTTAAACTACTTCTAATACCACTTCTTAGCATTCTGCTGTTTCTTCATACTTCCTAACATTACATGATAAAAGTATGTTCATCAAAACCTAATGACTAATGCCTAATCAAATGATCAAGTTGTATTTGAACCAATTGACCTCTTTTTAACCATTTTTACATTTATTTCCAGAGCTTGCTCAACGTACACACAGAATAGTCGATTGCCTACAGCCTCCACATTATTTCGCTGATTATTAGAGTGATCCTGTTTTGGCTTGCAATAAATCACGTTGTTTAAAAAATGTTTGTGGACGTTTCATGTGAATTGTTTAACAGATGTATCTTACATGGTTAACAATTTATATAACAATTAAACAAGCTGATGAGAATTAATATCTTATTACTTGAACAGTCTCTTCTTTGTATACTTTTTTCCTGCACAACATAATTCCATAATTACATTAACACCTTCAGTGCTTTCAAAACAAATTAAACAGCACAATTCAATCACATACATTCGTTTAATCGCAGCCACGTTATGTTGTATAGTTACACAAATTTAAAAATTATGTAATAATAATCATCTTGTTACAATAGCAAGTTACGAGCACATTCTACATGAGGAGGACTGTTGTTACATGACACACAGACTACTTCCTTCCAATAAATTTTTACCATATTGAATGAGGTACCCTTTGTTTTAAAGTGTGAGAAGAAGAATCTATGGACACAAGTACTGATTCTGCTGTTTCCAACGATAAACATAATTTAACACAAGATAAGATGCAGCTGAGTTAAGCGTATTTACTTTCAGTGATGAACGGAATCCAGCTTGCTATTTAAATACGTTGTGATTTACAGATCCAACGTTATTTCAAATTGACTGTCATAATAACATACAGCTAATCTTACAGTTGCCAATTCATTATCATGGCCTCTAGTGAAAAGAATGCTCTCACTGGGTGGAAATTTCACCATTTCACCAAATAGTTAATTTTACCACAGACACTGCAAGCAACCTGTTCTGACAACTTTAGTACTGTTAGCTAGGTAGCTAGCTACCAAAATAACATTATAGTTAGTAAATTCACATAGTTACCGCCAGTGTGCGAAATACCCCGTGGCAATCAAGGGGTCCCCTACCCATACTTGCCAACATTTAGGTTTCAAAATACGGGAGGTTTTTTCGGCGGTGGTGCGTTGGATAGTAAATAATTGTATGGGTTTCCGCGGAGTCTTAAAAAGTGTAATATAAAGTCTAATAAAACGTCTATATTGCACACTAGGTCTTAAATTACATTTAGTTAAGTCTAAAATATGCACGTTCATTTCATTACGCTTCTTCCGTCGTCTTTTTCTCTTTTTTTTTGAGAAATGCGTTGGTGGTTTACATGGTTGGTTCCGTGTGTTGTAGTTCTTTCGAACGGATCCAGGTATTAGTGCACGGTGTAATAAAAATACATAGCCTATGAGACCTACGTGGAACTGATAACTGGTAGCCAGCAAACAGCCCGGTTAGAATTTATCGATGTACTCTGCCTGCCAGGGAAAGATTTCGGCTCCTGAACCAAACTGGCTATCTTGTAAATTTGTGAAGTTATTGGAAAGTATGGGAAAGTGTAAATGTAATAACGCCTGGCTCGAAATTGACAGATTCAGGGGCTGGTTACAACCAGTTCTAAAGAATCCCTTTGAAGCCTACTGTTCATTTTGTAAAAAGACACTGAAGTTAGGCACGCTTGATACATCAGTCATACAACAGCGACATTGACGACATTGGCGAACTTTTCCTTTGAGAGTAAGGACCAAAGTCTTTCAGAATCAAAGAAAAGCTTAGTGTGCTTAAAAGGTCTCCAAAGTATTATAAACACATTTATAAATGTTCATACATTTCATACTGCATTATAAACTAGTGTGAGTGCACTCAAACAGTGTTATGGTATAAGCCCTATACAACCTGTGTGGAGTTACGGCTCCATAAAGAGTATCGGGAGAATAAACAGCATTTAACAAATTTGCTCTTGATCTTTTATGATTTGATCTGTGAATGGCAATAAATTTTGTCACTTTGAAAGTAATTCTGGGACTCTGATCTTACTTACTTTCTCGTACCTCATGTAAGTCTTAAATTTCATCCATAATGGTCTTAAAAAGGTCTTAAGTCTTAAATCTAACTTGCTGAAACCTGCAGAAACCCTGGTAGTGTGTAGATTGTGTTTCATAGACGATCTGGCAGCTTGGGTAGCGTCAGACAAACATGCAAAACTTATGGATCCGTGTATGACAATTAATCATAATAAAGTTTGCTATGGAAATTACGGGAGTTTCCCGGGAGAAACAACAAAACGGGAGGGCGCTGGGAGATGGCTTTTGACTCATTGCAATGAAAAGCAAATACATTATTTTGTGTTTACATCCCAGTTTGAACGAAAAATAATATGAGCCCTGTGTTGGAGACAATGCAGACATTTGCTGTGATTTCAACACCGGATTACTCGACAAGGCTTCGTCACACAGAGAAATATAGTATCATCGGAAAAGGTAAGTTCTGCTGTTTATTTTTGATATGCGGTACGTTGTGAAGCGATAGGGACTAAATGACTCATTCAACCGAGAAGCAGGAGTGTGAAAATGGGTGAAGAAATTAGTAAAGATATTACTTTGCAGAAGTTTTATCTTTCTTCATAACTTGATTACTTAGGTATGTACAAATATGTGACTAGCATCATTACAAAGTTCAGGTTCTGCTTTTCTCTGTGATATGTGTTCCATATCTATGCAATGACGAGTAGGCTAATTCAAACAAGAGTAATGGGTGTGGAGATGGATGCAGAGCTGTATACAGATTGTCGCTATGATTAAATTTGATGTAAATTCAAAATTATTTTTCTCGCCAACATTTTGTCGCATAGACAAGCAACTAGCATCGTTAGCGATGAATTCTTCGTGAGCAATTCAACCGAGAAGAAGGGATGTGAATTTGGACGCAGGTTGCGTCTGTCGGGCTTTAAGGGTTAAAAGACATTTTAGTGACAATTGAAAGTGACAAAATAAGTTTTTGAAGATTTTTCCAGAGCTCCTCCCCCAGTTTTTGCTGTTGAGGCTTTCAGGGGGTCTCAAGTGTGAATCAAGCGGTCTAGGACCCCCAAGACCCCCGTATTTCGCACCACTCTGGCCAGGAGCTTGTCCGCGGTCTCCAGGAGGTCTCCAACCTAGGCACCAGGCAGGCAACAGACCATGCAAAATTCCTTGTCGCGCGAACACACTATGCTATCTACTTTTCTAATGATTGAGTCCCCCACTATCACCAACTCCCTTTTCTTGGAGGATGAGGCCACCTGGATTCCCTGGGGCTCTTCAGTCCTCCCACTCTCTTTGTTCCTAACAAAGAACATAAAACATTATATTAGGCTAAACAATTTCACTAGCACATCCAATCCAATCCAAACGTAACAGAAAGTAATTAGGTTATGTTACTTTAATATTGTGACATGACCTGGCAACATATTCCATGTATTAATAACTCTTTGTGTAAAATAATATTTCCTTATATCAGTGTGGAACTTACTCTTAACTAGTCTCCATTTATATCCTCTTGTTTTACAGACTGAACTCACCCCAAAGAATCTATTATAGTTAACCTTATTGAATCCTTTTATAAATTTAAATACCTCAATTAAATCACCCCTAAGCCTCCTCTTGCTTAGTCTAAATAGGTTAAGTAACTTGAGTCTTTCCTCGTAGCTTTTATATTTCATGGCAGGAACTAATTTATTTGCCCTTCTTTGAACCTTTTCTAGAGCTTCGGTATCTTTTTTATACTGCGGTGCCCAGAACTGCACACAGTATTCCAAGTGAGGTCTGACTAAGGCATTGTATAATTTCAATGTAACCTCTTTAGATTTATACTCAATACTTTTGGCTATATATCCCAGCATCCTGTTGGCCTTTTTTACTGCTACAGCACACTGCCTAGATCCTGTTAAGATTGGCTCAACTATTACTCCCAAGTCTTTTTCAAATTGAGCACATTCTAGTTTTTTCCACCCATGAAGTAGTCTTGTCTAAGGTTCTTATTTCCCACATGCAAGACTTTACATTTAGCTAAATTGAATGTCATCTGCCAGGTATCTGCCCACTTTTGGATGCTGTTTAGGTCTTCCTGTATTACCTTGGTTGATTCTATACTGTTGGCTAGACCCCCTAGTTTTGTGTCATCTGCAAATTTTACTATTTTACTACTAACCTCTGCATCAAGATCATTTATGTATATAAGAAATAGCAAAGGCCCCAACACCGATCCCTGCAGGACTCCACTTCATACAGGATCCTGCACTGATACAATTCCTCCCACAGTTACAGTCTGCTTTCTATTAGACAACCAACTTCGAACCCACTCTGTGATAGCTTCTGTAATTCCTGCAGATTTCATTTTCAGTATGAGCCTCTCGTGCAGAACTTTGTCAAATGCCTCTTGAAAGTCCAAATAGATAATATCATAAGCTTGGTTTGAGTCCAGACATGCTGTAGCTTCCTCAAAGAAGTCCTGCGAAAACCATGTAGGCTATCATTTAAAACACCATTTCATTCCAGGAATAATTCCAAATTATCCCTAATGATGGATTCTAGTATTTTGCATGCGATACAATTTGAGTTGACAGGCCTATAATTTCCTGGTTCAGTCCGGTCTCTTTTCTTGTAGATAGGTACTACACTGCCATGTTTCCAGTCATCTGGCATTTCTCCAGTTTTAAGGGATTGCTTAAAAATAACTGTCAGAGGCTTGTAAACCACCTCTGCTAATTCTCTGAGAACTCTTGGATATATTCCATCGGAGTCTGCTGCCTTATTTGTTTTAGGTTTTTGAAGTTTATCTAGTACTTCTGCATCATTTAAATCAATTTCCTCTATAAGTCTCTGAGAACTGACTGCACCTGAAGGCATATGCGAAAACACGTCACTAGTGAAACTCTCCACAAAGTAACTGTTTATTGTATCGGCAATAGCTTTGTTATCGTAAACCATAACGCCATCCTTATTTTTTATACCTCTTATTTCATCCTTAACTATGCTTTTTCTACCGTAATATTGAAAAAAACGTTTAGAGTTACTCTTTGAATCTAGTGCAATCTGTCTTTCAAAACACCTTTTAGCTTCCCTTATTTTTTTCTTAACTTGAGCTCGCATATTACTGTATTCAATCTTATTACTATCTGAGCTCTCCAACTTGTATTTTCTAAATAATTTCCTTTTTTGTTTCAAACTGTTCCGTAGGGACTTATTCTTCCGCTGTGGATGCTTCTTTTTCAGCTTCCCTTTTCTCACTTCCAGAATGAATTTTCACTGTACATCCAGAATAATCGTTTTAAATATGCACCACATTTCTTTGACAGTTTTACCACCTAGAAGAGGTAACCAGTTTATATTCCTTGTATAATCACGCATTTTAATAAAGTAAGCCTGTCTAAAGTTGAATACTCTAGCATTGGAGAATGCAGACTTAACTTGCCTAAAAACTTCAAATGTAATTGAACTATTGTCACTTGTAACGAGTAGTTCCCCTACCTCAATACTGCAAATTCTATCAGGATTATTACACAGAACCAGATCTAGGATTGTGTTCTCTCTCGTGGATTGAGTAAAAGACTGTATCAAGAACAGTCATTTACAACATCCAAAAACTCTTCCTCACATTTACCTTGACCTGACACAGCTTCCCAATTAATTGAAGGGTAATTGAAGTCCCCCATTACTATTGTCTCACCCTCCTGACATGCTAGTTTAATGTTATCAAAGAGCATACTACTGACATTGCTGTCTGAGGCTGGTGGCCTATAGCATACTCCAACATTCAGACCTTTTTCATTTTCCCCCAATATCTTAATCCATATGTCTTCACTAACACCAAGGGGCTCGATTCCTGGTATTTCCTGAATATTAAGATTATCCTTTACATAGAGAGCTATGCCTCCTCCTCTTCTATTGGTTCTATCTTTTCTTAACAGCTTGTATCCCTCTATGTTGTACTCATCTCCATCCCCTGCACCAAGCCACGTCTCTGCGATCCCAACAACATCATAGTTACTATTACTCATAATGGTTTCCAGATCGAGAATTTTATTTTTTATGCTTCTAGCATTTAAACAGAGGAATTTCAGGGTACCACGTGTGCCTCTCTTGCCCTTCACCCCCGCCCCCAACTGCTCAGAACCACCTCTATTACAGTGCTGGTCTGACCGATTTACAAGCATCGTTTCCTCACTACTAATAAAATATTTAGCCATGGTGTGTTCTATTCCGGCAGTCTGTCTATCCCTACCCATCTGACTGTATAAACTCCCTGCCCCCCCAGACCCTAGTTTAAATAACCCTCTGCTACCCTAAGCATACGCTGGCCCAGTGCAGCTGTACCCCTCTGGTTCAGATGCAATCCGTCCCGCTTGTACAGGTCACCCCTGTTCCAAAAGGAGTCCCAGTGCCCCATAAACGTGGTACCGGTAGAATTCCAGAGAAGACTACCGTGGAGGTTCTGCTCCTAATCTTCCCCGCTTGCTCAATAAATTTTTCTTGCAGAACCCCGAACCTACCCTTTCCTATGTCATTGGCTCCAACATGGACCATGACCACTGGATCCTCCCCCGCTCTGGCCAGGAGCTTGTCTGTGCTCTCCAGGAGGTCTCCAAACTAGGCACCAGGCAGGCAACAGACCATGCGAGATTCCTTGTTGCGTGAACACACTATGCTATCTACTTTTCTAATGATTGAGTCCCCCGCTATCACCAACTCCCTTTTCTTGGAGGATGAGGCCACCTGGATGCCCTGGATGCCTCTTCAGTCCTCCCACTCTCAGGATCAGGGGCTACTTGTCCTGCAGTGGCACGAAACGGGTGGTCACTACGATCTCTGTAGATGCCGCCCCTCTTGGAATTTTGTGCCCCTTTCTACGCCTACGCCCTACTGTAACCCAGCTCTCTCGCCCCATCTGGTCTGTATCTTCCCCCCTACCTGGCTTGGGTGAGCACACCATCTCTCTATAGGGCGTACTAATCAGTTCCTGGAACTCTAGTAATTCAGAATTACTGTGGAGTCCAGCTAGTTGGGCCTCAAGATCAACAATCTTGTTCTCCAAGTGCTCAACAAGTCGGCAATGGTCGCAGATGAACTCATCCTGGAGGTCTCCCTCCAGAAATCCGATCATCCGGCAACTCTCGCACAGTTTTGGCCACATTTTTTCCCCTAACTGAAACGCTTTCCCTAAATAAAGATTTACTGCCGAGACAGAATTACCAGCTAAAAAAAGTGCTAAAAGCACCGAGGTGGCTCAGAACAGTTAAAGGCAGAAATCAGCGTCAAAGGCAGAAATCATTTCTAGTTTTTGAGCTATAACGTGCAAATGTTGATGCCAGAGTTGGTGCCAAGTTTGTGGATGAGACCTATATGAGAGTGATTCATCTTCATAATGTAAAGAACTTACATGGCTATGATAGATCTATAACATGAACATGTATGTGCCCCCAGCAGATGTAGGATGATGTATTACCACATAACATGTCTGTCGGCCTGTTGCCCATTCTTAAGATGCCTATGACTATAAAGCAAAAAGAGGCATGAGATGTCAGTTGGTTGTGCTAGCTACACTGCTGTATAGACTCTCTAGCCCACTGAGTGCAGCCCACAAGAGTAACACCTGCTGTTTACTGAGAGTAACACAACAGACAGGAAAAGTACTACCTATTAACGTCTTACCCTGCAGTACCTTCACCAATACATATACCGTGCCCTCCAGAATTATTGGCACCTTTGCTAAAGATGTGATGCACAAATAAAAGGCTTATAAAAAAATCACTTTATCAGTTATCTTATTATATTGAAAATAAAAAAAAAAACTTACCTTTATTTGAGGTAAGTTTAGTCTGAGAATAAAACAATGATTAGTGAAAAATGAATTTTTAAAACAAATCACATATGTCACAATTATTGGCACCCCAAGAAATCTGAATTAAGGAAATGCAGTATTCACCATAAGACACCATATCTCTAAAGCCACCATAAGACGTCACCTCCATGCCAACAAACTGTTTGGAAGGTATGCCAGAAAGAAGCCTTACCTATCTTTTTGCCACAAGCAAAGCACTTGGAGTTTGCCAGATGCCACTGGAACTTTAACTGGGACAGGTTGCTGTGGTCAGATGAAACAAAAGTTGAGCTCTTACACTCCAAATGCTCAAGATGGGTTTGGTGTAGAAATAAAGATGGCTACAGAGAAAAGCACCTAATACCAAGCGTTAAATGTGGTGGAGGATCTGTGATGCTGTGGGGCTGTTTCTCCCCCAAAGGCCCTGGCAGTATTGTTCGCACACATGGCATTATGGATTCCAGGAAATACCAGGTGATTTTAAATCAAAATCTGGCTGCCTCTGCCAAGAAGGTTGGTGGTGGTTAGATCTTCCAGCAGGACAATAATCCAAGGCAAGGCAAGCTTATTTATATAGCACATTTTGTACACAAGGCCATTCAATGTGCTTCACACAATGCATATAAAACATTGGATAAGAATATACAGAACAAGATAAATAAAAACAAATAAAAAGAGGTAATGCAGCGTATAAGGGAGAATAAACAAGAATTCAACAAACATAAGCAAAGAATTAAAATTGAAAGTAAGACAATATATAAAAGGGAGTAAAGATCAGGTGCATAGGCAGTGCAGAACAAAAACATTTGATAAGAAATACAGAATAAGATAAATAAAAAATAAATAAAAAGTGATAATACACTGTATAAGGGAGAATAAACAAATAATTAAAATTTGATAAGTACATACATAACAAGAATAAGGTCATGGTGCATAAGCAATGCCGAACAAAAAAGTTTTAAGTCTAGATTTAGACTTAGATTTAGTTGGGGCGCATCTGGTAGTTTGTTCCAGCTATGTGCATCATAGTAACTAAATGCTGCCTTACCGTGTTTAGTTCTCACTTTGGGAATAGTTAACTGACCAGTCCCAGCTGACCTAAGGGATCTCTATCATATGGTGAAAGCATGTCAGAGATGTATTTTGGCCCTAGTCCATTGAGTGATTTGTAAACGACCAACAGTATTTTAAAGTCAATTCTTTGACTAACTGGAAGCCAGTGCAGAGATCTGAGATTGGGGTAATGTGCTCAATTTTCTTGGTTTTAGTTAGAGCTCTGGCAGCAGTGTTTTGGATAAGTTGCAGCTGTCTGAGAACTTTTTTTCGGGAGACCTGAAAAAAAAGACCATTACAGTAATCTAACCTACTAGAGATACAGGCATGGATGAGCTTTTCTAAGTCTTGTGTGGACATGAATCCTCTAATTCTCACTATATATTTAAGATAATAATAGGCTGATTTTGTTATTAAGTTGTGGCTATTAATAGATGTGGCTATTAAAATTTGATGTGGCTATTAAAATTTAAATCTGAGTCCATAATTACACCTAGATTTCTGGCCTGGTTTTTAGTGTGCAAAGAGAGAGATTCAAGGTGGGCAGTGACTTTCAGCCTTTCTTTATGGGCGCCAAAGACAATTATCTGTTTTGTCTTTGTTTAGTTGAAGGAAATTTAGGCACATCCAGTCATTGATTTGTTTAATGCACTGAAGCAGCGAGTGTATGGTGTTACGTCCTAGGATGTGTCTGCTCCCGCTCTCGCGCTGTTCCGCCCTCCGTTTTCTTTTTTTTTTTTCTGCAGATTGGCGCCCCGCTGCGATTGGGTGAGGAACGAGCGGTAAGATTTAAAAGGAAGAAACCTCGGGATGGAGAAATGGCTTCCCCTCAGATAGATGATGCACGTTTGTGTGCGTGCACTCTGTTTTTGTATATATTTGTAGTATAATGTAAATACTTTGTGTTACCGTTTTGTGGTTTAGCCAGCGGGTAGTAGGGGGTGGGTGCCATTTTCTGTTGTTGATTTTTTTTTTTCCTTTTCTCCTGTTTTCGGATAGTTAGGGAGTCAGGGAAGAGATTTTATTTTGTTTTCTTATTTTCTTTGGTTAGGTCATTTATTCCCTTTCTCCTCAGCATGTTATTTTGGCCTTGCCCACCCCTGAAGTTTTGAGTTAATAAAAGAACCCTGGCTTTATTTGCGGTGTCTGTGTTATGGACTGGAGACAAGAAAGCGGGTGTCCACACGTTTTATTTTATGTTGCACCTCATCCTAGACGAGGTCGTAACAATGGGACCATAGTCACTTGGTGAAAGAGCTATGTAAATTTGTGTGTCTTCCGCATAATTATGGTAAGCAATTTTATTTTTTTTTGAAAGATTTTGCTTAGCTTAAAGGCAGCATGTAAAGGGTAAATAAAAGAGGCCCCAGGATTGAACTTTGGGGGGCTCCACACGTCACGTTGATTCGCTCTGATGCATAGTTGCCGATGGAGACAAAGTAGTCCCTGTCCTGCGGGTAGGACTTAAACCAATTAAGGGCTGAGCCAGAAAGTCCAACCCAGTTCTCCAGTCTATCTAACAGTATTGTATGGTCGATAGTGTCAAAAGCTGTGCTAAGATCCAGCAACACTAGAATTGAAATTTTTCCGGAATCTGTTTAAGCGGATGCCATTTAGAACTCTGATAAGAGCAGTCTCAGTGCTGTGATGGGCCCGAAATCCTGATTGGAAGTTGTCAAAGGAGCCATTTGAGGATAAAAAGTTGTAAAGTTGCTGGTGGACAGCTTTTTCAATGCTTTTACTTATGAAGGGTAGGTTTGATATACTGTAGGTCAGTAGTTGCTAATTACAGATGTATCTAGGCTGCTTTTTTAATAGAGGCTTAATAACTGCAGTTTTCAAAGACTTTGGAAAATTGCCTGATAGGAGAGAACAATTAACTATTTGTAGTAAATCTGTCGCCAGGCAATTAAATACATTTTTAAAGAAGCTTGTCGGCAGAGGATCAAGGTAGCAGGTGGACAGCTTAAGATGTGATACAATTTCTGCAAGAATTTTGAAATCAATGGCTTTGAACTCTGCCATGTTTACCAAAGTACTTTTTTCTGGGTGTGGTGGTGGTACAATTGTTTTGTTTGACATGGAAGTATGGATGGCTTGTCTAGTGCCTTGAATTTTATCACTAAAAAAGTTAGCAAACTCATTGCATTTATTAGTGGAAAGGAATTCAGGGGCTATTGATGGCAGAGGATTTGTTAGCCTGTCAACAGTAGCAAATAGAATGTGTGTATTATTTATATTACTGTTAATGATATTAGAAAAATAGGACTGTCTAGCACTTCTCAATTTTGAATTGTAATTATGAAGTCTGTCTTTATAGATCTCATAGTGAATCTGGAGGTTTGTTTTTCGCCAATTGCGCTCAGCTTTTCGACACTCCCTTTTTTGGGTTTTTACAGATATAGCATTTCTCCATGGTGCTTTTTGCTTACCAGAGATTTATTTGACCCTAACAGGAGCAATGACATCAATAATATTAACAATTTTGGAATTGAAATTATCTAGAAGATCATTAGGTTGAAGTAAGGGTTTGTGACAAAGAGATAGCTTTCTTGAACAACGCATTAGTATTCTCATTGATAAACCGTTTTTTAACAGTTTTTGATCTAATATGGATGTGAGGGGTAATGGACACATCAAAAATATACCAAAGTGGTCAGATAAGGCAAGGTCAATTACATCAACATTTGAAATATTGAGACCCTTGGTGATAATCAAGTCCAATGTATGCCCCCCACTGTGTGTTGGCCCTTTCACATGCTGGGACAGTCCAAAGGTGTCCAGCATGGCAAGAAGATCTTTAGTACTCTTGTCGTTGGAGTTATCGATATGAATATTAAAGTCACCAGAGATCACTATACGGTCAAAGTCTGTAGAAATAATGGACATTAATTCAGCAAATTCTTCAATGAAGTTAGCAGAGTATTTTGGTGGCCTGTAAATAATTAGCAGTAGACCTCGAGGGGAACATTTCAGTATAGCAGAAAGGTATTCAAAGGATAAAAAATTTCCAAATGATGTCTGCTTGCACTGAAATACATCCTTAAATAAAACAGCTACTCCGCCTCCTTTCTTACCAGCTCTAGCAACATCCATAAAACTGAAGTTAGGGGGGGCTGCTCAATGAGAATTTTTGCACTGCCATTTTTTTCTAACCAGGTTTTAGTTAAAAATATAAAATCAAGTGATAATAAAATTATTGATTAAAAATGACTTGTTTGCTAGAGATCTAACATTAAACAAGGATAGTTTTACATTTGTCAGTCTGTTTCACAGGCTCTGACAAAAAATCTCTTGATGATGGTAGTGGTCCAGTGATGTGATCGTTTGAGAGCGTTGTGTGTCGAGTTGAGATGGTGTGTTTTATAAAATCAACATGGGTAGGTGGGGAAGGTAGTCATAGTGAAATACATTGCACAATATTTTGGGTGAGCAGCTGACAACCCCTATGGTCGGAGTGCAGTCCATTGCGCTTAAGGAACACAGGGCGGCCCCAGAAAAGATCAAAGTTGCCTATAAAAGTGACCTCAAATTTGCCACATACGGTTTTTAGCCATGAATTTAGGGAGAACAAATGACTGAATTTTTCTATGCCCCTTTTAGAAGTCGTAGGGGTCCTGAAATTGCAATGTTATTCCCAGTTTCTTTAAGGGTCGTGAGAAAAGTTTTAAAATGTTCCTTTAAGGTTTCAGACTCACGGTGAGAGGTGTCGTTGCTGCCGATATGTGCCACCACAGTACTCACGTTAGCATATTTTCCAAGTATGGCTGGAAGCTGTGTGTTGAGATCCAATACACCGGCTTGGGGGAAACAGTGGACTGCTGCAGCTGTTCGATGAGAGGGAAGCGAGAGTCCCTGAACGATGGAATCACCGATCACCAAGGTGGAAGCAAGCGATGGTGGATGGGTGGGTACAGCAGAGGGATGGCGGTCAGGGGACAAGACCGGGCTTAGCATCATAAAACGTTTTTTTCAGCTCCAGGGATGGTAGGGGGCAGAGGATTGTCTGCTATCTACCCCGCCTGCCTCTGTCACCCACTCGTTTCCACCAAGGGCGTAGGTTTGGTCTCAACATTGGTAGGGACACAACAACCGAGGGTACATCAGAACTATCTAATATGGCTTTACTCCAAAGATAATGCAAACGAGTTTGCTCAAACATTGGTAGGGACAATTCTGTCCTCCCAAAATATTGGTAGGGACATGTCCCTACCGTCCATATGCAAACCTACGCCCTTGGTTTCCACTGATGTTCCCTCAGACCTGGTGTGGAGCAGGAGCCCATTGAGTGTCCCACAGCTGGAGCTGCCATGTCGGTGGTTAGTGGTGGAAAATGCTCCTTGGCCAGTGTTTCCACACATGGCTCTTGAGCCAGGAGAGTTGATGCAAGGAGCACTGAGTTTTGTGCTCCCATGCCAGCTGATCCAATTAAGACCGTGGAGTTAAAAGTGTCCTGAAGTTTCGATGTCTGTTTTAAGACAGCGTTTTGCTCTGTCAGTTGGCGAAGTTTCATGTGTAGATCAATCAGCTTCTCCTGCAGTTCTTTTATTTTATCGCATTTAGAGCAGATAAAATTTTCCATAAACAGGGTTTCCGCAGGTCCTTAAAAAGTCTTTAAAAGTCTAAAATTGAATCAGAATTTTAGGCCTTAAAATGTCTTAAAAACGGTCTTAAAATTTGATTGGATTATGAAGTTAACGTTACTTTTATAAAGTTGCAGTAACTTCAGTCTCGCTTTTAAATGTGTTTTTGGGGAAAAAAAATTGTACTGATCACGCTGTAATAAAACTACACAACGGAACCATCATGGAACCAATAACCACTAATGCAAACTGTGCAGCCCAGTCAGAATTTATCGGAGCACACTCAGCTAGTGTGTCGCGATGTGGTGTGTGGGCTAACGTGGCATCTCCTCTCATTCAAAAAATACCTACTTCTAGAAGTAATAAGTTAAAATTGTTTCTGTTAACGTTACTTTCATCTAATATGGGTAAGTGCAAGTTCAACGAGATCTGGCTCGAGAACAGCTTATTTAGTGCTTGGTGGAAGCCTGTTGAAAATAACGAATCTGAAGCCCGCTGCACCTTGTGCAAGGAAACTCTCAAATTAGGAACTTTTTGGGTTTAAAGGCAGGAGTCGCATGTGAATGTGAATAAATTCATTTACTTTGCAAGTAATTCTGGGACTCCGATTTCCTTCATATCCTTCGTACTTTTTTGCCAGTGTGGACGTGAAATAGGTCTTAAATTGCGTTCGTAATGGTCATAAAAAGGTCTTACGTTTAATTTGTTGAAACCTGCAGAAACCCCGAGTGTCACAGAGTTCGCATTTTTGAGCCGTCTTGTTCTTGACCGTAGTTGGACCCTCGATTTCTTACGACCGGTCCCGGCGAATCTGTTCTCAATTCAACTCTCGATAAAACACGATAAAATAAATAGATAATTAAACAATAAAACACACGAACGCCAGCGAAGATGTTGATTTCTCCGATTTAAGTCCCTTTATTTACTGGATGATACAGCAACAGTAGTTTAAAAACGTTACTACAATGTGTTTTCAAGATAAATGTGGATTCAGACTGTGGGCATGTCTCATTTTCCTCACGGTCGAGACATACGTAAAAAAATCCTAAACGTTTAACGTTTTAATTGCTGGATCTGCACGTGAGGCGCGGTACACGAAGACGACATGGAGGGGTGAGTGCGCGTGTGCGTGCGTGAGGCTTTCCAGTTGGATGCGGAGAGCTGTATCACCAGTGGGCGGCAGACCTCAGGCCGTTTTGTGCTGAATTCACCACAGGGACGAGGGAAAATGGCAACTTTGCAGCTGCTGCTAACCCCAACCCCCTGCCTTATAGGACAGACAGCTACACGCGTTGGTCCACGATGGAGCTAAGGATACGTGGAAATAATGAGAGAGATCGGAGTGAGATTTGTTTAAAAAAAGAAAGAGAAAACCTTGGAATTTGTTTGTAGCATTTCGCGTGCTCTCTCAGCATCAGCAGCAGACTGTTGTTGGATTTCCTGACTGACATAATAGGGTACAGCAAAAACCATTCACGTCATATTATTAATATTTGTACCTCAAGACTTGCATTGCTACGTATTCCATACGGCACAGAAGAGGCGACGAAGAGGCAGATAATTTGACAATTTTCTCATTTAACGGTTTGGCTGAAGGGGAAGGAAAATGAGGTAGGCAACAGTAAGCATGCGCCTGCTTTGACAGCGCAGCAGCATTGATTAGCTTTATATAGGGCGTTAGAAAAACGCTGTGAGCGACATGGCTTGGTGCAAGGCCGAGGCCAGTTTTATTCTGTGATATGGACCACTTATGCTAAATATGTCTTTAAACATGTTGACTATTCTTATAACAATCGGCATTGGTAAGATCGCCATTGTACTTGTAACTCTCCTACCTCTTAAATTATGTTTTGGATGGTCCACAGAATGCCAAAAATATTATACATTAATTCGGCAAAGCTGGTGCTCACCAGTTACACACAATTTGTATTCACGAATGGCGAGTGGATGTAAATAAATAACTAATTTTATAATATATTGCCATATAACTGAAATGTCAGTACGTGAGTGGTTCATAGAACCCCCTTGGTGCATAATAATAATATAATATTATATAATTGGTGTAAACTCGTTACTTACTGTATTTATCGCCGAGTTACCACGATTACTTCTTTTATTATGTATGAATTGCAAAAGGTCTTATGAGAAGTCACTCCAAAATATGATTAATCTCCATTTTTGGAATTACAGGGAATTGTGAATCAGAAAGTGTGGTACCTACATTTCATGCGTATGAATGTGGTGCTAGGTGCATCTCAAAAGGGAAGCATTTGACGAGAAATTTAACAGTATTTATGTGAGGACGTAAGTTAACGGCCTTCACCCACTGCATGCATAATGTTATTTAGTTCGTCATTAGAAAAACGCGTCAGTCTCTTGCATATTGGATACCGGAATGCATTAGGTCGGTGTGGAACTAACAAGGATGTTTATAGCTATAAATATGCTTCAGAAAATTTTCCATCGCCACAATAATAATTAATTAGCGAGAAAATAAAATTTCACGTTAAAAAAAGATGGTAAAAAAATATGGTCATGATTTGTCATGGTGAATTTTAGATTCCAAACTTGACAGATTCCCAACTCATATAGGTTAGCCTACATCTTCTATGTTTTATGTTTATTTTACAGCGTTGTTAATGCTGTAACTCATAATTATGTTATGCAGTATTTTTATCATCAATATAACCTAAAAATATAAAATTATAGACTCAATCTGCATTCTGTTCACCATCCCTTACTATGTCATAGATGGTTAGAATAAACTGCATAATATATGCAGCACATGATCAGATAAGGAACAAGTAGCTAGAACTACTTTTTCTGATCATCTGTCTGATTACTGCATGCCAGCTGATTTTGTCTTTATGTAGCTAGGTAATGATGCTTTCTGTGTGCATCACAAAGCAAACTAGTTTAGGATGCTTCCATACATCACAGGATGGGGATGAGGTAGAGTGCTCCTGCCAGTTATAGAAAGTTATTTGGTCTGCAGATCAGGATAGTGACATGCAGTTATAGGGCATGATTTGATTTCAGTTAAGGAGAATGGCATGCAGTTAGTGACAGGGGTGTTAGCTTTTGAAAAGATCGGGGTCTAAGTCAAGTTCACCTGGAGCTAGTCTTTTTTTGAAGGGAGATCGGCATCGGTAGGTTGGGGCAGTCATATCTACCTTTATAATAAATAAATATTATCACACCTCTGGACGCTGCAAGTCAAGTTCCACTCTGTTACACAGTCTGTTGTTTTGCTATAAACGCCTCTTTTTTCAGGGTGAAAATATTCAGGGCTAGGCTTAAAATATTCACGGCTATAGCCCCGAATGATCGGACCTAACTACGCCACTGGTTAGTGAGTAATTTGGATTCAGTTACAGAGAGTAGGGTGCAGTTATAAGTGATTTGGATTCATTTGAAGAAAGTGGCATGCTGTTATAGGGAGTGATTTGGATTCATTACCAGAGACTGGGGTACAGTTATAGGGAGTGATTTGGATTCAACTGGGAGAGTCAGGTGATTGATTTGGTTTGCAGCCCCAGATCCTCTATAAAGTACACAATAGGACTGTTTTCCTGTGTTCTGATGTCCTTAAGTGTCACTCATTAGCACATTGACACATCTCTCTCTCTTCCACTGTGCCTCAGGGCATTATCACAGAATATGCCCTCCTTTGTCTCTAATAGACTGTTAAGCACAGCTGTTCTCTTTTATTGCAGCCAAATATCCAACCATTATTCTTAAATGATGTTCATAATTCTTTTTAGTTGTTGCTAAATTCATGAAATCCTTCGACATTAGCATCTCCGTTGAGTGTTATCTCAGAATAAGTAGCTAAAATTTGCCTATAATTTGTAAAATCAAACCTAAATGGCCAAAAAGCATTTTGTTTTGTGAAATTTGTCATCTGATACCATATGAGCAATTGTTTCTGGAATGATTTATTTTGTATCAAAGTGTTCATTTCATTATCAATATGCTAGTTGTCATGGTGCAATTAATAAATGCGATGAATAAGATACACTATATGGACAAAAGTATTTGGCCATACCTGTTTTTCAGGGTTTGGGCTAGGCCCCTTATCTCCAGTGAAGGGCAATCTTAATGCTTCAGCATACCAAGACATTTTGGACAATGCTATGCTTCCAACTTTGTGGCAACAGTTTTGGGAAGGCCCTTTTCTATTCCAACATGACTGTGCCCCAGTGCACAAAGCAAGGACTATAAAGACATGGTTTGATGAGTTCGGTGTGGAAGAACTTGACTGGCCTGCACAGAGCCCTGACCTCAACCCCATTGAGCACCTTTGGGATGAAGTGGAACGGAGATTGCGAGCCAGGCCTTCTCGTCCAACATCAGTGCCTGACCTCATATATGCTCTACAGAATGAATGGGCACAAATTCCCACCGAAACTCTCCAAAATCTTGTGGAAAGCCTTCCAAGAAGAGTGGAAGCTGTTATAGCTGCAAAAGGGGGACCAACTCCATATTAAAGTATGTGTATATGAATACAATGTCATTACAATGTAATGGTCAGGAGTCCGAATAATTTTGTCCATATAGTGTACTTGCAAATAGCATACTCTAGATAGCTAGATACAGTACTCTAGGCAGGGTAATCAAACCAGCTGGTTACTGTTAAAACAACATTAACATACAAGGATACAGGACATACAGTATTCAACATTTTTGTTTTTTCTCTCTTGCATGATTGGGCAAATGGGCCAGAAATCTACCAATAGGTAGCACACAGAGCCAAAACTCCAGGGTTCCCTGTGAGGTTACTTCTTGACAGGCATCGGTTTGGTAACATCAGATTTGATGTTGATTTAAAGCTGTGACACAGCCTGAAGCAAAGCATTGGAGATCCCTAAAGTAAGACAGTCAGTGACATGCAGTGTTTGCAGCATCTTCTTGCAATTTTGATTTTAATCACAAAGCTCTTTCATTACCACATTTGAAAGATCATGCTAATGTGCTTGTCACTAATTGATTTTTAAGGGGCTGCTGTTGTCCCTCTTATGATTCAGTATAATAACGTACCCTATCACTTTTATGTTCTCCAGTTTTACTGTTATTGGCTTGTTAAATATGGGCATGCAGGGTGTGGTTAAACCCTAGGAAGCTCCTTTGCCTTGATGAGAATGTGAGAATGGTTTTTACCTTGCTGCAGCAAAACATCTAATTACAGTCATTTTTGTTTACATCAATTAGACAGAATCTGAAATCAAGGAAAGTCAACCTTTCCCTCATAAACAGAAGCACAAACCGTCTAGCAATATATAACTGTTGCCAGACATGTGCAAACCTGCCCTCAGAGCATTGCTTTCTTGTGGATATGGTCTATATACAAACTTGCCTCCATAATTTCCCTACAGATGTTCTGCTGACCTCCTGCATCTTCCTAACCTACTGGTATGTCCAGTATGTTTTCTATGGTGCACCCACTGCTCTGGATGTTAGTAATATTCATTTATATTAGTAGATTCATTTAGCATGGTCCCAGGGTATTAAATTAAGTGAAAGGGAGCACAGCTGATAAGGGTGTATACAGTTAGAATCATGCTGATTGATGGTTTGAGAGCACAGCAGCACTGGAGGTATACGATCCTGTGCCTCTGTGAGCTTGCTTTTGTGTGTACATGCACATACGTGTATGTGTGGGCACTGTGTGTGTACATGCATGTGTGCTCGTTCACACAGTACAGGTGTGTGTGTGTGTGTGTATGTGCGCGTACCTATATGTGTTTGTGTGTGCACATGCATACAACATGTTTGTGTGTACAATTATTGGCTGCTACTGTATTTCTTTTGGCAAGCCCTAACTATCTTAGACCTTGGAAGATAGGCTGAAGCTCTCAAAAGATCAGATTCTCTCTCTCTCTCCGTCTCTTATATCATAGCATAAGCAACAACAAAAAACAATGACAAAAGACATAAGAAATTATGCACACATATCTTGAAATACAGCAGCAATTGAGATAATGAAAAATAGAAATTAAAGCAGTGACAGGCAGATATATATTATGCTACCACTATCTCTCAGGCTGTTGCAGGCAGAGATATATTGCAGTGTCACTGTCTTTCAGGTGTTATCTGCCTGTCACAGCAGGGTTGGCTCCTGTTCATATTACTGACTTTTTAACCTTGTATCGAACCAAACATCCACTTAGATCATTGGATAAAGCCCTTCTGACTGCTTCAGAGGCCAGACTAAAACTAAGGAGGTCATGCTTTCTCGATAAAAGCTACTACAGTTTGGAACTAGCTACAGTAAATCCATGTCTATTTTCAAACCCTCCCACTATTTTAAGATTGCTTCCTAATAAAGTGATTACTAGTTTGGTTGTATTGAATTTATTTTGGTTCATTTATATCTTAATATTTTTAACTCAACTTATTTAAAGTTGTTATTCATGTATATCTTCTTAGTGGGATTATTGTCATATCCTTCCCTATTTTTGTTTGTTTGTTATCTTTCTGTGTGCCTTCTACTAAATGTAAGAAAGGTATCATACAAATAGCTTTATTATTATTATTATTATTATTATTATTATTAAGAGGTAAGGACAGTGCTGTAGTGTACAGTGTGGTAAGGACATACTGCTTTTGCAGTAGTGCCCTTACCCCATGCTGTCAGAAATTAAAATGTTCCCCTTTAAGGATTAGGATGCAGTTCCCAGCCATGCAGGAATCGGGGTGGGGGAGGGGCTCTGTTGCCATGGTGCATGCTGTCTTGTTTCTGTTTTATGGACTGTCTTGTTCTCTTTTATGTTTTATTTATCTGTGCCATTTTTTCCTCTCCTGCTCTCCTGACAACAGTCTTAGCAAAGCTACCTGATCTATTCACAGTACACTAATGGTCATCCTTTTGAAGATTATGAGATTTTAAAGTGCACATTGTTGTGGTGATTATTTGTATTACTAGGCCTCAGGATCCAATTCATGGAACTGTTGCTATTGGATTGGTAGGTCAGATTTGCTTTGAATTGCTATATAAACCACTGTTTCTGGTGTGGACAGCAAATTCTAAGTTTGTTTGGCTGCACCTAATAATTTACTCATGAATATGGACTTGGTGTCTAAAGGTCCTATACATTCCCACTGCTGTTCTCTCAGACTAGCAATTGCTGTATGACTAAACTAAGGGTGCAGCATCTGCAATTTGACAAAAGTTAGGGTGTAGGGGCTGCTGTATAACTAAACGTAGGGTGCAGCATCTGTATGGATCATGGGGCAACTGACTGTCCCATACCAACATGGTTGCTCTTCTTAGACACAATCTCTGTCTGTACTGGTCCCTCAGTGGTAGAATCACTGGTCTTCCGATGCAGACTGAAGACCCACCTCTTCAGACTGCATCTCTTCCACCTCAGTCCTCACCCGCTAACACCTGCTAATTGTATTACTTGCTGATTATTTTAGGTGCAGTATCGCAATGTGTTTAGGATTCTGTGATTTAGTGACAGTGATGTATGTCTAGTGAGGTTGTACAAGTTAAATTGTGGTAGGGCTTGAATAGTGTTATGCTCACACTCACTGGTCTGGGAGTGTTCTTAACCTGGTCTGACACTGTTGCTCATTCAACTTGAATAGATACACTTCTGTTTTGAGCTGGAATTCACTCTGGAAAGGAGTGTCTGCTAAACGAATGTAATGTAATGTAGAGCTACATTGCATCAGCTGCTGTTTGACTAAAGCTAGGGTGCAGCATCTATATGACTAAAGTTAGGCTGCAGCTGCTACTGTATGACTAAAGTTAGGGTGCACTATCTCAGAGACAATGGGGAGAGCCTAATGAAATGCGTCATTCCATTTTTCCCTAATCAATCTGTGCAGCATGGTGCTATCAGCAGCTTGTTTTAAGAGTGGAGATGTAGTGGTGTGTGTGTGTGTGTGTGTGTGTGTGTATGTGTATGGGGGTATGTGGTTTTTCACCTGGGTGTTAGGGCTGAGAGGTAGCAGCCCCTCTGACTATGCTGGATTTTCAGTGTACCCCTTGCTCCCATTCCACTCCCTTCACATCAGTCTACCTGGAAGAGAGATTCCCAGAGAGGTTCAGAGCCCCCACACTCTGTTTCCACTGGAATTAGAATTTGAAACATGTTTCATCATGATCATAATCACCAGTTTCACTCCCTTACAGCTAGCACCATTGTTTCAGATGTCACTCTTTGCTGACCTAATCCATGCACAGAGGCAGATCTGGAGAAGATTTTAAGGCTGAGAAACATTTCCTTTAGTCAACTTTTAAATTGATGATGGCTATATCAGAGCTGGTTAACAGAGAACCCTCTACAGGCCACCCGGCTTGGCCCTTTCTCCATATAATTCTGTGGAGAGGAAGGAATTAATTGATTTTATGATTGATTTTGGGATACTGCTACAAACCTGAAATCACATGACATCACTCCGTCTAGGAACAAAACAAAAAAACAACAAAGTGAGTGTACATGTGACATGGAGCAGAATATGACCTCAGAATAACAGAAATCTGCACTCAGCACAATGAAAAAGAGAGGGAAGCAAGATGACTTTTTGTAAGGGTCATGTGTTTTTTCCTACTTTGTCATTCTCCTCCTGTTGTGGTTTGAATATCTGGCAAATCTACTCTTCCAAGAATAAAGAATCCAGAATCAAGAATCAAGAACTTTAATTGTCACATGCACAGTTACAGTTGCAAGAAAAAGTATGTGAACCCTTTGGGATTACTTGGATTTCTGCATAAATTGGTCATAAAATATGTTCTGATCTTCATCTAAGTCACATCACTAGACAAACACAGTCTGCTTAAACTAATACCGCACAAAAAATTATAGGTTTCCATGTTTTTATTGAACACAACATGCAAACATTCACAGTGCAGGGTGGAAAAAGTATGTGAACCCCTAGGCTAATGACTTCTCCAAGAGCTAATTGGAGCCAGGAGTCAGCCAACCTGGATGTGTTGGTTAAAGCTGCCCTGCCCTATAAAAAACACACACCAGTTTTGAGTTTGCTGTTCTCAAGAGGCATTGCCTGATGTGAACCATGCCTCGCACAAAAGAGCTCTACGATCAAGAATTGTTGACTTGCATCAAGCTGGAAAGGGTTACAAAAGTATCTCTAAAAGCCTTGATGTCCATGTGTCCATGGTAAGACAGACTGTCTACAAATGGAGAAAGTTCAGCACTGTTGCTACTCTCCCTAGGTGTGGTCGTCCTGTAAAGATGACTGTGAGAGCACAGCGCAGAATGCTCAATGAGGTGAAGAAGAATCCTAGAGTGTCAGCTAAAAACTTACAGAAATCTCTGGCACATGCTAACATTATTGTTGACAAATCTACAATAAGTAAAACATTAAACAAGAATGGAGTTCATGGGAGGACACCACGGAGGAAGCCATTGCTGTCCAAAAAAAACATTGCTGCACTTTTCAAGTTTGCAAAAGAGCACCTGGATGTTCCACAGCACTACTGGCAAAATATTCTGTGAACAGATGAAACCAAAATTGAGTTGTTTGGAAGGAACACACAACGCTATGTGTGGAGAAAAAAAGGCACAGCACACCAACATCAAAACTTCATCCCAACTGTGAAATATGGTGGAGGGGGCATCATGGTTTGGGGCTGCTTTGCTGCCTCAGGGCCTGGACGGATTGCTGTCATCGACGGAAAAATGAATTCCCAAGTTTATCAAGACATTTTGCAGGAAAACTTAAGACCATCTCTCGGCCAACTGAAGCTCAACAGAGGATGGGTGATGCAACAGGACAACGACCCAAAGCATAGAAGTAAATCAACAACAGAGGGGCTTCAGCAGAAGAAAATACGCCTTCTGGAGTGGCCCTGGAGTCAACCCGATTGAGATGCTGTGGCATGACCTCAAGAGAGCGATTCACACCAGACATCCCAAGAATATTGCTGAACTGAAACAGTTTTGTACAGAGGAATGGTCCAAAATTCCTCCTGACCGTTGTGCAGGTCTGATCTGCAACTACAGGAAACGTTTGGTTGAGGTTATTGCTGCCAAAGGAGGGTCAACCAGTTATTAAATCCAAAGGTTCACATACTTTTTCCACCCTGCACTGTGAATGTTTGCATGTTGTGTTCAATAAAAACATGGAAACTTATAATTTTTTGTGCGGTATTAGTTTAAGCAGACTGTGTTTGTCTAGTGATGTGACTTAGATGAAGATCAGAACATATTTTATGACCAATTTATGCAGAAATCCAAGTAATCCCAAAGGGTTCACATACTTTTTCTTGCAACTGTATAAGCAGTATACAACTTTCAGTGAAATGTACAACTGGCTCAACTCCTTAGACTGTGCAAAGTAGCAGAGATAAAAATAAATAAATTAGATAAAAATGGATAAAAGGAGAAAAGTATGTACAGTAAGAATAAAAAAAGTTAAATTTGAAAGTTAAAAAATGTACAGTAAGAATAAGACTAATAAAAATAAAAACTGGATAGTATCACATCTTTCAATAAGGAGTATGTGGTTAAGATTAGTGTGGCAGGCATGTCTGTGTTGAGGAGCCTGATGGCCTGGGGGAAGAAGCTCCTCCTGAGCCTCTCAGTTTTGGCCATCAGATTGCGGAATTTCAGCAAGCTGAACAGGTAGTTACTGGGATGGGTGGAGTCCATAATAGTTTTGACAGCTCTGGTACTGCATCGCCTGGTGTAGATGTCCTGCAGAGTGGGGAGGGCAGTCCTGAAAATGCGCTCAGCTAAGTGCACCACTCTCTGCAGGGCAGAGTAGTTTGCATACCACGCTGAGATACACTGGGTCAGTATGCTTTCTGTAACCCCGGTATAGAAAGTTTTTAGAATCGCTGAGAGGACCCTGAATTTCCTCAGCAGTCTCAGGTGGTACATCCTTTGTCTGGCCTTTTTTACCTGAGCTTGGATGTGATTAGTCCAGGTCAGGTCCTCAGTGATATGAACCCCAAGATACCTGAAGCTACTCACTCTCTCCACTTGGGTCCCACCAATCATGAGCGGGGTGTAAGATTGCTGCTGCCCCCTTCTGAAGACAACCAGCTCCTTGGTTTTGTTGATATTCAGATAGAGACAGTTCACCTGACACCAGGTTACCAGCTTCTCCACCTCATCCAGGTAGGAAGCCTCATCGTTGTTGGAGATGAGGCCAAGAACCACTGTATCGTCAGCAAGAAGAAGTGGAACTGTAAGAGGACACACAGTCATACGTATAGAGAGAGTAGAGTAGGGGGCTCAGGACACAACCCTGTGGGGCTCCTGTACTCAGGTTGATGGTGTTAGAGGTGGACTGGCCCATTCTCACTATCTGAGATCTACCTGTAAGAAAGTTCAGAACCCAGTCACATTCAGTCCCAGTTCCTTGAGCTTGGAGGCCAGCATGTGTGGGACTACAGTGTTCAAGGCTGAACTATAATCAATAAACAACAGCCTCACATAGTTCCCTCTTCCTTTGTCTGTGTGTGTAAGGGTGGTGTGCAGGACGTGAGAGATGGCGTCCTCAGTAGACCTATTGGGAAGGTAAGAGAATTGGAGTGGGGCAGTTAGCCTCAAATCGCACATAGAAGGAGTTTGTCAGTGTCGGTAATCCCCGCGGCGATGGATTTGCTTCTGAAATCGCTGATAGTCCTCAGTCCCTGTCACATGCGACAGGAGTCATACAGTTGGACTCCAGTCTCTGTACCGGAGCTTAGCGGCTTTCACTGCACATCAGAGAGCGTAGCACGCCACTTTATACTCGCTCATATTCCCCGACTTGAGTCCCGCATTATACGCAGCCGTGCGTGCGTTCACTGCAGATTGGATGGATTTATCCACCCACGGTTTCTCATTGGGAAAATTCCTTATGGTGACAGTGTATGTTGCTTCCTCAGCTAGCATGCTAACGAAGCTAACTACAGCATCCGCAAACTTGTTGACGTCAGCGGAACTCGCCCGGAACATATCCCAGTCAACGTCATCTAGCGCATCCTGTAGCGCGGCTTGTGATTGGTTTGACCAGCGCTTCACCACACGCCTCCTCGGAGCTTCCTGTACAAGCCTTTTTTTATATTCCGGCACAAGAAAAATGGCAGTATGGTCCAATTTACCAAATTCCGGTAGCGAGTTAGCTTTTTAGCCATTGCTGAACTGCGAATAGCAGTGGTCCAGTGTGTTTGCCCCTCTAGTTGGACAGGAGACATGTTGATAAAAGTTCGGCATGACCTGTCTAAGGTTGGCTGTATTAAAGTCCCCAGCCAAGATAATGGCAGCATCCAGGTGTTTGTTTACATAGACACTGAGCACATCATGGAGCTTAGATAGAGCCATACCTGTGTCCGCCTGAGGTGGGATGTACACAGCAGTGGCGATGAACACAGTAAAATCCCGGGGCAGGTAGAATGGATGGCACATTATTATTAGATGCTCCAGATGAGGCGAACAGGAACGCGACAGAGTGGAAATGTTCCTGGGGTCACACCATTTGTTGTTCACCATGAAACAGACCCCTCCACCTCTGGATTTACCAGCCTCTGTTGTTCTGTCCATTCGTAGAACACAGAAGTTTTCAGATGGCATTACAGCCAGGTCCAGAACCGAGGGGGTCAGCTATGTTTCCGACAAACAGAGAATGTTGCAGTCCCTGATGTCCCTCTGGAATCTTATCCTGACTATCAACTATTTATTATATTATTCAGTATTCCACTGAATACGAATAAGATAAAGGGAGTATAGAATCACTAGAATCTCTGCAAACTGTAGCAGTGCAGCTGTCAGGGTGGTTAAACCAAAGTGAACCACATTGGTCCAGCTGTCAGGCTGGTTAAACCAAAGTGAACCACGTTGGTCCAGCTGTCAGGCCTTATTAAGATGGTACATACAGCTCATTTCCCCATGGAAATGGAAATACCACAATACCAAAGGCCAGAAAACACTGGGAAATTATTCCCTTACCCTGGGGAAAAGCAATCAAGAGATTGTGAAACAGTTAACATTTCACAGTTAACAGTACTGTTCCTCTGTCTGCTTTTCTTTCTTTCTTTCTTTGCCTGCTCCTCTTTCCCTGTGCTGTTCCTCTCTTCTGTTGCCCTCTCTCTGCTCTCTTTTGAGAGAGGAAGAGAGGAAAGCTGAGAGAAAAAAGTAGAGAAGAACAGCAGAGAGAAATGGTGCGAAGCAGAGAGGAACAGCAGAGAAGAACTGTGAGGCTCAGAGAGGATCCACAGAGACGAATGGTGAGGAGCAGAGAGGTACAGCAGAGATCATCAGCAGAGAGGAATGGTGAGGAGCAGAGAGGTGCAATAGTGAGGATTAGCAAAGAGTAATGGTGAGGTGCAGAGAGGATCAGCAGAGAAGAACAGTGAGGTGTAGAGAGGATCATCAGAGAGGAGTGGTGAGGAGCACAGAGGAACACCAGAGAGGATCAGCACAAAAGAACAGGGACAAAGAGGAACATGCATCATAAGCTGCATGCTAGCTTTTTCTTTTTTATCCTGGCTTATGCTGTATCCTTGACACATGGTGATGAACACATTTTCACTCAAACAGTTTGACTCACATAGTATCATTTCATACATTTCATGTCATTTCTGTTCATCCATGTCTTTGCTGCCTTATGCTAATTAGTTTGTAGAGAGACACAAATCTGTAATCAAAATTGTTTTCATTCCCCTCCAAATGCCAAACAATTAATTTCCTCCGAACACTCTGAAAGAGATTCTCACTGCTATAAGAGTTTCTGTAAAGTCTGTTGAGTCTTCTGTGGTCAGAAATCTAGGGATTATGGTGGTTTATGTAGGCTGTGAAATTGTTTCTGTACTAATACGTCTGGAATGGTTTCAGGTCTTTTTCTACAGGTTTATATCGGTCTTGAAATTGTTTCTGGACTAATTTTGCAGTTTTATCAACTTACCTATCCTCTTTGCTCCTTGAGGAGCATAGGGCCTTTACTAAAGATCTCCAGTGTTCCAGATCTAAGACAGCTTTCTTGGCTTTTGACTATGATAACTCTATATTCTTGAGTTCCAAGCTTAGGCACCTGTGCCAGATGTAGGTGGGTCTTTCTTCTTCCCCGCCCCTGTGGGTTCTGGTCCAGGGCCTGTTTGGAGATGTTCTGAGGGCCTTTAAGGAGAGTGTGGCCTACCCACTCACATTTTTGTTCAGGTATGGCATTGGACACTGGCATCTGGTTTGTTCTTTACCAGAGGACTTTGTTGGATATCCACTAGCCACTTAATCCCAAGGATTCACCTGAGGCATGAGCTGATGGTGACTTGCAGTTTTGTTCCAGATTTTTAGTCAGTCTCCAGATTCTTCACAAGATGTTGGATTCAAAAATGCTGACCTTGGGTTTTATGGAGAAGGTCTTATTCCTTCATGCAGTGAATGTAAATGAAATGCTCTACTTGTTCTTGTTTTTATATCTTCATCTGTCCACGTCTTGACATCATGCTGCCCAGGTGTATGAGACTCTGTATGTCCTCAGTGGGTTGTTCATTCAGGTATAATGGCAGTGCTTGTGATTTACTGATCCTCATGCATTTGGTTTTGTTTTCATTGATTTATAAGTTAGTCCTCCAGGCAACAGTGCCAAGTCCATCTGCAAATGATCCATTGTGTGTGACAATAATGCCATGTCATCAATATAGTCCAAGTCCTCCACTTTCCAGTTTAATGTCCATTGTCCAGTTCCTAACCAGTACAAATAGGGTTGGTAAAAGAAGACATCCTTACCTAACCCCAGTGTTAACCAAAAGGAGTTGCAAGAGAGAGTAAGAGTTGTGTACAACATGGCAGGTATTATTTGTGTAAAGACATTGGATGGTGATAACAATGTTCTTTTGATTGCCGGAGTGTTTCAACATCTGCCATATATTTCATCTGTCGAGTGAGTGTAATGCCTTGTTGAAGTCTGGGTAAATTGATGTACATTGAGGATTACTATTTCATAGATTGTTCAGTGATGATATGGAGGGTTACAAGATGATCTGTACATGACCTTCTTGCTCCTTTAATTTGGTGTTCTACTGCAGTCTTGATACTATCCTGGATGAGCATTATAAATGCCTTATGGACAGTAATTCTATTCCTCTCCAGTTCTGACAGTCTCTAACCTTCTTTGAGAGGTTGGTGATATAACCTCTCAGTCATTCCTCTGGGACTACTTCTTCCTTCCATATCTCTTTTGAAATCATGTCTACTGTGGTGTCAGGGTCCATCTTTAGTGCTTCAGATGGTATGTTACCTGGATTGGGTGATTTTCCAGTTCTTCTTGATTACCTGTAGAATTTCTTTCTTTGTAATGCTGTAATAACAGCCACTATGGAGATATGGAAGCTGAACAAATACTCTTATATCCGTGATCACTAATTTCCAACCCTGTTATTCAAATTGAGATGAGCGTAAAGCATCCATCTCTGGGACTGAACTGATCCATTAACATAAAGTAGGGGCTTTGTAGATGAGGTCACCCATTACATTAAGTGGGGGTGTTTTAGATGGGATCACAATTTACATATAGTAGGGGTGTTGTAGATGGGCTAACCCATTAACATAAAGTAGATATATTTTAGATGGGTGGACCTATTAGCATAAAATAGCAGTGTTTTAGATGTAATAAAAGCTAATTGGAATTGGAATTGGATTGAGTCCTTTATGGTAACACATGTGATAACACCTAATAGTGAATGAGGGTCCAGAGGAGTTCTGTACTCTATGAAGTTACCCAAGGCAGAGTGGAAGCACTTCTGAACAGCTTCATACGTGCTTTATAAGTGCTTTTTATGTGTTTTAATGTATAACAACAGCATGGAGTTGGTTATTCTGCTTATACCGTTAGACTATTTGTCACTGGAATTAAGATGCACACATTAAATACACACTCTTGTTTGCACACCCACAAGATTAGGTAGTCCCAATCTGAAGGACTAGTACATTATAGATAGCACATTGATGTTAATAGCAAAATATGAAAAAGCAGATACCTGCTTAACAGCTTTATGTCCAGATCTCTTTAAATCAGCAGCTTTCTTCCAAATTGAAAGCTTTGCCAGATACTTTTAGGTAGAGACTTGTGCACCTATCATGACTCTGGATATGAACTTTGCAGATATTAGGACTCTGCCACTGCAGGACCTGACACATTACACAAGTATAATGTATGTTACCACCTCAGGACTTGCACAGGGGAAGCTAGCCCTAAACCCTGATGCTTTCTGTGACACACAGACACTGTTTTGGACAAACTGTTTCTGGCAACTGATCATTTTTCCATTTGTAAAAGTTTTTGCAGATGGATTCAATGAACATTCATGTGCTTACCTTATCATAATTAAATAATATTGTTTGCATTTGGCAATAGGCTATAGGAAATCCCTCCAAAGAGAGCAGAAATGGATAGCAGTGTGGTCACATGAACACTCGTCTATCCTTACACAGCGAGCAGAGCATCTGCCAGGCCCGTGCCTCCGTCATGGTTTATGACGACAGCAGCAAGAAGTGGGTGCCAATCAAGCCTGGCCAGCAGGGCTTCAGCCGCATCAACATCTACCACAACACTGCCAATAACAGCTTCCGTGTGGTGGGCGTTAAGCTGCAGGACCAGCAGGTACAGCGCACTGGGGGGGTATCCTAATGCAAGAGCAGCAGATACAGTACACTGTGGGGTATCCTACTGCAGGAGCAGCAGGTACAGTACACTGGGGGGGTATGCTGGTGCAGTCGCAGGAGGTACAGTACACTGGGGGGGGTATCCTAATGCAGGAGCAGCAGGTACAGTACACTGGGGAGGAGGTGTATCTTAATGCAGGAGCAGCAGGTACAGTACACTCGGGGGGGGGGGGGGGTATGCTAATGCAGGAGCAGCAGGTACAATACACTGGGGGGTATGCTAGTGCAGTCGCACCAGGTACAGAATACTGTGGGGGGTATCCTAATGCAGGAGCAGCAGGCACAGTACACTGGGGGGTGTCCTAAAGCAGGAGCAGCAGGTACAGTACACTGGGGAGGTATCCTACTGCAGGAGCAGCAGGCACAGTACACTGGGGGGGGTATCCTAATGCAGGAGCAGCAGGTACAGTACACTTGGGGGAGGTATCGTAATGCAGGAGCAGCAGGTACAGAACACTGGGGGTGGGGGGGGGGGGTCTCTTCCACTTGAATAAGTGTGAGTATTTCCTTTTCATCTTTGTTGGTGATTGCTGGTGAAATGTTTTTGGTAAAATGCCAAACTGCCTTTGAGAAATATCAGTGATACTTACTTTTCACAGTGATGAGTAAATGTGTGTGGAATGCAGAGTTAGCCTGCTTCTGGTCAGTGATCTCACATGGTCTTCCTATACGGTTTGCAGGTGGTCATCAATTACTCCATAGTCAAAGGCCTCAAGTACAACCAGGCCACACCCACCTTTCATCAGTGGCGTGATGCCAGGCAGGTGTATGGCTTCAACTTCGCCAGCAAGGAGGAGGCCACCACCTTCTCCAACGCCATGCTCTTTGCCCTCAATGTGCTGAGCTCCCAGGATGGAGGTGAGCTGTATCATCCAGCTCCACCACTGTTGTTGTCATCAATCAAAGCATATAAATTACTGACACTGTCATTGGGTTCTCAGGGTGGGACTGGATCGTACTAAGTGGTCTGAGGAATTAGTGTGCTTACCACAGTATGTTTACCCATATCTATCGTAATGAAACTGGACCATATATTCAACTGATCACCTTGGAACCTTATCCAAGCTGTAGTTTTGATAGTGCAATATTTTTTATTACAATTTTAACAAGAACCAAAAAGGCAGGCATCATCTTTTTGTTTAAGTGGTATGCTGTCAAACCCTGTATATCATCATACAGAAAAATAATTAGGCAAATGGAGGAAATTCACTGCTCCTGTGTAACAATGCAAGACAACATTTGATGTTTAGAATTGTCTGGATATTGGATATAAGTGGGATATACACTGATGAGCCAAAACATTATGACCACTTGCCTAATATGCTGTTGGTCCTCCGTGTGATGCCAAAACAGCACCGACCCAGCGAGGCATGGACTCTACAAGACCCCTGAAGGTGTCCTGTGGCATCTGGCACCAAAACATTAGCAGCAGATCCTTCAAGTCCTGTAAGTTGCGGGTTGGAGCCGCTGTGGATCGGACTTGTTGGTCCAGCATATGCCACAAATGCTCAATCGGATTGAGATCTGGAGAATTTGGAGGTCAGGGCAACACCTTGAACACTTCATCATGTTCCTCAAAATAATTCTCAAACAATGTGTGCAGTGTGGCAGGGCGCATTATCCTGCTGAAAGAGGCCACTACCATCAGGGAATACCATTGCCATGAAGGGGTGTACTTGGTCTGCAACAATGTTTAGGTAGGTGGCACATGTCAAATTGATGTCCACATGAATGGCCGGACCCAGGGTTTCCCAGCAGAACATTGCCCAGATCATCACGCTCCCTCCACCGGCTTGTCGTCTTCCCACAGTGCATCCTGGTACCATCAGTTCCCCAGGTAAATGGCGCACACGTACACGGCCATCCACGTGATCTAAAATAAAACGGGACTCATCGGACCGGGCAACCTTCTTCCACTGGTCCAAGGTCCACTTCCGATGCTCGGGTGCCCATTGTAGGCACTTTTGACAGTGGACAGGGGTCATCATGGGCACTCTGACTGGTCTGCGGCTACGCAGCCCCATACGCAGCAGGCTGCGATGCACTGTGTGTTGTGACACATTCCTCCCGTAACCATCATTAAAATTTTCTGTGACTTGTGCCGCAGTAGACCTTCTGTCAGTTCAGACCAGACGGGATAGCCTGCGTTGACCTCGTGTATCGATAAGCCTTGGGCGCTCCAACACCTTGTTGCCGGTTTGTGGTTTGTCTAACCACTGTCAGTAGGTACTCACCTCTGCTGACCGGGAGCACCCCACAAGCCTTGTCGTTTCAGAGATGTCGATGACCCAGTCGTCAGACCATAACAATTTGGCCCTTGGCAAAGTCGCTCAGGTCTTTACTCCTGCCCATTTCTCCTGCATCCAACACGTTGACTATGAGAACTGATTGTTCGCTTACCATCTAATCTACGCAGACCTTGACATGTGCCTTTGTTTGGAGATGATCAACGTTATTTGGTTTGCCTGTGAGTGGCCATAATGTTTTGGCTCATCAGTGTATATATACTAAGGATGGTAAGATTCACCAATTTGCATCAATGCACCAGCATAAAACTTGCAGTTGCCCTGATTAAAAAAAGTGTGCACCGGATACAATTTGGGATGAACTCAGGATGCATCGTTTCTAACATCTTTTGCATCGGTAAAATCCGATTTATTTATATATAATTATTAGTAGAAGCCCTATGCCTTTATTATTTAGAAATATGACCAATAATGTTATATTTAGATTGATCCCTCCTCTCTAAACTTTTTCTCAAGCGCGCTCTCTCATCTCCACTGCTGTCAGTGGCCAATTCTCGTCAAGTCTCTCAGCCAAGTCTTGCGCGAGTTGGAGGCATGTCCGGGTGAGTCACAGATTATCATGGAGGAGCAAGAGCTACACGTTCCAAGACATTGCTACAAATAAAATGTTGGCACAGTGGTTTTCCAGCTCCGAATATGACTAAGGTGTTCTGGAAAATTGTATTTTATTCATTGACAGAAAACCAGTAACAGTAAAGAAATGTTCTGTGCATCTTTATGCCAGTTCTGTGCACAAAATTTCAATTTTAGTAATGTATTCAGGTGATAAACTATGATATCCTCTAAAAACCAGCAGAAAAATCATAAAATCAATTCTAAAATCAGCTGGAAGCCAAATTAATGATTCAAGGATAAGAGAAATATGATCTTCCTTTTTGGTTCTTGTTACAGTTGTGATTGCAGCAGAAATTTAGCAAAAGTTGTAGCTTTTCAATAACAAGAATGATACCAAAAAAACAAGGAGTTATAGTCTATTCCAGATGAGATGAGTGCATGCGTGTTTTATCATCAGACTGACACAGGCATGCAAAAAACAAGGTATATAAAAGGTATATAACTAGGGTTTTTAAGATGTGTCTCAGTGGAAACTTTAACATATTTTAAATATGATTACATGCTTACTTTGAAATCAAGAATGTCTAAGCCTGGGGTAAGCCTGACTGAAACTAATTTGGGATGTTGTTTTCACAGAGAAATTGGGTCACTTGTAATAAGACTGCTTTTTCAAAACTTTGCCTAGAAAAGGAGATTCAACATTCAACTCTGTGGACAGTGAACTATTTACAATAACCAATATATAAGTGCACAAAATGGTTAAAAATAAGATTAAATAAGTATTTCATCCATTGGACAGGTAGCGGATGGCTACCCCCCCCAGCCCCCCCCCCCCTCCCCCCCCCAAGGGCATCTTTATTCTCATGCTAGCAAACAACTTAATAGTACAAGTATTTTGCAGGAACAAAGGTTCCTTTCCATGAGCTACCCCCTCAGTAACAGACAGTGAGTCAGAGCCTCACCCAGAACACCTTGACTCCTACTGAACAGTGTTCCCATCACTCCATTGGCACATTTATTTTTCTGCTGTCTACAGAGAGAAGGTTGCCCCCTACTGGCGTCCTTTGCACTGCAGTCAGATTACTACATGTGTGCATGTGTGCGTGCATGGTGTGTGTGTGTGTGTCTGTGTGTGTGGAATGAGGGATATTTAGTGAATTGTGTCATTTTAACTCCAGAGTGAGAGGCACTGGCTTCATTTCGGTGATATGGTATTACCGTTGTTTACATGTTCCCTCTGCCCAGTACTGAATGCACAGTACTTAACTTCCGCAGGTGTCAATGATGATGCGATGTAGCCAGGCTGTACATCCCTGTCTGGAGGCACCAAAGGGAGGCACTTATGACATTACACATAATTAATGAGGCCTGTAAGTCTAAATACAAAGTCTGATTTGGGAACACTAGAAAAGTGAACACTCCTTTTTTTCTTCAACTCAGGCCAAGCTGTACAGCACCAGACCCAGAACGGACCTACTACTGATGACCTGGAAGTGCAGAGAAGGTGGATATTGCACATTCAGCACTCAAATGCTCATTCAGAAGGACATTATTACCTGTGCTGAACCAGAACTGATACGTTCAGACCACATTGTAACAGTATCCACGGCTGTAACTAGTGAAAGGAGAGTCAGGCTTCATGAGCAGCACTGTGACGGAGTGCCGTCACTACAGTTGAGTATGCACTCTGACTGCCATACCAACGAGCCTGGCTCTTTGGTGTCGCGGTCAAAGTCGCATGTTTGGTACCCTGTAGACCCGGGTTCAAGGCTGGGCGGGGTGACTGCTCTCGCCCTTTGCTACAAATGGTGTCAGAAGTGGGATGGCTTGCCACGAGGCCATCGGAGGCATGCCCGGTGTGTGAGCTGTATGAGGGACCCCCAGGTTCAGTTGACCCCGGTGTGTGAGGGACCCCAGAGATGGGTGAAGCACTGGTGAGTGGGGCACCCTGGGATGGGAGAAGTACAGCAGGGGAATGCGTGAGGGACGCCATGGTGCGTGAAGCACATGGGTGCGCTTCCCGAAGGGGAGGGCAGTGTGACGGAGTGCCGTCACTACGGTTGAGTATGCGCTCTGACTGCCATACCAACGAGCCTGGCTCTTTGGCGTCGCGGTCAAAGTTGCATGTTTGGTACCTCGTAGACCCGGGTTCGAGGCCGGACGGGGTGACTGCTCTCGCCCTTTGCTACAAGCACACTAGGTGGAGCTACCATGTACTGGCAGTTGTTGACTTGGATGAACCAAATGTAGGACCTCTCTCTTCACATCAAAACACAATGACTGGTTCAAGTTAGTGACAACACATGACACTCCATCCATTTTGAAGTTGAAAAGGCCTCCCAAAGAGTCTCCCATCATTATCTGTAACCCAGAGCACTCATGTTCATCCACCATATCTCCCTTGTGGTGCATGAGTGGCAGCTGCAGAGACAAGTAAGACTTCTGCTGGTCGCCACAGATCTTTGCTGATCTATACAGATTTATGCTGATCACTGCTGATCAGGCAGTATTTCTGTGGTTATCTCAGCTACCTAAGGTACATGCTGCTAATGTCGTATATCATTTTGAAGCTTTCTTGAGCAGATTGATATGCTGCTTGATATGCTTTGTGAGAGTGCCTGTGTAAAAGTTTCAAATATAAGGAGAGGTGCTTTAAAACTTATAACTGAAACCAGGGAAATAGATACAGCTAATCATGAAGATAAGTGAGTGACATATCTCTTGAGCTGACACTGATGAGCAGTATAATTGGTGTGGTAAGATAGCACTGATAAACCACGCCATGGTTATATAGCTATGCCAGCCAATACATAAGCCTACTAACTAGCAAAGAAGCCAAAATGTAGGAATTAAGGCAGAAGTTACTGAAGTTAAAATACCTTGTGGAAATATGTGCATGGGTATGTGTTTGGCTGGATGTGGGGGCATCTGTTAGGCTGGATATAGGGGCATGTGTTTGGCCTTACTCACAGAGTATTTCTTTTTATCTACAGGCAGCTCATGGAGCAGCAACAGGTGCAGGCACAGGCAGAGAGGGAGCGATGGCCATCTAATTCAGGTAACAATACAAAGACCACAGTACTTTCTGTCCTCACAGTTTACAGTACAAAACCCACAGTTCTTTCTGTCCACACAGGTAACAATACAAAGCCCACAGTGTTTTCTGTCCTCACACGTAACAATACAAAGCCCACAGTCCTCTCCAGCCTCACAAAGTGCATTTCTCTGGGCAACAGTCCCTGTTTATTATTGCCAAATAAAGACACACATTCTTTCTCACAAAAAAAATCACCTTAAAAGAAGTTCAAAAATGTAGCCTCCATGTGTAGCTTTCTCCAGAGCTATCAGTGAAGAAAACAGTACTTACATTTCCAAATGTGTTCAGTTCAAAAAATATATAACAACATGAAAAACATGTCACTGGAATATACCACAGCTAAACTGGACCGGGGACATCGCTGTGTCGCATAGATGTGAAAGAATGGTCAGAAGTGTCATTTGCTGCAACCCCATTCCTTCTACAGTTCTTATTGTTAGAGCCCCTCGTTTTCTGTGATTCTTTTGCTAAACATGCATCTTTGAATGTATCTGCTGTTGTTTAAGTAATTGGTAATTCATTTCATGAATGATTACTCTGCTCTTTTATGTGATTTCCTGCATATCGTGTGCTATAACGTTTGGTATGCAGTGATAGTCAATAAAAAGAATGATCCTAAAGAATTCAGATGGCTTATTTGTGTAATTTAATCCTGACTCTCAATGTCACACAGCCCAGTTTGACAGGGCTTTCAGCAGTTTCCTAGTAGTCAGGCATTTTGGCAATATTTCCTTCTGAACCCCTACTGTGAGTAATTTTTTGTGTAGATATACTTTGGATAACAGACACCTGGGGCAAGCATACCTTCACACATTTGGTGCAAGCCCTATCCCTGTACTTTCCGCCAGAAATAGAGCTTTAGGGCGTCCTGGCAGGTGTATCCGAATATGTGATCTGAACATAATTGTTTGTTTTATCTCTGTTCATGTCAGCTAAGAGTGGATTCATTTGTGGCTGTGGAATATTCTTATTTATCTAAATACCATGAATGTGTGTTAACATAACATTGCATACTTGACCATTCAGCACACGGGCTGCAGTCAGGCTTGTAAGGCCTCTGAAATGAAGCACCACCATCACCAGTACAGCAGAGAGACGTAAGCTGCCTTTAAACAGTGGCTAGGCAGGGCCACGTTAACCTATTGGTCAACATGGGCTGTAGCCCAGGGCCCCGGCCACTAGGGGGCCCCGGGAACAGCAGATTACATACTTTTTGAATGGGGTTTTATGGTTTTTTGATTGTATATCTTACTGAACATTTTGGTCCAGTTTCCCAAATGTAGAGTAGCCTACATTGTCCTGTCGCAACAATTAATCGTCAGTGTCAGTGAGAGTGGAGTTTGTAGGCTAGTCACTTCACAGCAATGTCTCACGAGGCTATTAGAAAATATGATAAAAGGTTCTTTGGCACTTGCATTGATTCAGACTTGTGCCAATTTTCACTTAGGCGTGTGGACTGTGATTCATTTATTTCTTCTTCAGTCTGTTGTAGGTATGTGGGGTTGCCACAGGAACTTGCAATTCTCAAGTATTATTCTAACAAAAACCCATTATTTGCCAAGCCCTTTACAACAGTTCAATCAAGAACTCACAAAATTTAACCCTTTCGCGCATACGGTCACACCGGTGTGATTAGCCGTTTAGAACATATGCTAAAACCGGTGTGATTAGAAAACAAGATTGGAAAAATTTCCAAAAAAAAAAGCTATTTTTAGCTTTGAGGAAACAGCGATTTAACATTAAAAATATAGCAAATGCAAACTGAAAACTATGAGACGCTTAATAACCCTAATGAAAACATAACAAACCATGTGTGCTACATAGCATAAAAAATAAGTTACATGTGAAAGATTCAGTCTGCGATTCTGACAGACCGAATTGTGACAACATGTGGTAAACACGTTTATGAAACACTTTGAACACGTCGGTATTCTGTATAAAATCACACCACATAAGCACCACTGTTAAATGTTAGAAATAGGTTTCAGATATGTTCATTATTTAGCGTTGTGTTTAACACGTATTTAGAACGTGGCTTCCTCGGTTGCTGTAAATTGACACCAAATCAACACCTTTGTTAAACGTTGGAATCGGTGTCTGTCAGATGTGTTCAGGAGGAGGCTTAATGCGGCCCTGTGGCTAGGCAAATGGAGTTTCGGTCCATAGTGTAGCACAGCTGTGGAGCAGGACTTGAACTTAGAATACAGGTCCCAGAGCGTGCCTTACAGCACAGTGGGCTGGTCAGTCTGGACTGACAATGTGATACGAATCTTTGCCTCTCTATCCCCACAGGTCCAACTGTCCTGTCAGGCCATGTCCCTGTGCTGTCCATTGCCCCTCCAATGGCTATGCCAGTTGGTCTTCCAGCCCCTATGTGTGCTGGAGCACCCCCACCTCCACCACCACCCCCAGGCCCACCTCCAGCCTTCACTGGTGCACCACCCCCCCCCCCTCCGCTGCCGGCCGGGGGAGGGATGGGGAGGCAGGTGGAACAGACCCATGCAGTCTCAGGACTGGCTGCTGCAATTGCTGGAGCCAAACTACGCAGGGTGCAGAGAGTAAGTGATATAACCACACTATGCAGGGTACACAGAGTGAGTGATAAAATCACACTACACAGGGTGCTCAGAGTTATACAACCATCTATGCAGGTTGAGTGAGCTATGGGTTTATTGTGCATATGCAAATCCACAAGCAATGATCTGCAGTAGAGAGTGTCAGCAGAGTGAGCTGCATAGGTATGCCTTGGGTATGTCACGGTAAAATGGGAGAGCAGTGGGCAATCAAGTCCAGGCTTTGGCTCTGTCAGTTCAAATAGCTGTTTATAATTGCACTTTGTGCCAATATGTGTCCCCTGCCAAATGAAGTCGGTGTCTGCTTTTTGTGCCCACAGCCCGAGGACAGCTCCACAGGGTCCAAAAACGATGCCAATCGCACCAGTGGGGGTCTGATGGAGGAGATGCATGCACTTCTGGCACGGCGGTCCGTTTGCCACACTCTCAATCTGAATCCATCCTCACAATCACCCCTTAAATTCACCAGTTTCAAGCTTTTCCAGTTTCACATTACAGGAGCTTCCAGTTTCAATGTACCACATCTGTGTATTTGTGCATTTTGTTCAGATATTTAACTATTCACATATTTGGCTAGTCTTATACGGAATGATAGGCAGTATAAAGCTTGTATTTAGTTATGGAATATATTAATTTCATATCACATTGGGACAGGTGTAACGCAGTATATAGGCATCAAACTGAAACGCATTTCTAAAATAAAAACAAGCCATAAAATAATAAATAATGTTAACATAATAAGTGGCTACTGATTATCCTTAAATAAGGTACATATATTACCTATACTGTATCGTAGAGTTTTTTTTATGATACCAAGCTGTCACCCACTGGTGTAAAATGAGCTTGTGTACTGTACTTAAAATGAGTCGCATTGAGACATTATAATTTATATTATGTTAGTTTCAAGAGCTCCATTTTGTTCATAACCATTGGAAGCGGGCCTGTCATCTTTATCGTATTGTTTTCCTTTTAGATAATTTAAATATGCTGGCATATAACATCATGCAATCTTTTACCTGCAGAAGGAAAGTGACAGAGAGAGAGGAGGACGGGCAAAACGTGAGTGTGGGTGAGGATGGAGCACACAGGGACAGGGACATATTTGTTTTGTCCCTGCTGTGGTCAACATGTGTCTCCAACATGTGTTTCCAACTATCTCCAACTCAGCCTCCCCCATTTCATAGCTACAAGGCAGAACTATTTTACACAGAAGGTATCACAAAACTAGCGTGTGCAACATATAAAAGACCTGGATGTAATAGGTAAGTCTGTCTAGGTCTAGACATGATGATGAAGCAGTAAAAATGGCAAATAGGATACTGGGGCACATAGCTATCAGTATTGAGTACAAATCAAATGTTATGTTATACTAATGTTATATAATACCCCCATGTTATATAATGTCAGACCACATTTGGAGTACTGTGTCCATTTCTGGGCACTCACTAAGAAAACAAAGCTTTTGATAAAGTACAGTGAAGACTTTTCCCAGGTATCAAACAAATAACTTATAAATAGAGAATCAAAACACTATCTTTTTAGTGTAGAAATTAGCAGAGTGAGGGGAGATTTGATTGGGGTTCATAAGCTAAAGTTAATACAGATACTATAAGTTGTTTTTTCTTTCAGGAAGTTATAAATGCATGGAGTATCTTACCAGGATTTGCAGTGGAAGCAGAGACACTTACAGAATTCAAAACCAGGCTTGATGGAGTCCTAGATACACTGTAGACTATAGATGAAATGACAAGCCTTGCTGGGCTGAATGGCCTATTCCTATCATTAAATTTTTTGAGCTGTTTTGTTGAGAATACCATAGATGTATGTCAGTGATTGCATTGGATTCCACAGTTGTGAAGAATACCGTAGAAATGCGCCAATGATTTCTGACTGCCATCTCTACACTGTGCAGGAGGACCCCAGCATGTCCCCCTCACCTGTCACACGTGGCTCTGGACAGCAAAATGCCACAGGTACAACAGTTTTGGTTGTTTTTTTTGGTAGGATTTCATTGCCACTAAGCTCTCAATTATTTATGCCTAATTGAGCTAAGTAAATCTTTATGATCTTTCTTTGTAAAAGTAGTTTATGTTGGAGGTATGTTTGTTTGTATTATAAAGTCAAGTGGGTTTGTGTGTCTACCTATTCTTTGATCAACAGCTATATCACTTAAACTTAACTACTGCTTCAATTACCTGTACTTAGTCCCACTTAGCTACTAATTACTGTTAATGTGTGTAAACTGACAATTGACTTGTTAGATGATGTTAGATCAGAATTCAATGCACAGCTCAAGCAAATCCAACCGATTCATTTTTAAACACTGCGATCAGTGAGAGCCCTGCAGTTTGATAAAATGTGAGTGCTGCCTGTGAAGCAGAATCTTGGTTCATCTTGGTTCTGTTTTCAGAATGCTTACTAGTACCAGAAACATTATATCACAATTTTTTCACTGTCCCTAATTTCATAGTTAATCTTGCCTTATGCTGGCATTTTTTTACTTTCACTTCCATGTGGGTTATTCTAACTGCTAATGAGTTGCAATAGATTTACTTAGTGATTACGAAAATAGATCTTGACACAATGAATATTGAATAAATTGTTTCCATATAGATTACTGTTCTGCCTTTCCTTACAGTGATATAGGCCATTTTTATTATCATAGAGAGATGCCTAATTATAGGGGATAGCACCAGTATGCACTCAGATATGTCTGTGCTTGTTCCAAAACATTGGATAACAAGGTGCAATATTAATACTCCACACTCAGAATGCAACACATCCAACAAATATGATGGCATTACAGGCTGTGTTTCCTGTGCTGTACTACTGTTTAAATGAACAAATATTGTTGCTTTACTTGTTTGAATATTCTGTTTGTCGCACTCATGAATAGTTGTGCATTTGGCTATTTGGAATGCTTCAGTTTTTTATGAATGATTGTATTGCCTTTTTATCACATCGAATATGTATTAATGTGAGGAGGAGAAGGAATGTTTTCATTATACAAATCATAATGAGCATAACTGTCCTTATGTCATCTTTATTAGTATACTAGTTTAACTTATGCACATTCATGATGGTCATGTTTACTGGATTAAACACAGATAATGAATAAGTCTCAAATCAAATGAATGATCATATGACTCAGTCAATGTCATTGTCTTAATGAGGACTTGAAGGGGAAATTTCAAAACTATGAGCTGGTGGAGTAGAAATGATCAAGCTTTTTAAATTGTGTATTAGTTTTAAAAGAGTCATACTTTCGGTTCATGATAAGAGCACATGTATGTATGTGTGGGAGGGAGTGAGCCTTCAGCATGTGGCAGGCTGTGCTCTGAACCCGTCATTGGACATCATGATACAACCACTGATCACATCATGTGAGTTTGTGAACACATAGACTTTGGTCCAGTGCTTTGAGTAAATTAAATATAGGCAGACCAATACAGCACCTCTAGGGACATCACACTATACACACTATATACAAATACACACTATGAATTATTGCACAGTAAATTGAATTATTGAATTAAATTATTGCACAAACCAAAACCAACCAATGGACTGGGGAAGACTCTGTGTGACAGACCTGGAGAGTGAGAGGGGAGTGAGGTAGTTGAGTACTAAAACCCAGTCCATTCAATTAATTAAATTAAATTATCCTCAGTATTCATATATTATCTATCATATAGTATCTATTGTTATTATACATTTTAAATTTGGTGTAATTATTCCTGTGTGTTTTTGTTGTAGATATAGGTACTAGCACTGACTGTGTTATTACAATCAGCTATATTTAAAATCGTATTTCAAATTTAATATAACTGTTCTTGATTCAAAAGTATACCAATCATTAAAATCATACACTGAACTAAGAACATTTGTACAGATTCTTTCATGTGGATTCAAACATGTGTTTCCCCCACTGGCACCCACCCAAGGCAAACCCTTTACCAGTGACAGTGTCTTACAGGGACAGAAACAACATCGTAAGAAAGGTTTAGTCATAAAAATCACACAGATTCAAAATTACACACAAGCAAGTCAAGTTTTTGTGTTTTGTATAGCTACTGCAAAGACTTTCCTAACTACAACTGGAAATGAAAGATAGTCTTTCAGAAATTATACATATTGGCTCTTTTCACTAATTGGTTCATTTTCTTATTTTAGCTTTGTAGCACAAGTAATAATAATAATAATAATAATAATAATAAACTTTATATAGCACCTTTCATACAAGAAATGCAGCTCAAAGTGCTTTAAAATAAAGAAGTTACATGCACCGAGTGCTTATATTCGAATGAACATTCGAAGTTGCATAATAAAATAAAATAAGATAAAAATTAAGTTAAAAGAATACATAGAATACATGAAGTCAATTAAAATACAACATTTTAAAAGAAGTATTGCATAAAAAGAATTTCAGGCCTGTATCAGGAAAGTCATAGCTAGAATTTCAGGCTTGCATCAGGGAAGTCATAGCTAGTTAAAGGCTAAAGTGAAGAGATAAGTTTTAAAAATATTTAGTGTGCTGTCTTCCCTGATATCTATAGGTAGTGTGTTCCATAGCTTTGGAGTGTAACTGACAAAGGCTTCATCCCTGATTTTCTTTTGGCTGTTGCTGAAAACTTTCAATAAACCAGCAGCAGATGATCGCAGTGTTGTTGATGGCAAATAGTTGACAAGGGAGTTGGCAATGTAGCTTGGTCCTAGCCCATTAAGGGCTTTGTATATGAGGAGGAGGACCTTGAAATCAATTCTAGATCTTACAGGAAGCCAGTGCAGAGCAGCTAAAGCTGGACAAATGTGCTCTCTCCTCTTGGTTCTAGTTAATAGCCGAGCTGCAGAGTTTTGATTGAGCTGAAGTCTCTCAGTGGTTTTTTTTTGGGAGGCCAGTAAAAAGTGCATTACAGTAATCAAGTCAGCTTGAAATAAAAGCATGAATCAGATTTTCAGCATCTTTTTGATTTATAAATGGTCATACTTTAGCTATGTTCCTAAAGTGGAAAAATGATGTTTTCATCGCCTTGTTAATGTGGGACTTGAAGCTTAGATCAGAATTTAAGATAACACCAAGACTTGTAACCTCGGATTTCATCCAGGGAGTTAAATTCCCCAGATTATTATACAGAATTTCTCTTTTTGTTTTAGGGCCAACTAGTAAGATTTCAGTTTTGTCCTCGTTTTAACTTTAAGAAATTATTGCTCATCCGTTTATTTATTGCCAAAAGACAGGTAGCAATGGAGTTTATAGCTGCAGTATCATTTCGTTCAGCAGAGATGTACAGTTGCGTGTCGTCCGCTATGAAACTATGGAACTATGGAAATACATTGTGCTCTCTAATGATGTCACCAAGTGGCAGCATGTATAGTGAGAATAATAATGGACCAAGGCAGCTCTCTTGTGCAACCCCAAAACAGATGTCATGTTCCTCAGATCCTCTTCATCTCCAAGATTGACGTAAAACTTTCTCCCTTTGATGTATGTTTTTAACCATTTTAACACACAGTCAGAAAGACCAACCAACTTTTCAAGACGATTGATTAGGATATCATGATCCATCGTATCAAACGCTGCGCTTAGGTCTAAGAGGACAAGAATTGAGACCTTATTTTCATCAGAGTTTAGTCTGAGGTCGCTGATTATTTTAGTGAGAGCAGTTTCAGTGCTGTGGTATGTTCTAAAGCCTGATTGAAATTCCTCCATATATTGTTTTCCTTAAGAAAGGAGTTTATTTGCACTGAAACTGTCTTTTCAAGCATCTTACTAATGAATGGAAGGTGGGATAGGTCGGCATAGGCGGAGTTTGACATTTGCGCTGGGGGGGGGGGGGGGGCAAACATTTTTTAACTGACGTCAGTACACAGTCCAACTGTTGCGTGGCGTGTTACACAAAAACATACAGAACCAGAAGACAATAGTGCCAAGCTTGCTATAAAGCCAAACAACACAGCACATCAAATCAGTTTCTGACCACTTTGTACTATATCACACATCGGCTTACGCGGGCTATTTGTCGTTCACACATGAGCGCACACAAATGAAGTGCACTAACCATAAAGTTAAAGTCTGTTAAAAGTGCTCTGTCAATTTGTTTATTTTATACTGTTATGCTTTCATTTCCCACGTACTCTTTTAAAACATTTAGTGTACACATGAAATAATTTCGTGTTAAATTGAAAACTATGAAATATGCATACTCACTCATATGCAACTTATTGTGCGCACACAAGCACACAATTAGAAAATGCTCAGCAACAGTGTCACCTGTTCTTACAGTAGGCTTGTAAAATATATATATTAAATAACCAGTGTCCTACCTAGTGTAGAAGTAAACGCCTTTTTTGCGTCCAGTATATATATCGACTATCTTCTTAGGTGATGAGTTTGCTGCTATGTCGTCCTCAACGTGAAGGCTCAAAAATAAATTTATTACAAAACCAAACATAATAGAATTCAGATTTATTTCTTACAATCATTTTATTTTATTGCATTACTGTAGGGTTGTCAAAATAACACGTTAATTTAGATTAGTCTGAGATGAGAGTTTGACTCATTTCAATGAGCAAAGCAGTCAACAAGTCAATTGGCATTATTCAGACAGGAGACACTCTAAAATGTAGCAAACCCATGAACAGGATGAAATGCTCATTCAAACACTCAAAGCTTTTGTGTTTCCTAATATTCCTGCTTTTAAAGACACAATACTGATTGGAACCTTGATACAGTAACATAACAAGTGACTAGATGTCCATTAGCCTTAGGAGCTTCATTCTGTGGTCTCTGAGAGAGTGAGTGACTGTTAGTTGTAGAGGCAGCAGACCCTAATGAAGGTTTCTTTCTGTGGTCTCTGAGAGAGTTGCCATTGGCCTTACAGACAGCAGACCTTAATGAAGGCTTCATGCTTTGGTCTCTGAGATTTTTTCAGAGAAGTCATCAAAGCCCTTTACAAATTTTGCCGGTATCTAGTAAATGATGTCAGAAAATACCAACTGCTTGAGGCAAACAAGACTTAACCTTTCCCACTGTAACCGGTTCCATTAATAGGCCAAAATGCTGGATGACTTCCTTTCAATTGCATACTTGCAATTGCTTCATCACCTCCATCATCTCCTATCCTTGGTTGATTATCAGTTTTTGTATAATTTGGTGTAATAACGGCTAATATTTGAAAGTGATTGCATTAGTTAACTTGCTGCACCAGCACTCTTACGAAATTTACATTCTCTTCCCAGATGCTGTGAAGAGGCCCTGGGATCGAGCCAATTCCGCAGACAGGTCAATGGCATCAAGGTTTGCATGCTACAGTCAGAACATTAAACAGTACGCAGATGTGAGAGAGCCACCTAAAGGTAGTGCTTATACATAGGTAGGACATACCTTTTCAGACTAGTTTCTGGGTTGGTGATGTACTGCTTGGGGAGCAGTGGTGCAGATGATTTTAGAGAACAAACAGTGCTTACTTTGAGTACCACTGCCCCTGAAACTGAGGGGACAGTTTCACGCATACACTTGGTTCAGGATAATGTTGTCACGGTGGTGTGTAGGTCATAACACAGGAGTCAAGTATCCAGTTCAAGGATGAGCATATACACAAACAACAACACAATAAACTGTCCCAAGGAGTTTGGTGTCCCCAGTTCTTCATCCCACATGAACTGGTGCAACACTGAAGTGGGGGAGGTCAACACAACTTATATAATGTGCAAAAGGATTATATAAGGAAGCCAATGGATATGGACAGGTCAGGGGGCAAATGGTGACCTGCCGGCCATCCTTTGGGTGTGTTTTTGTGCTTCAGGTTACCTGTAGGGGTGCTGCTGATAAGGCAGAGCAGCAGGACAGGTTTGGGCAGGTTTGAACTGGTTTATAAACAAAGGTCTGTGAGAGGTATTGGTGGTGTGCACAAACTGAGATGGACAAAGGAATGTGGCCCCAAATTTCTTTGGAAATTTAAACATTCCAAAAGGCTACATCCTTTGCATTGAGGGCTCTCTATTGTGTCATCTGGTGTGGCTGAGGGCAGTCCATGGCTTTGGAGTAGAAGGATCATAAGAAAGCAAGGGGTAGGTCCACCATCTTTTGGCCCACTGGCTTAGCTCACAATTGCTGACATTTTGCACCACTCCACTGGTGACATCGAATGGACGCTCTTCCTTGGAGAATCTAGTTCTTGTGCCAAAGCTCTGCAAAGACTCTTTCTGCACCAGGATGGTGGAGCAGATCAGTGTTGGCTGAGGAGCTTTGTCATTGGGTGTCTCAGGTCAAGTACAACAGGGCTGACGTCCGTGTTCATGCCAGTGCGCTGAGTCTGGCAACAGGGTCCTCAGGCAGCTGCTGGAGGTCACCAGTTTGCCCACATCCAAACAGGTGGATTCTTCTGGAAACCTGTCCAGCTGAGCTTTCCTTAAGAGCTGGGCTTCTGCTTCCACGGGGACAGCTACGGAATTGACTGGCATCTGGTAGGGAGGGGCTTATGCCGAAAAACAATAGCCCACAGAAGCCCGCAGTTCCACAGCATCCTCCTCTCCTGCTCCAGCTGGTCTGGTGGGCCTCTTATCAGCTTTCTGGTGGAGGGACGCAGTCCTCTAGCCCCATCAGTTGGGTTTAGCCAGCTCTAACAGGGACTTGCTACAGGTAATGTCCTCTGCAGGGCTGCTGACTGAGGTCAACAGACAGTGTGGAGCAGAGATCTGGTGCAGGGGGTGCTGTGCCAGACCTTTGAGAGTCCAGCCCAATCGTGTCTTGATAGCAGCTGGGCCACCTGGTGGGCCCAGGCACATGGACACGAGGTGATCAGGTGGGTGTAATCGACTTACATAATGTCTACAATCCTTGGCTCTGTTGGGGTTCCTATTGGTAGCCAATAATATGGACAGGTCAGAGAGCAAACGGTGATCTGGGGGCCATCCTTGGGGTGTGCCTGTGCTTCGGGTTACCTGTAGGAGTGCTGCTGATAAGGGGGTGCAGCAGGACAGGACTGGGCAGGTTTGAAGCGGTTTATAAACAAAGGTCTGTGAAAGGTAGGGGTGATGTGCACTGAGATGGACAAAGGAATGTGGCCCTTTTTAACAGCCCCCTTGAATTCGCCTACAATAGATGCATACTGTGATGGCTCTTTGAATAAGAAAAAGACAATGTGTTTACCATAATCTTAGAGTACCCTCAAAGTAGTCAAAGGACTTGTTGAGATGAGGCAAATATATTACCAAGAACAGGGGTAAGCTTGAAAAAGACTAAAGAACCACTACCATGTACAAAATACCATTATTTCAAGTTATATGTGTCATTACAGAATTGGAATTAGGGAGATATAATGGAAGTAGCCACGCTTGATAACACTAACATTTGCATTGCATTGTCTGTCTCTCATGGCAGAGCATCCTAAAGGATTACCAAAGGCCTGCTGGAATGGCACTGTGTTTCAGCATTCACAGAACACAGAACCATAACACAACCATAAGACCATGCTTGCTGTTTATGGCCGTCAGCATTTAGCTGGTAGGATATGTTTATATTGTATGTAATGATGTTCTGTACTGCAGGGTAAGGCCAGCTGGGAGCAGCAGCGACACTGATGCCTTAGATTTTGACAGAATGAAGCAGGTAAGACCTGTTACAAGTAATTACAGGTCATACTGCCCAGGCAGAGCCACCACCAAACCATACTTCAGCAATCTGACCACATATTACTACCAAACTGATCTTTAGCAATCTGATCACATATTACTGCCAAACCAGTCTTGAGTAATCTGACCACATATTACCAACAAACCAGTCTTCAGCAATCCAACCACATATTTCTGCCAAACCAGTCTTCTGTAATCTGACCACATATTACCAACAAACCATTGATTTACTTTAAACCCTTAAAAATTAGTTATATTTTCATAAACACATTTTGGTCAATTGTATTGGTGTCAATTACTATAGGCATGCATTTTAAAATTCACATATCTTTAGAAGTTGGGTAACATATTTTACAAACGTGCTCTATATATTTCAGCTTGTGTTTTATGTATAAATACTCTTGAGCAACCCACTTTAAAGTTTAAAAGTAAATCTGTGAACTTATAGAACCTGTTTTTACATGGGCAGGAAATCTTGGAGGAGGTGGTACGGGAATTGCACAAAGTGAAGGATGAAATCATAGTTGGTAAGTTATTTTTCATCACTACTCTGAGAAGACCAAAATGTAAATACAGTTAAATTCAGTATTCTTAAGTAAGTCATGATGTATAGGTTTGTTTATTTGAGAGCATTATACAGCCATTCATTCCATACTGGATGCTCTCATCTACTGAATGTTCCCTCCAGCAGTGTCAGATGAATGAAAGTGCATACTGGGTCAAAAGTAGGACCAGGTACTTGCAGTCCTGAACAGGGCAAGAGGACTCTCAGCAATCAGCAACCAGATCCCATAGGATATATTGTCACGTCTCAGTGTTGACATGGTGTCAAAGTAACAAAAGCATAGCACAGTGAGTGAATGATCAGTTAATTTAATTGATTCCAAAAATCAATCAAAAATTCATGTTCAAAGTGTAAATGTCTGCTAAAAAATAAATGCATACAGCAGATACTTATTTATTCTAAAGATAACAAAAAACAAAGTTTTTTATTGTCTACAATTAGGATAGCAATATTTGTACATATAGTTTATGGATGTAAAGATATCAAATACAAAGATCTTTAAGAAAGCTGTGATGTGAAAGGTTTCTCAGGATTTCTGTGGAACTATTACACTGTTGCACCATTACTAATGAGGCACTGAAAAACACTGCAGTCCCCAAGGACTTGAGGGACCTGGTCTTGTTTTCATGCCACTTGATAATTAGTTCCATCTGGTATTAGTTACTTCTGTAATTATTTCAAATTAGGTCTTAAAATGGCACAAACCTCTTGTATGAATAACCCATTTCTCTTGTCTGCCTTCTCTTGCAGCCATCAAAAAAGAACTGAGTAGAATTAGCATGACATAATCTTTGACAGTGACACTGCAGGAACTACTGAGGTTCTGACAGGGGGAAGGGTGCCCAGCTAACAGAAGAAATAAATGTAGTAATTTCTTAATATTGCTCAGATGTGGAGGCAGGGTGGTGAGTTTACTAAGATCTTAAAGAAATGTTGTGATATTGTGATGATGTAAGTGGCTGGGAGATGAGGAAGAAGCACAAGGGAGGGGGGTAGTGAGGTGGAGTCAGAAGAGCTGATCAGAAGACAATAGGGGCAGAGGAATTGTGGCATTGTGGTTCATTTTTTATTTATTATTTCCAGAGATGGCCCAGATAGCTGTATGAAAAATGTCTGAATGAGGTTAATGCTGAATATACGTTTTTCCTTTTTTATTTTTATTTTTTACCATTATTTATATATTATTATTTCTAAGCAAATGTTGCACTTCATTTCTGTCAGCCTTTTATATTTAACATTGGTCTTTTCCCCACTTTGATTACCTAAAATATAACTGTAAGCACACATTTCCTTCCATGATTACTGGATCTTTAAAACCGTTTTTTTTTTTTTTTTAATCGTTTTGCCAACACAACTCTATTGAATCACTGGAATATTGCTTTTAAAAAGAGTTGAACCTGACTTACTGGATGAAGTATAAACAGATGCTCTTTGAATATTACAAACTTATAAGGAAAACATTGCTACACCACAGTATTTGTGATCATGTTGTTAATAAAATGCTTATTGGCTACAAGGATACAGTGTTGTATTGCCTGGTCTTTTCCACTCTTGACTAAGCGCTTGATTCAAAATAGAAAGAAATGAATGAAATCCAAAAGTTTTAAAGCCACAAACTGAGAACATATTTTGGAATAACGTGATCTTTTAGTGTGAAAGCGCTAGACATTATTTGTTCTTATTTGCTAGGGAAAGTGGTCTCTACTGTTACAGGATCGCACATTGAGTTTCCTGTAATCCATGAAAATGGAAATTTTTTAAGATGATTTCACATCCATGCAACAAGTATAAATCTATCCACCTTTTTAAAAATGTGCTATTAAATACCATCAGTAGCCCATACATTCACATTTAGTCATTTAGTAGATCCTCTTCGCTGGCATGTGCTAGGGGTTGGAGGAGAGTGATCTGGATCTGTTAATCTAGATCAGAGAGGGCAGAGAGTGTCTCAGGTGGATGAGAGTAAGGACATTGAAGGGGAGGAAAACACATTATTAAGACTGTGATAAAAGGGTGGGAACACAGGATGAAGATGTCACTGTCAGGGATTCAGGGACGGCTTCCCACAATGACCAAAAGGTGTCCTCATGATAGTCTATCTCAAGGAGAGGTCTTTTTGCGGTTTTTCTCCCTCTCAGGAGCAAATATTTAACTCTCTAGGTAGCATACTTTAGCAAGCTAGTTGGGTAGTTTAGCTAGCCAGCCAGTTTGCTTGTTTACCTTGTTTTTACCGTTCTTCTGCGTTTGCTTTTAGGATATCCTTATTCTGGTTGTGTTAGCGCGTCCGCTGAACAGTAGGTGTAGTTTATTGTATCTAGACTAAGTGGCATTTCCTGTGTTTAATTTCTGCCTTTGACTATTCTGAGCCACCTCGGTGCTTTTAGCAATTTTTTTTAGCTGTTAATTCTGTCTCGGCAGTAAATCTTTATTTAGGGAAAGCGTGTTCAGTTAGGGGAGAAAAATGTGGCCAAAACTGTGTAAGAGTTGCTGGATGATCGTATTTCTGGAGGCAGACCTCCAGGATGAGTTCATCTGAGACCGTTTGGAGAAAAAGATTCTTGATCTAGAGGCCCAACTAGCTGGACTCCACAATAATCCTGAATTGTTAGAGTTCCAGGAACTACTATGGAATTATATAAGGAATTATTACGCTTTATAAGGAGATAGTGTGCTCACCAAAGCTGGGTAGGGGGGAAGATACAGACCAGACAGGGTGAGAGAGCTGGGTTACAGTAGGGCGTAGGCATAGAAAGGGGTGCACAATTCCAAAAGGGGTGCCGTCTCTGGAGATTGAGTTGGCCCATGATCCTGAGAGTGGGTGGACTGAAGAGCCCCAGGGCACCCAGGTGGCCTCATCCTCCAAGAAAAGGGAGTTAGTGACAGTGGGGGACTCAACATTAGAGGAGTAGATAGCATAGTGTATTCGTGTGACAAGGAGTCTCACATGGTCTGTTGCCTGCCTGGTGCCCAGGTTGGAGACCTCCTGGAGCAAGCGGACAAGCTCCTGGCCAGAGCAGGGGAGGATCCAGTGGCCGTGGTCCATGTTGGAGCCAATAACATAGGAAGGGGTAGGTTCAGGGTTCGGCAGGATAAATTTATTGAGCTAGCAGGGAAGATTGGGAGCAGAACATCCACGGTAGTCTTCTCTGGAATTCTACCGGTACCGTGTGCAAGCAAAGGGAAGCAAGCCTTTATATGGAGATTTAACATGTGGCTACAAACCTGGTGTAGGAAAGAGGGGTACAGGTTATCGGGCACTGGGACTCCTTTCGGAACAGGGGTGACCTGTACAAGTGGGACGAGTTACACCGAACCGGAGGGGTACAGCTGCACTGGGACAGCACATGCTTAGGGTAGCAGAGGGTTATTTAAACTAGGGTCTGGGTGGGCAAGGAGGTTATACAGTGAGATGGGTAGGGATAGACAGACTGTCGGAATAGAACACACCAAGGGCTAAGTATTTTATTAGTAGTGAGGGAGCCATGATTGCAAATCAGTCAGAGCAGCACTGTAATAGAGGTGGTTTTGAGCAGCTGGGAGTGGAAAGGAAAGACAGGAAATACATATGCAGTACCCTGAAATTCCTCTGTTTAAATGCTAGAAGCATAAAAATAAAATTTTGGAACTAGAAACTGTTATGAGTAATAGTAATTATGTTGTTGGGATCACAGAGACGTAGCTTGGTGCAGGGGATGGGGATGAGTATAATGTAGAGGGATACAAGCTGCTAAGAAAAGATAGAACCAATAGAAGAGGAGGGGGTGTAGCTCTCTATGTAAAGGACAATCTTAATATTCAGGAAATTCCAGGAATGGAGCCCCTTGATGTTAGTGAAGACATATGGATTAAAATATTAGGGGAAAATGAAAAAGGTCTGAATATTGGAGTATGTTATAGGCCACCAGCCTCAGACAGCAGTGTCAGTAGTACTCTCTTTGATAACATTAAACTAGCATGTCAGGAGGGTGAGACAATAGTAATGGGGGACTTCAATTACCCTTCAATTAATTGGGAAGCTGTGTCAGGTCAAGGTAAATGTGAGGAAGAGTTTTTGGATGTTGTAAATGACTGCTTTTTGATACAGTCTGTTACTCAACCTACAAGAGAGAACATAATTCTAGATCTGGTTCTGTGTAATAATGCTGATAGAATTTGCAGTACTGAGGCAGGGGAGCCACTCAGAACAAGTGACTATAGTGCAATTACATTGCAATTAAGTTAAGTCTGCATTCTCCAATGCTAGAGTTTTCAACTTTAGATGAGCTGACTTTATTAAGATGTGTGATTATACAAGGAATATAAACTGGGTACCTCTTCTAGATGGCAAAACTGTGAAAGAAATGTGGTGCATACTTAAAATGATTATTCTGGATGTACAGTGTAAATTCAAAAAAAAAAGGGAAGCTGAAAAAGAAGCATCCACAGTGGATGGATAAGTTACGGAACAGTTTGAAACAAAAAAGTAAATTATTTAGAAAATACAAGTTGGACAGCTCAGAAAGTAATAAAATTGAATACAGTAATATGCGAGCTCAAGTTAAGAAAGATATAAGGGAAGCTAAAAGCCATTTTGAAAGACAGATTGCACTAGATGCAAAGAGCAACTCTAAACGCTTTTTTCAATACTACAGTCGTAAAAGGATAGTTAAAGATGAGATAAGAGGTATAAAAAATAAGGATGGAGTTATGGTTTATGATAACAAAGCTATTGCTGATACCCTAAATAGTTACTTTGTAGAGAGTTTCACTAGTGAAGGCGCATTCAATTCTCAGAGTCTTATGGAGGAAATTGATTTAAATGATGCAGAAGTACTAGATAAACTCCTAAAACTTAAAACAAATAAGGCAGCAGGCCCCGATGGAATATATCCAAGAGTTCTCAGGGAACTGGCAGAAGTGGTTTACAAGCCTCTGACAGTTATTTTTAAACAATCTCTCAAAACTGGAGAAATACCAGATGACTGGAAACATGGCAGTGTAGTACCTATCTACAAGAAAGGTGACTGGACTGATCCAGGAAATTATAGGCCCGTCAGCTTAACTTGTATCACATGTAAATTGCTGGAATCCATCATTAGGGACAATTTGGAATTATTCCTTGAACAAAATGGTATCTTAAATGATAGCCAGCATGGTTTTCGCAGTGGGAGGTCATGCTTAACAAACCTCCTGGACTTTTTTGAGGAAGCTACAGTGTGTTTAGACTCAAACCAAGCTTTTGATATTATCTATTTGGACTTTCAAAAGGCATATAACAAAGTACCACATGAGAGGCTCATATTGAAAATGAAATCTGCAGGAATTACAGGAGCTATCACTGAGTGGGTTCGAAGTTGGCTGTCTAATAGAAAGCAGACTGTAACTGTGGGAGGTATTGTATCAGAGCAGGGTCCTGTACAAAGTGGAGTCCTGCAGGGATCGGTGTTGGGGCCTTTGCTGTTCCTTATATGCATAAATGATCTGGATGCAGAGGTTAGTAGTAAAGTAGTAAAATCTGCAGATGATACAAAACTAGGGGGTCTAGCCAACAGTATAGAATCAACTAAGGTAATTGCATCCAAAAGTGGGCAGATACCTGGCAGATGACATTTAATTCAGCTAAATGTAAAGTCTTGCATGTGGGAAATAAGAACCTTAAACAAGACTACATGGGGGGAAAAACTAGAATGTGCTCAATTTGAAAAAGACCTGGGAGTAATAGTTGAGCCAAGCTTAACAGGATCTAGGCGGTGTGCTGTAGCAGTAAAAAAGGCCAACAGGATGTTGGGATATATAGCCAAAAGTATTGATTATAAATCTAAAGAGGTTATATTGAAATTATACAATGCTTTAGTCAGACCTCACTTGGAATATTATGTGCAGTTCTGGGCACCACACTATAAGAAAGATATTGAGGCTCTTGAAAAAGTTCAAAGAAGGGCAACTAAATTAGTTCCTGGCATGAAATATAAAAGCTATGAGGAAAGACTCAAGTTACCTATTTAGACTTAGTGAGAGGAGACTTAGGGGTGATCTAGTAGAGGTTTTTAAATTTATAAAAGGACTCAATAAGTTTAACTATAATAGATTTCTTAGGGTGAGTTCAGTCTGTAGAACAAGGGGACATAAATGGAAACTAGTGAAGAGTAAGTTCCGCACTGATGTAAGGAAGTACTATTTTACACAAAGAGTTTTCAATACATGCAATAGGTTGCCAGGTCATGTACAGACGTGGACAAATTTGTTGGTACCCTTACAGCTCATTGCAACAATGCTTCATTCCTCCTGAAAAGTGATTAAATTAAAAGCAATTGTCTCATGTATACCTGCATGCCTTTGGTATGTCATAGAGTAAAGCAAAGAAAGTGTGAAAAGAGACAAATTATTGCTTATTCTACAAAGATATTCTAAAATGGCCTGGACAGATTTGTTGGTACCCCTAGAAAAGATTATAAATAATTGGATTATAGTGATACTTCAAACTAACTATTTTCTTTAATTAGTATCACACATGTCTTCAATCTTGTAATCAGTCATTCAGCCTATTTAAATGGAGAGAAGTAGTCACTCTGCTGTTTGGTATCATTGTGTGCACCACACTGAACATGGACCAGAGAAAGCAAAGGAGAGAGTTGTCTGAGGAGATCAGAAAGAAAATAATAGACAAGCATGTTAAAGGTAAAGGCTATAAGGCCATCTCCAAGCAGCTTGATGTTCCTGTGACTACAGTTGCAAATATTATTAAGAAGGTTAAGGTCCATGGGACTGTAGCCAACCTCCCTGGACGCAGTTGCAAGAGGAAAATCGACCCCAGATTGAACAGAAGAACAGTGCGAATGGTAGACAAAGATCCAAGTAAAACTTCCAAAGAGATACAAGCTGAACTCCAAGGTCAAGGTACATCAATGTCTGATCGCACCATCCGTCGTTTTTTGAGCAACAGTGGGCTCAATGGAAGAAGACCCAGGAGGACTCCACTGTTGAAAGAAAAACATAAAAAAGCCAGACTGGAATTTGCTAAAATGCATATTGACAAGCCACAATGCTTCTGGGAGAATGTCCTTTGGACAGATGAGACAAAATTGGAGCTTTTTGGTAAGTCACAGCAGCTCTATGTTCACAGACGAAAAAACGAAGCTTTCAAAGAAAAGAACACCATACCTACTGTGAAACATGGAGGAGGCTCGGTTATGTTTTGGGTTTGCTTTGCTGCGTCCGTCACGGGGTGCCTTGAGTCTTTGCAGGGCAAAATGAAATCTCAAGACTATCAAGGCATTCTGGAGCAAAACGTACTGCCCAGTCTCAGAAAGCTCTGTCTCAGTCGCAGGTCATGGGTCCTCCAACAGGATAATGACCCAAAATACACAGCTAAAAGCACACGAATGGCTAAGAACAAAACATTGGACTATTCTGAAGTGGCTTTCTGTGAGCCCTGATCTGAATCCTATTGAACATCTATGGAAAGAGCTGAAACATGCAGTCTGGAGAAGGCACCCTTCAAACCTGAGACAGCTGAAGCAGTTTGCTAAGGAAGAGTGGGCCAAAATACCTGTTGACAGGTGCAGAAGTCTCATCGAGAGCTACAGAAATCGCTTGTTTGCAGTGATTGCCTCTAAAGGTTGTGCAACAAAATATTAGGTTAAGGGTCCCATCATTTTTGTCCATGCCATTTATTTGTTTTATTATTTAAAATATTCTGTTGAATAAAAATCAAAAGCAAAGTCTGATTTTTATTAAATATGGAATAAACAATGCTTTATGACAATTACTTTTGTCAGTTTCAAGTTATTTCAGAGAAAATTGTGGGTTCTTCTTTTTTTTTTTGTGGAAGGGTACCAACAAATTTGTCCACGTCTGTAGTTGATGCAGAGACCCTTGCTGTGTTCAAGTCCAGACTTGATGCAGTTTTGGATTCTCTTTAATTGTAATGGTGAGCTTAGTTGGGCAAATGGCCTGTTCTCATCATAATACTGTATGTTCTTATGTTCTTATCTGACTGATTCTCAATCCTGCTCCTGGGGGCCCACTGTCTTGCATATCTTCTATCTATCCTTGCTCTACCTACCTGACTGAACTCATCAGTGGCACTTTTAATGAGCTGAGCACACTTGCTTTAATCAAGACCATGTTAATCACACTAATCAGGTGTGTTTGGAGCAAGGTAAGATAGAAGATGTGCAGTACAGTGGGTCCCCAGGAGCAGGATTGAGAAACACTGGTATTTGTCCCTGGTGCCTGCTGCTTCCTTGAACATCCACCAGAGGGACTTTTCTTCCTTTTTGTGTTTGCACTGTGTATGTCTAATCATTGTCTGATTGTTCACACATGTTTGTAATTAGTGTTGAATTTTTGGTGTTATTAAACCCTGCCTGTTGTGGTGTTTCTTGCTCAGTCTTGAGCTAGCCTCTGTTCTGTGCCTTCCCATGCACAAGTCTGCTTCTCGTCAGATTCTTTGTTTTTTGAAACCCTTCTATGTTTTGAAGTCTCTCAGCATCTGGGTCCTTCTTGCTCACCATTACAGTCACAAGAATTGCAATGAGAAAAAATAAGGGGAGTGACAAAAATGTGTGAAGTACTGCACTTGTGCACTTCAGTTCAATTCAATTTTATTTGTATAGTGCTTTTTACAACACAAGTTGTCACAAAGCAGCTTTACATTGTCACCAGGGCTGAGAACCCCAGAGAGCAAGTCTAAGGCAACAGTGGCAAGAAAAAACTCCCTAATTAACAGGAAGAAACTTTGAGCAGAACCCGGGTTAGAGGGAGAACCCACCTGCTTCTGGCTGGCACTTTGCAGCTAGAATTACAGAGAATACTTAAAGTTGTATAATATGCTTAAGACATTTGAATTAGATATACAATACTCATTACACAAGAGTAATTATAAAATGTAATCCTAGAATGTCCGGTTCTTAGCACACAGTTGGTTTGATAGGCAGGGCAGCGAGGTGGCTGAACTGGAATTCGGGATGTGTCGCTGAAACTACAGCCCCAGGCAGGAGCCGGGAGCAGGGATAGGAAACAAATAGAAAACCGTGATTAATGGATGTTAATTTCAAAAACATAGCATAAAGGCAAGGGGGAAGAGAGATACATGTGGTTATTATGTACAAATCCTGGCAGATAAGCACTATGGCAGCATACCAGTGGCGGCTGGTTAGCCAGAAACAGGGGAGGCTGAAACATCACCTTTAAATCTATCATTACTTTCAATCTGTTCCCCTTTATCCCCCTTGATTAACAATAAAACTAATAATTCACAGAATAATTGACACCAATGCGTAAATAGAGTAAACGATTATGTTCGCGAAACAGCGCAGACACTGCAGACCTCGCAGACCTCATGCTGTACATTTCGCAAGCACACAAACTACAGACAATCTGCGCTGTTTCGCGAGCATAACCATTTACTCTATTTACGCGATTGGTGTCAATTATTCTGTGAATTATTTGTTGTATCACAAATGCAGAGTCACTGGAAACAAATTGTTAAAATCACTAAAGAAAAGGCCGAAGACTTGTACAGTCATGTGCCGCTTAACGTCCATTCGGACAACATCCGTTCGCATATACGTCCGTAGTCCCATAAGGTTATAATAAAGTTTAAAAACGGGACGTAGCGGACGTAACCGAACGTAGTGAAGGCTACGCTTCCCGCACGCAACAGGTGTATCTCATGTCTCATGGAAATGAAGCGATTGCGCTGCCAAGCGTATAATGGTACAGTACATAGTACACCATATAATACATATGTCTTGATAGTCATAATAAACGCCTATGCTAATGTCTTATGTATGTAGGCTACTGTACTCTATCTTCTATCGTTGTTTTAATGTGAACTTTGCATACTTACAATTAAAAGGTTTACCGTATAACAGTGTATGCTTCGACTCCTAAGCAGCAGCATCCAATCTCGTGCCTATTCCATATAGGTTTGTTAAGTATATAGTATGGTGTTTGCACAACGTCCAAATCACATAACGTCCTATTTCACAGAACGTATCGTGGACGTTAAGCGACGCATGGCTGTATACCAAAATCTTTTTATTTGAAGAACACATGGGTATAGTTCCTTAAAAACAAAACCAAACTGTATCATTGCCTACTTATTAATGAACACGCAGCACCAATGTGTTTGCATTAGTTAGCTCAGGGAAAGCTGGTTTGTAAGGTAGCTACGATGACTGACAAAACGTGGCTGACTGCCAGTAGCAACTTTGCAATTGTGAACGTTTTCTTGCTAGCCTAATATGAACAATTAACTAGCTAGCTTTTTTTCTACCTAGCTAGCTACCTAGCAAACGAACATGCACAACTACGTTTCTCTTGAATTGCGCTAAATTGCACTTGTGAGCAAGTGTTGCTGTTCAGTTTAGCTAGCTAGCTAGTTAGGTAGCTAGGTAGGCCTAGTGGTTGTGCACTGTATTAAAGTTAAAGCTAAAAAGCTGTGACTGTAGTGCACGTATATATGAATATGTATACCAGGCATCTCCACGATTTCGGACACCCTTCTCCATGCATCATTTTTTCATTTATATCTCTGTATGTATCAAGAGACAAACTGTAGAGTATGGGGAAACCCGACACTGCCACGATAAGCTTCCCCTCCATGTTTGACTAGAACCAAAATGTTGGATCATTTGTTTCAGCAACGTGTGCCATGCAGCCTTCGTCGTGTCGCATCGCTTAGTATTTGCACAAAACAGACCTCGAGTCTAGTCTTTTTTAGCCTCACCTAGTTGGCTAGGGGGGGGGTGGGGGGAGAGACTAGTAATTGCCTTTAATACGACAACTTGGTTATGTCAGAGCCCGTCTATTTAATTCTCTGGCTATGTTTAACCATTTCGGAAATGAACCTAGAAAACGGAAAAATGCACATTAGCCTAAAAGATCGATCAACAAATTTTACAGATCAATATCGAATCAGACAAATTAAAAAAAAAAAAAAGAATTAATCGAAAAAAACAATGTTTTTCCACACCCCTAGATGTCACTCTGACAGATAAGACCTGAACCAGGATAGAGCCTTTCCACTTATGTCAATCAGGTTTTCAAGTTGGTCTTGTTTCTCAATCCTACTCCTGGAGCCCCCCTGTCCTGCATATCTTCAATCTATCCTTGCTCCAAACACACCTGATTGAAATGATTAACATGCTCTTGATTAAATCAGGTGTGTGCAGCTAATCAAAAGTGCCACTGTTGAGTTCAGTCAGGTAGGTGGAGTAGTGAAAGATGGAAAACGTACGGAGGGGGGGGGATTGAGAATCAGTGGAAGAGAATAAGATTATCAATAGTATCGAAGGTTGCACTTAGGTCTCAGAGCACAAGCAGGGAGATACAGCCATTGTAAGAGAAGAGAAGTAGGTCATTAAGCACTTTTAAGAGAGCTGTTTCTGTGCTGTGATGTGGTCTAAACCAAGACTGAAAGACTTCCAGAATATTATTGGACTGTAAAAGGGAGCAAAGTTGTTTTGTTACCAATTTTCTAGGGTTTTTTGAAAGGAATGGTAAATTTGAGATGGGCTTGTAGTTTGACAGGTCATTCAGGTCTAGAGTGGGCTTCTTCAGAGTAGGCTTGATGACTGCTAATTTGAAGGACTGAGGTACATGTCCAGACATAAGATTCAGATTCAGATTCACATTTCCTTTATTGTCATTTTATTATGCACTTGCGTACAATCAAGAATGAAATAACGTTTCTCCTATACCAACAGTGTACATAAGTTGAGAAAGAGAATTAGAAAAATATATATCTACATACAATACACACAGTACAATTAAGGAGTGTACTGTAAATTGTCTTTGAGTCTTATAGCAGCATGTCTTTACACAGTGTGCGAAATACCTGGTGGCATTCGGTGGGGGGGGGGTCACCTTTACCCATGTAGTGTGTGGATTGTGTGTAGATTGTGTTTCATAGACCACTGCTAGACCACCATCCTGCTCATGGGGCCCCCTGCTCCGCACATTTTCCATCTTTCCCTGCTCTACCTACCTGACCGAACTCATCAGTGGCACTTGTGATTAGCCGAACACACCTGATTTAATAAAGAGCATGTTACTTATTTCAATCAGGTGTGTTTAGAGCAAGGATAGGCAGAAGATATGCAGGACAGGGGGGCTCCAGGAGTAGGATTGAGAAACACTGTAGACGATCTGGCAACTTTGGTAACGTCAGACAAACATACAAAACTTATGGATCTGTGTATGACAATTAGTCATAATAAAGTTTGCCATGCAAATTACGGGAGTTCTCCGGGAGAAACACCTGCGCACATCTTTTGACCACAACTTTTGAATCATTGCAATGAAAAGCAAATACATTATTTTATCTTTATTTTTCATACAAAGTGGGATGTAATGTGTCAGGCTGCTGGCAAGGACTCAGGCGCGGACCACGGGAGCTTCGGGTTCCAAGTGGGTGTTATTGCGAACGTATACAACAAAAGCAAAATCAAAACAGGCAGGGTCGAGACCAGGAAGGCAGTCCGTGGGCAGAAACAGGAACAGGCAGGGTCAGGAACTAGGTAGGCAGGCGATCAGGCAAACAGGGCAAAGCGGCAGGCAAAAACGAAGTCGAGGCGCAGGCAGGGTGGAAAACGGGAACTAGCAGACAGACAAAAAGGCGGGGCCGAAACAGGCGAGAAACACTGCTACAAACTAGCAACGAGACAGAGATAAGCAGGGACGAAATAGGGCTGGGCTGACAAGGTAATGGGAAGGAGGTGGGCAGGCAGGCAGGCGGCGGCGATCTGGCAATCAGGTGGGCGGGGACCGGGTGGAGAGCAGGGCAGGGCTGGAGCGCAAGGGAAAACAAAAGCACATGGACACACAAAGACAGACAGGGGGAAAACAACAACAACAGCTAGGGGCAGAGGCACTGACAGTAATGTCAGCCCTATGTTGGAGACAATGCAGAAATTTGCTGTGATTTCAAAACTAGATTACTCGATGCTTTGTCACACAGAGAAACATCTAGTGTCATCGGAAAGGGTGAGTTCTGCTGTTTATTTTGATATGCGGTACGTTGTGAAGTGATAGGGACTTTGTGACTTATTCAACTGAGAAGCAGGAGTGTGAAAATAGGTGAAGAAATTAGTAAGGATATTACTTTGCAGAAGTTTCGGTATGTACAAATATGTGACTAGCATCATTACAAAGCTCCGGTTCCGCTCTTTCTTGTGATAGCCTTTGTGTTCCATTTTATGCAATGACGAGTTCATGAGTAGGCCTAATTCAAACAAGAGTAACGGTTATGGAGATGGACACAGAGCTGTATGCAGATTGTAACTATGATTAAATTTTATGTAAATTCAAAATTATTTTTGTTGCCAACACTTTGTCACAGAGACAAGCAACTAGTTCGTGATAAATAGGGCCTACTTCGTGAGCAATTCACCCGAGAAGAAGGGATGTGAATTTGGACGCAGGGTTGACATTTTTAGTGACAATTGCAAGTGACAAATCATTTTTTAAAGATTTTTCCAGAGACCCCCCAAAATTTTGCTGTTGAGGCATTCAGGGGGTCTCAAGTGTCAATCAAGGGGTCTCGGACCCCCCGCCGTATTTCGTACCCTGTCTTTACAGTATATTTGGGGGGAATAGCAGCATGTACTGTCAATAAATTATCTTTATAGTCTGTACAAAAAGAACCAGGTGCAGCGTGAAAAGGATTGCACTAGTGGAGAGAAGAGGCAGGCATTAGGAGGCATTGATAAGATTTAACAACGGTGTGCCAATTTCAGGTAGCAGCTGTTTTAAGAATCTTGTCAGAATGGGGTCTAACAGGCACATGGTGTTTTTATATGAATTAGTTAAGGTGGAGAAGTCCCTAAATTCAATGGGTGTGAAAGAGTCTAGGCATGTGCCTGGCATAGTAGACATCTCTACGTTATCTGAGGCTGAACAGGCCAGGCTGGAGGCAGAAGTAGAGGAGAGTTTTTGAATTGTGTCTTGTATCTTCATGATTTTGCTGTCAAATCTCAAATGAAGTCATCGCTACTATGAATTGCTGGAATGAACAAATACTGTGAAATTTTCTTTTAAGTCTCGGTGCAGTTTGTTTTATAGCATGGTATGGTCGTTGAACTAAGGTGCAAGCTTCATTGTGCAGACTGTATGATGCAGGGAGCTCATCAATAAAGGCATTAGTGGTAGCAGAAGAGATGGTGTGCCTAAGAGAAAATATGGACACTGAGTTCATATAACAAGCTAACAGAAGGTTTAAAGTCACAAGATAATGGTCTGACAGTACGGGATTATGTGGCATAGTTATTACATTGTTACTTTAAGTGCCATAAGTGAGGGCCAGATCCAGCGTATGGTTGCTGCAATGTGTGGGTTTATCCACAAACTGAGAGAATCCAATGGAGTTGATAATGGACAAATATGCTGTTATGAATGGATCATGTTCATTGTCCATATGAATATTGAAATCGCCTACTACCACAATCTTTTCTGTGTTGACGACCAGGTTGGGTAGAAAGCAAATTCAGATAACAAAACAGTATAAGGGCCAGGTAGCCTGTAAACTATTACAAGAGTAAACAGCTGAGATGCAGTCTTGTCAGGATGTCCAAATGAATTAAAGTTATAGCCAGATTTAACCCTTGTGTTGTGTTAATGTGTTCATGTTACCTACTTTTGTTTTCCCAGTCAAAAATGACCGATCCCTTATAATGCCTAATCAATGCCTCCCTAACGTCTGGACACATACCTCAGTCCTTCAAAGTAGCAGTTATCAAGCCTATTCTGAAGAAGCCCAATCTACATCCAAATGACCTGTCAAACTACAGGCCCATCTCAAGTCTTCCATTCCTCTCAAAATTCCTGGAAAAGCAGTAGCTAAGCAACTCTGTGCATTTTTACACTCTAATAACATTTTGGAAGTCTTTCAGTCTGGGTTTAGACCTCATCATAGTACAGAAACCGCTCTCCTGAAAGTGCTCAACGATCTTCTACTCTCCTGTGATAATGGCTGTATCTCTCTTCTTGTGCTGCTAGACCTAAGTGCAGCCTTTGATACCATCGATCATTGTATCCTCCTCGACCACCTCGAAAACCTGGTTGGCATAAGTGGACAGGCTCTGTCTTGGTTTAGGTCCTATCTATCAGAACGATACCGGGTTGTCTTCATTACTAATGAATCTTCCGCTCGTTCCACAGTAAGATATGGTATACTACAAGGATCCGTGCTTGGGCCTCTGCTCTTCTCGCTATACATGTTGCCTCTTGGCGATGTCATCCATAAACATGGCATTAGCTTCTGTAGCACTGTTATGCAGATGACACTCAGTTATACATATCAGTCAAACCTGATGTGCCTTTGAATATATCAAACATGGAGGCCTGCCTAACAGATGTAAAGAAATGGATGGCCCGAAATTTTCTCCTCGTTAACTCAGACAAAACCGAAATATTGGTTGTTGGCCAAAATTCAGTCAGGAGCAAATTCACTCATTTTACACTAGAGCTTGATGGTGTCTCCCTTGCCTCGAGTGCAGCTATCAAAGACCTTGGTATCATTATTGATCTTGAGCTCTCTTTTGAAACACATATAACTAACACCTCTAGGACAGCCTTCTGAGAAATATAGCCAAAATCAGGAAAATTGTATCAATTAATGATTTTAAAAAGCTAATCCACGCCATTGTAACATCCAGATTAGACTACTGTAATGCCCTCGTGTCAGGATGTGTCTCACTAAAACCCCTTCAGCTGGTACAAAATGCAACTGCTCATATCTTAACTAGAACTAAAAGCTTTGAGCACATTATCCCAGTTCTAGCTTCTCTCCATTGGCTACCCATTAAATACCGGATTGATTTTAAAATACTTCTACTCACATTTAAGGCTTTAAATGGGCTTGTCCCTTCCTGTCTTAAGGACCTTCTTCACCCATACCTTCCACAAAGAGCCCTTCGTTCCCAAAATGCCGGGCTTCTCATCGTTCCGAGAGAGTGAAAAACTACTATGGGTGGTAGAGCCTTTTCCTATCGAGCCCCTCTCCTGTGGTACCCACTGAGGTTCAGGGAGCAGACTCTCTCTCGACCTCTAAGTCTAGGCTCAAAACATTTCTATACAGTAAATCCTTCAGCTGAGGGACATGTTGCTGGCATGGATCATAGAGGGCCTGTTGCTGGCATGGATCATAGAGTCTCTGGTGGACTAAGTGGTCATTGCTGTCACTTTATCATGGCATGGACTCTGTGCCGTGATCTGGTGTAGACTGCCTTAGGGTCGCCCTCATGATTATGCCGGTCCCTTGCCTCCCGTCCCCTCGGTATGCTGCCATAATGTTAGTCTGCCGGGGTTTTTTCCTTGTTGCACACTGGAATCTTTTTCCCTGCCCTCCTCTCCTGCCTCTCCCCTATTCTTATCATCCAGTAATCAATGTTTTTCAGTTTTGTTTTGCTCACCCGACTACGGGCTCCTGCCTGGAGCTGTAACTCAAGCACCACTTCGGGACCCCCAGCTCAGCCTCCTCGCTGTCGTTCCTGTGGAGCCCTCCACGTACCAAGAACTGGACTCTCGAGGACTACATGCCATGCATATTCTGCTGTATAACTTTTAAGATCTACGATTTACAAGACTCATTATGTTTTACACACCGTATATTGGCATGTCTTACTACCTACATGTTTCACCATTAACAAGTACTGTTAAGAACTTCTTGGGAAATTCTTTCCTACTCTGTTTGTCCACCCAGTGCCAGCCAGAAGCAAATGGGCTCCCCCTCTAACCCGGGTTCTGCTCAAAGTTTCTTCCTATTAATCAAGGAGTTTTTCCTTGCCACTGTCGTCTTTGGCTTGCTCTAAGGGGGTATCAGGCCTGGTATACTGATGTAAAGCTGCTTTGTGACAACTCATGTTGTAAAAAGCGCTATATAAATAAAATGAATTCAATTGAAATTGAAGTCATAACTGTTTATAAATCTCTTATTATACATATTTTATCATTAGATGTTGCATTAGATCTTTTTTATCAACTTTATTTCTAGTAATTATGACAGGTTATGTATTTCTATTTGGAACTTTTGGCCAGTAGGCCTGTTGACCTAAGCTTGTACAACACATTTTCCTGTAAAAGTAGCATTTTTTATCGATTTTGGATTCATGGATTTTGAATATAGTCAAAAAAGGCATAAACTAACATCTGTGGTGTTCCTGGTCAAATCTGACTGTTGTGACTTTATTAGTAAAGAAAGGACATAGGCCTAAGCCTATTTACATATTATCACTTTGCCATGCCATGGCTGCCTGGTCTATTTTCTTCCAGTTGTCTTTGTACACACATCTCACCTCCAAGTTGGTCATGTTTATCATTATGGTTTCAATGGGTTCTGTCAGGAACGGTTCAAAGCAGGATTTTATGCCATCAACCTGAGATATGGCATATCTTATTGGCCCTGCGGTTGTAGCAGAGCTGAAGTGATTAGCTCGTGTGAGTCCTGCGTAAAGCCTTAGGTAGCGAGTAGCAGGTAGCCGAGTGGTTGCAGCGGCTACGTCACTCCCTCTGAGACCTGGTTAAGTAGCGTTGTCGCCGATAGGCTAACGGCAATTTGCCTTTAGCTCAACTGGCAACGACGCTGGCTTTAAGGGGTTGGCAGCGAGCAGTAAGAACTTCAGTTCGAAACTCGCTCGCTCGCCGACCCACGTAATATCATATTAAAAAAAAAAACACAACGCAAGATACCACCCGTTACACGGTCATCCCGATGACATTTTCAGCGCACAGCCTTCCTCTCCTTTCAGGTGGGGATGAAGACCAGAACAAATTCCCATTCTTCAACCAGAATGTGTTAGCAACCTCAGCAGGACCATTATCATCAATTGATTGCTCCTCATCAGTTGTCACATGGTCTGCATCATAGTCAGTGTTGTCTTCACCTTCTGACACATCTTCTGATGCACTTTCATCCTGGACTTTCCCCTCCTCACCAGTATCAAAGATGTGTTCAAGAGCCTCACATACAGTTTGGTCATTGTGGTCCCACAAAGTGAATGGAGAGCAAAGCCCCAAGGAAGCTTTATATACCTGAGCTGCGGGAAAGGTTCTGTATATTATTGAAACACTGTTCTGATTGTTTGTGCAAATATCCAAATTCCCACAACACATTCTCATAATATTTTGTATGAAAGTCGTGGCTCCCGTGGGGGAAAGATTCTATAGGGGAAACGTTCCAGAGTTGCCAGGGAAACCCAAGAAGGGTGTGTGTATGTGTGTGTGCACGCACACATGGCCAATAACTTGACTTAACTTGAAATTTGACCGGAACACAACAGGAGAGTTAAAAGTGGCACAGAGATTAGACCTATGTACAGCAGCAACACCACCACCTCTACCAGTTGAGTGAGGGACCTGGTAGTTACTGTACCTGGGAGGCATTGATTCATTTAAAGCAATGAATTCATTCAGTCGAAGCCAAGTTGCAGTCAAACATACGATGTTGAATTTATGGTCAGTAATCAATTCACTCACAAGCATTGCTTTAGGTGTTAATGACCTTATATTTATTAAACCAATCCTAAGGACCATTTCTTTGCAGGTATTAACTTCAGGTTTACCAGATTTAATTTTTATCAGGTTGTCAGGACAAATGCCCCTAATATATTTCTTTAAACAGAATGGGACCAAAGATCAGGGGACAGACACTATCTCTATGGAACTAAATTTAAGTGGTGGTTCAAGGGAGGAAGCAGAGATCTGTTCAAGACAGAAAATCTGCTGCCTGGCCTTGGCTCTGATTAGTCAAGGCTTTGGGATGTTTAGGTTATTGGCCAAATTTGAGAGATAAGTGCACTTAAGCGCAGACTGCCTGCTGGCCTTGTGTTGGTGAAGACGGTCTGAGCAGACTGCCTGCTGGCCTTGTGTGGGTGGAGATTTTATGAAGAAGACGAGACTGAAGGACTGAGGACAGTGAGATTGAGTGGATACTGAAGCTTTGGAGTGGCACTAGTGCACCACTATTCCCTGGTTATGTACTGAGGAGGACATCCAGCTCTCTAAGTAGCCTAGTGGGTCCGGGAGGAAATGGGGAACAACAGTTTTTAATGCATTATTATTATTATTATTATAACTAAAGTGAAAAAAAAATATTTAAAATGCAGTTAATAATAAGGTTCACGTGCTGACTCATCAGCAATGGTGAGAGTATTGCTAGATTTTAAACTCATTCTTTCTTGAGTGAGAAGATAATGGTTCCGCTATTGTAGCAAACCACATTTGCATTAGAAAAAAGGAGAAAGGAAATGGTTCCCACAACCATCCTTAATTTGGCAGGAGGGATACCTCTTCATAATTCCTCAAACTGCATCGGTTACAGAAAGTAATACAGGGGTACACTAATTAATGGAGACACCAAACAATATATGAATACCGTATTTATTTACTAATAAGGAGCTGCTACACTCAGCCTTCAGAACAGTTTCAGTCTTTCTTGGAATGCTGTTATATAAGTTTTTAACTGATGAAATGAAAATGGTAATGGTAATGCTGGAGAGTGTTATCATACATACATCATTTGTATGAAATGCATGTAATATTTGTATGTAATATACTGCCTTTTCTTTGGAGATACTTTTACATTAATACACTAATATATAAAAGTTAACTACAACCTCCTAACCTACCAACATTCTGAAGTAATCCAGTCATGTTTATTGTCTAAAACCTATTACGGATAGCTCATATTTGTGTCTGTTTGAAGCTAGGTCATATACAGGGTACCATTTCAAGCCCCCATTGACCCCACATAGGGCCTACACAGGCATGTAGCACAACTAAAGTCTGCAAAATATCTGTTCCACACAAAATACTAACATCAAAGAATGTTATATTTCTTGAAAATGTAGCTGATTCATCTTCCCCCGCAGTCATAATGACAACCGTTCTTAAAGACGTATCTAAATTTATTCATTACCAACACAATGATGTTCCACCACTGTAGAACAGCGCAAAAGTCATTCAGGATAACTTAACGGTTAATACAGGATAATTTCGCAAAATAAATGCTGTCGCTACGTTGCAAACGCTAAATTCAGTGGACGATGACATCGACTTCTCGTGTCTATCAACTCAAATTATGGCGCCTGTATGTTAAATCTCGCGAGGGTTTCTCTTGGAGCGTAGTGGCGACGGGAGTTAGTGTCGGACAGAGTTGAGGTATTTGTGTTGTCGAAGAAGAGGAAGGGAAACCGGTGAGGGGGGGATCGGCAACAGAGCAGAGTGAGAGCAAACTGGGGGCATCCAATATGGCATCGGGCGATACGCTCTATATTGAAACTGACGGCTCGGAGATGCCAGCCGAGATTGTCGAACTTCATGAAATAGAAGTGGAGACTATTCCCGTTGAGACTATTGAGACCACAGTGGTCGGGGGTGATGATGATGACGACGAGCACCACCAGCCCATGTTAGCACTACAGCCACTAGTGACAGACGATCCGAACCAGGTTCACCACCACCAAGAGGTGATATTGGTGCAGACCCGTGAAGAAGTGGTTGGGGGGGACGACTCCGACCTTCGTGCAGACGATGGTTTCGAAGACCAAATCCTCATACCTGTCCCTGCCCCTGCCGCAGAGGAGGAATATATCGAACAAACTTTGGTGACAGTGGCAGGGAAGAGCTCTTCGGCTGGACGAACGAAGAAAGGGGGAGGTGGCAGTGGGAAGAAAGCGGGTAAAAAAAGCTATTTAAGTGCAGCGGATGCCAGCGGTAGAAAATGGGAACAGAAGCAGGTGCAAATAAAGACTCTGGAAGGGGAGTTTTCAGTCACAATGTGGGCTTCTGGTAAGTACAACTTGCTAGATTGTTAGCTAGATTGTGCATTGTTCTCGCTCGGTGCTAGCTCGCTAGCCAGCAAAGCGGGCCTCGCAAGGGCGTTGTCCTTTTCTACCAGCTCAGATTTTGGGGTTGTTGACAAACTCAGTGTCAGAGGTATTTTTTAAAGCATCGACACAGATGTTAAGGTATTCCAGTTGAAATGTTTTTGTTTTGAAGGGAAGCCATGTTTTATGTGTTGATGGGCGCCGCCATGTTCCCCCGGTCCAGTATGGCGGCCTGGAAAAATGGCGCTGATGCGGCCGTGGGAAGATGGCGGCGGGTGCTGGAGCGAGCGCGCTGCTGCTGGCTCCAGGAGTAGGCCGCAGTAGCCCGGAGACACACTACATAGCTCTCTATAAGGAGTACGTGGGGTGCACTCCACTTGATGTAGTTGCTAAATTGGCTCACTGCTGAAGTGACAGACGCAGGCAACAAAGCATTTCACAATGAGCTCGGTGGTGCTGGTAGTTGTTAACCATGACTTTCTTGATTTGCTCTGGACGATTAGCATGGTACCTAGCAGGACTGGCTTGGTAACTGGCAAACATAGCTTTGTATTCCACACATCAATATTTCCGCTTGTTGTGTCGCTTGAAACTGAAGTGGTTGGCAGATAGCTACGTTTGTGTGGTTGCTGGATAGCAATGCGTCTGGTAAATTGTTACAGCTCTTAACAACGAGCCACCTCCGATTCTTTACGAATCGGTGAGTTAACCTCATGTTAAGTAGTTAACTTACGCAGCCATACAGCCATCGTTATCTAGCTAACATTAGCTTTTATTTGTTGTATCTGACATTGGCTAACTAGAAAGTTAAACAATTTGCACGTTAACCTTATTGTTTTTGAATTTGTACTGAATGATGATATCTGGCTAGCTAACTGGTTATAATGTAGATAGCTACGATAGGTTGTTGGCTAAAATGATCTTACTGCTATGTTATACAGATTTAAAATATTATGTTATAAAATTTAAAATGTAACTTGCTGACTTATTCAAGTTTAATTGGGTCGTGTGTGTACTAAGGTATTTGACTATAATGTATTAATCTAATATATAGAGGCAAAATTGGAAAATGCTATCATCCCCCTACGTTTGCTACGCGGTTATATGGTATCGGTAAGTTACGGGGGTTTGTAGTGCTAGCTGGCAAAAAGAATGACTAGCCGTTTTCGTCATTTTTTCCCTGCTGGGTAGATAGCTGTTTGAGTCTCGACTTACTTTCTAGAGATACGTTTAACACACAGCCTACCACTTCTTGTCAGATCGTAAACTTGACTGAGGGGAGATTAAGTGGTTAGCGAAGGTGCGTAGAGTTAAATTGGCGAAGTACTGGATCTTTTATGTACTGGCATGTAAGCATTCAGGTCTTGCTTATATCTGTATTGGCATTAGAATTTACAATAAAATGCAGAGCATACAACTGAGGTGTACCATCAAAATGGATTAAGAACCATTCGTTGTTGGCTCATTAGTATTCATTCTTACTCCTGATTAATTGGGAACAAAAACATGATATAGCAGAAAAATGTCGTAGATATTATTCTGCTTAAAAATGAAAAGTTTTAGCCCCTTCATTACATTAGATTAGATGAATTTAGAAGATGCTCTTACCCAACATGATTTACAGCACAAGAGAACAGAAGTGTATCAATCCAAGTTATATGAGCAAGAGCACCCATACCAGCAAGAGCGTTCATGCAACCAGAAGGTTGCCGGTTCGATTTGTTACTCCCTTGGGCCAGGTACGTAACCCAAAAATACATATATATATTTTTTTTTTGCTAAATGTAGGCTATCAATAAAAGCAAAGTGCAAAATACATTTTGTTAGCACATTCTTGTACAGTATTTATACTTTTTAATTGCACTGTTAAAATGTGGAAATATAAACCATCTCAGCTTGGGCGCTTGGCATCCCTCTTACTTACAGCAGTGAATGTCACGTGATGGGAAAGTAGCCGGCCATCGCCAAGCTCTTGCTTTGGGACTGGAACGGAGGGTCTAATTGTTTCGACCAATCCCTAGCTAAGTTTCTCACCCTGGAAGGATGCTAGCACCAGCAATGCCATGCTTCTCTCTGCACTGGAGGGGCATGAGACCATTTTTAAATATTGCGGCTCCGTCAGCAGAGACGTTGATGAGTGTATAGGATGGGTTAATTGCAGAGGACAAATTTCGTTTCAATGTATGCGAATACTGAGAAATGACAATAAATTATTAACTCTTATAAATATAAATCTCAAATCTTAAATTTGTTGGAGCTAGCATGCCGTTTCTGCGCTTCTGTTTCACAGCGCTTTGTCAGGCGTTGCCTATTATTATGAGCATTTATGTAGGTCTATAATTTATCCATGATAAGAAAAATTGTCACAAGCTGTTATTATGTCACAAAAAGTAGATAGTTAGGACCTTGTTCAACCAAACCCCTCGGGATTACAAAAATGCATAAAACACCAGACCTTTTGGAATTTTTTTAGTATTATTAACAAATAATGATACAAACAACAACAATACTGTAGAATAACAGAATCCTTAATGCCTTCAATTAAACTGAAAGACATGTGTTGCAGCACTATGCTGTCCATCTCAGCCGAGAATGGAGAAATGTCTGGCTGAGTCCTTCCCGAGTCATGCTCAGTACCCCCGAAGCTTCGAATATTCACTGTTGATTACTACTGAAGCTCTGGAGCCCAAAAAAATGGTATTTGGGACAGCCCTAGCCTTATCTTAGGAAAACTTCATTTGAACGGCAATTGGAAGCACGTTGTATGGACAGAGGAAATCAAAATTGAGCGCCTCAGCATTATGTTTGGCCCAAAAACAGATGAAGCTTATAATGAAGGTAAGATGAATGCTTAGTGTGAAGAGTGTCATGTTGTGGGTCTGTTTTAATGTCACAGACTGCAAAAAGTTTCATCCTAATCAACAAAGAAATAGTTGTGTGAATATAAACTATTGTAAAATGGTCATCTCAATCTCCAGACTTCAGTCCAGATGAACATTTGTGGTTCAAATCAAGAAAGCATAAGCAATCACCATCCTGCCAGAACAGGACCTACCAGATTGGGACCAGCACCTATTTCATTGGATCCAGCACCTCCTTTGTCACTATCAAAATCTGTAAATAAATTTTGTATAATATTTGATGTTATTTATTAAATATTATATTATTATATTATATTTATTGTCATTTATTTCTCATTAGCCTTATTCTATATGGCATCCACTTTGCTCTTACGTCACACTCAGAGTGGGAGCAGGGTAACTCTTCAGTCAGCATCTGTGGCAAAGTGGACCAAAAGTTTGACGTGTGTCTGTATCTACCTTTTGAAGAAATCATAAAATGGCTAGATGGGTCAGCAAAGACCCCAAAAAGAATTCAAAAAAGAGATGAGATACAGTAGTTGGATTTAAAGTTATATCCACTAATGAATGAATGGCCTGGCGCACTTAATGGTAGCTAGTTAACTAATGCTAAGTTGCTAGTGAGCTAGCAAACAAACGGTACTTAAGATCAGAAGTAAATACCTCGGCTTGCAGTACGAATGTTAAAATTAACTATTTGTTCAGAAGACACATGATGAAGCTGTATTGGTTTGATAGCTAGCCAGCAAAGTCGATAAAAGCCAAATTAGCTAGCTAGTAAGCTACCTAGCCTTCTACATTCATTGTTTTTTTTTATTGTAGCTAGCTGTGTGTTTGTTTGCAAGGGGGTATTTGTATTTGTCAGCGGAATGTGATAGTAGCTAGCTAGTTACGTTTATTGTTTTGTTTGTATTGTAGCTAGCTAGCTAGCTAGATTTGTATTTGTAAGGTGGTTTTTTTTACTTTTCAGCTGAATGTGCAAGTAGCTAATTTGGCTTTCACGCACTTTGCCATCTAGCTGGAACACAGTGAATTCGGGTGTGACGTCATTCGCAGCTCCAACATCCGACTTCCGAGGCAAATGGAACGCAGCATTAGACAAAGAATGGACAGCACCTTAACATTAATTCTGTTTGTCTGTGAGAAAGCTGACTTATGACAACCAGTGATGGTGCACTTATATGGGTAGACAAAAAGCCTTAAAAAGTTGAAATCTTTAAGCAAACATGAATTAAAAAGCAGAAGATATGGTTGGAGTGAGAGTTATCTGTGTGTCAGAGGGATGTAGACTAACATTACATTCCTAGCTTTTTGCTATTTCCAGTTGACTAACGGAAATATCACAAACGGACTAATTACAGAACTGTTGGCAATGGCCGTATGACTGTTTGTAGCAAGCTAAAACTTATATCATAATGTCACCTACACATGAATTATATCCGGCAGCTGCACTGTGCTTTGCGCTCTGTTTATTTCCCTGCTTTTTGTCCTTTACCAATCACATACCTGCAGGTGAAGATTTAAATTTAAACTCAAACTACAATTTGAAGGAATGCCCTGGTCCAGTGCACATCAAACTTCTTCGAAATCTGCATATGTGTTAAAGGTTTGTGGGGCAGAACTGCATGAACACAATGTGGTTATATTCAAAACAGGACTGGAGCATGAAATATAACAGTGAACCATTAAATCCATTGGTATTGGGTTGTCGACTGAGCTGCTGGAAAAAGTTGTTTAAATCAGACACATTAAACACCTTATCATAGCCTTTTTATTTTTGATGTGATTTTTTTCACCTTTCTTTCCCTGTGGTATGTTGTAGATGACAAGAAGGACATCGACCATGAAACGGTGGTGGAGGAGCAGATCATCGGGGAGAACTCCCCTCCTGATTACTCAGAGTACATGACGGGGAAGAAGCTCCCACCCGGAGGCATTCCAGGGATAGACCTGTCTGACCCCAAACAGCTGGCTGAGTTCGCCAGGTGAGCAAAGACTGGAAGACTTACAGAACACCAGCATATCAGCACAGCTCCCTCTTACAGTACGGCTCTCTGGTGTTACACTACTCATCCAGCAGTGTGGGCATAGTCAGGTGGATGTCTGGCCCACTGTCTGGGTGTCCTTGCTTGTCCAAGTGATTCTCAGGAATTGCCAACATGATGGATTCTTAGTGGTTTGTTAATGCTTTGCTTATGGGTTTGGTTGTGTAGTTATGTTTGGGTAAAGTAGCTGTGTGGGTTTGACTAAGTGATGCTGACACTCTAATATCATTTCCAGTCCCAGTTCTAACAGTGAGGCTCCACCAGGAAGTCACAGTCCTGGCTGGTAAGTTACAGTCAGGGTAGCTCTCACATGCAGCCATGCCATGTGCAGTGATCGAAGGGGATTATATTCCATTATTGCAATAGCACTACTGATTTGAGAATGGATATTCAGGTTGTAAGATCCTAAGGCAATTTCAATACATACACCCCCCCCCCCCCCCAGTGCAGAAAGGGGTGATTTCCCCAAAGTGCTTTTTTCATTTTAATTTCTATGTTTAGGGCAGTATACTTCCAACATTTTTCCATACCTTTTCAGCATTTTGATTTGATGGTGGTATGTTTATTACTGCTGTGAGTTCTGTAGTGTCGTCTTCAGAATGGAAGTTGCTTTAAATGGAGCGAGGTGAAACTTGCTCAGCCTCCTGAAACTGAATACAACTGAATACAAATACATTGCTTCTCATTCATTGGCTTAAACCCCTGTCAATTGTAACAACAAAAAAATTGAAAGAATTTTACTCGTGCAATTCTGGCAACTGGGCAATCATTAAAGCTGAACCCTGCTTTAGCTTTAAGTTTTACAACATAACTTCTTTCTCTGATCAGGCCATAAGCGTGTGGACACTGATAGATGTAATCTCTCTCTTACTGTTTCCACGGTAGGAAAATGTTATGTTTATTAAGGTGAATCTGAATCTGAATCTCTATTGAATCTGCAGTGTTACTGATGCTCTCACAACATGTTTCCACGATCCATCCCAGAGAGCCTTAAAAAGGTCATAGCACAATTTTTCGAGACATCAGATTGAAAATATGAATCATAAAAATACAAAACAGGTTGAGTGAAAGCAACTCGATTTTTGTTTTTCCAGGAAATTAACATTGTAAGACCCGCTTGTTCTTATAGTAAAGCATTCTTTTAAATTTCCCTGCACAGAGCATTTTAATATTATAAGCTTTAATGGCAAGTGACAGTTTAGATTTAAAGTACACTATATGGACAAAAGTACTTGACCACACCTGTTTTTCAGGGTTTGGGCTAGGCCCCTTATCTCCAGTGAAGGGCAATCTTAATGCTTCAGCATACCAAGACATTTTGGACAATGCTATGCGTCCAACTTTTTGGCAAAACAGTTTGGGGAAGGCCCTTTTCTATTCCAACATGACTGTGCCCCAGTGCACAAAGCAAGGACTATAAAGACATGGTTTGATGAGTTCGGCGTGGAAGAACTTGACTGGCCCGCACAGAGTCCTGACCTCAACCCCATCGAGCACCTTTGGGATGAAGTGGAACGGAGATTGCGAGCTAGGCCTTCTTGTCCAACATCAGTGCCTGACCTCATAAATGCTCTACAGAATGAATGGGCACAAATTCCCACAGAAACTCTCCAAAATCTTGTGGAAAGCCTTCCAAGAAGAGTGGAAGTTGTTACAGCTGCAAAAGGGGGACCAACTCCATATTAAAGTATATGTATTTGATTACAATGTCATTACAATGTAATGGTCAGGCGTCCCAATACTTTTGTCCTTATAGTGTACATAGCCCAGTCTGTCTTGCTGGATAAAATTCCCTGATCAATCCAAACCCAGATGCAGAGGATTATTGACATCAACCTTCAGCATGTAGGTGGTGATTCAGGATCATAAAATGTTTTATAATGTTTTATAAGTTTCCTGTAGACACGTATGTGTAAGGGTATCAAAATTGGACTGGGTTTGGATCGGGTGTTGCATTGAGTGTTGATAGTGGAATGAGCTCTGACTGCACAGTTGTGCTCTTGTTGCAGGATGAAACCACGGAAGATAAAGGAGGACGATGCCCCCAGGACGATAGCCTGTCCCCATAAAGTGAGTGCAACATGTCAGCAGAGTCAATCCGTCTGATGCATATTCATGGATGTTCTTTTTAGACATATTGGCAAAAACAGTGATTTAATTTGTTTTATTTTATTCATTCTTTTTTATGAATCTGATTAGCTGGGTAGAGGGTAAATAACATGCGTGGCATGTCTGTGTGAGCAAACACAGGTGAGATGCTATTACCACACATTGACTTGTTACTGTCAGAGAGCGATCAAGTAGCCTGCTGTTTTTTCATCTACTAAAACATTTTAAATGAGGAAAGAAACGATGGCAACATGCATATGATAGAGGAAATTTAAACTACAGGACGCAAACCTAGCTCTAGGGTTATCCAAGGTGATCAGACGCAGAGCTCTAGTGCCACAATCAAACGCACAGCTTTAGCGCTGTTTCGGTATTTAATGGGGAAAATGACAGCTGCACCGAGGGTGCTGGTTTCTTCCTTGGTTTTCTAGGGACGGCGCTGAGTGGGTGTGGCATAGGTGTGATGCAAGTATACCCATTACTTCTGGGGTGTGGACCGGCACATCCACTCTGCACAGTAGGATATAAATGACCCAGACGCTCTTAATTCAAATGCAGATGGGTATCCAAAGCGTAATTCCAGAACACCTGACTGTGATCATGAGAAAAATAATGGTCTACAGAACTGAGGGGAAGCTTTCACATAAACACTTCTAGAGTAACAATGTGAGATGTATATGATCCTGATATCGTAATTATTTCTTTTTCCACAGCTCTTATGCGTTGTGTTGAATGTTTTATTTTCCATTATGGATACAATGTATATTGCTAAACCTATGATTAAAAATACAAGACACTGACAACACGGAAAACCGAGTGATCAAATTTCTGTTGTTTCAGCAGTTAATGATTCGCTCATTCGTGTCTTAAGTCTATTCCATCAATCACATCTGTGTGGCCTGTGATTAAGGTAACAATCTCACTGTACAAGTGAACCTGAGGGGTCATGTCAGATTGGTCTTCTCTGTTTATGGAAGGCCTCCCATAATCACTCTATGGAAGATGTGCTAGCTGTGAATGAGCTCTATGTGTTGTTTGGCAAAATTTTACGCTGGGAACATTAAAAGATTTTCTTATAAAATATAGCTTTTGTCCACTACAGTACACACGGCACTGTTGTTGTGATCTATCCTGATACAGACACACCCGCCTAAACGAGCAAGAAAGTTGTCGGTCACATACAAATGGCATGTAGCTGGTAGCCAGTTAAGGACTGCCCCATGCCATGAGAGGGCCAGCCCCCTGTACTGGCTTTGACCCATTTGTCAGCATAGTGTCCCATTGATCTTTACTTTCACTTTTCATGCCATAAAGTACCTGGCTGTGGGTCCTTGATATATGTGTTGAACTCATGCTTAGTTCAGTTTGGCCACATTTTTAAGTGTCATAATTAAAGCCAGTGTTATCAGAATGTTTATCAGAGAGGAGAGGTGGGGCTCTTGGACAGTTATGTTTTTAAAATCTAAAAGCTATGCCTTTTACCTTTGCATGGAGAGTATTTGCATTTGCAAATGTTTGACTTAATGTACTTTTTACATTTAATTTAAATCAAGTATTTCAGTCATGCCCTGATGGAACACACAAAATGCAGTATACCTGTATTTGATAGCTGCATTATTGCTACTTAAACAAGCCCATTATTCTCTAAAGATTACATTGATGTTGGTGGTTTTTCATGGAAACAGCAAGACGGGACTCTCAAATCAGGCAAATGGGAGGCAGAGTTACCATCTATAAACAAAAAATGGTACAACAATGTCTCTAGACATAGATTTACAGGCTAAAGTGTCATAGTTATAGTTCAGCCAAACGGTGCTAAACCATTACTTTTCGGGTGTTATTCTGGACAGACCTTTTGTTGGTCAGCCTGCTTGCACAGGATTCACCTCTAAGACGCTGCATCTCTGCACTCCTCCACAGGGCTGCACCAAGATGTTCCGGGATAACTCTGCAATGAGAAAGCACTTGCACACGCACGGGCCTCGAGTGCATGTCTGCGCCGAGTGTGGCAAGGCCTTCGTGGAGAGCTCCAAGCTCAAGCGGCACCAGCTCGTTCACACAGGAGAGAAGCCTTTCCAGGTACCAAGGCTTTGTGTGACATATTTTAATCAGCAATGCACAAAACGTCGCTGAAAGTTTCAGCAACATGAGGGAAGTATGACTGCAGTGAAAGTGTGTTTTTGAATGTCATGAGCACTTTATGTACAGCAGAGCCCCAGTCTGACCTCCCTGTCTTCTCTCTCCCCTATCTGCAGTGCACGTTTGAGGGCTGTGGCAAGCGGTTCTCCCTGGACTTTAACTTGCGCACACACGTGCGGATTCACACGGGAGACCGCCCCTACGTCTGCCCCTTTGATGGCTGCAATAAGAAGTTCGCTCAATCCACTAACCTGAAGTCTCACATTTTAACGCATGCTAAAGCCAAAAACAACCAGTGAGCCCTCGCGCCGCTCCCACCCAACCCCTAGCAGCACCATTTAATACAGATGTTGAAAATAAACATCAAATCCCCTTTGTATATTGTTTCTAGGACAAAAAGTTTTAATGAAAATGACCTCATGGACTTTTTGATAAGTGTGGAGAAATTGTAAGAATGAAGCTATGTTTCATACCATCAGCTCTTGTAGTCCTAAAAGAACGCGCTGGTGTTCTATAAAATCAACTGTTACTATGAAGTTCTGTTCAGGAAGATGGACCTCATGGACTTCAATGAAAAGACAATTCTTTGTACAACAACAATTAAAACATTTGACTTGTTTTTCACATCAAAGTAAAAAGGTTTTCACCTGTCTGCATAGAAAAATAATTGCTTTTTAATTTTGTACTTCTAGTGTGCATATTGTACACTTATTTTGGCATAAGCTTAGTAATGCTATGTGTGATTTTTTTTTTTCTTGAAGATTGAAATCTACTTGTATAGTTCTTCATGGAAGAAAAGTGGCAGTTACTGTACTACATGCTTCAAAAGTATTTTCATGTAAAAAGTTTTTTTTTCTTTTGTTTGCTCCCCAATTAGGTTGTATTCTTTACCATTAACTAATTTTGTATAATTGTACGGTACAGTTCTGTTGAAATCATGTAGACGTAGAGATGTGATTTAAGTAGTGTTAAAAAAAATTAAAGCAATTGTCATCACCAGTTACTTTATTTTTCATGAACTGTCCAATTCAGAAAGAATTATTTTTCACTTCAAGCCTGCCTCACACATGGAAAAAAAAACTGGTTGCAATGTTATGTATTGTACGGGCTTCCCTCCTTGGTTAACCCTTGTTAATATGTACATCACCTGTATTTCAAGTGGCCAACAATAAAATGGTCCCAAAGCACTTGCAGAGTAAATTTAAATGTTTAGATACACTCAATGATGGACTATGTCCAGTATAAACTGGTCAAGTGGATCAGGTGGTGTTTGTAGGTGTGCCCCTTGGTTGCAGCTGGTGTTGCCCTAGTTTTAGTGCATTAGTTACCGGTAGAAGGTGGTACGGCCTGGCTGCTGAAGCGGAATCCCAGCCCTGTCCTGTACTGCACCAACAGGATGGCCGAGGTCATCTCTCTCACTCCTTGCCCTGTCACCAATCCCGAGTTTTCACAGATGACTAGAAACCTGAGACCCGAGATGTCTGTGACATAGTAGCCTTGATTAACAAGCTAGAAAAGACAGCAATTATCCAAGGGGCAAGGGCAGACTCTGTTGCCATTACAGGGGGAATTCACAGCTGCTCTTTGAAAAGACAGCAAACACACAGCAAGGATGTGTATGCAGTGACAGTGGGTACTCTACCAGTGGCGGCTGGTGAGCTGGAAACGGGAGGCTGAAACATTACCTTTAAATCTATCATTACTTTCAACCCGTTCCCCTTTATCTTCCTTGATTAACAATAAAACAAATGATTCACAGAATAATTGACACCAATCGTGTAAATGGAGTAAATGCTTATGCTCGCAAAACAGCGCAGATTGTAGTTTGTGTGCTTGCGAAAGGTACAACGTGAGATTGTTTAACGAGGATGGCATTTATCGATTTAAATTACATTAAATGCTCATGACACATCACAACTTGTGTGAGGTCTGTGTTGTAAACGTTATTGTTCATTGCAGTCAACCTAACCTAAAAGATTATTCTCAGTAATTTAAATTGATTTAACCAAATTTAGCTCTGTTCTGTAATTTGAATTTTGTAACACAAGAAAGCTACAATGTGAAACATTTAAGAGAACGCTTTGGGATTACTTTTCACTTAATTGTTCAAATTGCCATCCTTGTTAATTAAACAACCTCATGCTGTACCTTTTGCAAGCACACAAACAACCTGCGCTGTTTCGCGAAACATAATCATTTACTCTATTTACGCGATTGGTGTCAATTATTCTGTGAATTATTTGTTTTATTGATGATCAAGGAGGATAAAGGGGAACAGGTTGAAAGTAATGATAGATTTAAAGGTAATGTTTCAGCCTCCCCTGTTTCCAGCTCATTAGCTGCCACTGTACTCTTCCTATGCTGGTGCAGTACAGTCCCAAAGCTGAAACAGTGGTGTTAGCCAATGCTGCCTCATATGTTGCTGCCCTCCAGAAACAAGGAAAAAATGAAATAAAACCTGTAACATATGTATCGAGAGCACACAGCAGCACAGAGCAAGCATAAATTGAAACAGAAACTCTCACTACCACACCGGCATCACATTCCACATAGGTACAGATCACTTATACCACTTGTAGGGTGTAAAGACCAAGATGAGCTGCCTCCATGGATCTAGCAACTGAGACTAACTATCATTCTCCTATACCATATCTCACAAAACCAGAACCTCAACCAATGCGCTCACAAGAGCTCCAGTAAGACAAAGAAAAGGCAGACAGCTGGGGGTGAAGATGAAGTGATGTGCAGCATACCTGCCACATAGAAAAAGACTGGGAGAGATACAGGCACATCAACACAAGCACATGGTCCTGATGCAGTTGAAAAAAATTTATGCTGAAGGATAGCCAGACAAGTTCTCCATGGAACGTGTCTTCCAGCCTACAGGTCACTGGGGCGTTCACAGTGCAAAATGAAGGGACTGCTCCCAAAAGGCAATGGGTCAGACAGCAGCTGAAATAAATTGAGAACTGTCACACCTGCTAAGGGAAGGGTGAACTCCAATGAGCCGTTCCTACTTACAGAGTTTCCAGACCAACCCTGGTCTAATGTAAGGACATATCTTTTTTAGCTAGGTGATAAAACAGTACTTGATTATTGTTGGCTACTTCTCTAGATTACAGTTGCAAGATCAGCAGAATCAATGAACTTATCTGTCTCACCTGACAAAACTGCAGGTCCAGATGATGCCACTTCAAACCAAAGGCCTACATCAATAAGGTTAAGGGGGTAAGGGGGCATCCCAAAAGAGAGAGAGATCCTCCAAGGCACCTGAGAGACTTAGGTAACAACAGGTGCTATTGGAAACACTGAGTGGTATACTGGGTAGAATAAACCCCAACACTTGATAGAAGGATTGGGCAGTCTACCCAATCCTTCTTGAGAGTGTTCAAAATGACTGGAAAAAGAGAAGAATAAGTGATGTCTGTTTAAAAAAAGGTGGTTCTGGTAAAGAGAAAACACTGATTGTCCTGTAGAAAGAAAAGACCAATATTGTTATGCCATTCTGGTTATTTTGGTGTTGACAAGCTGATAGTTTACTCCACCCTGAAACAAGCAGAGTACTGTCTGTTGTGGAAAGATTGACCTCATTTTAGTTCAATAATGTAAAATGTGACAGTACATTGATATGGATGTACTTATATGGAATGTGAGGAAAATGTTGAAATATTTACTGGAAAATTACAAGCATAAACATTTGGCTCTTGAACTGAAAGGAGGATGCATTGGGAATTCTATTGGGTGTTACGTTATATGACTGAGTGTGTTGTGGCTAGGTGATGTCCACCCTGAAACAACTAAACACTCTATTTTCCCAATAAATCAAGCTCTGGGGTTTCTTGGTATAAAATCCTATTTTAAACCACTGCTTAGAATGTCACTATTGGCAAATTTCCTGTAGTTCTCACAAACTTTATCTGAGGATTTATTTGTTGAATACATATTTTCTGTGTTATCTGAAATGAATCTGTAAAAAGGAAACTCAGTTTGGACAGTAGCTCAGGTGCTCTTGTGAGATTTGTGTTTGTGTTTGAGTCTGTAAATACGATCCCTGGGTAGAAGAAATAATGTGCATTTCTCTGGATAAACAATGTAGTCTGTTGTGTAGTGTCCGTAATTCCTGATCGAAAATGCAATGAAAATCTGCCATTTTCATTTGTTGTTTATGTTTTGCGTCTGCTAACAGTAAGTCTATGGGAAAAGTGACTGTTGGTTAATTTATGAAGAAACAATAGAGTATAGAATTGCCACGCTGTGGAATGTGGATAGCAAATAAATTTATTATTGTTGAAATATAACTGTAAGAAATAGCACAATAAAAACTAAACTCAATATATGGCAAGATATCAACATTTACAAATATTATGCTGTCACATTACTGATGTAGCACATTAACCTAACCCTAACACTATGAAATGAGAGTTTTTGCAGCATCAAATGAGATATCAATTGCAGTCAATAGTAAGGCTCCAGGACACAGAGCTGTGGTCCTTTACACCAACTGGGTAATAAATATATTTAGGTGAAGATTATGGATCATGTGATCACAGCCTAGAAAAAATGTTATGATGGAACTTTCACTCTGCACTCACTAAAGAAGAAAAGCATTAGCAATATATTTTATATTATGGTATTTTAACCACAAATTGCCCTGTAGACGATATAGCTGGAAACTGTATACATGTAAATGGTATCACTATCCATGTCTTAATAGCTTTTAATAGTTTTAGTTATTTTTAAATGAACAGACAGTGTCCCACCATCAAGGAACACATTGTGGCTTCAAAGGGGTTTCATTTGTTAAATTTAGTTTGAGTGGGTGTCAGTTTCTACAGTCCTGTAGCGCTCAGACTATAGAGTCATCCTTCCCTTCCACCTGTTCCACGTGGAGATCCACCATCTCCTCTGTCTTTCCTGCCTTTTTACCACTGATTTTTGTATTCAGCTGCTTCTGAAAACAACATTTGAAAACACCCAAAACTACCACCACTAGCACCACCAAAACCAGCAATGCTACCAGCACAGGTATGAAAATGTTGTATTTGTCCCTGACATTGTTGACAGTGTCTGGAGAGGTGGCCATGCTTGGAGGTGAAGTGAGCTGTGGGGCATTCTCCTGGGCAGGCTGGTGAGGAGAGATGCTGGATTCATCCTCCCTTTTACAAATGAATCCGTTTTTACCTGCACAGCTTGCGTCAGCCCAACCCCACTCTGTCAGCTGTGCTGCATCAAAGTAGACAGACAGTAATCCACATCGTATGTTAGTGCAGGTTCCCATGGGTGGCTTTTTCCATTGACTTATCTCTGCCTCGCTCCTGTTGTCCGCTGTCCACATGAATCCACGCAGCGGCAGGTCCTCCAGAGGACAGCTCCCTTTGGGTTTCCACAAACCCACCCAAAAAGTCCAATTTCCTACAGTCGACAGAGATGTGCTCAGAATGTTCAGGATGCTGTCTACTTCTTTCTGGCTGGCCATGCTGGTCAGAACGCCCTCTGTCAGACAGGTTTTCATAGCACTTTCAAAGCTGACTTTTTCTTGGTGAAGAGTGTAGAAGCCAGTTGATACTATATGGAACTTCAACATCAGAACGGCAACTAAAATACAACAGGGATTCATTCTTAGGGAGCAAGACCCTCAGCTGGCTCATCCACGGACTGTGGCTGCTAGTTCCTGTCTCTTTCGCTACAGCCCTGAGGGGAACACCCAAGACCACAAATGCAGGAAGAGACTAGCTGTGAAGACTGGAGTTCCTGCCTCTTGTCTAAGCAGCACAGGAAGTGTGTTTGTGCTTGATACAGCACCACTTTCCTCTGGGGGAGCAGATGGGAACACAACAAACCCTACCTTTCAACCTCACTGCTGTTGGAGCTAAAGATTAGACTGATACCAGAGTTAAAAGAATCCCATTGAGAAATACGGTGCCACAGTAAGCTCATAGTGTGCTACTGTAGAATGCAGCATAGACATTGCCTTACATAATTGACACATTTTCTCTGCTGTTGGCACAGTAAGCTCATCTATAATGATAGTAAGCTCATCTATGATGCAGGTTCTGGCCAAATGGCTGTCAGTGATGATGTTTCAAGGAAATTAGTACAAAACACTGACAAGGCAAAGGAAGAGGATGTAATCCACAGTGTTCTGCAAGTTCACACTTCACAAGAGCTAGCTCAAAGTTCAGTTCACACAGATTAAAATGAACAAGTTCACGTTCATAGTTCACAATTTTGAATAAGTTCACAGTCCCAGTTCATTTCTTCTATCTCTTAAATGAGCTGCTCCAGGGACTATTTTATGCGTACGTCTACATGCGCAGTGATTGTTACGCGGGATATGGGCAGCTGGTTGCGAGCTGTCGAGGTGTCTATCTGACAAGTTGCACTAATAAAAACATCTCAAGTATGGAATAACGCTGTCTGTGTTTATTCATCAAGCAGTAACTTTAACACACCCTCTCGCACAAATCTGAATGAGCTCAAGTTCATGTTCTTTAGTTGCAAACGGATACATTCAATTTCACCGTTCACCGAAAAAATGAGCACGTTCAATAAACGCGTTCTTTTAACGCGTTCATCCACAACACTGGTAATTCATATGGAATGCAATTATTAATCATAGTCCTTGTGGTTAGTCTCAGAATGGCATCTTATTCCATTTTGTAAGCTCTGTCTAAGAGGATAGATATATTTCACACATACACTAAAACAAAAAGTGTGAAAGTAGCAATATGACCGCAGTATTCGCCTTTTTCAGTATGGCAGCATTGTTTGTGAGAGACAGATGTTTCCTGAGCAGGAAGACCAGTGGCACTGGATGCACTTTCCACTGCTCTGCTCACATAGCATGTCAGAGTGTTATGAAAGGACAAGGGAATCAAAAGGAGTCAAGAGTAACACACAGGTAACTGGAAGTGGATGAGCACTAGAATCACGTGCATCAGTATGATGTGTATATGAGCATGTGTACGTGTGTGTGTGTGTGTGTGTATGTGTGCATGTATATGTGTATATATGCATGTATGTAAATGTATGTGCAGTGCGTGTATGTGTTTTGAATGTACTTACTTGTGGGTATGTATGCTTATGTTTGAGTGGATGTGCATGTGTGCTTGTGTAACAGTTTGGCTGTGGAATCATGAATTTCTCCAAGGTTTGTCTGTTGTGGATATTGCAACTTATTGCTGCAATTATTGCAGCTCCTGCTCCCGTTCATGCTCCTGTCCCCAATGCAGCTGCTCCCACTCATGCTCAGTGAAGTTTTATTTATTGAGCAAGTAAGCAGAACATTTGCGTGTCTTCAGATAATATTGGTATTAATGTGAATGCACTTGGATTTATTTTTATTCATCATGATATAATTGAGCATTATGGTGTTAAAAACAATGCGTACTGCAAGGAACTAAGAAAATTACACTTTTATTTTATATGTTAACTAGTTAGCTAATGAATGAGATGTGCCTATTGTTCCAGTGCTGGTATGCAGGCTATGGAAATGTTAAACTAACATGTTACATGCATGTCTTATAGTATGTAACTGCTTTCTGAGGGAGGTTTTATCAGTTTTAGTGCATTGCATTCAATACAAATATAATGTGTTTAGCATTAACACTAAAGTAGTAGTATAATACCAAAGAATTGAGATGGCAATGAGACATAGCCATGTCTAAATACTATGCCAGTATTGCTAGCAGACATAAGCATACAATCATCAAGACTGACATACACCACAAAAATTCCTCCATCTTATTACAGCATTACATATTGCAACAGCTTATAAATTCAGTGAGCAGTGCACTGTCTGTTTTCCTTTCCCAGTAACAATTCTTTCTCTCTCTCTCTCTCTCTCTTCCGCCTCCTGGTTTTTACTCTCCTCTCATTATTCTCACTCCTTCAAATGTTCTCTGCACCTCCTACAACTGATAGCTTCACTTCTCCCCTTTCCACACTCCGGAGCAGAGCCGGCCCGTGGCATAGGCGGTATAGGAAAATGCTAGGGGAGCCATCCATCCATAGTGGTGCCCCAAATGAGAGAAGAAAAAAAGTTCAAAAATTTTAACTTGTACTATTTTTTACTAATACTATTTTAATACTATTATTTCGAAATATTACAAAAAATCCCACAACAACATAACCACATAGCCTATTTTCTGGGTTGACCACAGCATCACCCCCGCTCTTAGTTAGATTTACCTGATTGTGGGGGTTGGGCGAGTTATCTGACGGAGTTATCCCTAATGCCCAGGGAAGAAAAAGAAGAAGAGAAGAGGAAAAGCTGGAAGCAGACAGCGGTAATGTGATGAATGAATAGTTTATCCATTGCATAGTAGTTATCGTTGGAGCAGAGTGTTACTAGTGTACTTTGGACGATAGTAACATTTGCTAATTTAATAAATAGCTAGAGTTAACGTCAGTTACTCCCACCTTAAATTATTTAGGGGAAAGACTACTCAGGTGTTTGGGGAATAACTTACAACATAATTTTGAGAAATACACTTTTTCTTGCTTTCCCTTTTTCATCCCCTTTTGTAATTAATAGTTGTAACGTGGGGCTGGGCAATAAAACGATAACAATAATTATTGCGATATAATTTTCCTCTATAGAAATATAACAAATGTTCGATTATAATTCATTTCCATGCTTACATGGCATGCACAGAAATGAATCACGAACTGCCAATCATGTCACAGGTATGCATTGCGAAAGTTAGGTTGCACAGTGAGAGGTATAAATTCAGGCCAGCACGTGGTATTGTTTACAGACGCAGCAGCTGACAGGCTTGTAGTTGGAGTGGAATAAGCAAAATAAGCGAAATGAGCGACACCGAAGAAAAAGCAGTGCCCATGACCAGCTCGAAGGACGAAGACATCGCCGACAAGAAAGGTCACTCAACTTCAGTAGTTTGGAGATATTTTGGCTATTTACACTCTGACAAAAAACAGACCAGCATACACTGCAAACTGTGCCAAAGACACATGCCATCAAAGACAGGCAACACCACAAACCTGTTTCATGATTTGAAACAATAACACACGTTACAACATGCAGAAAGTAAGAAATTACAGTCCCAAACGAGTGTTGTTAGTGGACCCTTGACAAGCACCAGGCCAGTACCCAGTGTGACTACATACCAGCAAACAATCATATCAGCATTTTCTAGCACCGTGCCTGTGAGACCTAGGCAATGACCTGAGTCTCCAGGATGACACTAAGTGGCCACACCAGCTCAGCAGTAATCACGCAGTCCTCAGGATTCCCAGGGAAAGATTTTTTTATTTATTATTGAAGGCAAAAATGGTAGCCATCAGTGTCCCTCATAAAGGGAGTGCAGACACAAAACCAAAATGAAATTCCAATAGAAGAACAAAAAAACAAGTTAATAATAACTTAAACAAAATTAACTCAAACTAACCAGCTGCACCCAGCTGCAGCATGCTGGCCTGCACAGACACCAGCTCACTCTCCATTCTGTCTATCATGCTGACTATATATAGATTTGAACACCCCCCTGAACAGGGGAGTCCTAGCGAGTCTACATTCTGAAACTGGATGAATTACATTTGAATAACAGTTTAACCAAACAAAAAAAGGTAACATTATATTCAAAATGACAACCACAACCAAAATAACAATAAAACAAACATTACATATACTAATAAAACAAACTACCAATATCCCTTCCTCCCCCCTCCACTCCTACGATGAACCTTCCTTAAAGTTCGCGCGAAACCTACGGCGAAACCTCAGAAAAGGCGCGCGCTTCCTCTGACCACCTCCTTCCCCGAGCAGCTGGCTTCCTTCACACACCGAGACCGCGCATCCGGAAGAGAGAGAGAGAGAGAGAGAGCGGGAGAACACAAACAACCACTGTACACGGTACCTACTTAAACTACAAAACTAAACAAAACGTAACAAGTACTATAACTAAATATAAAGATAACTGGAGGAGTGTTGTTTAATGGACTGATAACTAAACCCGGAAATCATTCGGAACCACATTACATGATACCGAACTACTGTGCTGTAGGAAACCGGCTAGCAACTAGTGAGGCACCCATCGTACGCCTGAGCACACTCGCTATGCATAGCGATCTCCCTGTGTTTATTTTAGGAACGAAGGGACAGTGGAGGAGCATCAGTTAGCTTCTCCACAGTGCCTTATGACAAAAAAAACAAACAAAAAAAAAAAAACAAAAGACACAAAAACGTCATAAATGCAATTGCATAAAGACATGCTTCCCATTAGCACTGTCGAAAATGAGGGATTCAAGAAGTTTATCGCCTGTCACAGGGCAGCTTTAAAACCTGAGATTGTAGACAGACTTGTCTTTCTTGCCCGTAACTTGTAGGGTAATGGCTTTTCTTGATTAAAACTTGTACAGAAGATACTGACCTCAGTTGAGATTTTTCTTTTGTCTATTTATTTTGTTTACATTGTCAGCTAAAACACTTACAAAATGTTTCAAACCGTCTGTACAAAAGATTTGGCATGCTGACCAGAATTACGATTTCTTTGTCTATTTATTGTTTTATTTATTGACATTATCCTTTAAAACACTTTTAAACTTTGCAGTCTGAGCCATCTTACATGTGTGCTGTATCCCACTGCAGCACTTAATTTTTCTATTAAAGATATTTATTTTGTTGAGGAAAAGGGCTGAAAAAGGATTTTACTTAATTTCACTCATGCATATTTTGATGTTGAAGAAAGATTTTATCAGTATAATTGTTTTGAATGTTCTGCCTCAGATTTGTGAATGCTGTTTGGGAAGTGTTTGTCATGTTCTGACCATAAAGAATGGTTTAAAACCATAGTTAACCGTGGTAGTGGAATTGGCTGCGATGCAAGGGGCGCCAGCTAAAACCTTGCCTAGGGCACCAAATTGGTCAGGGCCGACTCTGCTCCGAAGCATGCTTGGAAGCTTCAAAAACAAGAAGCCCACCCTGTAACATTGTTACGTGCTAGCCAGCACAGTATGTGCACCACAGGACACCATAGTAGGGTGATGTAAAAAGTCCCAAGATTCAGATGTACATGAGTTAACAGCGGAATAAATAAAACACACCGAGACAGTGGTGTCGATGTCATTTATTAAACGTAATTCATCATACGTGCCAAAGGGCAAATACAATATGGTGTCAGAGTAGAGGTTCACATACACGCTGATCATGAAAGAAATGGAGGCTTACGGTATTCCAGCACCCCGGATGGACTGGCATTCTGTGAATTTACCTGAAGCATGGTGGCGATTCCGACAGCATGCAGAGCTGATGTTCTTGGGCCCCCTGCGTGAGAAGCATGAACCGGAGAAGTGCAGTTATCTTCTTTTGTGGATCGGGGAGAAGGGACGAGACGTATACAACACCTGGACGCTCACAGAGGATGAAGCTAAAAAGCTACAGACATACTACGATAAGTATACAGAATACCTCACACCCAAGTCTAACCTGATATATGCCAGATACCGATTCCACGAGAAAATGCAAGGAATCAGTGAGCCATTTGAACACTTCGTAACAGAACTGAAACTATTAGTAAAAGACTGTGGTTACCCAAACAGTAATGAGATGGTCAGAAATCGCATTGTGTTTGCTAAAAATTCCCCGCGTGTGCGTGAAAAGCTGCTCAGCCAGGGTGCAGAACTGACGTTAGAAAAGGCTATTGACATAGTTCGCTCACATGAGTTAGCCCAGGTGCAGCTGAAGGAAATGGTAGGGAGCAGAGACGACAACAACCATGGCACTGTGCACACAGTAAACAAAAAGCCAGAAACTAGATGGCAAAATAGCATCAAAAATACAAGACCAAAAGAATCCAATACAGCAAACAAGGAATGTGATCGATGTGGAGGCTCACACAGCACATAGGCAGTCTGCCCAGCTAAGGGGAAACAATGCACGAAATGCAAAAAGTTCAATCACTTCGCAAAGGCATGCAAAACAAAATTCCCAGCATAAACAAAACCTCACCGGAGAACTGTGCACACCATTGGAGAGGACAATGCAAAGGAACAGGAAGAGCTATACATTGACGGCCTCACCACTGAAAACACTGATAAAAGCAATGAACAAGCTTATGCAGAAATTGAAATAGACTCACCACAACAGAAAGTGAAATTTAAAATAGACACTGGCGCACAGATCAACGCCATTCCAGAAAACATGTTCCACACATTGTTTAAAAACACTGCCATAAAACCTGCTACACGTAGGCTCACCACATATGGAGGAGAAACACTGAGTGTTAAGGGCATCTGCCAGCTGAAATGTAAATACAAGAACAGCTCAATGATGCTAGAATTCTACATTGTCGACACCAAAGCCCCACCCATCTTAGGAATGAGAGCTAGTTAGTCAAATTAGTACTGGCTGTGACAGACCAGACACCGACTCACAGAGCATACTGAAGGAGTATGCAGATGTTTTCCAGGGCATTGGAGAGTTCCCAGGAGAGTGTAACCTCCGTGTTGGCCCAGACGTAACACAGGATCCCCATCGCGCTACGAAGCCGACTGAAGCAAGAGCTCGACAAGATGGAGGAAAACAACATTATCCGCAAGGTAACAGAAGGGGTGAACGCCTTAGTGGTAGTTAAAAAAACCCATACAGGCAAATTGAGAGTATGCCTAGACCCCAGAGACCTCAATAAGGCACTCCAAAGACCTCACTACCCCCTACCCACACTAGAGGATGTCTCGCTGGAGCTCAAAATTTTAGTGTCCTAGTTGCTAGATCAGGTTATTGGGATATAAAACTGAGCACTGAAACATCGCTGTCGACAACGTTCAATACACCATTCGGCAGATACTGATTTCTCAGACTGCCCTTCGGAATTAGCTCAGCCCAAGACGAATTCCGAAGGTGAGTAGACAGACATATGAAGGTCTTAATGGCGTAGCTGCCATAGTGGACGACATCCTGGTGTTCGGAAAAACCAACCAGGAACATGACGATAACCTCAGAGCTATGCTAGAATGTACGAGAGAGAGGGATAAGGCTAAACCCTGACAAGTGTCGCATATGTGTGTCGGAGGTCAGCTATTTTGGGCACAAACTCTCACGTGAAGGCATCAGACCAGACCCACTGAAAGTGAAGGCAGTCCATGAGATGCAACCACCACAGAGCAAGGCTGAACTGGAAACCATACTCGGGATGATCAACTACCTGGCCAGATTCACACCATGACTCTCTGAGGTGAATGCACCACTGCGACAGCTGTTGAAACAAGACAGTGAATTTATATGGGATGATGTCCATGACAGAGCATTCAAACAGATGAAAGAACTCATAACGCATCACCCAGTGCTTGCATACTTTGACCCCCAGAAAGAGCTGAGGCTCCAAGTAGATGCTTCAAAATGTGGTCTTGGCGCAGTCATTTTCCAGGATGGCAAACCAATTGCCTATGCATCCAAATCACTCAATAGTACAGAAGAGAACTATGCTCAAATCGAAAAGGAGCTGTATGCAGTACTCTTCGGCTGCAAGCGCTTTCATGAGTACATGTATGGCAGGAGAGTAGTTGTAGAATCAGTCCACAAGCCACTAGAAGCGATACTTCGGAAACCACTGGCAGCAGCACCACCACAGCTCCAAAGGATGATATTGCAGCTACAGAAATACAATATCCACATCCTCCACCGCCCTGGAAAGGAAATACCAGTGGCCGACACTCTGTCAGGAAAATCAGTCAAATATCATGACGACAGCCTGATGGAAGGTATGGAAGCCCAAGCACACACCGTCATCAGCAGAATTCCAGTGAGTGACAACAGATTACATGAAATTAAAGAGGCAACGGCACAAGATGCCCAGCTCGCTGCACCGAAAAGTGTCACAAAGGCCGGATGGCCTAGTGAAAGGAAAAAATGCCCACCTAACATCCAAGAATACTGGAACCACAGAGACGAAATCTCCGAGGTGGATGGCATAATGTTCAAAGGCGAAAAAATCATAATTCCTCAGAGGCTTAGAGAAAACATGATACAGCGTATACATGCTGGGCATATGGGCATGGAGAAGAGCAAACACCAAGCACGAGACCTTCTCTTCTGGCCTGGCATGGGAAAACAGATTGAGGCAGCAGTGGAGAAATGCAGCATATGCCAAGAGCGACACAGCGCAAACCCCAAGGAACCCCTGCTATCATATGCCATACCCGAAAGACCATGGCAAGTAGTAGGTACCGATCTGTTCACATGGAACGCACAAGATTATATTGTCATAGTAGACTACTACAGCAGGTTCTTTGAGATGGAGAGACTACAGAGCTGTACTTCATCAACAGTCATCACCAAACTCAAGTCAGCATTTGCCCGTCACGACATTGCAGAATCTGTCATCAGTGACAATGGGCCATGCTACAGTTCAGAGGAATTCCGGCGTTTCGCAGAGGCATGGGATTTCAAACACATCACCACAAGCCCCTGCTACCCGCAAAGCAACAGCCTTGCTGAAAAGACAGTCCAGACAGCAAAACGCATCCTGGACAAAGCCAAAGCTGAAAACAAAGACCCTTACCTTGGTTTACTAGAATACCAGAACACGCCCGTGGACAGTCTGAAGTCACCTGCTCAACTCCTGATGAGCCGAAGACTACGCTCGATCCTTCGTGTGACAGCAAAGCAACTGCAGCTGCAAGTCACGCCCCAGGAAGCCGTACAGGAGAGGAGAAAGGTATGCCAACACCGCCAGCAGCTATACTATAATAGATCTACCAGACCTCTGCCTCACCTACCTGTAGGTACACCCGTCCGTTTCCGGCATGAAGATGGATCCTGGAAACCTGCAACAGTAATGCAGCCCACAGACATGCAAAGGAGTTACCACATCCAAATGAAAGAAGGACAGGCATTCCGATGCAACCGTTGGCACCTCTGCGAGAGCAAGGAGAGTTCAAGCACAGCAAATGTCCAACAGGCAGAGCAATGTGCCAACCGCACACAGCTCCCACAGCCTGAACCTGTGAAGCATCCACAGCCAGATGGCCAGCTAGACCAGCAACAGCCTGGCTATACAACAAGATCCGGCCGCACCATTAAGCCTAGACAAGTCCTTGACTTGTAAACATTGTAAAGGGTGTAGGCGGATCGCTGCACCTGTTATGCATACCTGTTGCTTATGAAGAAATACCATTTAATGAATGCATTACAGTTTAATTGATGCACTTTACCAGTTTATTTACCTGTTGTGAGGGGTTACTGTTGATGACATACAGCCTCTAAGAGATATTGCATTTTGGTTATGTAGTGAAATGTCTACTAGATTTAAACATACATGTTAATTGATTCAAATACACAACAAGTATTTACTGAAGTCACCACTGATGCTAGTAAAGACACTGTTTACATCCTTGGCTCAGGCTAAAACCACACAGTGATATTATTGACCAAAATGTATCGAAAGTTAAGTTTGTTTAGTTGCAAGCGTATTATGTGCCTACCGAGGCTTTACTATATGTTCATAAAATGTACGCTAATAGGATTGGCCTGTTCCTGCACCAAGGAGCATCTCTTGTTATTTTTTTTAAGAAGGGAGATGTAACATTCTTACGTGCTAGCCAGCACAGTATGTGCACCACAGGACACCGTAGTAGGGTGATGTAAAAAGTCCCAAGATTCAGATGTACATGAATTAACAGCGGAATAAATAAAACACACAGAGACAGTGGTGTCGATGTCATTTATTAAACGTAATTCGTCATATGTGCCAAAGGGCAAATACAACACACCCCACCTCCCCTGGTCTAGCCCCAGATGTCTCATCTGCTCTCCTGCTTGGCTGTGCCCAGCTTCCTGGTCCAGCCAGGCAGTAGTCCCCCCTCCTCCTGACTTTCTAACTTCTAACCATTTCATTCCCTTAATTCAACTGCCTGGTGCCAGCCAGAAGCAGAGAGGGATACCTCCTGCTCTGCAGCACTGCTGCACTGCCGCTGAAATCTTGGGCTGAGGGTTGTGAATAAAATCAGGGGCCAGACATTCACCGGCGCCTGCAGCTGTACAGCTGTATGCACATTGCGTACCATGAGATTCCCGATTTGTGAGCGCTCCACGAGAGAGAGATATGTGTATGTGCATATTTTTCAAGCCAATAAAGCTCTTTGAAATTTAAACTTGAAATTGAAAATTGAGAGAGAGAGAGGTTTCAGAGACATTAAAAAGGAGGAGACAGACCACTTCTTGAAATATGAATGGCATTGGCCGTAACACTTCGTGTGTGGGGGTTGCATTAAGGGAAGTCCTGCCTTTCCACCAAACGGCCAATTGCTTTGTTGGTAAAGGGGTAACCTGGAAAAAAGCAGGCCTAACATATTCTTAAGGCAAAAAATGAACACCCACAGCCCACTCTACTGTCACAGTTACACACAAATGGGGCAAAACTACTAGTGATGGGAATTCTGGTTCTTTTTAGTGAGCCTGATCATTTGGCTCAGCTCAGCAATAAGAGCCTTTCAGCTCCCAAACGGCTCTTCATTTAGTACCACTTCTTACTTTTATAATTCAGCCAAATTTAGCAATGTTTTGACCTATGATTGGTATGTGTGCACGTATATCACTTAAATTATTCACTGTAATTATACTAAACCTTATAATTTCCAGAATACCATTATTTTACATTAAGTTTGGTATAAAAACAATGTAAAAACATCAAACACTCTCACACGTGTATCGAACGTTTTATCTATATTGCACGCTGTAAAGCGTTTCGCTACAAACACTAAACAGTGCATCTGGTTCTCGTGCATAATGTATGTTACAATTCTAACATTCAGTCAGTGCATGGAGTGCCTGTGGCCGAGCAATGTGGCGAAAAGACCATCCTATTATTCTGACTTGTATTAATTAACAAAAAATAAATCGGCTCTCAGACGGGAGCCGGCTCTAGACTCGTTCGCGACCGACACATCACTAAAAATTACACAAGGAGTAATATTAGGTACCAAGCTAACGTCCTATATAATGTCTCTGATCGGCGCATTATTGCGCCAGCTTTTCCGCCAGATATCAGATGTAAAAGGCGACACAATTGTGTCTGACAGAATTAAAGTAGGCCTATAGACCATTTTTGGATTGTATGATCGTAATAGCGATCATTTATTAACATTTGACATTTATTGTACTTTTTTCCATTTCTATCGAAGCAGAAATTGCTAACTAAGTGTATCAATTAGCTAGCTTGCTTGCAAACTAAAGTTAGCTTGCTAGTCACCTGCAGCTAGCTCTTGGCACACTGAGGAAAGTAGCTGTAAAACAAACAACAAACTGTGATACACCGACTTGATTAAGCAGGCTACCGGGCATGACATGGTGACCACCTCTGAGTATTTACTGATATTCACAGATCATGTGCATTAAGTCCACTTCATATTAGGGGTGGGTGGATCGATCCAAATATCGATAGTATCAATATCAACGTTGGTATCACTATCGGATCGATAGCGTGATGAGATCAATTCTTTAGTTCCAGTTTCTTTTCTACGTTCAGTACGTTACTCCCATTTCATCAAAAAGTAGACACGTGTGTGTAAAGCACAGCTCCCTTTAAGTCTTGCCTGCTCACTCTGCTCCCCCTCCCCTCCTTGCTCTACTGTTTTGCTGTCATGTGACTCAGCAGCGCCTAGCAAACACTGTTAGTTGCACTGAGCGAGAGCATGGCAGAGAGAAAGAGGAGCGCTGTTTGGAGTTATTTTACAAGCGAAAATGAAAATATTGCAAAATGCGATGTGTGTAAGAGAGCTGTTCGTTACTGTGGCAACACCACCAATTTATACAAACATATTAAAAACCACGAAAAAGAGAACGCCGAGTTGCAACAAAAAAAAGACGAGAGGGGGAGAGAAATCCCCCAGGCACGCTGCCGACACAGAGACAAAAGTCGCTGGCAGAATCTTTTCTGCGAGTCAAAGAATATCCAGGAAGCTCCTACACAGCAGTGAAACTACTTTAGTCATATCGGATCTTCAGTTTTAGTTAATATTAATTTTCAAAGTGATACTAGTCATCATAGTTGTTACTTTAGCAGACTTATTAAATATAGACCATATTAAGACATTCAAATAACACAGTCAGCTAATTACAATGTGTTATCTAAATGAATTATTTCACTGGAAGTAAAAAATATTTTAAACCTGAAATATGAAAATGGCAGAATATAATAATCCTTTAGTGTTAACTGTCAAAGGGGCACTGGGATGTATTTAGGAAACATTTAGATATAGATATATCTATATAGATATATTTGCACCCTATTTACTTTATTTTTCTCAAACATTTGTGTGCACTTTGTTTATAAGAACTAAAGAAATGTTATGATATTGTTTCTGAACAAAAACTGAATACAAAGTCTAATTGAAAAACAGGAATTTAAGTTTTACATGTTCTCCAGTAATAATTTAATTTAATTTAACTTTATACCTTTAATAACTTTGTTTATTTTTTCAAAAAAGCCAGAGAAGAAGTGCAATGTTATTATATTTTTGTTTTTGAACAAATCCTCTAACTGGGAAGGAAGAATTTGACTTTTTTAAACATTTGTTCCCTAGTAATAGTTTTGTACACTTTGTTCTTAAAAAAGTCAGAGAAGTGTAAATAAAAGAAAAAATTGTTTTGTTATTATATAGTTATTTCTGAATAAAAACCTCAGACTGAGGAGAAAAGGAATGTAAATTTTCAATATTGATTTTTCTTTTGTGCAGATTTTATGTTAATAAATATATATTTTTTATTTGCCTAACTTTGCTTAAAATCTGTTAAGGGTTTTAACATGCACATAATTAATTAACAGTGGAAAGCAAAAATCACAAACTCATTTAGTGGTCAGAAAATGTATTCAGATTTAACATATGATGACACACTGCTTGCCCCTACATGAAAGCACATAAGCTGCTTGTTTAAGTACAAAGTATCGGTATCGGCAATACTGGCCCTATATTTCCTTGGTATCGGATCGGTAAAAAAATTTGCAGTATCGCACACCCCTACTTCATATTAGTGATGTGCAGTTCGTGAACGAACGAATCTTTGAGGTGAACTGAGTGTACTGAATCCCTAATCTAAAAGATTCGTTCCTTCCTCTTTGAAAACATGCGCGCAGCTATAAATCTCCCTCCAGTGGATATTGGATATTCGGTCTGTCCACGAAGCAGCCTATCACAAAACTGTATCAGCAGTACGTTCATGACCGCAACTAGCCAATGGCTGAAATGCTAAAATTCTCGAAGCACCTCCCACTGGCCATCTTGGCACAGCTGACGATGTGGGACAATGCAAAAGATCCGGTGACTCCACCTACTGACCTGATGAACTGTTGACAAGTTCCTCAGTTCACCAGTTCGTTCGGACTCCAAAGATTCACTGACTATGAAGACCTGGTGACTACGTGTTGCCAGAATCGCTAGTTCTCAAGTATAGCATCCTTGGGCTACATCCGCCATTGATTGTGACGATGCAAAAGGAATCAGAGCGCTTCCGTGACATTATTATAGGAATTAAAAAGTTGTTGAAGTTTGCCGTTTGAAAGTGTATCGTATTAGTTGCCCTATAGGCTGTAATTGTAGAAATCTGATAGTACTGTGTCCTCAAACAGACCTTGCTCTCAGCTGAGAACTGTCTCATTGTGGAACTGTCCACATCCTGTCCCCGTACTGTCGCTATACTTGCTGTATGCACTTTTGTAAGTCGCTTTGGATAAAAGCGTCTGCTAAATAAATAAATGTAAATGTAAAAACAATATTAAATATTATTTTGCTCATCTGTCTGCAATATTATTTTATATTTATATTTTTAGCAGTGGCATATTTTAGGTGCGCACCTTGTTTATCACAACTGCAATTTTACGTAGGCTACGATGTATTTAATGTTGACGTCACATTTGCATTTACGTGTACTCATTTAGCAGACGCTTTTATCCAAAGCGACTTACAGTACGAGGAATACATTCAAGCTACAGTATGAAAGGAGGCCTTGTAGTAGGCGCGAAGTGCTAAGGGAGCTGTAAGGAATAAAGTAAGACAATGCAGACAGAAAGATGAACCGATAAGTGCTATAAGATAAAGTGCAACAGAATAAGGTCAGGGTTAGAAATGTTAGTATGTTAGGCGAGAGGGTGAGTTCGGAAGAGGTGAGTCTTCAAGAGATTCTTGAAGATAGAGAGGGACACCCCTGCTCTTATAGCCTTTGGTAGCTCGTTCCACCAACGGAGAACTGCCTGCGAGAACTGCCTGGGCTGGGCTTGCCTTGTGCATAGGGAAGGCAATGCCAGGCGATGTTCGTGCGAGGAACGCAGTGATCGATTGAATAAAGTCCTTGAATAAAAAGTGAATAAAGTCCTTATTAATAAATACTGACAAATCAACAGTAGGCTACAAAACAAAACAGAAATATGACACACTTGTAGCGTAAAAGTTGTGAGGTCTGGATGTTTGAGTAACCTATGGAGGATTCCTCACTGAGTGCAGCAAACTTATTAGACCTGGGCCAGGTTTCAGTTAAGCCCAGTACATCAAGGTACTCCTCTGTGATAAGCTTTTCACAAGAGCATAAGAGTAAAGTGATGTTTCTCATTTTAGATATGTGTCCATTTGTGCCAACAGCCTTGTGCATCTTGCCAGCTGCTGTTTTTAGATTCATGCTTTTGTTCAGTGGCTCATGTGTATGTGTGGTAGCTTGTGGATGCAAGCTTGTGGGTGTTCACAGCAGCAATTAATCAACCTCCTGGATTGTGAACCACTTCCTAATCCTTCCGTTGGGACTAATTTCTTTGAACTATAATTAGTCTTTTCCAACTGGAATTAGTGTCTTTGAATTGGTTTGCTCTATATTACCTCATCCTGACACATAGCAACCTTCGTTCCCTGTCATCCAGTCACTTTTCCTCTGTGATCTATGCCTACCTCCTCTCTCCTAACCATTTTTCCTCAGTCAATGTAGATTATGCCACTGACAATCTATGCTCCACCCTAACCTCCTGCCTCAACTGCACATGCCGTCTCTCCTCCGGGCCAGCATGTGCGACACCCTCCTTTCTGAGGCTCTCTGTGACCATCAGACCAGGATCAGGGCAGCTGAGAGGAAATAGCAGAAATTGAGAGACCCCACTGATCTGAGCAAGTATCTCTCCTCTCCTCTTTCTGCTCCAACATCTCCACTGCCAAAGCCACGTACTACCCATAGGCGATTTTACCATAAGGCCGGGGCCACACTAGTTGCGTCGTGTGTGCATGATGGCTACGTCGCTGAACTGTTGCGGCTCGCATACGTGTGTTTGTCCACACCACCAGCGTTGCTGCTGTGGCGCTGCTACTGACAGCTCTATCTTTCTACATTGAGTTGCCTTTGATAATGGCCATCAATAATAAAATGTTTGATTTAATTTCATTATAAATTTAATTTATATTTAGTTTAGACAGGGAAAGGTTAAGAAGCGTGTGCTCAATTATATAATAATAATAATAATAATAATAATAAATAAAACATATACAGCAATCCCTCTTCACTTGGCCTGGCTCAGTTTACAAGCCATTTCCATCAATTCCATGGGGGTTTCAGGGTTCTGTTCTACAGGTTTCCAGGGGTGGTCTTATCGAGAAGTATTGCGGGACCATAATTTACGTTATAGACGCCAAACCAAATCTCAAACTGTATAAACAGATGTTCTGGGTTCAGTCTCTGTTGAATCAGAAGTGCTGTGCGATTGTCTTGCCGCTATATCTTGCTTCAAGTTCGACATTTTTTCCCCTTACAAATGGAAAAGTAGGCTCCTCTGTTATTTGTTTAATTGAAAAATATTTTGTAAAACAGCATGTTGATCATGAAGAAAATAGACTGCCTAGGACAACTTATTATCTATTTATTTTCTTCTTGTTTATATGTCATGTTACTTTTTTTTCTTCGGCTACCTGTCTATTCGCATTTTCTAAATAATATTAACATCGTTAGTTCATTTTTTCGTTGGTTTTTAGTGCAAGTTATAGACAGAAGGAAAGCCATCGCACTTTATCTTTTGCTCCGAATGCTCCGGAGGACAAACCGGCGAAGAATGTGGGTTCACCCAATAAACCAGAGAAGGAGACAACTTGGAGCTTTTCACCATCTTGCTGCTGAACTGCATCTTGATAAGGACAAGCACCTGAAGTATTTCAGAATGAGTGTGAGGAAATGGTTCATCTTCTTTCCTTGACTATATAGTATACATGTAGCCTCCACTTTCCCCTTTAATAACATGCAGTAGGCGATTTGAGGGGGATGCTATCCCCCTTGTTAGCAAAATGACCAAAATACAAACCCCTTGTTAACCTGCCATCCCCCCTCTCTATCCCCTAGTTAGTAGCAGAGCGAGTGATGAGTGTGCATCAGCCATCCCCCCTGTTAAAAATTAACAAATCACCTACTGATAACATGCGATTGCTAAAACGGTTAAAAAAATTGTATTTTTTTTCATGTGTGTGACAGTGAAACTACAGTGAAAGGTGTCAGTTATGTAATGTTGCTGGTATGATGTCAATATGAGTATCAACACATTGTTTTTACTGCCTATTTTTGCTGAGAACCGCGCGCATCATGCGAAAAAAATAGGCTCCATGCTGAAAGTCTAGAAGATGACTTGCAGCTGCAGTGAGGCTTGAGCCGTGTCTGAGACGCGCTGCTCACGCGGGCTGTGTGGCAGCTCTAACCCGTTAACATGGGCGCCGAAATGAAAATCAAGATGTTCTGCGACCGTCACGCACACGCGACGCAACTGGTGTGCCCCCGGCCTAAGGCATAGGTAGGCAATTGCTTGGGGCCTCATCCGCAAAAGGGCCTCCTGAATTTGTGTGTCTTTTTTTTTTTAATTATAAAAAAAAATTCCTTTCTTGTCACTCCAAACGAAAGATAATCTGTAATAGATAAAAATAAATTTGTCTACATGTAAATGTGGGTTTATCCAATTAAATATATTTGCCAATATTTATTGTCACCCACATTTCACATTTAATGGACTATTCCACCTTGACCTTCCAACTTTGCATGCTGCATTTGCGCCAAATCAAATGATGTAGCAATTCGAGTTACCATCAGAGACAGTCACTATCTTTGTGAAGAGATGAAGCGTTTTCAAAGTGGATTTGAGAAGACAAAGAGGAAGAAGGAAGATGCCCAGTTTAAGGAAAGTTTGCCTAAACTGATGAAATTCTTTAATAAAACAGCCAGAGACTCCACGACAGAGGAGCAACAAGTAACGGATGTTACAACAGGTGTAACGTTAGTTGAAGAAGCTGAGCTAGCTAACGTTAGCAGCCTTACTGCTGCCTCAGCCTGTTGTGCACCCACCGCACCTACAACTTCTAGCATCAGTGCCTCTGCTGGTTGCGGTGAACCAGCTACAGTGCGGCAGGAAAGTGTCAGAGGCAACACCGACAGACAGCAGCAGCCCACCACAAACCAGACACCCACTCGGACCGCTCCAGCTCCAAAAGTCCAAATGTGCTACCGTTAAATTAAAGCAAGTAACACTTTCAGTTTCCATCATGTCAGAAATGATTAGGTATCTTAGTTGAACCACCTCAAAGAAAATTTGCTATGTGGGAAACTTATTCCAGTATTCAGAACACTGTTTTAAAATTGATGCATGCCACAAAATAAGCATTAGCTAGTTAAATATAACAACAACATGTTTGGGAAACCATGATGGTGTAAAAATAGTGTGATTTCCCAAATGCTGTCAAAGCATTTGTTTACACTGGGAAATGTACTGTCAGATCACAGACCCTATACTATAAGGAATTATCACAGCAGAAAAACCCAAATTACATAGGCTCACTCCTACACACCTTGGAGTATTATGCATGTGCAAAATCAGTCATCTTACACCACACTACATCAGGAGTGTTACACTTAAACACCCACAAGACAAGAAGAAACAGTTTATTGAGGAGTGAAGTTCTAATGGCCCCAGAACCATTTGACCACACTCTCTTGCAGTCACATGCATTGTTCATTAGTAGTGAAAATTATTTGTCTGTAATGGAATCCATTTTATCTATGTCTGAACTTAATGGCATGCTGGAGTATGTGGTAAATAGTTTTTTGGTCTTAAATAGCAAAAAAGGCTCATAAATGCATATAAGGAATCATATTGTACGTATTGAAACACAGACAGAGTTGTGAAACAAATGTTCCAGAAGATGGTGCTAATGTGCACAATAACACCTATCAGGCATCTGTTGAAGGATACTGAAAATGCAGATGTTTGCACAGGTTCAGGTTGTTACGTTTTTTTTTTTATTATTACATTTTTCAGTTTACATTTTATAAAACGGTGGGCAAATAAAAAAAAACTTGAGAGAACTAAATATTGATTATAACCCCACTGTGCTCTTGTGAGTTTTGTGCTTCCATGCACAAGTGAGCTCCACGTTACTGTGTATGTCTTACCAAATGGCAAGTGATATTCACTGATAAGCATGTCATTTCAGATTATTTCAGCCAGGTTTAACACATTGCTGCTAAACTGTGTGAAAGAAACAGGCTTAACAGGGTTTCTTAGATCTGTGAAACAGGCAGGGTTCACTCAGGGCTGCTAAACTGTCTGAATGAGTCAGGATTTATTGAGGGCTGCTTAACTGTGTGAATGAGTCAGTCTTATTGAGTGGTTGCTAAACTGTGTGAAAGAGGCAGTCTTAATGAGTGGCTGCTAAACTCTGTCACTGAGCTAAGCTTAACTCAGGGCTGCTAAATTGTGTGAATGAGATAGGCGTACCTCAGGGCTGCTGAACTCTTCAGTGAGATAGGCTTAACACAGAGCTGCTAAACTGTGTAAATGAGGCAGGGTTAACACAGTGCTGCTAAACTGTTTAAATGAGGCAGGTTTAACTGAGGATTGCTAAACTCTGTCAGTGATGCAGGGTTAACACAGGGCTACTAAACTGTCTGAATGAGGCAGATTTAACAGAGGTGGGCTAAACTAAGTAAGGTAGGCATAAATCTCAGCTGCTCACTTGTGTCATTTAGGCAAGCTTAATGAGTGGTTTCTTAATTGTTTGAAAGGGTAGGGTTAACTCAGGGCTGTTACAGAGTATGAATGAAGCAGGCTTAATTGAGGGCTACTAAGCTATGTCAGTGAGTCAGGCTTAACCCAGGGCTGCTAAACTGTGTAAATGAGGCAGGCTTAACACAGGGCTTGTAAGCTCTCTGAAACAGGCAGGCTTCACGTAGAGCTGCTAATCTGTGTCAGTGAGGCAGTCTTAATGAGTGGCTGCTAAACTATGTCAATGAGGCAGGTTTAACACAGAGCTACTAAACTGTGTGAATGAAGCAGGCTTCTCACAGGGCTGCTAAACTATGTCAGTGAGGCAGGCTTAACACAGGGCTGCTAAACTGTGTAAATGAGGCAGGCTTAACACAGGGCTGCTAAACTGTGTGAAAGCGTCAGGCTTGACTCTAGGCTGCTAAATTGTGTGCAAGAGGCAGTCTTAATGAGTGGCTGTTAAACTCTGTCACTGGGCTAAGCTTAACGCAGGGCTGCTAAATTGTGTGAATGAGATAGGCTTACCTCAGGGCTGCTGAACTCTTCATTGAGGTAGGCTTAACACAGAGCTGCTAAACTGTGTAAATGAGGCAGGTTTAACAGAGGGCTGCTAAACTCTGTTAGTGAGGCAGGCTTGATGATGGGTTGCTGAACTGTTTGAAACAGGCAGGCTTAACACAGTACTGCAAAACTGTGTGAATGAGGCAGGTTTAACGCAGTGCTGCTAAATTGTGTGAATGAGGCAGGTTTAAAGAGTGGCTGCTAAGCTGTGTAAATGAGGCAGGTTTAACACTAGGCTACTAAACTATGTGAAAGAGGCAGGCTTATCCCAGGGCTGCTAAACTGTGTCAGTGAGGTAGGCTTAATAACTGGCTGCTGATCTCTTCAGTGAGGCGGTCTTAACACAGGGCTGCTAAAATGTGTGAATGAGGCAGGCTTGACTGAGGGCTGGTAAACTGTGTGAATGAGGATTGTGGGAATTGATAATTGAGGATTGAGAATGAGCATGTGGGAAATAAGAACCTTAGACAAGACTACTTCATGGGTGGAAAAAAACTAGAATGTGCTCAATTTGAAAAGGAGTGTGAATGAGGATTGTGGGAATTGATAATTGAGGATTGAGAATGAGCATGCGGGAAATAAGAACCTTAGACAAGACTACTTCATGGGTGGAAAAAAACTAGAATGTGCTCAATTTGAAAAGGACTTGGGAGTAATGGTTGACCCAAGCTTAACAGGATCTAGGCAGTGTGCTGTAGCAGTAAAAAAGGCCAACAGGATGCTGGGATATATAGCCAAAAGTATTGAGTATAAATCTAAAGAGTTTATATTGAAATTATACAATGCCTTAGTCAGACCGCACCTGGAATACTGTGTGCAGTTCTGGGCACCGCACTATAAAAAAGATATTGAAGTTCTAGGAAAGGTTCAAAGAAGGGCAACTAAATTAGTTCCTGGCATGAAATATAAAAGGTACGAGGAAAGACTCAAGTTACTTAACCTATTTAGACTAAGCGAGAAGAGGCTTAGGGGTGATTTAATTGAGGTATTTAAATTTATAAAAGGAATCAATAAGGTTAACTTATTAGGTTAGATTCTTTAGGGTGAGTTCAGTCTGTAAAACAAGAGGACATAAATGGAAACTAGTTAAGAGTACGTTCCGCACTGATGTAAGGAAATATTATTTTACACAGAGTTATCAATACATGGAGACACTTGCTGTGTTCAAGTCTAGACTTGATGCAGTTTTGGATACTCTTTAATTAAGAAATGGCGAGCTTAGTTGGGCCGAATGGCCTGTTCTCGTCATCATATGTTCTTATGTTCTTATGACATACATTCCTGCAATCACACCTATGTTCTGTTTTATGCTTACACAAATTTAAATATTCTGTAATAATAATCATCTTGTTGCAATACCAAGTTAAGTTCAGGTTCTGAAAAAAGGAGGACTGTTGTTACATGACACACAGACTACTTCCTTCCAATACATTTTAACATATTAAATGAGGTACGCCTTGTTTTAAACTTGAAGAAATAGAATCTATGTACACAAGTGTTTAAAAATATTAGCAAGCCACCTAGCAACCTAGCACCGCTTTCATATATGAAACTACGCTACAGAAGGCAAGCCGGTTAGACTGAATAAAGCAAAAAGAATGGAACGAACTGCTTACCATATCACGAATATCAGGTTATTCAGACTCTGCTATGTTCTATTTTACAGTTACACAAATTTAAATAATCTGTAATAACAATCTTATTGCAATGGCAAGTTACGTGCAGATTCTACATAAGGACGACTATTGTTACATGAGAACCAGACTACTTCCTTCCAATACATTTTACCATATTAAATAAGGTAGGCTTTGTTTTAAAGTTTGACAAGTAGAATCAATGTACACAAGTATTTAAAATATTAGCAAGTGGTAGATGATTTTAACAAAAATATTTTAGCCAGTGGTCATTCAATAAAAGATCTCGTGGCAATAAATGGTTTCAAGCAGCATGTTCAAGAGCCAACATCAGATGCAGGAACTCTCATAGATCATGTTTATAGTAACACAGAAAAAGAACTCAGTGTAACTGTTATGTCAACATACTTTAGCTTTCATGAGGCCATTTCCATCTTAATGTAATATTTTGTTTAAAATAAATTCTCATAATGAGATTCATCATCAGGAATTATTGATAATGAATTCAGGGCTGCAAATCCCCTTCATGCAAGTAACATGTGGGGTGTTTGTTTCCGAAATTGTTTCATGAACTATTACTCATATTTTTCCCACTCAAAAGACCAGTACCTTGACGTGGTGAGTGGGCTTTCAACTAAATCTGGTCTTTAGTAATAGTGTAGACATTAGACAAATATATGTTTGTATGTATGCATGATAATACTGTATATCTAATGTCAGGGTTTCCCAGTCTGACAGTTTTCCAGATTCTACCACATGAACTATTCCTTGGATGTTATGTTTTGCAAGTAGCAAAATAAGTATTCGTCATGAAAGTCTTCACATTGTGATGTTACTTATGGAATTTTTCTTAAACTACTTCTAATACCACTTCTTAGCATTCTGCTGTTTCTTCATACTTCCTAACATTACATGATAAAAGTATGTTCATCAAAACCTAATGACTAACGCCTAATCAAATGATCAAGTTGTATTTGAACCAATTGACCTCTTTTTAACCATTTTTACATTTATTTCCAGAGCTTGCTCAACGTACACACAGAATAGTCGATTGCCTACAGCCTCCACATTATTTCGCTGATTATTAGAGTGATCCTGTTTTGGCTTGCAATAAATCACATTGTTTAAAAAATGTTTGTGGACGTTTCTTGTGAATTGTTTAACAGATGTATCTTACATGGTTAACAATTTATATAACAATTAAACAAGCTGATGAGAATTAATATCTTATTACTTGAACAGTCTCTTCTTTGTATACTTTTTTCCTGCACAACATAATTCCATAATTACATTAACACCTTCAGTGCTTTCAAAACAAATTAAACAGCACAATTCAATCACATACATTCGTTTAATCGCAGCCACGTTATGTTGTATAGTTACACAAATTTAAAAATTATGTAATAATAATCATCTTGTTACAATAGCAAGTTACGAGCACATTCTACATGAGGAGGACTGTTGTTACATGACACACAGACTACTTCCTTCCAATAAATTTTTACCATATTGAATGAGGTACCCTTTGTTTTAAAGTGTGAGAAGAAGAATCTATGGACACAAGTACTGATTCTGCTGTTTCCAACGATAAACATAATTTAACACAAGATCAGCTGCAGCTGAGTTAAGCGTATTTACTTTCAGTGATGAACGGAATCCAGCTTGCTATTTAAATACGTTGTGATTTACAGATCCAACGTTATTTCAAATTGACTGTCATAATAACATACAGCTAATCTTACAGTTGCCAATTCATTATCATGGCCTCTAGTGAAAAGAATGCTCTCACTGGGTGGAAATTTCACCATTTCACCAAATAGTTAATTTTACCACAGACACTGCAAGCAACCTGTTCTGACAACTTTAGTACTGTTAGCTAGGTAGCTAGCTACCAAAATAACATTATAGTTAGTAAATTCACATAGTTACCGCCAGTGTGCGAAATACCCCGTGGCAATCAAGGGGTCCCCTACCCATACTTGCCAACATTTAGGTTTCAAAATACGGGAGGTTTTTTCGGCGGTGGTGCGTTGGATAGTAAATAATTGTATGGGTTTCCGCGGAGTCTTAAAAAGTGTAATATAAAGTCTAATAAAACGTCTATATTGCACACTAGGTCTTAAATTACATTTAGTTAAGTCTAAAATATGCACGTTCATTTCATTACGCTTCTTCCGTCGTCTTTTTCTCTTTTTTTTGAGAAATGCGTTGGTGGTTTACATGGTTGGTTCCGTGTGTTGTAGTTCTTTCGAACGGATCCAGGTATTAGTGCACGGTGTAATAAAAATACATAGCCTATGAGACCTACGTGGAACTGATAACTGGTAGCCAGCAAACAGCCCGGTTAGAATTTATCGATGTACTCTGCCTGCCAGGGAAAGATTTCGGCTCCTGAACCAAACTGGCTATCTTGTAAGTTTGTGAAGTTATTGGAAAGTATGGGAAAGTGTAAATGTAATAACGCCTGGCTCGAAATTGACAGATTCAGGGGCTGGTTACAACCAGTTCTAAAGAATCCCTTTGAAGCCTACTGTTCATTTTGTAAAAAGACACTGAAGTTAGGCACGCTTGATACATCAGTCATACAACAGCGACATTGACGACATTGGCGAACTTTTCCTTTGAGAGTAAGGACCAAAGTCTTTCAGAATCAAAGAAAAGCTTAGTGTGCTTAAAAGGTCTCCAAAGTATTATAAACACATTTATAAATGTTCATACATTTCATACTGCATTATAAACTAGTGTGAGTGCACTCAAACAGTGTTATGGTATAAGCCCTATACAACCTGTGTGGAGTTACGGCTCCATAAAGAGTATCGGGAGAATAAACAGCATTTAACAAATTTGCTCTTGATCTTTTATGATTTGATCTGTGAATGGCAATAAATTTTGTCACTTTGAAAGTAACTCTGGGACTCTGATCTTACTTACTTTCTCGTACCTCATGTAAGTCTTAAATTTCATCCATAATGGTCTTAAAAAGGTCTTAAGTCTTAAATCTAACTTGCTGAAACCTGCAGAAACCCTGGTAGTGTGTAGATTGTGTTTCATAGACGATCTGGCAGCTTGGGTAGCGTCAGACAAACATGCAAAACTTATGGATCCGTGTATGACAATTAATCATAATAAAGTTTGCTATGGAAATTACGGGAGTTTCCCGGGAGAAACAACAAAACGGGAGGGCGCTGGGAGATGGCTTTTGACTCATTGCAATGAAAAGCAAATACATTATTTTGTGTTTACATCCCAGTTTGAACGTGTGGCATAGCTAGCTGGTTGGACGCTCAATGCGCGGTTACCAGGCAACCAGCTACTCGGTTGGCGGTCAGGAAACACAATCAATTCCCTATTCCTATAAATAGGTTGTGGTAGCCAAAGAGAAAAGAGAACGTCTTACCTGTTTGGTTCCGGTTTTCCCCTGGGCACTCTGAATACATGTCCCGAGAAGGTAGGCTGGCGTCTTCATCCACTTGTCGTACTGCTTTTGGCAAATCTGACGAGACTTGTTCATTCTAGGTTCCTGTGGACAGACGGGCGCTGCTTGATTGAGATCGCTGTCATTATATTCCCAAGGTAAAGTGACAAACTAAATAAGATGTAAAATATCTGTAGTTGAGAGTGTCGGTTTCCCTGGCTCTTTACCCTCTTAATTCTTGCAATGATAGCTACATGAAGCATTCTACTCCTCATGGTATATATTGCACAAAGTGGGGAGAACCTGCTAAGAAAAGATTACATCGAGATAACACTCGTTTTAACTGCTTTTCCTATTTTTATTTTTAGGATGGCTGGCTGCTGTTTTGCCTGAGTGTTTTAGCTAGCTAGCTTTTATCAATTGTTGCTAGCGCATATCGTGTTACCAGACCCACGGACTTGCCTAGCAAGCAAGCCCCCTTTCCCAGTAGCTAGCAAGCGACGGGTTGCTTACATTCTGTGTGGTGTCGGGTATCGATAATCTTTAGCTTAGTGGACAAACCAACTGTAGAGTTGGGGCTCGGCCTCCGTTTTGTTTTAAAATTGTTTTCTTTTTGGTTGAGTGTGTGCGCGGTGTGAGACTCCGTGTCGGTGGAGACGGGTGACCGCGCGCTTCGGAAGGGGATCTTTTGTTCACTTAAGTGTGGGTGTGCGTGTGCAGACATTGAGTCACCTGAGGTTGTTTCACTTATTTGTGCTTCACCATTTTGCAGTGTGTGAATGTCGGCTACGGTCACGTGTGCTTGGTTGGTCCCTTTCCGGTAAGTCACTGACTCTCCCCGGTAGCTCTCTCACCCGCAGGCATTACAGCCGTACCTCCCCTACTGGCGTGGAGGAGGAGCAACTATTTTTTATTGATAAAATCTGTGTTTTTTGTGTGTGTGTTTTAATACTTGTGTTTGCTTTTGCTGTAATAAACAATATTTTTTTTTTTATGGGATTCACGTCTCTGGTTGCTTCATTAAATTGAAGGGGCCTGTGTAAGAAACCAACGTGTTACCACAAAGGGGTAGAGAATTAATTCTTTGGGTGCAACTCCCAAGGTGGCGTAGTTTGCATAGTAGCTCCTGCTACAAACGAAAAATAATATGAGCCCTGTGTTGGAGACAATGCAGACATTTGCTGTGATTTCAACACCGGATTACTCGACAAGGCTTCGTCACACAGAGAAATATAGTATCATCGGAAAAGGTAAGTTCTGCTGTTTATTTTGATATGCGGTACGTTGTGAAGCGATAGGGACTAAATGACTCATTCAACCGAGAAGCAGGAGTGTGAAAATGGGTGAAGAAATTAGTAAAGATATTACTTTGCAGAAGTTTTATCTTTCTTCATAACTTGATTACTTAGGTATGTACAAATATGTGACTAGCATCATTACAAAGTTCAGGTTCTGCTTTTCTCTGTGATATGTGTTCCATATCTATGCAATGACGAGTAGGCTAATTCAAACAAGAGTAATGGGTGTGGAGATGGATGCAGAGCTGTATACAGATTGTAGCTATGATTAAATTTGATGTAAATTCAAAATTATTTTTCTCGCCAACATTTTGTCGCATAGACAAGCAACGAGCATCGTTAGCGATGAATTCTTCGTGAGCAATTCAACCGAGAAGAAGGGATGTGAATTTGGACGCAGGCTGCGTCTGTCGGGCTTTAAGGGTTAAAAGACATTTTAGTGACAATTGAAAGTGACAAAAGTTTTTGAAGATTTTTCCAGAGCCCCTCCCCCAGTTTTTGCTGTTGAGGCTTTCAGGGGGTCTCAAGTGTGAATCAAGCGGTCTAGGACCCCCAAGACCCCCGTATTTCGCACCGCTCTGGCCAGGAGCTTGTCCGCGGTCTCCAGGAGGTCTCCAACCTAAACACCAGGCAGGCAACAGACCATGCAAGATTCCTTGTCGCGCGAACACACAATGCTATCTACTTTTCTAATGATTGAGTCCCCCACTATCACCAACTCCCTTTTCTTGGAGGATGAGGCCACCTGGATTCCCTGGGGCTCTTCAGTCCTCCCACTCTCTTTGTTCCTAACAAAGAACATAAAACATTATATTAGGCTAAACAATTTCACTAGCACATCCAATCCAATCCAAACGTAACAGAAAGTAATTAGGTTATGTTACTTTAATATTGTGACATGACCTGGCAACATATTCCATGTATTAATAACTCTTTGTGTAAAATAATATTTCCTTATATCAGTGTGGAACTTACTCTTAACTAGTCTCCATTTATATCCTCTTGTTTTACAGACTGAACTCACCCCAAAGAATCTATTATAGTTAACCTTATTGAATCCTTTTATAAATTTAAATACCTCAATTAAATCACCCCTAAGCCTCCTCTTGCTTAGTCTAAATAGGTTAAGTAACTTGAGTCTTTCCTCGTAGCTTTTATATTTCATGGCAGGAACTAATTTATTTGCCCTTCTTTGAACCTTTTCTAGAGCTTCGGTATCTTTTTTATACTGCGGTGCCCAGAACTGCACACAGTATTCCAAGTGAGGTCTGGCTAAGGCATTGTATAATTTCAATATAACCTCTTTAGATTTATACTCAATACTTTTGGCTATATATCCCAGCATCCTGTTGGCCTTTTTTTACTGCTGCAGCACACTGCCTAGATCCTGTTAAGCTTGGCTCAACTATTACTCCCAAGTCTTTTTCAAATTGAGCACATTCTAGTTTTTTTCCACCCATGAAGTAGTCTTGTCTAAGGTTCTTATTTCCCACATGCAAGACTTTACATTTAGCTAAATTGAATGTCATCTGCCAGGTATCTGCCCACTTTTGGATGCTGTTTAGGTCTTCCTGTATTACCTTGGTTGATTCTATACTGTTGGCTAGACCCCCTAGTTTTGTGTCATCTGCAAATTTTACTACTAACCTCTGCATCAAGATCATTTATGTATATAAGAAATAGCAAAGGCCCCAACACCGATCCCTGCGGGACTCCACTTCGTACAGGATCCTGCACTGATACAATTCCTCCCACAGTTACAGTCTGCTTTCTATTAGACAACCAACTTCAAACCCACTCGGTGATAGCTTCTATAATTCCTGCAGATTTCATTTTCAGTATGAGCCTCTTGTGCAGAACTTTGTCAAATGCCTCTTGAAAGTCCAAATAGATAATATCATAAGCTTGGTTTGAGTCCAGACATGCTGTAGCTTCCTCAAAGAAGTCCTGCGAAAACCATGTAGGCTATCATTTAAAACACCATTTCGTTCCAGGAATAATTGCAAATTATCCCTAATGATGGATTCTAGTATTTTGCATGCGATACAAGTTGAGCTGACAGGCCTATAATTTCCTGGTTCAGTCCGGTCTCTTTTCTTGTAGATAGGTACTACACTGCCATGTTTCCAGTCATCTGGCATTTCTCCAGTTTTAATGGATTGCTTAAAAATAACTGTCAGAGGCTTGTAAACCACCTCTGCTAGTTCTCTGAGAACTCTTGGATATATTCCATCGGAGTCTGCTGCCTTATTTGTTTTAGGTTTTTGAAGTTTATCTAGTACTTCTGCATCATTTAAATCAATTTCCTCTATAAGTCTCTGAGAACTGACTGCACCTGAAGGCATATGCGAAAACACGTCACTAGTGAAACTCTCCACAAAGTAACTGTTTATTGTATCGGCAATAGCTTTGTTATCGTAAACCATAACGCCATCCTTATTTTTTATACCTCTTATTTCATCCTTAACTATGCTTTTTCTACCGTAATATTGAAAACAACGTTTAGAGTTACTCATTGCATCTAGTGCAATCTGTCTTTCAAAACACCTTTTAGCTTCCCTTAGTTTTTTCTTAACTTCAGCTCGCATGTTACTGTATTCAATCTTATTACTATCTGAGCTCTCCAACTTGTATTTTCTAAATAATGTCCTTTTTTGTTTCAAACTGTTCCGTAGGGACTTATTCATCCGCTGTGGATGCTTCTTTTTCAGCTTCCCTTTTCTCACTTCCAGAATGAATTTTCACTGTACATCCAGAATAATCGTTTTAAATATGCACCACATTTCTTTGACAGTTTTACCACCTAGAAGAGGTAACCAGTTTATATTCCTTGTATAATCACGCATTTTAATAAAGTAAGCCTGTCTAAAGTTGAATACTCTAGCATTGGAGAATGCAGACTTAACTTGCCTAAAAACTTCAAATGTAATTGAACTATTGTCACTTGTAACGAGTAGTTCCCCTACCTCAATACTGCAAATTCTATCAGGATTATTACACAGAACCAGATCTAGGATTGTGTTCTCTCTCGTGGATTGAGTAAAAGACTGTATCAAGAACAGTCATTTACAACATCCAAAAACTCTTCCTCACATTTACCTTGACCTGACACAGCTTCCCAATTAATTGAAGGGTAGTTGAAGTCCCCCATTACTATTGTCTCACCCTCCTGACATGCTAGTTTAATGTTATCAAAGAGCATACTACTGACATTGCTGTCTGAGGCTGGTGGCCTATAGCATACTCCAACATTCAGACCTTTTTCATTTTCCCCCAATATCTTAATCCATATGTCTTCACTAACACCAAGGGGCTCCATTCCTGGTATTTCCTGAATATTAAAGTTATCCTTTACATAGAGAGCTACGCCTCCTCCTCCTCTATTGATTCTATCTTTTCTTAGCAGCTTGTATCCCTCTACGTTGTACTCATCCCCATCCCCTGCACCAAGCCACGTCTCTGTAATCCCAACAACATCAAAGTTACTATTACTCATAACGGTTTCCAGATCGAGAATTTTATTTTTTATGCTTCTAGCATTTAAACAGAGGAATTTCAGGGTACCACGTGTGCCTCTCTTGCCCTTCACCCCCGCCCCCAACTGCTCAGAACCACCTCTATTACAGTGCTGCTCTGACTGATTTACAAGCATCGTTTCCTCACTACCAAGAAAATATTCAGCCATGGTGTGTTCTATTCCAGCAGTCTGTCTATCCCTGCCCATCTCACTGTATAAACTCCCTGCCCCCCCCCCCCCCCCCCCCCCGACCCTAGTTTAAATAACCCTCTGCTACCCTAAGCATACGCTGGCCCAGTGCAGCTGTACCTGCTTGTACAGGTCACCCCTGTTCCAAAAGGAGTCCCAGTGCCCCATAAACCTGTACCCCTCTTTCCTACACCAGGTTTGTAGCCACGTGTTAAACCTCCATATAAAGGCTTGCTTCCCTTTGCTTGCATGTGGTACTGGTAGAATTCCAGAGAAGACTACCGTGGAGGTTCTGCTCCTAATCTTCCCCGCTAGCTCAATAAATTTTTCTTGCAGAACCCCGAACCTACCCTTTCCTATGTCATTGGCTCCAACATGGACCATGACCACTGGATCCTCCCCCGCTCTGGCCAGGAGCTTGTCCACGCTCTCCAGGAGGTCTCCAACCTGGGCAACAGACCATGTGAGATTCCTTGTTGTGCGAACACACTATGCTATCTACTCCTCTAACTGAGTCCCCCACTATCACAAACTCCCTTTTCTTGGAGGATGAGGCCACCTGGGTGCCCTGGGGCTCTTCAGTCCTCCCACTCTCAGGATCGTGGGCCAACTTGTCCTGCAGTGGCACAAAACGGTTGGTCACCACGATCCCTGGAGATGCCGCCCCTCTTGGAATTTTGTGCCCCTTTCTACGCCTACGCCCTACTGTAACCCAGCTCTCTCACCCTATCTAATCTGTATCTTCCCCCCTACCCGGCTTGGGTGAGCACACTATCTCTCTATAGGACGTACTAATCAGTTCCTGGAACTCTAACTATTCAGCATTACTGTGGAGTCCAACTAGTTGGGCCTCGAGATCAAGAATCTTGTTCTCCAAGTGCTCAACAAGTCGGCAACGGTCGCAGATGAACTCATCCTGGAGGTCTCCCTCCAGAAATCCGATCATCCGGCAACTCTCACAGAGTTTTGGCCACATCTTTTGCCCTAACTGAAATGCTTTCCCTAAATAAAGATTTACTGCCGAGACAGAATTACCAGCTAAAAAAGTGCTATAAGCTCCGAGATGGCTCAGAACAGTCAAAGGCAGAAATCAAGCACAAGAAATGCCACTTAGCCTAAATACAATAAAACTACGTTTACAGTTCAGCAGACGCGCTAACACAACCAGAATAAGAATATCCTAAAATCTGACGATGAAAAATAGTAGAAAAAAAGTAAACAAGCGAACCGGCTGGCTAGCTAAACTACCCGACTAGCTAGCTAAAGTGTGCTGCTTAATTATTTAAGGATTTGCTCCTGAGAGGGCGAAAAATCACAAAAAACCCCTCCTCGGATAGAGGCGAATTAGCTACGACGGAGGGAAAAAGTGGAAAATTCCCTCTCTGTCCCCTAATGGCAACAAAAGATTCAACTGTAGGAGCAGATCAGACCTACCTTATGTAATAGCTAGGTAAATAGCCCCAATTTTTATTTTTATCTTATTGAATGTAATAGCACATAGACCACTCCACAAACACAGCAGGAACTCGTCCAGGCTAGAGCAATCGAGCAAGAGCAAGGGATTCTAGATTTGTTTTACAGAATGAAAATTGATACAGCCATGCTTCAAGAGACGCATCTCTTGCAAAAGGACGTCAGGAGACTGAATAATAAACACTGCCGTGTACTGATCTCCTCATGTTCGATAAAACTAGAGGGGTCGCGATTGTGGGGAAACGCACCCTAAAATTGACTGTACTTGGGGAAGGGAGCGACACCGAGAGTAGGATCGCTTTGTAAAAACAATGATATGCGGCAGGAAAATTGCATTTGTGAATGTTTATGCGCCTAACTCATACGACCATAGTTTCTTTGATAATTTAACCAAGACTGTATTAGATTTGTCAGGGTTCTGTCTGGTCGTTGGGGGCGATTTTCATGCGGTATGGGAGCACTCACTAGATATGACTGGTTCAGTGGCAGGGAGGAATCAACACCTGGCATCCATGGCGTTAAGAAGGTGGGCATCGGAAGTTTCAGTAATAGATATGTGGCGTACGCTAAATCCCACAACTAGGTCTTATTCTTTTTTTTCAAACAGACATAAGACTTACTCGAGGATCGATTATAATTTTCGCATCCAGGGACATACTTAAAGATGTTGCCGATATATTATTAATACCTGTTGCTCTTTCAAATCATATTGTTAAGTGTTCGATACAGCTATCAGAATTATCGGACGAGCGGCTAAATGGCGTTTCAGCACCACTTTGCTGCGGAATGAATCGTTTAAATTACAGTTTAAAGTACAGCTGGAAGATTTCCTACGTTTTAATAAAGGTTCCGTAGACGATCCTCGGATAATTTGGGAGGCAGTTAAAGGTTTTGTCAGAAACAACGCGATATCTTACGCTTCCAATCTAAATAAAACTCGGTTACAAATCATTTTCACTCGAAAATCATTTAGGGAGGCTCGAAAACGCATTGCAGGTAAAGTTTTGTGACAGAACTGCTGCAGAACGTGTTATTGTCAGGAAAGATCTTAATTTATTAGAACGTCACCGGGAAGAATTCCTCATTCATAAGGTTAGACAACGATACTATTTCAACGGATCACGTCCCAGTCGGCTTTTGGCTTTACGTCTCCGTGCAAATGAACATTTTACCGATATTGCTGCAATAGGGAGAGAATTGCTTAGTGAACCTATGCGGATAAATTCAGAATTTCGTTCTTTTAATGCTAATCTGTACAAATCGGATATTTCTTACAGTCAAAAGGAATGCGAACATTTCCTTCAGGACTTGCAGTTACCACGCCTCGCTCGGAGTACCCATTACGTTACAGGAATTCGAGGACGCGGTGCGCAGCATGAGTAAAAGGAAGATCACCAGGCCTGGATGGGATTGCTCCAGAATTCCTCTTGACATTTTGGTCACAATTAGGCCCTCTGATACTTGACATGATTCATTCGGCAGTAAAGAAGGGATCTTTTACGAATGATTTGAACACGGCGGTCATCTCTTTATTGTTAAAAAAGACAAGGATCCACAAGATTGCGGTAGCTATAGACCCGTCTCTTTAATTAATTCAGATGCTAAGTTATGCCAAAGTACTTGCTCACCGTTTGGAAAGACACGTGACGAAACTAATAGCCTACACGATGACCAGACAGGCTTTATAAAATCTCGTCTTGCATCGGATAATGTGCGTAGGTTAGCCTACTACATATCATCCACTCAGCAACAGAATTAGATTCGCCATGTGCAGTATTGTCCCTGGATGCAGAAAAAGCATTTGACCGGTTGGAGTGGCAGTATCTTTGGGCGGTTTTGGAACACATCGGTCTCGGGAATGAATTTATACATATGGTAAAGGTTTTATATGATAATCCACCAGCTATGGTGGATTATCATATAAAACATCATAATATCAGGTTATAAAATCAATTGTCTTAAATCATCTCTTTTTCCCCTCAATGAAAAAAGGAGAACTGCAAACATCCCGGTGACATTACCTGTAGTTTCTCACTTTAAATATTTGGGGGTTGATATCCCCTTCTGTACAAACCACAGTCACAGTAAATTGCACTTATATTTTTAAGAAAGTGTGTGAAGATTTGGACAGATGGGACCAACTTCCCAGTTCGTTTCGGAAATGAATGTATTACCTCGGGTGAATTTTATCAGCTCTATGCTCCCTCTTTCCCCCTCCACTGATTTTTGGGACAAGCTGCATTCAAAGGTCTCTAAATTCATATGGAACAGTAAACGTCCAAGAATTAAGCAATCAACCCTGCAGAGAGATAGGAGGGATGGAGGTTTATCTGTCCCCAATTTTGAATTTTACGTGTGGTCTTTTGTTCTGCGGTCGCTCAGTACATGGTTTAATCCTAAACCAGATGTCTCTTGGCATTTTTAGAAGAGAGGCTGGTCCATCAGGCTTCAGGAACTGACTTATCAAATGTTCCACTCAAATTTTCTAAATTAAGATTTGGCCCTATAGTCTCTTACCTGTTGACGGTTTGGCGTCTTGTGGAAAAACACACAAAATAGTTTTTCATTGTAATTCTCCTATATTTAATAATTTCTCATTACTGGCAGATCTATAACCTATCCTGCATGGTCAAAAAAAGAATACATACACTGAACAATTAAGGGTGTAACCGTACGTGTATTCGTACCGAACCGTCACGGTGCGGACGTCACGGTTCGGTGCATGCAGTCGTACGGAGAATACGCGACATTTATGTGCGAAGATTGATGAACGTAATGCGGAACCATTTTACAAGCGCCAGTTCCACCTGGAAACCTTAAGCTGTAAAGCTTTAGCAAGTTTAGCTCAAGCTAATTGGCGTCTGACTGAGTCAGTCACACTATGCCGAGTGTAAACAATGCACAGGAGCTAGAAGACCCGCCTGCTTCTTTTAAATCAGCTGTGTGGGAAAATTTTGGGTTCCCAGTGAACTACGACAACAATGGAGAGCGAGAGGTGGATCGGACGAGGACGGTGTGATGGCGTTGTTCGACAGTTGTAGGGTATGTGTGCGGAAACACATCGAACATGCTAACGCATATTCGACGGCATCACCCAGATGTGCCAATCACCGGAGCTAGGCAAAAAAAAAACATAACAAAACAAAACAGGAGTCCAACTATCGCCGCTGCTTTTAAGCAGCCTCTAGATGCGAGTGCAGACAGACAGCAGACGGCTATGCGCCCATATGCAGTGGTAGAGGACCGCGGCTTCAAGTATTTATTAAAAGTGCTCGAGCCTCGTTACAATGTTTCATCCCGTGCGCACGTAAGCCAATCCATGGTCCCTGCCCTTCACAGGCGTACACGAGCAGTGATCGAGCACGAGTTGTCCGCTGCACCCGCTGTTGCACTAACAACCGAAGGATGGAGCTCCTGTGCTACCGAAAGCTATCTCACAGTGACCGCCCAGAACCACTATCGCAGTGACCACAGACAATGCAAGAAACATTGTCAATGCCGTCAGTGAAGCAGGACTAGGTCCACATATAGCATGCTTTGCCCATACCTTAAACTTAGCATCACAGAAAGCAATGGCAGTCAACCAGGTATCTCGACTCCTGGGGAAAATCCGAAGAGCTGTTAATTTTTTCCACCGAAGCACAACGGCAGCTCATATTTTAGAGAGCAAGCAGGAGATGCTTCACTTGCCAAAACAGTCTCATCAACGATGTGTCCACGCGCTGGAACTCCAGCTATGACATGGTTGAGCAGTATCTGGAACAGCAATCTGCTGTTTACTCCGCGCTAACAGAGAAGGCCCTCAAGAACAAGGAGATTGCCAATCTGTCTGACCTGGAGGTGAGTTTTGCAGAGAGTGTGATTGAGATTATGAAGTCTTTGAAGAAAATTACTACAATACTGAGCACTGAAACAACACCATCGGTTTTGATGATTCTACCACTGAAAACAATGATCCTGAAATCCATGGAACAAAATGATGACGACACTCCCACTGCCAGGGAAATCAAGCATGCCATCAGAGAAAACCTACAAAACAGATACTCTGACCCTGGTCTTCAGGACTTCTTTCACAAGTGCACTGCTCTGGATCCAAGGTTCAAGACACTTCCTCACTTGGATCCTGCCTGTCATCAGAGAATCTATGAAGATCTCATCACAGAAGTTCTGAGCAGAGCAGAACATGTATGTATTATGTATTAATTTTACATTAAGGTTTATATTTTAATATTTTTAAAAGACCTCTCATGTCTTAACTTAACATTTTACTGTTACAGTGGTCACTGAACTCACTAATTATTAATGACAATGTTTTTGTCATTTCATACTGCAGGGTGAGACCAGAGAGACTACAGAGGTCAGTCCATCAACTTCACAGGCCACTCCATTGCATCTTCCCCTCCTCCAAAGAGGTCAGCCATGGCAGAACTTTTTGGCCCACTCTTTAAAATTGGCCAGAGGAACCAGCCTGATTTGAAGCAGCAGGAGGAAGTGTATGCCTACATGGCAAAGGAGTGTGTTTCAACTGATTGCAACCCGCTTGCTTGGTGGAAGGCTCATGAGTCTGTTTATCCTAATCTAGCCATGTTGGCAAAATGTTTCCTGGCTGTACCTGCCACCTCAGTCCCCAGCGAGAGGGTTTTCTCGACAGCAGGTGACATAGTTACTGCCAACAGATCTGCCCTCACTACTGACAATGTGGACAAACAAGAAAAACTTGAAAATGGAATGAAGCTTGATTACCTTTAGGAGGTACATAATGGCCTTACAGTAGTCACATGTTAATCACAAATGTGATACATTGCTCCTAAAGGCACAGGTTTTATTTTATCTTATGTTTTATTACATTGTATTTATTTTGTATTTTCACACCAGGAAATGTTATTCAGTTATGTATTGCCTTTTATTTTGCATCAGCCTTAGGCCGAAGTAATTGGAAACACTTTATTTATTTTGTAGTATTTTCATAACATAAGAGATGCTTTTCAATTTTGGAGTCTATTGTGACCTTTTTGTTTGACATACCTGCTATCTCAGTCCCTCCCTACTACCAAAGGTGTTTTCCTTTGTCTTTTTTTTGGAAGGGGTTGGGCTTAAGCTTTGAATGTTTAAATATAGCCTAAGTGGTACAAATTGAAACACTCCTAATGCACGAGTTTTATTTTTTATTATTCTATTTATTTTGTACTTTTATAACACAAAGGGATGCTTTTCAGTTTTGAAGCCGATTGTGACTTATTGTCTTTTGTTTTTTATCACCCCTCCATAAAATATGACCTATGCGAGAGTGTATGTTCACTGTTTACATTTTACTGCTTAATACACTACAGGCTGTACCAACTGCCTCAGGGGGGACTATATGACACTAGGTGGGACAGACTGTAACTTGTAGCACTACTGTCTATTCAAAATAAATGAAGAGAAACCTAGCCTTATACATTTGGGGTTTTTTGTTGCTTTTTTCCCCCGTTGTACCGAACTCATACCGAACCTTGATGTCCAAACCGTGGTGTGAACCGAACCATGACTTCTGCGTACCGTTATACCCCTATGAACAATATTTTTGGAGATCATGGTCTGTGCTCGTTCCAGGACTTCATAAATATAATTTACCTGGTGTGACATTTTTCTTTTATTTGCAAATTAGGGCAGCTTTACATGCATATGGTGTCCCTTGGAGACTCACACTACCTTTACACACTCTTCATGGTATTCTGGACACGGGGTAAAACTAAGGGAATGGTGACTAAAATATATTCGGTTTTGATAAAGGCATCATATTTAGCTTTCTCCTCTAGTTTAATTTGGTCCAGGGATTTAAATCAATTGGAAGTGGTTATTAATTGGAGCACAATTTGGAATAATGTTATCCTTTCGTTAAGAAACCCAGATCATCAGATGGTTCATTACAATTTCATTCATAGACTATATCTGACTCCTAGGAAACGCTTTCTTATGAAATTGGTAGCTACTCCTTTGTGCCCATTTTGTCCACAAGATGATAGTAATACAGCCACTGGTACCTTTATGCATATGGTCTGGGGCTGTCCTGGGGTGGCAGAGTTCTGGCAAAATGTGGCTTCTGAACTATCAGATATTTTTTCAGTACAGATCCCCTGTTCCCCAACTCTTTTACTCCTGGGAGATGACTCAGATCTAGTCCTCCCCTGTGTCTAGAAGAGAGCTTTGCTAGCAGGCATTACAGCTGCTAAAAAGATGGTGGCACTTAGATGGAAGTCACCACACACTCTCTCCATGAGACAATGGTTCCTGCCTTATTTGGATATATTACACATGGAGACTTCAGTCACAAGAGTACATGGAGCCAGAGAGAAGTCAATACATTTCTTATACACAATTGTTACCCGGATTAAAACCAGAGATGTATGATGCTGTTTTTTATCTGACTATAGTCTACCAGGGCTCAGGGAAAGGTGGGGAGGGGGTATTGTTGATGTACTGAGGTGCGATTTTTTTTTTCTTTTTCTTTTAACCTCCTTTCTCTCTCCCGGCACAAGCCTGTACAATGGGTGGCTTGTTATATGTTGATTAATAAAAACAATTGATCACAAAAAAATCTAATAAATAATTAAGAAGAATAATAGATGATATGGCTTACTTGAAAATTATTCTCAAAGAGTGATTAAAATGACCAAAATTCAAAATGTCAAATGAGATTGAGAATTAAAAGGAGAGTAGCAGGGGTACAGAGAAGTATCACTAAAAGCAATGGGGCATACTGTTCATACTGTTCACGGTGCTCTCACCCTGACACCCAAATCAGAATCAGAATCAGAATAGACTTTATTGTCATTGCACGGTGGGGGTGCAACGAAATTGTGGGTGGTCTGCAACAGCAGCGCACTGAGGAACATTTATGTAAACACAGTACAAATAAGGCACGCGACATAGGAAAAAAAATATACAAAATATACAATAAAATACAATAAATACAGTAAAATACAAATTTACAAATTTAAAAAGAAGACACATTGTAAATGAAAAGAAATATAAAGAAAAACTTGTGCGTTAATATGGCCTTTTTTAAAAACTACTTAAAGTGCACAGTGGAATTGCACAGTTGTATTGAGGTAGAGGGTTGGGGGGGGGGGGGGGGGTCAGTGTTTGTTAGCAGTCCGTATGGCCCAGGGGAAGAAGCTATTTGTTAGTCTGGTGGTGTGGGACTTGATTGACCTGAAGCGCCGTCCGGAGGGCAACAGGTCAAACAGGTGATAGGCGGGATGTGAGGAGTCTCCTGTGATGGCCTTAATTTTACTGAGGCAGCGGGATCTGGATATGTCATCCAGGGAGGACAGAGGGCAGCCGATAATTTTTTGGGCGGTGTTAATAACCCTCCGCACAGCCTTCCTGTCCTCAGCTGTGGAGCCTGCGTACCACACCCCAGAGAGTATGTTAATATGCTCTCCACAGAGGAGTGATAGAAGGCCAGCAGCAGCTTCTTGTCCAGGTTGTTCTTCCTGAGGACACGCAGGAAGTGCAGCCGCTGCTGAGCCTTCTTCACTAAGGCCTTGGTGTTGGATGTCCAGGAGAGATCTGCAGAGGTGTGGGTGCCCAGAAACCTGAAGGTGGTGACAGTTTCCACACGTTCTCCATTTATGAGGAGAGGGGCGTGGACTTGTCTGTGTTTCCTGAAGTCCGTGATAAGTTCTATGGCTGTGTGTCTTTCCACTAGGGCTGTGTGCGTCCAGCAAAACAGAGCTCCCTTTCTTCTCAAACACTACACCAGTGAGGCTCACAGCTCTGCCCTCCCATGCAGCATCTGTGAGCCAGTTAAAGGTTGGGGTATGCAGTCTTCTGTTATATCACTCCTACAATAAAAACATAAAGATTTTTAATAATGGGAACAGGCCATTGGATCCATTGAAGTTTGTAATTTTGCCTATAGTCTAGACTGTGTCTAGGACTGTGGTCCCGAACATTCTGCTTCCACTACAAATAATGACAATTCTGAGCATGTATACCTTTGTGAGGCTAAGAATACTGCTTATAATCAGTATAACACTCAGTTTATGACTTTTTGTTCTGCTGACAGAGCTGATCTTAAATCACTTCTGTCAGCCACTTTATTTATCCCTTTAAAAAAATAAAAACCTCAGTCAAATTTCCCCTCATTCTCCTAATTTCTATACTTAAAAAGTGCCTTATGTCTGCATTCATAATTTAAATGATACCTGGAAGCAGTCTTGTTGCCCTTTAATGCTATAATGCCCTTCTCTTTAATTTTTCAAGGCTTTCTATGTCCTTCTTTACAGTGTTCTGCCCAGAACTGGACTCCACACATGGTCTGACATAAAATACCATTACAAGTCTTATTTTGGGATTTTTTTGGTTTTTTGACTGCTTCAGCACAATGTCTAAATCCAAACAGACTTACATTAAATATTATACCCAAGTCTTTTCATGGTGCACACACACTAGTTTTGTACCACCGGCTGAATACTTCTGCTTTACATTAACATTGCCAAACATAAAGTTCTAAATGTGGGCAATAACAAATTCATTACTGCTCTCCATCGTTAACACAAGAATGGAGTGACCTACATGCAAACAACAATCAAGTAGGCAAGTAATGATGCTGGCCCTAAGGTCAGGGACATGGAGCACCTGGGGCATGACTATGCTTTTTGTCCTTTGTGGTACTGCTGCTGTAGAGTGCTGTGTTCCAATGGACTTATTGTCATGTATGCAGTCTGATGTAGGCAGAAAATTAAATTTAGAGTAATACAGTATCTGATTTTTGGGTCAACATCAAGATTGAAGACTCAAGAATTTGTAAGATTCAAGAATGCACAATATTGCACATTTGAGAGCATGATTTACAAACACAAACCAGGTGAGAGTAAATCCCAGAAACAGATAATGCTCATGCACATCATGTAAAAACATACAAAAATGTTTTTGAGTTCACGTTTAATGCTGATAAAAACTACAAAAGACAAAAAACTCATGAAATTATCTCTGCATTAAACCCATCCTACACACTGTTAAAGCTTTTCAGCGCATTAATTTGATTATGTTACTTTAGCTACATTGAGTTACTTCACACAACATGTACTCACCACTGGGCAGACTGTGGAGAAATAAAACTTTACATCAAACAGGAAAATATATAGTCCTCAGTGGAATGAAGTAGATAACCCAGTAAGCATTTCATTATTATATGTACTTTTGCATTAATTGGCATTTAGCAGATGTTCTTATCCAGATCAACTTACATCATTTACAGTGTTATCCATATATACAGCTGGGGCAATTGTGGGTTAAGTACCTTGCCCAAGGGTACAGCAGTGGTGCCCTAGTGGGGAATTGAACCAGCAACCTTTTGGTTACCAGCCCTCCACCTTACCACTATGCTACACTGTCACCCCCATGCCCTTAGAAATTAGTTGCTACATAATATTTACTAATTATGTGTACTGTCACTTTCTAGAAAGTTACTGCTTCAGCCACCATATAAAACATACAGGGCCATTTTTCCAGATCCATGGAATGTAGGACCTCTTATTCTTCTTGGAATTTAAACTCTTAAAACTATTTGTGTAGACCATTGTCTGTTTCCCCAAAAATGCATCTAATAGAAAGCAAGTGCATCCATTTAATAGAAAACAATGCATTTTCATTGAATCTATGAAATTGTCATGCGTCTGAAAGTCTTCTGGGATAATATACAAGTAGAAACCTTCCTGATATAAAACATTGCCACAACTTTAAAAGTAATCCAGGAACACTCCAGGTGTGATGCGTATGGGTTTCTGTGTACTATAAATCTTACCATGCATTTAGGCATCAGATTGCTGCTAATTTATTCTCTGATACATGTACACCTACATAGATCTACTTTCATGCTACAATGAAACACCAGGAGACATCTCCTGGCTAAATTCAGTTCCGCTATCAGGAATTTCTCCTTCCTTTTCCTTTGTCTTTGCTCTTTCATATTCAGGAAGGAGAAAGCAGGACTGTTGGGGTGGATTATATAATTTTAGCTAGGGAGCTTGGTTGCAAAGTGCGAATTAGCAAGCCAATTTATTGTGCCATAACTCCGCCTATCTACTCGTAGTAATTTAACATGCAAATCTTGTTTACACTAATGTATTTGTAATGAATCAAGAATACAATAACTGGTGTTAGCCAGAGAGATAGTTATCTTAATTTGAGTCATACGGGAGAAACATTAGAGTGTTGTAGCAGCTGCATTGTAAGAAAGCTGTACTACAATGTAATATGAGCTAGCTAGTATGGCACAATCAGCAAGCGATTACACCTATTGCTGGCTAGGTAGCTAGCAAGCACTGTCTAATGGAATACCAGTAGCCAGTCATCTGAAGTTAAATTCCTTGTTTTGAAGTTATCCTACTCCTAATCCACCTTCCAACTTGCAGCCAAATCCTAGACCATGTTGTCCAAGCATAGTATAACCATGCTAAGAAAGGGGCATGTGTATCTCCTTACTGATAAAGTGCACATCTCTGTAGATCGAGAGCAACACTAGTATGAAATAATTTGTTGGGGCAAACTGATCATTAAAATCATACTAAAACATACAATTTACAATGGAAGCAGTTTACTAGCAATGTAATTATCTGTGAAAACAGGTTACAGTGTGGTCATTCCTTTCACTCTGTTATATTGTTATTATTGGCTATTTGTCATTGACCCATCTCCTCAAGAGATTTTAGCCAAACTTCATTTTGAAGTTTTTCAAGATAAAAGACACATGTCCTGTATTGTTATATTTATTGTTATTAAAATCAGGCAGAAAATACCTGTGTGAATGTATTAGTTTGATATGTGAATGTATTAGTTAGAAAATGCTTATCAGCATTACATACCTTGTGAAATGGACGAGAACCAGTGTACTCATCACAGATTGGCTGCTTTAGTTCCTGCAGCTTCCTTTCAGTTTTATGGTTGGTTAGCTACATCTGGTAGTTTGACTGGTACTGCAGGGCCTCTGGCTGTGAAAGAGTGTTGCTATACAAAAGCCATTAAAACCACTGGGGAAGTCAACATTTCAGTCATTTTAATAAAATCTAAAGCCCATACCATTATTCATTCAGAAAAATGCTATGTTAATATTCATAGAACAGTTCATTTGGAATTTTAAGAGAACACCATTCAGTAAATCGTCTGGCATTTGGGAGCAAAGTTTTCATGGATGAAAATGCTATCGTATTTGTGTTGCACAGGATTTTGCAGCCATGGTCAAAATTGCTTGTCATGGTCAGATGTGTGTAAAATCTCAGAAGAAATTATGATAAAATGAAAAAAGATATTTTCTGCTGAATTTCACCAGTTACTATAGGGTGACTACCGTACAATCAGTACCATTTATGTTTTACCATCTAGGTATGACTGTATTACCGGCTATGCATTGCAGCTTAAACTTGGATATAACACAGATGAAATTTCTTGTAATTATATCCCTTTTGTAAATATTTGTTCCTGCTAGAGGAGGTGTACAGTGTGTGCTAAAGCCTTTGAGTTTTGTGTGTGTTTCTCCGATTATTCTAACATCCCGAAACCAGCTAAATGATCTTAAGATAATGCAGCCCTGCAGTCTCTTTTCCACATGCATCAAAAGTTCTGATATCAGATATCTGAAACTGCCACCATACAGAAGTGTATTTAGTGGATTTTAGAAACGGGTTTTCTAAGTGTACCTCAGTTTGTAACTGTATCTGAAAGGAAATACATGAATACCTGAAAGTTCTTGATTTGACATTGCAACTGCACACCAAGTGCAGGGTGCCCACAGGCAGATTTGGTGCAGGGTGTTCATACTGTGTTCAGGCATCTCTGCTTCCTTTGGCTCGGGGACTAAGCTGTCTGTGCTGGGTGAGTAAACAGCTGCTCACTGCTCAAGTATTGTACAGGCAAGAGTCCCAGGAGTTTAGTAATCTATTCTTTCTGACAGGATGATGGTAATTGAAATGACCTTCATGACAATGTGAAAGCAGGCATGCATCATAGCATGTGGTCCAGCAGCATTTTCTTAATTTGTCATTGCCAGTTGCTCAGTAGACTTCTCATTGAATGTTTAATATAGATTTTAGCTCCATAACAGTATATGCTTCTTTTGTGTTTATTTGCATGTTTACTTTTCATCCATGCATGGTAGCACGTTTTTTATTTCATGTACATGGCTCCAACATATAAGTTAAAGAAAATTTAGCATCAAAAATGAACGTGACTTTAATGAAAGCAACAGTACTGCCTAAAGGTTTTACTCAAAATGTACTTTAAAATTTTCTGAGAGTCTACAAATTTTGAAAGGCTGTTTTTGTAAACAAGCAAAATATTTCACAGGGAATATCACAGTGTTGCCAGCTTGCGGGATTGTGATCTGCATTAATGCAGATATATAGTGGGGTCCAGAAGTCTGAGACCACTAGTCAAAATACTTCTATTTTGCATTTGTTTCGAATGTAAGACTAATTTTTTTTTATTACAAATGATAATATCAGCTTAACAGTTTGATGACAGCATGCACTCGAGCTGGCATGGACTCCACAAGTTTGTGCAAAACCTGATGACCCATTGTTATCCCAGTGTGATGGAGCCACCCGATTGGCTGGCAAGAAACGCGATTATTACGGTGACCTATAAATAGTAGCCAGGTAAAGGGAAAACGCCTTACCTCTTGTGGTTCTGGTTCTCCTCTGTGCATTCTGAGTTTTTGTTGTGTGAAGGTAGGCTGGTGTTTTCTATTTGGGTTCAGGCTGAGTTGAATGGACTCGGGCAAAACTAATGAACGTTGTCTATGCTAGGTTTCCATAGACGGACTGGTGGCACTTGAAACTCCCGGCATCTAGACCTCTGAGGTAAAGCAGAAATTTTAAATAGTATTAGCATGCAGAATGCACCCAACCTATTACAAGGAGGCCGTTTGGATTGTTTTGGCGTTTGTGTATTTATTGCAATGGTAACTCTGTTTCTGATCATATCAGGGAAGAAAGTGTCTCATGCAAGCTTGTTCAAAAGGAATATGGTATTAGAGTGCTATGGTTTTTAACTTGTTTTCCTATTTCTTTTTTATAGGATAGTACTGGCTGCTGTTTTGCCTGGTTACGATTTTATTACCACACTAGCTCTTAACGCTGTCCGCGAAAAGAAAAAGTAGTGCCGTTTCCGTATAGTTGTGCCGGTAACTAGCGCTTCGGTGGTGAGCTAACTTCCAGATAGCACCGGCTAATCCCTGTGTGTTACTCTACGGGAGGGCACTTACTTGGTAATTGTATGGTGTTGTGCAGTCTCCCGTTCGACAAACCAACTGTGTATCGGGTTGGGGCTTGGGGCGTATATTGTTTTTACTGCTCTTTGTTTTTACCCGTGCAGTGGGTCTGGGACTCCGTGCTAGTGTAAGAGGGGGCGATTGCGCGCTTCGAAAGGTGGATCCTTTTCCTCATCGCTTGCTGTGTGTGTGTGTACTTCACCCTTTTGCAGTGTGGGTGCGCACCACCAGCACTACTATTTCCCGTTCCTCTTCCGGTAAGTTGCCCTCTCTCTCTCCGCAGCGCCCTTACCCGCATGCACAGCAGTAACGCCCCCGATGGTCGGCAGGACGAACAGTCAGGGTTTTATTTTGTAATTTTTACTGCTATTTTTATAACTTGTGGTTTGTATGTTTTTATGTGTTCCTTTTATCGACTACTTTAATAAACTTGCTGTTTTATTGCGGAACTCACGTCTCTGTTGCTTCATTTAGTTGGAGGGACTTGTGTGTGTGTGTGTGTGTGTGTGTGTGTGTGTGTGTGTGTGTGTGTGTGTGTGGAACAAACATCTTGTTAAAAAGGGCGTTAACTATTTCTTTGGGTGAAATTCCCAGTGGTGTAGTTGGTACTTCTTAGCCCACCCCAAGCGTTTGGCCTTGTTTCCCCTCCCTAGAAGCGGTTTAGAAACTGCTACTCATCCTCTGAGACCACTACAAGTCTGCTTTCTTTTGACAGTATGTTTGCTGATTGGAGTGTTGCGTTGTTTATTTAGCAAATTCTGTAACTGTGAAGTTGCTTTTCTATCTATCAGGGAACTAAGCTTGATGTATTGAGCTTCTGATGGTGTGGTCACTTTTGGCCTGCCTGATCATGCTTTGGATACAACTGATCCAGTTTCTACAAAGCCTTTGAGTTCCATGCACTGCCCCCTTAGAAACCTTTAGTCTAGCCATGATTTAACACTGAGAAAGCCCCTCTTTGTTTGGAATAACACAATTTGACTTCTGACGGTTTCACTTAGTTCTGATGCCATTTTTCCCACTATCACAATGCTACTTAGTAATGGTCTGCTGGAAACTTGAGGCACAGCCATATTTATAACAGGTGAACACTGGCTGCAAGTTGAGTTACTTGAACAAGACTCTGAGTAGATCAAATCCACTTGAGTGTCATCTGAACGCATGCTTCAATTGAAAGGATACAACTCAAGGAAATCTGACCTTTTGTACAAAGGAGTTGAGTTGGTCAATGCCCCAAATTTGCTTAAATTTGATTGCTGACCTAGAAAGAGTGTGGAATGTTAAATATTTCTTCATTTTACATGACAACTTGTTTTAAAATGTTTCTGAATTCTCAAACTTTTTGATTATTTCCAGGCCAGGTTTATGTGAAAATGGAGATTTTCAGTGTGGTCTCAGACTTTTGGACCCCACTGTGTGTGTGTGTGTGTGTGTGTGTGTGTGTGTGTTATATATATATTATATATATATATATATATATATATATATATATATATATATATATAATTATTACACACACACACACACACACACACACACACACACACACACTTGGTTGCAGTCATTTAAAAGATGCACTCTGATAAATATAATTATGATGGATATGTTTAAAAATGAGGCATAACTTAGGACAAGAGCCAATTTCTAAAATAAATATTCATATTTTTGCAAGCATCACTTGCAAAGCATATAATTTGTCACTGATTGCCAGTACAATGCACTTAGCAAGAATTATGTCAGAATCATCTTTAGGGATCAAAAGCAAGGGATCAAAAGGCCCAGAATCATTCCTATGCTGACACTTTTCAAATGTCATATGAACCAGCTTATAAAACAATTTTGGGCTTTTCCACAATATGTACTCAATTTAGTACAATGGCACAACATAAATACTACAACAATAAATAATACAACCCTGGTTGTAAAATGCAGTGTAACAAGATGGAGTACAGAGGTTTTACAAAGAGAGTCAAAAAATGTTTTTTTTTTTTTTTTTTCTCCATCTAGTAGAAACTGAAAATTACTCCCCAGCCCCTTGTAAAGAGGCAATTGAATAAAACTCCTGGAAAATATTTCAAAACAAAAATAAATACTACACACACATACAGTGTGGTGCATTTAAATCAACAGAAGGGAATTAGCAGTCTGTTAGTGGTTTGGGAGATGGTCAGCAAGTAGGCTACAGGGGAATAATGTCATGTATCTACTCAAAAGGTACAACACAATGACGGGTTCACAGGAGCCTGGCTCTTTTTATTTGCTGACTGAAAGCACATATAACCGAAAGTAGAACCAACATACACAAGCATCTCAGGCTTCCATCTTGAGAGCACCAATTTACAGTGTGCAGCCCTATGTAACCAAACCCAGCCAATCCAATGCAAAGGTTAAAAGCTAACCAATCAGATACAACAAAAATGTATTAAATGCAACATAACTATAACACATGTTTAGTGTTACCTACTAGGGATGTACCCGAATCCGAATACGTTATTCGGGAAAGCACAAATAATGCGATGGAAACAGATATTTCTTCTACCCGAAGTTGCTCGTTATTATTCGGAAAAAAGCCATCATGTCTGTGCGTCAGCCATTACGTTTCTTAAAATCGATTCATATCATTGTGGATGGCCACAAGATAAAAATGCCCATTCTCTTTGCAACATAGGACTTTGATTTCACTGACTAAGTCGTTTCAATTACTACACATTATTGAAAAGTGATCGCTGTATTCTGTAGTCGCCCCGACCGAGTCAGATGCGGGAGTTAGCGAGACAAAAAAATGTGGCAGATGGATTACATCTCCAACCTACAGGCTACATCAAAGTGAAGCATAGAGCCTGTGGTTTTTAGCTGTACGTGTTAATCTCCTTCATTAAAAAACCAAGTCGAAAATCGTTTCATTTACTATACATTATTGAAAAGTGATCGCTATATTCTGTAGTCTCCCCCACTGAGTCAGCGCAAAGCAGGCAGCGGAGTGAGAGCTGACCGTTCCCGGCTATCACTCAGGGAAACTCATGTGCGAGAGCTAGCGAGACAAAAGCCTGGTGTGGCAGCTGGATTTCTTTCTTGGTGGTGGGTGTGGTGGATATCCCCTTGGTCTGGGCCAAATGGACCGAGGGTCTTCCTCCACATTTTGATGCCTTCCAGAAAATAATAAGTCCTCACAGAGTCTGATGTAATCATGGTTGTTTGGTTTATTGCATATGGTGATCAATCACATACAGTAAACCGGGTTGGTCCGCGGAGCAAAATGTGTATATGCGGTGTGTATACATTCACAAACACTCCCCAATCACTCCGCCTTCCCCTCAGCCTACATCCATCCTTTATGCCTTTTCTCACTCCTCCTATCCCACACCACAATTTCCAACTCCTCCCAGGCTCCTCCTTCAAGATCATCCCATTTTCCATTTTAATACACCATTCTCCTAAAAGAAAATACAAAACTAAAATGGGATGCCTATGTTAAAAGGAGGCAAAAAATGCTGACACTGTAGGGGCATGTCAGGGGGAGAAGATACAATAAGCGAAGGTGGCATGACTATAAGTCAGAGAAAAAGGATACAATAAGCGTAGACCGTAAACCAATAGGAGAAGTGAAGGGAGAGAAGATACAATAAGCGTAGACCATGAACCAATAGGAGAAGTTGGCATGACTATAGAACAGCAACATAGTGCACGAAGGTTCTGGGGTGACTTCCAGGGAGGGCCAATGCTGAAGGCAGTGTTCCTTCTCCAAGGTCACCCACTGTCCTGTAATAGCCCCCAAGATTACCCCCCTAGCGGTGTCTTACAATGGCCTACATGCAATGTTTATGACCTAGGGTAACCCCCAGCATTATTTAGGCATAGAATCACATCATATTACTTTTCAGTCGTAGTGCTTAATGCAAACAATATTTTCCACTATACAAAGTATAATAGAATACATATTATTTAAGGCTAACATATTAGATTGTCTGGTTTCCTTATACACTTCCAGACCTGCACATGTACAGTAAAGATAAAATAAATAGCTAATGTAATATATCAATAACTTCAGTTAATATGTCAATAACTGTGGTTAAAATCAAAAGCTAACATCTGTTGGCAATGCTTATGATGTTTGCTGGCAATAACTTATTTCCACCATGTAACAAGCTTAATCGTACCACGTCAAGCTCCGCTTTTCTTTGGTGGGGGGTGGGGGTGGGGGGTGAAAGTGGCAATACTCATAATTTACATATGGGGTATACACTTTATCAAAAATTTTCCACCACATGGGCTTCAGACTGTTCATAAAACTTAAGTTTAGTTAAAAATAAAAGAGAGAGAGAGATGAAAAGTACAATATGAGGATGTGAAAATATATTTCATAATTAATTATATGCCAATATTAAATAAATTTGATGCTTTGAAGAAACAAAAATTGCATTGCCAATGAATTAGGATAGAAAATACATTTGCCCGGTTTAACGTAACTTCCGATATAAACCACGCCCACTTCCAGTCTACTATCCAAATACAGAAACAGAGACAGATAATTTTGTTGCTCGAACAAATACAGATACAGATAATGACGTCAGTGCACTCCTCTATTACCTACACAACAAATAAAACAAAAAAATACTTTTAGAATCTGAATATGGCAAACTGATGATGCCATCTGATGTTCATTGCCGTAGCATAGAGCAGGTAAAACATTTTCAGAAAAAGTTTAGAAGTTTAGGACTCCCCTGAACTGCTGAAAAATAATGAACACAAGTTATTTATTATTGTGTAATATTAGTGAATCATTATTTTGATTTTTTTTTTTTAAAGGATCGCTGTCAATCCATCCCAAATGTGCCTGTGTGAGTCATACAGATGTGTTCCTCTCTCCTCTCCCCTCAGATCCCGACATCCCCATCACTCCCCCCAAGCTACAGCTTCTGCCCCCCTCTCCCCTGGAGGTGAGGAATAAGAGGACAGTCACCTTGGTGTGTGTGGCCACAGAATTCTACCCTGACCACATCAGTGTGTCCTGGCAGCAGAACAGAGTGGCCATCAGGAAGGGCAGTGGGACAGACTATGCCACTCTGCAAGGTGAATCCACAAAGACCTACAGCATCAGCAGCAGGCTCTGGGTCCCTGCCCGCACCTGGCTGAACCCCAAAAACTCCTTCACCTGTGTCACCAGCTTGTTCAATGGGACCCGTTACCTGACCAATGAAGAGCCCGTTAATGGGGAAGAAAGTGTGTACAAAAATGTATAACATACTATCGATCATAGTATATTGATTTTCATGTATCACATATATGCTGAAATGAATGTGTGCTTGTAGTTTTTCAGGTTGTCTTCCAGGTAAGTTTGATGTTTCTCTGGTAATTCATTTCTCCTTGTGTGACTGTGTATATCTATGTATTTTCTAAGTGTTTTATAACCGTAACTGTCATCCTCCTGCAATCCTACTGAACATAAAACAGTCCCTGTGCACACCCATGGGATATCTCTTCAATTCTTCCAGACAATAGACCACTTAACCATCGCTTGTAGCATAACAGCCACCTCTGATTACACTAGACTGCCATTTGGATGGTGTTCTAATATAACAACAAAAGCAATCTTTCTCTATATGCATACTTGTCTGTGATTTGCCTTTTCTACCTCTATTTCACTGTTGTTACTTTAATTAGTTGTGGTGAACTGTATTTAACTGGCTCATCATGAAATTTGACCCATGTTCCTATATTACATTCACATTACGTTTAAAACAAAAGAAAACAGAAGTGTATCCCTTCAAGTACCTGTGCTAATCTGAAACTATGGGAAGTCAAGTTAAATACATACAGTACTGTATATCTCAATGTGACTACATCACAATTTCCACAATGCAATACTACAAATGAATAATCAGCAAGTAATATTAGTAAGTAACACTAGTTCCCTTATTTGTGTGGGTTATTTTCCATGTTTCTTGTAGATGCCTAACTCCTGAGCTGTTTTAGCAGATGAACTAAGGAGGGACCTGCAAGCAGCTCGCCTTAGCTATGCTCTGTTCTTTTGTAAGAGCCTGGTGTATGCCTTGCTGTTGAGCGCACTGGTGTGGAAATTCCAGGTACACATCCCTGAGTCCCTCAGAGCTACTGTGCATTTCATTTCCAGCATGTGTTTTGCTTGTGCAAGATATCCCAAAAACCCTCACTCACACCCAGTTTAAGCCATCATGTTTCCCACCCTCAGAGCTGAATGGAGAGAAGCACCCCACATTAGAGTGTGACAAATCCTGACCGTATCAGCCTGGTTTTCCTGTTAAACTGCTAATCCATACAAGGCTATTTTGTCAAAATAAAACTGTATGCTTTGCTTTTTTAGTTATTAACATTTATAGAAAATAGTTAAATTCTACATATAATCTATGTAATGTAGAATTTACTGTACTGAATTTACAGTAATACAGTAATTATCTCAATAAAAGGAAGTAGTGGGCTTTAATGGTTTAAAATTGTGTAGTGCATTTTCATGCTGCATGCAAATGAAATGAATAAAATAAATAAGTTGTGTTAAAGCAATTTCCTGAATTTGTGTTTTTTTTAGTTTCACTAAAACAGAAAGGTGATATGATGATCCCTGCTGTTCTGAAGGCAGTGGTGCATGTCTACTCAGGCTGCCAGTGCAGAGCCTGACTTTGGCAACAGCATCTTGTAGTGTTCAATGAATTCTTATTAAAAGTAAAATCAAAGAAATTCACAAACCAGTAAAACACATTTCAGATTTTAATTTCCATACGATGCAATTGTATCTATTGGAGACTATGGAAGCTGCTGTCTGTTGAGCAAGCTGCAGCCAGAGATTACACCACTGTGGAAATGTGACTCTGTGTGCTTTGGTGGTGATTTCATTTTGAAATTGTGTTGCAGTATATGAATTATATGAAATATGCTGCTCTACTCCTTGTCTTGGATAATTGGTATGTCCTATGACTTCAACACCACTATGGCTTGCTTACAAATGTAAACTGCAGCTAATGTGTGGGTCTGTGGCTTTCTATTTTCATGTTTTGAGACAAAATATGACAAAAATGTCCTGCTGAGAAACCCATGTCCAGGGAAGTAAATCAAGTTTCACGTTTCATTTGTATTGGAAAATCTGATTCTCTTGATGTGTGTGTGTCTGTTTCATGTGAAACATAAGTGTGAAGTATAAGACCAACGTCGGAACAGATTATTTTGAGTAGATTAAAAAAATTATGAGTAGATACTTAAAGTGAGTATGGAAACACTGCATCACTGTAAAACCATCACGCTAAATTAATCACACTTTTAAAATGGCAAGATGTATCTTATGTATGCCTTAGCAGCTCAGATTAAACTCAGGTTCATGGTATTTGAATAGAAGAGGCACTGTGGCAGTGAGAACAGTGCTCCGGCATTGCTGTTTGCCCCCACTGGTGCAAGCTGTGTTTCTCTGCAGGTAGTGGAGAAACACACTGGGTGTGACTGATGTGCTCCATTTGCAGGCTGTGAAACCAGAGCGTAGGTCAGGCGGGGGAGACTAACAACTCGGAGAGGATGTGGTGAAGACAACTCCCACATCCTGGTCCATTTGCACACTTGCCATTCTGCAGTGCCTAAACACAGCCCTGTTTAGTGTGTTCCATTCCATTTTTAGGGTGTTCCATTTAGCATGTCACTGTTTAGTTTGCATTCAGTATCTCATGGAGTCCACATTCTCTAACCAATTTCTACAGCTGTGCTGCCTTTTCAGGCTGCCCCTTATAGCTTCTTATTAGAAGTATGCCAGTATGCTGTTTTCCCACTGCTAAGACAATGCTGTACACTCGATATTCTAACTTTCCAATTCAGTGAAGATACTTGAAGTGTAAATTTCCTCTATAGTGAGCAAGCACCAGTAATGTGTAATTCTTGTATCATTTCCATGTAACTGCAGCTAAACTAATCTGTGGAGTGATCAGGCCAGCTGTGTTTGTTTTCCTGCAGTTACTCAGAATCTACAGTGCACAACACACCCTGCTGGCCAATGAACCTTATGCCCTGGGCAGCTGCCTCACCCTGTATTCCCATTTTCACTTCAATGAAGCACTTAAACTGGGAATGACTGAACTGTTATTTTCACAAGGATCCTTGGAACCAAAGGAACCTGGTGATGAGTTTGCGATATGACAATGTGTTTAAAATAAAGGTTGCTTTTCAACTATTTCCTATTAAATGTATACAGCTTAAACAAATGTAAGTTTAATAAACATTTAGATTGACTGTCCAAGGTGATATGAAGTGAACATTACGATCATTTTTTAAAATCTTTCCATTACCTTGAAAATATTATGCATTCTAGAAGGACAAATTAAGTGAATTAATTCATATTAAGTTAAACACCCTTACTATTATGAGCAAATGCTTCTAGCTATTAAGGACCAATGGCATTACAGTGTACTGAATGCCGGAGTATTCTTCATAGCAGCTGAAACCTCACTGACTGAACCAAGCTGGAACAGTTGCTCCTGCAGTCCTACAGGTTGAATCACATGTGTAAAAGAGTAGAAAAGAGTGTTTAAGTGAGATGTGTGCCATGGTTGTGGTTTATGTATGACCCTTGGCTGTGTGTGTGTCACTGTGAAACTTCCAGCGCAGTAATACCGAATTTAAGACAAGGCCAGCAGTAGAGAAGATTTGTTTTGTAGCTACCAGTCATCCATCCATCTTCACACTATGCTGCATTGAAAGCGTCCTTTTTCCATATTTGCAATGCCCTTTGTGGTCAGTAATTGTCAGCCATTCTCAGAAGGCTGTATTGCCGAGAAAACTATGATGCTTGGTGTGTTAGCTTGCAAAATCTGTTCAAACAAACTAGCTATCAAAGTTTTTAAAATATATATAACAAGTGCCAATAACAGTACTACTCCTATAAACCAATTCTATTATCTACACAATATATGAAATATATGTGTATGTCTTCACACCCATAGTAGTGGGTCTCTGCATTGTGTTGTATCATATTGAAGACCACGGGAGTCAAGGATGCCCATTCCATTTTTTTCTTTATTTTGGATGAAACATATAGAAGATGTTGTATGGGGTTGCAGGCAGCCACAGTCTCATGCATATGTGTTAGACGGACGCTCACAGACTAAGCGCTAATCTATTAACAAACATATAGCAGAATAATGAATGTACCTGGATGAAACATGTAAAAGATGTTGTTGCAAGCAGTCACACAGTCTCATGCATATGCTAAAAGAAGAAACAACAGTTAACTATGTTGAAAGCTAATACCTCACAACATTTATCTATCCCATGCAAGCTAGCCCGCAATGTTACAACACACGTGTGGCTATACTAGCCACTGACAATGTACGCATACACTGAAAGAATATTTTGACAAGCACTAAAAAGCTACACTTTTTCTCGTGAAAAACAAAACCAATACATTACGGGAATGAATACAGACATAATCATGTTACTTGTTCATTCTGATCTGCAGTTATATATATTCAGTTAGATATATGGTAGAGTGAGAGATATATGGTAATGGTCGACTTACCATTAGCGGGGCACTCATAGACTCAAAGATTCACAGTTAACACAGTCCCCTATCTGTGAGATGGCTCACAGCAGCAAATAACCTACATTGACATGTAGAGCAGGACAATAGTTGAAAAAAAAAAAAAACAAAAGGATCTGTTTTGTTTTCAAATCGCCAAGAATAATCACAAATTACCTCGGTGACGTCCACCTCCTCTGACTTCCACCTACGCTCCTAAAAAAAAAAAAAAAAAACAAAAAAACAGGACGCCAGGTACAAAAATATATGTGAATATATATGTATATAATATATACAGTGCATTCAGAAAGTATTCAGACCCCTTCACATTTTTCACATCTTCTTATGTTGCAGCCATATACTGAAATTGTTCAAATTCATTTTTTTCTCAGCAATCTACACTCAATACCCAATAAGCAAAAACAGGATTTTAGAAATTTTTGCAAATTTATTAAAAATAAAAAATTGAAATACCACAGACATAAGTATTCAGACCCTTAACTCAGTACTTAGTTGAAGCACCTTTGGCAGTGATTAAAGCCAAGAGTCTTCTTGGATATGATGCGAGAAGCTTTACACACTGGATTTGGGGATTTTCTCCCATTCTTCTCTGCAGATCCTCTCAACCTCTCTCAGGTTGGATGGGGACCCTCAGTGGACAGTCATTTTCAGGTCTCTCCAGAGATGATCAATTGGGTTCAAGTCCGGGCTCTGGCTGGGCCACTCAAGGACATTCACAGAGTTGTCCCTAAGCCACTCCTGCATTGTCTTAGCTGTGTGCTTAGGGTCATTGCCCTGTTGGAAGGTTTACCTTCAGCCCAGTCTGAGGTCCTGAGCATTCTGGAGCAGGTTTTCATGAAGGATATCTCTGTAATTTGCTCCGTTCAGCTTTCCCTCAACCCTGGCCAGTTCCCCAGTCCCTGCCATTGAAAAACACCCCCATAACAGGATGCTGCCACCACCATGCTTCACCGTTGGGATGGTATTGTGCAGGTGATGAGCGGTGCCTGGTTTCCTCCAGACATGACACTTAGAATTGAGGCCAAGAGACCAGAGAATCTTGTTTCTCACAGTCTGAGAGTCCTTTAGGTGCTTTTTTGCAAAGTCCAAGCGGGCTTTCATGTGCCTTTACTGAGGAGAGGCTTCTGTCTGGCCACTCTGCCATAAGACCCAGAACGGACAAACTGGAGTGTTGCAGTGATGGTTGTCCTTCTGGAAGTTTCGCCCATCTCCACACAGGATCTCTGGAGCTCAGCCAGAGTGACCATCAGGTTCTTGGTCACCTCTCTTACCAAGGCCCTTCTCCCCCGATTGCTCAGTTTGGCCAGGCAGACAGCTTTAGTCCTAGTTGTTCCAAGCTTCTTCCATTTAAGAATTTTGGAGGCCACTGTGCTCTTGGGAACCGTCAATACAGCAGAAATATTTTTGTAGTCCTCCTCAAATCTGTGCCTCGACACAATCCTGCCTCTGAGCTTTGCAGGCAGTTCTTTCAACCTCATGGCTTGGTTTTTGCTCTGATATGCATTGTCAGCTGAGAGACCTTAGAAAGACAGGTGTGTGCCTTTCCAAATCACGTCCAATCAATGGAATTTACCACAGGTGGACTCAAATCAAGGTGTAGCAACATCTTGAAGATGATCAAGAGAAATGGGATGCACCTAAGATAAATTTCAAGTGTCATAGCAAAGGGTCTGAATACTTATGTCAATGTGCTATTTCAGTTTCTTATTTTTAAAAAAACATTCTGCTTCACTTTGTCATTATGGGGTATTTAGTGTAGATTGATGAGGAAAAAAATGAATTTAAATGATTTTATCATAAGGCTGCAACATGCCAAAATGTGAAAAAAGTGAAGGGGTCTGAATACTTTCTGAATGCACTGTATGTATATATGTACAGAGAAGAAAGAAAATTAAACTAAATGCAGTTGTTAAACATTATAGATGGACAGTACTTACACAGAAATAACCACATTGTCCAACAGTGCAAATTTTCAAAAATAAAAAGTATATAAAAACTATCTGCACATTTTTTAGTAAACCAGACATGAGTGATACACCACACACTGGAGTAAGTCAGCGATATGAGCTACCTAATAAAGGTTTAGAGAGAAAGTAGGTTGATCAGGCCTCAAAGCTCTACAGACAAAAGATGTGCCTTTTACACCGGAAACACTTAATTCATTACTCAAACAATGCAATTGAAAAAAACATTTGTGATTCAGGCGATGATGTAATGAATAAAACAAGTTTATTAACACAACTCACACAAACACTGACGAAATGAAATAGACTAGAATATCTAAACAAAAAGATAACGAACAGAAAATGAATTAATGGCTGAATCATGAAAAATGTTATTGTCAGACAGGACAACACGAAAGGGTGAAACGTGATGATAATATTCAGCATGTGTGCTCTGGCAAAACATTAATCAGATGTGTGTCTAACCATACAAGTTACCTTATTTGACAAGCTTATCACAACTATTTGTAAATCAATCGGTGTTGTAATGGTAATTGTAACAGAAAAAAATGATCATTTTACGAATTGCAGATATGTCTAATCACATCTCATACAAGATCAAATCAGCTATGCCAGTATATAACAATAATACTCATCAAGCTATTGAGGAGGGACAATCTATCAGACTTGAGGGGATAGAAGCGCATTTGTGGTAGGCCTACTGGGAGGCCACAGTCCATTTTCCACTGGAGGCTTCTGGGTTTGTTCCCGCAGACAGAGAGACGTGCAGGAGAGATCTGTTACCCGACCATCGTTGGGGAACAAATGTGACATCCAGGTCCATCACTGGAGGTCCACTTCTTCTGGTAGCAGGGAGACAAGGGATATACAGCCACTTCAAACACTATAGTCCACGTGGGCACATGCTTCTGTCACTGATAGAAAACTAGTGCCTCTAATTGCTGTGTGATCTGATTGGACGAGAGGAGCCCATGTAGACATTATGTGACAAAGACCCAAGAATCTCCAGGGAATTGTGTATGACCCCATCGGGCTCATGTCTCAGGTGCCAAGTGTCTCAGAGGCATTACATGCCTGGCTGTGTCAGGATGTTTGTGTTTGTTTTAAATCAAGAGCAGTTGTCACAAAGCCCATCTATAAATGGCCTGAACTTCTTTTATGGCCTGACACGGGTGAGGGATCATGCAGGGCCTATTCCTCTTCTATGGCCAGGGCCATATACATTCAGAAAATGCCAGGAGTAAGCATTGTAAATAACTTCGTTTTTGGTTGTAGATATGTGTCCATTTTCCCTACAACACTTTATTACAGTAATGCATAAAATGTTATAAATGTTTTAAAAAGACTCAAAAATCATGGATAGCTATTCACTGTCTCACTTCTCCCTCTCGCATTTCTTGGATGAAACTTTCCCTCTATTATTTAATTAAGGCCAAACATTAATTAAACTTTAAAAATTAGGAGAAATTGTGTTATGTGTTTAACATTTAAAAATTGAATTTGGATAATATGCTGCTAACTGTTAGATTGTGGTAACTGTTATGGTACTGCTTTAAAATTTGGGGCACTTTGAAGTGACCTAACAAATATGACTAGAATTGAACCACTGCTGAATGACATTTGAGCTATTGCATTTCAAACAGCAAATTTCCAATAAATTGATAGCAAATCAACTGGCTTACAGCAGCCATAGCAACCATGTTTTGTTCATTGATCCATTATTTCCTCACAGATTCTGAGCTCCTACATGTGTCACTGAAGCAAACACTGTGGAAAACATTTCTGAGACCAGTCAACTAATCACATTTTATGTTGCGTCTTTACAATAAGAAAAGAAATACACTCATGGCAGGGCCATTGAGTATGGAGACTCATTTTCTGTTATTAATTGGAGGGCTGGTGTAAAACGGACAAACGAGCATTTACAAGAATGTATTATTCAGTTGCTGGGGCTGAGATGGTGAATTCTGTCGAAGTTTTTGAAGTTTATCTTGTGGTTCAGGGATTGACAGTTGTGTTTTTCCAGTGACCAAGATCCATTTTTATCCGTCTGAAACCACAACTGGCCACTACAGTTCCAACCAGCCAAGTTCTGAGGTTTTTTGAATGGTCTCACTGCATCAAAAACAGAGAGGAAACACACACACACTGGAGGTCTGCTTCTTCTGGCTTCCTTGTCAGGCATCATCAACATGGGGGTTGTCAAAGAGATCCAGTTGTCTTTGCATCCGTAATAGCTGTCTTCACTGTCAGTCCCCAACCTCATGTTGGGTTGCACTCATATGAAAGGGAAAGCACTACATATTACCCACAGGTAGGTGTTCTGGCATCTTTGCCAGGTGGAAATGTCATTGACATAGAGACAGAGACACTTCATGTTGGGGCATTTCGGTCTTTAAAGGTCCGTCGTTTATTGATGAGCAACCTGCTTCCAGAGGCGGTTGTGAGTTCATAACAGAGTGTGTTAGAAAGAGCTTGGCTGTCCAGAGCTGAAGATGAGTTCAGGATACATTGCCAGTGAGTTCGGGATATATCAGTAATTGATAAGTTTTTCTTTTCCAGAGCTTGCTGAAGTAAGAAAAATTAGGTGCATCTGTTTCAGGGGGAAAGAACGCCCCACTCCCAGAGCAAGGAGGAAGGGTCTAGCTGTGTGATGCAGACCTAGCTGTGTGATGCCATCAGGGAAGGGAGAACAAGGAAACGGGGGACTAAGGGGGCAATAATTGGACAGGGGGAAATAAGGAGTCGGACATTGTTTTTGCTACACTTACATGGAGCTGCTATAAATGCTGTAGTCCATTTACAAATGGCTTGAGGTCATTCAGAGCCCAACCTCTCCTTACCAGATTGCCAGGGCCATATACATTTTGAGGATACCGGGATTTAAGCATTATAATAAACTTAGTTTTGGTTGCAAATATGTGTCCATATCCCCTATGATTGAATATCACATTACATGTTGCAAGCAAGCCCAAAATCACCTAAGCAAATTGGTCTTACTAAAAATATTTACACCTTTATAATATAGGTAACAACTTTAATATAGGAAAAATTCCATCTGAGTGTTTTTTACCCTGCATGTGATTGACTCCTATATCAGTAATTATTATGCATGGAGTGTGCTGGATTAATAAATCTCTTATAAATGGACTACACCGCATTAATAAGCCTTTTCAGTTTCTCTGCACATATTTACAGCTGTATGGTTGGTGGATGTAAGATATGGACAGATCACACAGCAGTGTATTCTTTAAAAGTTCAGTTTATTGACAGCAGTGAAAAATGGGGACAGGGACAGCAGTGTAGCACAATGTGAAGTTGATATGGAAGCAGGCACTATAGTTTTTACATGTTTCACACTACAAGCAAATGAAAGGAAAAGTAATGAGTCCACAAGCAGAATCCTGTTCAGTTGATCCAGGACCTGGATCCTTCCACACTGTTAATTACCCTGACAGGGTAGGGGGATGCCCCATGTCCTACCTGGCTGCAGTGTAGGTGGGCTGCCTGCGGGCAGGGGCTCGGCGGCTCGGGTGGAATGGCACTCGGACTCTGTGAGCCTGTGCTGCAGCGCTGGCCCCGAGTCTGTGGCCTATGCTGGAACCAGGCAGTGCCGGGACTATTCTCCTCACACTTCCTGTTGGGCTGTGGGTTGGGCCCCCCCTAGACACCAGGATGGGTGGTTGCTGGCTCAGCACTTCACTCTGACAATGCCTCTGGCACTCCTCTTTTGTGACAAAGTTATTACGGTTGCCGTGGCAGCCACCGAACCAGAAATGCACACAGCTGCTAGTGGTGATGTCATAGTAAAAGCGGGAGGTCCAATCACTACATGAGCCAGCGTTGGAAGGCAGGAAACACTCTGGTCTGTGGGCTAAACACAAATGCACAATCAAATACCTGCAGTAATACAATACATCAATACATGGTGGGTACACAATAATCTGTTAGTATATTAATAACACCTAGTGAATATATCTGCAAGCAGTGATCAACAATGGTTTGCTGCTGACCCCTTTGAGTAATTACAGAGCAGGAGTATGTACTAAGGTGTATGTTCTCAGAGAACTAGCAGAGGTGGTTTACAAGCCTCTGAGAGTTATTTTTAAGCAATCCCTTAAAACTGGAGAAATACCAGATGACTGGAAACATGGCAGTGTAGTACCTATCTACAAGAAAGGAGACCGGACTGAACCAGGAAATTATAGGCCTGTCATCTTAACTTGTATAGCATGCAAAATACTGGAATCCATCATTAGGGATAATGTGGAATTATTCCTGGAACGAAATGGTGTTCTAAATGATAGCCAACACGGTTTTCGCAGAGGGAGGTCGTGCTTAACAAACCTCCTGGACTTCTTTGAGGAAGCTACAGCATGTCTGGACTCAAACCAAGCTTATGATATTATCTATTTGGACTTTCAAGAGGCATTTGACAAAGTTCCGCACGAGAGACTCATATTGAAAATGACATCTGCGGGAATTACAGGAGCTATCACCGAGTGGGTTCGAAGTTGGTTGTCTAATAGAAAGCAGACTGTAACTGTGGGAGGAATTGTATCAGAGCAGGGTCCTGTACGAAGTGGAGTCCCGCAGGGATCGGTGTTGGGGCCTTTGCTATTTCTTATATACATAAATGATCTTGATGCAGAAGTTAGTAGTAAAATAGTAAAATTTGCAGATGATACAAAACTAGGGGGTCTAGCCAACAGTATAGAATCAACTAAGGTAATACAGGAACACCTAAACAGCATCCAAAAGTGGGCAGATACCTGGCACATTCAATTTAGATAAATGTAAAGTCTTGCATGTGGGAAATAAGAACCTTAGACAAGACTACTTCATGGGTGGAAAAAAACTAGAATGTGCTCAATTTGAAAAAGACTTGGGAGTAATGATTGACCCAAGCTTAACAGGATCTAGGCAGTGTGCTGTAGCAGTAAAAAAGGCCAACAGGATGCTGGGATATATAGCCAAAAGTATTGAGTATAAGTCTAAAGAGGTTATATTGAAATTATACAATGCCTTAGTCAGACTGCACCTGGAATACTGTGTGCAGTTCTGGGCACCGCACTATAAAAAAGATACCGAAGCTCTAGAAAAGGTTCAAAGAAGGGCAACTAAATTAGTTCCTGGCATGAAATATAAAAGCTATGCGGAAAGACTCAAGTTACTTAACCTATTTAGACTAAGCGAGAGGAGGCTTAGGGGTGATTTAATTGAGGTATTTAAATTTATAAAAGGAATCAATAAGGTCAACTATAATAGACTCTTTAGGGTGAGTTCAGTCTGTAAAACAAGAGGACATAAATGGAAACTAGTTAAGAGTAAGTTCCGCACTGATATAAGGAAATATTATTTTACACAAAGAGTTATCAATACATGGAATAGGTTGCCAGGTCATGTAGTTGAGGCAGAGACCCTTGCTGTGTTCAAGTCTATACTTGATGCAGTTTTGGATACTCTTTAATTAAGAAATGGCGAGCTTAGTTGGGCCGAATGGCCTGTTCTCGTCATCATATGTTCTTATGTTCTTATGTATGTAACACCAGACTCATAAATATGTCCCATGAGTATGCATGAATGTATGTGCAACAGTGGACTGTTGAATATGCACTATGAGTATACATAAATGTATTATAGTGCAACGATAGCCCTGCAGTATCAACCCACTGACTGTAATGGAGAAACTATCAGTGGGAAGTTCTACAGTCAACAATATATCTGAATGGAAGCTGCAGGACTTGAAGTAGCCAGTGTGACTGTAGAACTTCCTATTGATCCATTTCCCATTGACTGTAATGGAGAAACTGCTAGTGTTCTCTACTAAACAGATTAGTATTTTCCACCTGATTTTATTCATAAATACAATACAGGACATGTGTAATTTGTCTTGACATTTAGTCTTGAGTCCCAAATGAAGTTGGGCTGAAATCTCTCTTCACTGATAATTTTGCTAATAAACTACATCCAATAACCTGTGCATTTTGTTATGACTGTAATGAAAATTTAGCTGTAACAAATTAGTGCATATTATTAATGTTGCTCTCAATCTACCCACGTGCTTCTTACTTAGCATGGTCACGTTACACTTCAATAAACAATCTTGGATTTAGCGGTTAGTTAGCCAGTTAGAGGAGTGGATTAGGAGTAGGACAGCTACACAATTTGGAATTTAATTTAAGAGGACTGGCTAAGGTGACTCCTTAAGCCTTTGTGTTTTGCCACAGTCCACCACTGAACTTAATATTAAAGTGCAAAGACAAAGGAAAAAGAAGAACTTCCTGACAGCAGAACTGAATTTAACAAAGTGGCAGAGCTGGCTGCTGGTGTTTTATTATAATATTACAGTACCCACCCTATTGTGTAACCATGTTGATGGCGTTTCTATCATGCGACTGGCGTGAAACCAGAAGAATACAAACATCTGGACGGGAAAAAGAAGGGTCATTTACATGAAGACGGCAACGAAAATGTCTAACTGGAGAGATGACGAGATTCAGGAACTTCTGTCAGTAAGGGCCGACACCAAAATCGTCAGACAAATTCGGTTGAAACTCGGTTGTTTATGACCAAATTACACACCGGCTATGAGACTGCGGTGCTGTAAATAAAACACTGCGATTTCCGCAGCATACTTTTTGCGTCATGTCCTGCCTCCTGCACGGTCTACCCAGGTACCACCCCTCGCCTAAACCAAACGGAGTATTTCCAGTAGGTGAGAACGCGTCTGACACGGACGATCTCCCGTTGTGTGCTACATGTGTGGAAGGGCAACTCCAGACAATGTCTGGACCTGATTCTCTGGACATTGTCCGGAGTTCATATGAGAAAACGTCTTAACTGAAACCTAACTCCTGTGTCCTGACCAACACACCACAACAACAGCAGCATTCTCCTGAACTAGTGTATGGGTGAAACTGCCCCTTCAGTTTTAGTTTTAAAGGGGAGCACAACAGATTATACAAGGACTATAGCACCTTTTGACTTCATATTTATTTTGAGGAAACTTCCCATAACCATCTACACCTCAACAAACCTTGAGTTTGAAGAATCAATTAAGACTTCAATTTCAGGAGCAAGAAACCTTTACTTTGTGACAAATGACACGTAGTAAAACTTTAAAAACCACCATTCCATTTGGTCAAAGAAGTTTATTTCAACCAAACTTTTCTTTCACTGCTTGGATGGCAGGAATGCCATCTGCAAAGTTACAGGCTGGTAGAACATATCCCATATCTGTACAGCACTGTGGGTTAGGCCCTTTATCTCACACCCATACAGCACTGGGAGTTGGCCCTTTTCCCCAGACCTATACAGCGCTGAGAGTTAGGCCCAAAAAAGTACTTATAAGTACAGCAAGTTCCAATGCAAAGCACAGAAAAGCTGAATCTTTTTCAACAGCCCAGAAAACAATGTTTATACTGAGGGAACATGGATAGTGTTCTACAAGGCTACCAAAAATTTTCTTTTCTTTTTGATGAATATACATGATATATAGACATTTATAGACTATTCATAATCATGTTTTTATATTTTAAAATTCAAACAATAACAAAGTGGTGCAGACACACCTTGGTTCATAGGTTAAAGGGTAATTTTGGGGCACTTAAAGTAAAAAAGTAAAAAAAAAAAAATCACCATCTGCTTAAGCTCATTTACCAAGCTTGTTTACAGACCAAAGCGCCTCAGGGTGAAAGTACTAATTGCTTATTTGGGATCAAGTTTCTTCCTCGTATCATTATATCTACGTGGTTTGGTTTCATCTCAAGGAAGCAGACTAATTCCTACCACTTCACTGACATTTTCCTTTAATTTCAACATTTTTTCTGCTTTTTATCTACCATTTAGATGTACTTTTTTAAACTTTTACCACAATATTGTGATTCAAAAATCGATTTTTTCCCAAAACTGTCAGCTATGATATGTAGCTGTGCCAATATATGACCCAGTGGAATCTTTCACAGACACGCACTCAGAGACATCAGCCACATCCCAATCCACAAGTGAACGAGGGGAGTGAGCGAGAAAGTCCATACTTCTGGTGTTCAGGAAGGGTGTTATTTGGGGGCAAATTGAGACACGCTCTGCTGTCTTTCAGTCTAGTTTATAATTGACCACAGTGGACTACCTACCTTGTAGCAAAGGGCAGTCACTTGTAAATCCTGCTTTATTGCAAAAATAAGGGGATTGGTATAAAAAGATTTGATTGTCTAACTACTGAAAATTGTTGATCGACAGCCAGACACACATCATGTTGACTCAGATTAGCTTGAATTAGCTATTTCTTTAAATCCAGGGGCTTTACTTTTTTTCTTGAGTCTCTCTGGATAATAGTGTCTGGCAAATGAATAAATCAAAATGCAAAGTTGTTTGTCACAGCTTTTCTTCACTTTAATTAAAGCATACTACAATCATTAAGTTCAACGTACAACGGTGTGGGAAATTTTAATTCGTGCAATAAAATTTCAATACTATCAATGATAAAATTTAACTGTTTTTAGGCAGCCATCCTGTGGTGCTTTCCACCACCAAGGCCAGAGTTATCAAAACGATCATTTTAATGTCATTAGGTTCTGACGCTCTAGTTATGTATTTGTCAGTTGCGTGTTTCTCAACTGAGAGCATGTAAACCAACCAACTGAAAGCTGTTGGGAATCGAATCTGCTGGAGCAGTAGGAGAACCGTAAATGATAACTCTTTCTCTTCCAATGTAACAGCAGTGAGTAGGACATGCAAATTCTTGCCATAAAATATTAGAAGAATCTGCTCCTTCCTCACCACCCATGCCACACAGCGTCTAGTTCAAGTTCTGGTACTCTAAGGCCTGGACTACTTGTGTTCCCTTCTCTCTGACTTCCCTGTCTGTGTCACTAAACCCCTGCAGGTAATACAGAATGTTGCTCCACACCTTGTTTTCAGTCTCCCCATGCATGCTTATGTCACACCCCTCCTCATCTCACTTCACTGGTTACCTATTACAGCTTGCATCATATTTAAAACCATAGTGCTAGCCTGCAGGGCAGAGAATGGAACAGCTCCACTGTACTTCCAGTCAACCTTCAAACCATACACCCCGGCCACATCCCTCTGTTCTGCAACCTCAAGGTGACTGAATACTCCCTCCCTCAATGGTCGTGTCTCCCAACCACAATGCCAGTCTGTACTGCCCCAAAGTTTTCAGCCAGGACTGGCACCGCTGCTTATATTAATCCAGTAAATGCACTTATATTCTCTCACATTATACATGGTCTTCTAAATGACCACTGCATCTGCTAAATGACTGTAATGTGATGTAATGTAATGCAAGTGTAAATGTGGTCATGATATTGGTAATGTTCTAGCATACCAAGTACCCTACTGCACTTTACTGTTAAGTGCCTCTCTCACCATTGGTAGGAGGACTGGGACAGCTTTCCCCATTGGTGCCGGCTGCTGGGGTCACCCCATCATTGCAGCACCCATAGGTAGCAGTCACACATGCCCCTCTAGTGTCTGGCCTTGTTGGAGAAAGGTCCTGTGGAAGAAAAGAGGGATGTAAATCAGAAGAGCATGAAGAAAACAGCCAGGTGTCAGACAGAGAAAAGGAGGGGCACAAAGAAAGACAGAAAGGGGAGATGGCTAGGCCTCACCACTGAAGTGTGGTCACTTGATTCCAAACATCCTGCCCTGTTTGGACCCTGAGCTGCAGTTACGCCATCCAGGCAACATCCGTACCTGCGAGGACAGATGGGCAGGCATAACCCAAGTGCTGCAGATCTTTATCAAAATAAATGGCTGATCAAACATGAGAGGAGGAAAAACTTTAAGACAAAAACTCAAGGCCAAGTTACACGAAGGAGATAAGGAAACATTGGGTTGCATTGCTTTGGAATAGCACTTGTTCATCTTGTGTGAGATAGTGTGGCCCAAAAAGAGACTTACATACTCCTATTCCTTTTTAACGCTTCAGAAGATTCAAATAGATAGCAAAAGTTTTGGCATTCATGTTACTAGAACACATACAAGCACAGTATGATCATCTAGTTTTATGTAGTCCGCACAGGTAAAGGAAGTAAAGGTGCAGGTACCTGCTGCGTGCACAGGCCTGCAGAGGCTGGGGGCAGTCCTGGCCATGGGGGCCACTGGCAGGGGTGTGTCTGTCAGGGCAGCAGCCATAGTGGGACCGCGTGCAGTGTGGTCCATCCATAGGGCCATGGGGTCTCTCTGGGATCTCTGGCCTGGGGACTGAGAGCAGCATAGTCTTACACAGGCACAAAGACAGATTTACACATAGACACAGAGACCAATTTATTTAGGCACATACAGGCACAGAGATAGATTTACACAGACACAGAAATAGATTTACACAGATACAGACCAGGGTTTCCACTAGGATTTTTTCTTTCTGGTTCAGTGTCCGAAAAGAATTTATTTTACTGGACAAATTTGAAACTTACTGGTCACATTTCAATAAAAGTCTATGTTACAAACGCAAATATAATGTACACCTAGGCTGATGAAAGAATGACAACAACCTCAAATCAGTTTGAGACTATTTAATGAACAGTAACGATTAAGCAAAACAAACAGTACCAATTGACCAAAACCTCAACATTAGCCACTAAAATGTAGGCTATTACGAGACATCTGTGACCTGTAACATCTGTAGCCTGTTTAAAAAAAGGCTAGGCCCACACGGCATCAAATGTAGCCTATAGGCTACCAGTTAGCATTTCATTTTCTCCTTTTTTTCATTGCGGCAAAGTCCTCTGCTGCTGACTTGAAATAAAACGTGTCCAATGTGTCTTTGCAGCTTGCAATGTGCATAAGTTGTATCACTCTCTTCTCCAGATGACTTTGCAGTGCCGTCTTAATTTGATTCTACAGAAAGAAGCCCTCTCTAGTAGCAAGTATTGCGCAATAAAAGAGCGCACCCTTTTGGGGAAAAAAGTACTGTAGGCTGTTAATAGGCTGTTTTGCTGTTTACGGACAGCCTTCGTTATAGCTATGTTTTGTTTGAGCATTATTACCAGACATTTTGACCAGCAGGTTTTTATAAAATTTACCAGGCAAAAACCGGTAATTACCTGCTAACGGAAACCCTGATACAGATACAGATTTACACAGAGACAGTTTTGCACAAACACACACTGGCACAGAGACAAATTTACACAGGCACAGAGACAGATTGACACAGACACACAAAGCACTGCAACAGATTTACACAGATACACAGGCACAAAGACAGATTTATACAGATACAGAGACAAAGTTACACAGATACACAACCTGCAGAGTACTCCCCAGGCACATAGGGCAGGAACCTGTGCCAGATGCGGTTATGGCCTCTGGGGTCCTGTACGCTAGGCACCACTGGAAACACAGTAACGAGAAACACACACACAGACATGCACACACACAGGCACACACACATACGTGCACCAACGCACAGACACACACGCATACACACGCACGTATGCATGCACACACAAACATACGCACATGCACATACACGCACGAATACAGTTGCACACGCACACACACATACGTGCACAGACACACACACACACACACACACACACAGGCAGACACATAGGTCAGTCACAGTGAAATACGCAGGAAAAGCAGACTGCCAGAGGGCAAACATAAGACACTCACTCTGTGGGCTGTGACAGGGCTGCGTGTTGCAAGTCTCTACTGTGGGTGGTTTGGGGGTGGCATTGCAGTGCTCCACTCCATACAGGCTGAGCTCCGTATCAGAACAGATCACCTGGCGCTCACGCACCCCCGAACCACAGCTCCTTGAGCACTGGGGACAGCAGGAGAGGACACCAAAAGGAGGGGTTCACACTTCACTGGTGCATATTGCAGATTTATAGGTATGGTTGTGTGTGAAAGTTATGAGGGTGCATGAGGGCATTGTGGAAGTGTGTGAAGACGTGGTGAGTATATGTGTGGATTAGGGCATTGTGGGTGTGCATGAGGGTGTTGTGGGTGTGTGGGTGTGGGTATGGGTGTGTTTGTGAAGGCGTGTGTGAGGGTGTGGGTGTATGTATGAGTGTTGGTGTGGGTGTGTGTGAGGATGCTGTGGATATGGTATGGGTGTCAGTGAGGGCACGTGTGAGGGTGTGGGTGTATGTGAGGGAGTGTGTGAGGGTGTAGGTGTGTGTGCTGTAGGTGAGGCTGCAGTGGCTATTGTGGGCCTCTCGCTTTCTTGCTCACTAGGTTCCAGTGTCCCACATGCCAGGCAATGAAGTGGTGGCAGGCAGGCTTCTGGCAAGGCTGGACATCGTGCGGCCGGTGAAGGGAGCTGCAGTCTTGGTCCTGGAGCCGCTCACCTCGGCCCCCCACACACACCACCTCACGCGTCTGCTGCCCCTCCCCACAGGTCACTGAACACTGCCAACATGGAAAAACAGCTCACTACAACCTGAGTACAAGATTCTTCATTTTAAATTCCTTTCCTAACATTCCATACCCCCCCCCCTTCCAGTCTGCCTGCAGTACCTACCACACTCCAACTAGAGATGCTGTACTCTGCGCAGGGCAGCATGTTGCAGGCCTGCAGGCTGACAGGTTGTGGGCCGGCAGCAGTGCAGAAGGAGTCCTCGACTACACGGGGGTGCATCACTTCCTGGGACACACACCACACACTCCGGCTCTGTGTGCCCACTCCACATGTGGCTGAGCAGGAGCTCCATGTACCCAAACTCCAACTGAGGCACAGAGAGCAAGGTAACTCAACACTTGGTCTCACCTATAGAGACTGATACCTGCACTGTGGCTAACAAGTCCAGCAGGCATGAGTTTCTGAGTCACAGAAACAAACGCACACTCACACATACACACATGTACATGCACAGATAAACACACATACTCAGACAGACAGGTGCACACAGCATACCTCTACGGCAGTGGTTCTCAACCCTGCTCTTGGAGGCACACTATCCTGCATATCTTCTATTTATACATGCTGCTTGATTAAATCAGGTGTGCTCAGCTAATCAAAAGTGCCACTGATGACTTCAGTCAGGCAGGTAGATCAAGGATAGATAGAACATATGCAGGACAGTGTGCCTCCAGGAGCAGGATTTAGAACCACTGTTCTACAGGACACAAACACACACACACACAAGATTTAAGGAGAACATTGAACACTCACAGTAGCAGTATATACTATGAATTAAGGGACTAATTATTTAGGCTTATTAATGATACACACAGTGCATTCAGAAAGTATTCAGACCCCTTCACATTTTTCACACCTTCTTATGTTGCAGCCTTATGCTGAAATTGTTCAAATTCATTTTTTCCTCAGCAATCTACACTCAATACCCAATAATGACTAAGCAAAAATAGGATTTTAGAATTTTTTGCAAATTTATTAAAAATAAAAAAATGAAATATCACAGTCACAGTATTCAGACCCTTAACTCAGTACTTAGTTGAAGCACCTTTGGCAGTGATTAAAGCTTCGAGTCTTCTTGGATATGATGCGAGAAGCTTTACACACTGGATTTGGGGATTTTCTCCCATTCTTCTCTGCAGATCCTCTCAACCTCTCTCAGGTTGGATGGGGACCCTCGGTGGACAGCCATTTTCAGGTCTCTCCAGAGATGATCAATTGGGTTCAAGTCCGGGCTCTGGCTGGGCCACTCAAGGACATTCACAGAGTTGTCCCTAAGCCACTCCTGCATTGTCTTAGCTGTGCGCTTAGGGTCGTTGGGATGGTACTGTGCAGGTGATGAGCGGTGCCTGGTTTCCTCCAGACATGACGCTTAGAATTGAGGCCAAGAGACCAGAGAATCTTGTTTCTCACAGTCTGAGAGTCCTTTAGGTGCTTTTTTGCAAAGTCCAAGCGGGCTTTCATGTGCCTTTACTGAGGAGAGGCTTCTGTCTGGCCACTCTGCCATAAGACCCAGAACGGACAAACTGGAGTGTTGCAGTGATGGTTGTCCTTCTGGAAGTTTCTCCCATCTCCACACAGGATCTCTGGAGCTCAGCCAGAGCGACCATCAGGTTCTTGGTCACCTCTCTTACCAAGGCCCTTCTCCCCCGATTGCTCAGTTTGGCCAGGCAGACAGCTTTAGTCCTAGTTGTTCCAAACTTCTTCCATTTAAGAATTTTGGAGGCCACTGTGCTCTTGGGAACTGTCAATGCAGCAGAAATATTTTTGTAGCCCTCCTCAAATCTGTGCCTTGACACAATCCTGCCTCTGAGCTTTGCAGGCAGTTCCTTCAACCTCATGGCTTGGTTTTTGCTCTGATATGCATTGTCAGCTGAGAGACCTTAGAAAGACAGGTGTGTGCCTTTCCAAATCACGTCCCATCAATGGAATTTACCACAGGTGGACTCCAATCAAGGTGTAGCAACATCTCGAAGATGATCAAGAGAAATGGGATGCACCTAAGATAAATTTCAAGTGTCATAGCAAAGGGTCTGAATACTTATGTCAATGTGCTATTTCAGTTTCTTATTTTTAATAAATCTACCTACATACCAAAATGTGAAAAAGTGAATGGGTCTGAATATTTTCTGAATGCACTGTATACTTTACAACCCTATGAGCTTGGTATGCTATGATAATGTCCCTCCTGTCACACAAGCTGCTAACTCTTAGGTTCAGTGTTTGGTGCTGTAAGACCACATGCTGCTGATAGTGCTAAGCACTCTCTTTAACAGCAGTGAAACCTACCAGCCTAAGCCTCTGTGGTCGCTGAACATTAGGCTTGTCTCCTTGGGACAGCCTCTGCAGTTGCAGAGATGCAGGGCGAGGAGAACACATTCTCCTGACACATCCTGCACCTGGAGGAGGATGTCTTTTGGGGGACAGCTGCATCTTCAGTATGTCATCTGATCACCTTGTAAGTGACAGAACAAGCTGCCAGACACCAAGGAACGCTGGCCACCCTACCCACCTCTACCGTTAGTGGACACTGTAGTCATCCCCACTGAGGTGTTTTCACTCACCTGTACAGCTGTTGACATGGATGCACATTACAGGTGCGGTTGCTGTGAGGGCGGGGTAGGGAGGCACACATGTGACCTGGGAACACTTCATTGCCAATAGCACAGAACACATGACGCGACTGGTATCCTGGAGGGAAGAGCCAGCCGTCAGACTCAGGGTTTACGTTACATATTCTAAGATATGAGCTCATACATAATCAAGACTAATAACAATCATTTATTTATTTATTTATTAGTTATTTCTGTGGGAAAGGGTCAGGCCATTTATTCTGTGGGAAAGAGGTGAGCCCAGTTACTCTGTGGAAAAGGGTGAGCCCATTTATTCAGTGGGAAAAGGGTGAGCACCTCATAAGTGACAAAACAAGCTGCCAGACACTATGTGAAAAACAGTACAGACTCTATGTGCCAAACAGGACAGACTGTCTAATACTGGACTGACATTTTAGAGACTTGTTTGTCCAGTGCCAGCACACAATGGGCACAGCACAAATGGAGACTTTGTAAGAAGGCTCTTACTTACTATCAATGAAAGCACATCATAGCAGCCAAAGTACTAGTAAAGAAGTATTTTGTTATGACTTTCTAATTGAGTACTTGGAATCTTGGTGTATTTATAACAGTAATAATCTAGGGAAATGTTTATGAATATGCAATGTTTAGATAAAAGGGAATTTGTGTAAAGTAATACAGTCATTTGTGTAAAACAGTGTTTAAGAAACCTTATATGCACCATATGTTTCTATGTATAGGGTGGTCTCATTTAAATCTCCATATGTTTGTATGTACAGCATGGTCTGGTTTAAACTTTGACGTTTCTATGTACATGGTGGTCTCATTTAATGCTCCATATTTTTCTGTGTACAATGGTAGTGGGTTTGTCATTCATTGGTGTAGTATGTTGCCCTAATACCATTACCACGGTTATTGTGATGGTCACCAGGGTCAACATCTGAACATCCATCTGCAGGACGACTGCAGCAATGCATCACATCTGCGTGGCTCTATTACTCCTAGCTCCCCCAAGTGGTTGGATAAAGGAACTGATTTTCCAAGTACACCTGTTTTTTTTTTAAACCTGGCTGATTTTGAAACTATTGTTCAAATGTTTTCTGTGCTTTTTTGTCAATTGAGAAAAATACATATAATAAAAAGAATGCAAATGCATTTGCTTGTCTGTTAATTAAATCAGCGGCATCGTGTCTCTATGGTTTACCTACTTTGCAGTACTGTGTACCCAAAGAGGTTGGACCTCCTAGAAAGCTGAACAGATGGTGGTATTATTTTGGTCATCCTGCCCCAGCTGTATGAGAGGGCTGCCAGGTGGAGTTACACACTGTGGCATTATTCCTCACCTCAGATGGGGACACAAGCACTGACAGCTGTATATGGCAGTCTCCACAGTGCTTCAGCTGATTAGACTGTCCTTTATTTTGTTGACTCTTTTTTTTTTTTGCTTGTGTTGCACTCTGCTTCACTTAAGTCGCTTTGGATAAAAGTGTCTACCAAATGAATAACTGTAAATGTAAATGTAACTCTTTATTGTAATTTTAAAACATATTTCTACACACATAGTTATAAATGTACATACTCTAGCACTTCCTGAGAGGGGGGTAAGTTCACATTTGACATGAGTTATTCAAGGTCTTAGAACAACCTCAGTTCATCTGTGGGCCTTTCTAAAATAAGTACATTGCATCCCAAAAGTAATGAAGCCACACAGACATGAAATGAACACTATGTTCCAACCAGCCTTTCAATGTTGACTTCTTGGACACTGTCCTACACTAATCACAGTAAAATAAGGAAGAAAATAAATATATAGTAAAAAAAAATGAAGCCCAGCAATTTTAGCCAGTGGAACCAGCCTCTATGGGGTCCTGATTGCCACAAAATCAACACATGTTCATCCTGGAAAACGTTAGGTGTGCTAAATTTCATCATTCTGTTGTGCTGTTACTGTCATCACAGTGGACATTCACTGTGAGCTCGTATTTTTCTATGTGCAGCTGGGTTATTGCTGTGATTATGCCTTGATCCTCACCATGAAGGGATTAAGGTGCTTACCTGAACCACACTCCCTGCTGCATGCCGACCACGAGCCAAAGCTCCACGTATAGCCCCTCTGGGCAGGGTCTTCGGGCAGGTAGTGCTCTTGGGTGTGGCTCTGGGGTAGGTAGTACTCAAACTCCACACCCAGGTTCTGCTCTTGGGTCACTAGCTGATGATGAGAGGGAGAATGGGCACACTTGTGCATCACACTCAAGCACAAATGCACCAGTCAATCAGCTATTCAAGGTAAGGAGCAAAAGCAAATGACATAAGAGTGTTCATGAACGTCTGTGAATGTGCATGTGTGTCCAAATGCTTGTGAGTGTCTGTGAGCATTTGTGCAGGTGTTCAAGTATATGCCATTAATATTTATCATTATTCCAAAGTAGCAACAAAAGCACGATGTAACAGAAACAGTATATTTTTTTCCAATTAAAAATGTTTTTGTTTCTGTTTAATCAGGGATATGAATAAACATAAAGAGTATGGTTATTTTAAGCATTTGCCTGAGCTTTAAATTAAATCAGTCTTACCTCTACAACAAGCACCTCAGTTGTGGGGCCTCGGGCTATGATGGTTTCGGGGACCATGTCCCCTTCTAAGCCTCGCTGGTAGTACAGCATGGTGCCAGGGCCAGGAATGCCACGGGCATAGTCCACGACCCCATGCCCATTCAGATAGTACTCTCCATGTTGATTCCTAATTGCTGAGACAGAAGCAGGCACAACTGTCACCTGAAATGTAGCTGATAATCACCAGTATATTGTCTCATTTGCCTCCCCATAGAGGAAAACCTACTGGCTGTCACACTATTAACCAAATGAAGACATATTGGAAAAGACCAAACAAATATTCAACAGAATATTCACAATTTCCAAATTCAACTTCAGAACTTTTATCATTGTTTGCTGAGCCAGCTGTAAGGAATCTGCTCTCCTCAAGTTGCTCACCAAGGTAGTTGCGTGTGGCAACCGTCTCTCGGATGTGGAGCATGGTTGCTCCAGCAGGGATAAGGAACATCTGATGGTATCCTGGAAGGTAAAGGAAGGACACAGTTAGCTTAGTTGATGTGTATCAGGCATGGGGAATTCCGGAGGTAGTAACTCTTTGGAATGGTGTACCGTGTGGTGGGTTACGCATGGTAAAGGTGTTCTTGACAAGGTAACAGGACTGTCCATCCCCCCCACACTGCAGGCAGGGGTCCTCTTGCAGGGGTGACTCAAGTATATTGTCACAGCCGATCCGCTACAAGGGGACAACAAGCAAAGGACAGGAGATCCAATGAAATTCTAACACAGCTGACAGGATTATGACACACCTGGCAGGTCAGGCTAACAGCAAGGTTGTGCTCCTAATCAGAATCAATGACAAGTCTTGATGTGCAATCCAACAGAAAACCTTTTATATCACTACTTTGTATAATATAGTATAGCGTATTTGTGTGATTTCTCACTGTTAGGGTGATGTAGTGGAGTGTATTGGTGTGATTTCTGTATGTTAGCATGATGTAGAAGAGTGAATAATGGTGACTTCTCCATTAGTGTGATGTACTGGAGTATATTGGTGTGGTTTTTCTCTGTTATGGTGAAGTAGTGGAGTGTGCAGGTAACACACACACAGCTGTTCTGCTGACCTTGCATGCCCCATCCACACAGATATCCTTTTGTCCTGGGTAACAGGGTGTGCCATCCACCACAGCTTGACGATGGCGGTAGAAGAAGTTCTCTCCCCTGGGGACACAGTTCAGCTCACATGGGTTCTCTGCTTCAAGAGAGAAACACAGCCACTCTCTCAGCATTACAGCGATGCAGAGGCCTCATTCTCACCAGAATATATTAAACATGACTGACACTGAGGCATCATGCTATTAAATTTAAGATTGCTATAACTGAGCTGCTGATGTGAAAGTTCATGCAGAAGAATGTATTCCACTGCTGTTTCAGTATTCCACTGCTGTACACAGACTGTGTGCCTGCACAGATGTTGCATGCCTTAATGTTACAAAAATCAAAACACATGCATTTAATAATATTTACTATTAGAGGATATCCACATTTCAGATTCATTCATGTTAATCAGGCAAGTTAAAAATCCATATAAATTATTCTATATACAAAGAATAAATTCATTTCAAAATTTAGAAAAAATCTGACTAAGCAACCTCCAAAGTGAAAAATAAATCCTTGCATGAGACTTTAATACAGACGATACTCCACCAAAACAGCATTGAGTTAGGCCTTTTTTAGGGCATCCTCCTAACAGTAATGCACAATGGCCCTCAGGTTCTACCTTCTTTACTAAAACCAGGCAGAATCTGAATGCTCTACCCACTTTACTAAACAGGCCATGCCCTCAAGTTGTACCCGCTTTACTAAAGCAGGCTTTACCTCCATAGTAGGGCAGCCAGCTGTAGCGTTTCCCTTGGAAGTCCAATCCATCAAAGCGTGCACACTGCTCTTCTCGGAAATCCTTGGATCCCATTGGACAGTCCTGAAAAGATAGACACAGACTTCAGTGTCTGGAAGCATCAGGCCCAGTCTGATATAACTCTTCAGAAAGCCAATTTTGCACCAACACTTAAGGACAAACTGGGCATACCTGAGATAAAACAACAGCCACAACAGTTGCAGAAAGAGGTGATTGTGTACTCTTACACTAAATTGGCACAGACTGCTCCATGAAAGGTGCAATGATCTATAACTCGCTACCCGAGGATATTACAGTCAAGAAGTGACAAATCTGAAAACTGTGGCCCAGACCAGACATCATAGAGAATTTCTCTGCTTTAAATTGTGCTACAATATGCACAATAAATGTGCATCTATATACACATGAAAACATGTGATAGCAAAGATACATTATGCAATTTCTGTGTATGCTTTTGTTTTGACTATTTTGTTTTTCTTTTTGCAATATCATTTACATTTTTCAATAAACTGGACTGTCAGCTAACAATGGCACAGTGCCTGTCATAGTTTTTACACTATGGTTGTATATGTCTAATAGGTATTGTGTGTGTCAATACCTGGATGTTGCAAGAGCGGTAGGATATCTCAGGCCCTATGCAGTTGCTTCCTCCATCTGTCCTGCAAAACCCAGGGGTCAGAGGTCAAGAAAAAAACTCATTGCAGATAAAGCAACCACAAAATTTTCAGTGCATAAGGTGGATTTCAGTCAAATTTATATTACCTTAATGACTGAACGCTGATCATATATTAACAGAAAATCTTGGTTTATAATATAATAAATTAAATTATATACATAGAGAGGCAAGAGTATACCAAACACAGCCTATCTATTTTTAAGTCCCCTTTGAAATAAATTTGTTTAAACTTATTGTCTCATTCTCGAGGATTTTATTACCATTTGTCCCTTTTAATACACTAAAACAGTCTTTCTATTTTAGATCAAAGTTCTGACTGGACCCAGAATTAACATGCACAGTATGAATTCCCACACTGTACACATACACTTACACATCACCAACAAGGCCAGTGTGAATATGAGCACTTACCTCTGCGTGACACATCTGCGCATCCTCTTAGTCACCCCACCCCCACAGCTGCGACTGCACTCCCCAAATGGTCCCCAGTCCTCCCAATAGTCAACAGGAGGCAGCTGGAACACACAGCAGCAGCACACTCTCAACATACTTGCCAGAACACAATAATCAATAAACTATACAATAATAAATCAACAGAAACACACTTTCAACACACTGGCCAGATCACATCATCATCATGCAGATGAGTTATGTGTTTAGAGACTGGAAGCAAGTTATTGAGACACAACCCTCATTGTTAAGATCTGTTGTCTACTGTCTGTGTTCTTAAGGGTGCTTTGTCCTGTAGTGTGAGGTACTACTAAACTGGCTGTGCTGTGGGGTAATGCATTTTAAACTGGGCTCTGCTGTAACGGACTACATTTTAAACTGGGCTGTGCTGTGGGGTACTGCATTGTAAACTGGGCTATGAGGTACTGCATTTTAAACTGGACTGTGCTGTGGTGTAGTGCATTTTAAACAAGGGTGTGTTGTGATGCACTGCAGTTTAAACTGGGCTGTACTGTGACGTACTACAGTTTAAACTTGACTGTGCTGTGGAGTACTGCATTTTAAACTGGGTTGCACTGCGGAAAACTATATTTTAAACTGGGCTCTGTTGTGCTGTGCAGCGCTAAATAGCGTGTACTGATGTCTTGTGGTAGCATGTTCTACTCACAAAGAATGCTGGAGCAGCCAACATCTGCAGCATGGCCAAAAACAGCAGTGTCTTCATATTGTCTGGAAAAAAGTATGTTGTGAAAGAAAGAAACTTCTCTAAAGAGAATATAGAAAACCTTCACATATGGTTAATATCTCTGTTAGTGCTTAGCTGGAAAGAGCAAACATATCCGTGCATGGAAGCGCAGCAATCATTAAGTGTGGCAGTGACACCAAGAAAAATAGTGCTTTTCAGCGCCTTTTGTATTATGTCAATGTCTGAACAGTCACCAGCTACACCACAACAGCAGGGGTGGCAGCAAAGGTAGGGCCAGCAGCAGTTTGTCCCTGTGCTTATTTAAGGGGTTTGGCAACACTCCCATGTCCTTTTCAAACACACAGTAATAATTTCAAGCAGTGGCTTCTGCTCTTCTGAGAAATGTACTAAATAACAAAGAAGTAATTGCATTATAAGATTCTTACATGTTCACACCAGTTAAAAAATTCCTTTGGTAAAGTGCATGCATCAGACATTAGCAGAAATATAAATGGAATGTCTAAATGGAAGGTATTATTCAAATATTTACAACTCACAGTATGTAGAAACCCATATACAGCAAATTGTATCCAACAAATCCCATTTGTGGACTTATTTTGAATTTTCCTGCTCAGATCAGGATGGTCTCTACTTGTAATATCCCAGAATAGTTTTGGACACATGGCAATTTTATTAATTTCCCTTAGTTTCTCAGGAAATGAAAGAATAATACAATGGAAGCTGATAAAGGTCACGTAAAATCCAGGTAAAACATATTCTTCGGTTTTGAGTTTTGATTCAAAATCATCACTGGACTCAAACGCACTTAGATACAGCCATTCTGTTCCGAAGGCCGGGTGGCTGTATACATATACCACATACTGAGATGCTGTTACTCGGACAAGTAGGAGGGAGTCCTGACAACCGAAGAAATGTTCCCAAAATAATATGTAAAAGAGCTCATTATAAACAGAAACATAATCTTTCCTGTTCTCAAAGCCTGTCTTTGTGAGCAGTCAATTGCGCAATTTTATTTTTTTAACAGTGTCAAAAATAGCAATCTCTGAGGCTTTTGAGGAGAAGAGAACAAGTTCTCTTACCTTGTTGTTGGTCAGCTCGTCCTCAGCACCAGCCCTGCAACTGCAGCACATGTATTGCAACACAAAGTCTTTATTACAAGCGTGAAGGAAGAGGTCACATATCAGATTACTCTTAACTCCCTCTGCTTGCAATTGTCCCGTTTTACTGCCGTCTTCAGCCTTGCCAAACAAACCTTTAGTGCCTTTCCACCCGTAGAAATTGAGGCAAAAGAAAGCCTTTTTTTGGTAGTTTTAATTGTTAAAACATTTTCTTAAAGACAAATAAACTGATCAACCTACCTCTTGCACACCTTAAAGGAACTGCAGTATTAGTGAATATTTATAATCATTTTGTTGCAAGTAGAATTATTAATAATCAGGTTTAATCCCAGGAAAGTCAGAACAGAGTCTAGGTAGCCCATATGGGAAAGAATTGCTTCCAAATTCAAAACGGAAGCAAACGCTTTGCAAAACTGTAGTGAAAGATGATGTTTTGCTCTGTCAGCATGGTGACTTTCAATTAAAATGTCATTATCCCAAGAAAGATTAAATAACACATGTGAAGGAAACCAAGTATTGCAGGTGTCAGTCAGTTTTATTTTCAAATATTTTACTCATTACAGTTAAATGTCCAGTCCGTGGACACCCATTTCTGTCCCGTATGGCAAAATCATAGCAGCTGAAGTGTTCATTTGAAAATTTAACTGAAGTACTCATTCCACTTGCATCCAGTAGTTTCTGCTTAAAGGTATATACATTATTCTTAATAAGAAAATGTTTTGACATAGAGACAGCTTGGCAGGTCAGATGATTAATTTGCATATTGTATCACACATTATATTTCCTGGCTTATGCCAGAGAAAAGCACATGGAGACCCCATTTCCATGCATTTATTGAGAGAGGAACAACCATAAGACTATCACTAATATAAAAGGATTAGGATACAGTAAAAACAACTCAGCAACATTTTTTTCACAGGTACTCTGCTGCTATTCACCGGGAGGTGAATTAGGAGGCAAACATGTATTTATTTAGAACAGGGATAGCCAACCCTGTCCAGTCCAGCTCTGACTCCCACTGGATCAATATGATCAATTAAAACAGGTTAGTCATTCCGAATGGTGAAATACCTTGGTTACCTGCTGTGATTCAGTGTGGCAATTGATCCTATTATGTGATTAAGAGCTTGAATGGAATTGGAATGGAACACCTCTGGCATGCCAGGAACCAATGCTCCATACAAACTGATGAGAAAAATCTAGTGTACACTTCAACTAGATAAAGACAGATAAATCACTGGACAAAACCATACTGGAGACAAGTAATTTAAGGTGGTATTCTGAGTTTTAAATATGACCCATAAAAGCCAACATGGAGTCTGTGTTTAGGAAAGTAATACCACAAGCTGGCCTCCTCCCACATGTTTTCACCAGAGAGCAGCCCTTGGGGCCCCAACATCAGTTCTACTTTTGGAACAAACAGACAAACAGCAATTATGGACAACCACACAGAAGAGAAAAATATATACTTTAGTCTAATCAGCAGTGCCTGTCTATGGTCCCTGTACTAGTATCTACGTGCTTACATATTTACACTGGTTAAGTGGCATTAGCAGGGACTTGCTGAGCTCTGACACCCAGAACCCCAATTCCCAAACATTCAGTCTCCCGTCCAGAAGCATTAACCTTTAAATCAAGGTTGATATGAAATTGATCAAAGCTTTTGAATAACAGATTGAGAGGAAACATTCAAAATGGCAGCTACATGACTCATAGGATCCTGCTAATTTGAATGCCTTCATTCTAAAAGCAGCTCATTGGATTGTCCTCAGGTGTAAACAATTGCATGTTATATCACGAAAGTTAAGTCTGTCCAATCTGATTGTCCCGTGGTAGGATGGGGGTGTAATGGCTCTATCCATCCCTGAGATGGGAACCATGCTGTTAATCACTTGTGATCGTGCGACTTGAGTACAAGTGTCAAAGTGATGTGGCTTGCTGCCTCCAGCTCGCTGCCACTACCGTCTTCCTAGTCTTCAGAGTGAAGATCCACCCTAGGCCATCAAATCTAAGTTGGCAGTTGTTGGCAGTCTTGGTTTAAGAATAGCCTCTGTGTATCACAGTGATATCCAGTTTAGGTCTTGGAGGAGGCTGTGGTGCTGCTGGTATTACAGTGTACTTTAAATTACTAAAATTCAGAGGAAAGTGCTGTGAGGGTTGAGCGTTTGAAGGTATCGTGGCCAACCACCAACAGCCATTACACTTTGAGTTCTCCAGCCCACAGTACATCAGCTCCCTCCTCCACATTTAGAGCCAAACCCCTTATCCCTTTATCATAGAACACATCTACTTCCAAGAATCCCTGGATTTTGTAACTCACTCTTTACAATACTCCGCACAACTATATTGCATTACAGAAATGTTACAGGAATGCTTCAACTTTACCCTAATCGCCCCTGTAACTACCAATAACACTGCCACATCTACAGTCTCCTTGGTCCATTCATTTCCCTTTGCCTGTACACCATCTGTTCCCTCATCCCTTTTGTAAAAAATTGTCTCCTGGTCTCCCTCTCCCCAGATTCCCCTTTCTTCCCAATATCTGCTGCTTTAGCATGCATGTGCCATACACAACATCCCACCCTCAGAGCTGGCGGTTTAGCTTCTGGGCCTGCCGCTCCTTGGCGTCAAAGGCAAACTTGGTGTCCTGCAGCTGTGCAATGATCTCCTTGGCCTCCCGCATGTCCTGGGCCAGCTGGTTGTACTTCTCAGCCAGCTCTTTGTTATCGCGCCGCAGCTCCACCACCAGCTGGCCCAGCTCCTCGCTCTGCCGGCTGCAATGGGACCTCAGCTGCTCTACCTCGGACAGCATCACCTCCATGCTCTTCACCAGTCCCTCCAGTTTTTCCTTCGACATCTTCGTGCTCCTCTCACAACAGCTGCAGCTTGGCTCAACAGCAACAGGGGCACAGAGTCAGTGCGCTTCGCTTCTCTCCTGGGGAGATTGTGAGGTGCAGGCAACCAGTGTGGCTAAGATAATGCTTAATCCCTTACACAGCCTCCACTGAAGAGACACCCATCACTCACCCTTATGTCTCCTCACATGTAATCCCCTTATAGGAGCTATCCTGGGAGTGTCTACACAGACAACAGCTAAAGCCAGTCAACTAGGGTAGCCATGGAGGTTGAGTGAATGACAGATTACTCCCTAGTGAACCAGATTAAATCCGATTTAAGAGCAGTAAGGCCTTTGAAGCATCTTATTCATTATATAATCATTAAACGGAAGTATCCTCTGTTCCTCTGGGCTAAAGACACTCTCATTTAGGCAGGGAGAAGACTTTTGCATTTACCTACACAAGTAGCAGGTGCACCAGAAGTCACTGACACCTTAAAGATGGCCTTTATGAAACAGCACATCTGAGCACTACTTATTTCGTACTGTTCCACTTTGTGTGGGAAAATATTTGCCAAAAATCACCATAATTTTGTCGGTAAATGGGAATAACTTCAAAACTATTAAAACTCGAATTTGCATTTGAAAGTTCAATGCAAAGCAATTAAGCAGTGATTTCTCTTTGAGAGCGTATACTCTTTTTGTTGCCAAGAATCTGTAAGAGAGGTACTGAAACTGGCCACTGCCTGCTGTGTCATGCAATCCAAAGACAAAGCTTCCACGGTTTTTAATGAAAATGCTACAGCATGAATCTTTCAGCCATTAACCTGAACTGAACAACAACAATGTCTGAGAATCCATATATGATTTTTCAGGTTTAGTGTGAAATGGTCTGGTGAGTTAAGAGATGTAATTTATTCTAATATGTTTTATCTAATAATATTTTAAATGTTGTCACAGGAATTCTTCAATAAATTATTAAGATTCTAGTAATTTATCAATTATTGGTTAATAAATAAAAAAATAAGTCTATAGTTGTGTTATCATGAATGGGCTGTTGTAGAATTTGGGATAATTCATGGGTTGTGTTTTTGGTCAGACTGTTTTGTAAATATACATTAACATGGCTAAAACATAACTGGCTGTTCAAAAATGTTGGGTATATCTGTGGTGATTTTTATCCTTAACATGCCGTACAGTTTCTTCAGAGCTAATCAACGCCTTTCAAATGCCTTTCAACCAATTACAGTCACATTCAGCAATATAGTCTCCATCTCAACAGAGCAGTTGGCTCATCCTGAAAAATATAAATATTTCTCAGTGCATACATCATTTTAAACATGTCAACATGACTAATGGGAGTCAAGGATTCTTGTAATAAACTTCATTTGTGTAGCAACATAAATATGACAGAAAAGAATAAGAACACTTAGTAACAGTAATAACAATGTGAAATAAAAGCAAAAAATGCACACATCAGGCACTGATGTTCCCCACATCTGGAATTAAATAATGAATAATAGAAAAATAATGACTCCTATTCTTGTCCAGATACAAAACATATGGAATGAAATATGATCTGAAATACTGGAATAAATACCATCACACTGTCAGCTTTGCCGATGGAGTTTTGGTGATGAAAATGCCACAACCTGCCAGAACAGGGCCCACCGTGACACGGCACTATTCCCACACAGTCGTGAGTATGGTGCTCCACTCCGTTCCCCAGCAGCCTGGACCACACGGGCTCCGTTAACCCCTCTTCGCACCCAGTGTATGCAGACCAGGCCACATGGCTGCACTGAGCCTAGAAATTGCTCTGTCCTTACCCCTAATTGCTATACAGATTTTGGTTTGTATTTCATGCTTACAGAAGAGCAAACTATATGGAGAGGTGCATATTTAGATTTAAGCCTTGTAATTTTCCAAATTTATGACTCTCTAATCCTTCCTTTGAGATCCATAATCACCTCAGTCCATTACCAGAGCTGGCGCCCCTGTTTTCCTGGGATGGGCTTGATGTTCCTAGCTAGTACACACAGGAATGTATGTTTGAAAAACCACTCTGCCCTCTAATTAATGCACCTTGGTAAACTACACTGCAAATGAGTTTCTTGGAATAAGATTCATACTCGCTGCATGTGTGCATTTTCCCATTTATACACACTAACACTAATTTACCAGGTTTATCCATTTGTTTCAGGTGTGGTACACTCTTATTTGTGTCACGGAAACTCTGATGGTAGGAATATGACGTGCAAATAAATCAAAATAAATGTGCAAAAAAATTAAATCAAAAATGAATAAGTGGACATAGGCGCTAAAGGTACAAAAAGAAATGTATTTACCATTGTCTTAAATCCTCTCAACAAGACCAAAACATAATATATGAAATAGTATCTGATAGAGATAGTGATAGAAGTAGCAGAAATAGTAACTAAATATCTATGTTTTCTATCTATGTCATCTGTGTAACTATAGTTAAATACAGATTTTGCAGCCACAGCTAATACAAGTGGTATGAGGGCACTGGTTCAAAGAAAAAAAAGCAAGCCATCCTATCACTACCAAACATTCAGAAATCTCAACTCCAGCAAGCCAACACAGGATTACCCGTCAATTTGTGGAAGCCTGAGGAAAAAATGTCTAAATTATGAAAATCCCTGCAAGTCATGGGTGGTAGTGTAGCATAATGGTTAAGGAGCAGGAGTCATAACTGAAAGGTTTCTGGTTCCATTCCCTGTTGGGGCACTGCTGCTGTACCCTTGAGCAAGGTGCTTAACCCATAATTGCCTCAGTAAATATCCAGCTGTATGAATGGATGATATTGTAAAAAATGCCAATAATGTGCTAAATGCCAATAATGTAATGTAATGTCATGAATCTCTGTAATGCATGAATGCATATCAGAACCAAAAGTTATGCTCAAAGCATTTTAATAAAGCTTTCTCAAACTTTCCTCAAATTTCACAAAATCAGGATGTAAAGACAATTCTTGCACTGATTTTCAGTTATATATTTGTATATATTTCAGATCAAGGAAGAGACAAATATTTGAAAATATCTGACTTTGTAAAGCATGAAAAATAGAAGGGACACTGGGTGTGATTCTGGAGCATGTAATAAATAGCAGTGTAGTGTGATGCATTGAAGGCAGTTATAAATAAAGCCACAACTGTGATAACACATAAGCAGTTCCAGTTATTGTTTGTGACAGAAGTACTTAATTGGCTACTTAACAGACATGATTGAATTCTCATCCTGTCTTTAAACGATGGAACCCCGACATCATCCTTCCCGCTCACTAAACAGTCATTTAAGAACTTTAAGAACAGAATTTCTGTGAGGACAAAACATGTATGACCACTACTGTAGTATTTGCTATAGTGTGAGACACCAATTACAAAACAGTATCTGAGTATAAAGGAACAGTCGACCTTTTTCAGGTTACTTTTCTTCACTAGCTAATTGCTTTGTTCAAGAATTGCCTGGTACAGTTCACACTGATCAACTACATGTTCTTATGTTCTTATGTTCTTATGGACAATTGGTGTGTTTCACTAGTTTAGCGGTTTGAGACACTATTCAACAGGTATGTCACTGTACCACTGTACACCATAGTGGGTCATAATTTACTCGATAGCTAAATGGCATCGCTAAAACTAAAACTGCTGCTACAAACCACAAAACACACTACAGCAGAGTGGACACTCATTGGTGGACAGGTGGCAAGGTTTGCTGACGTTGTCCGAGCAACTTGCAGACATGTGACAGATCACAGGGCAGTGAGATGAGGAAACCCTTGCCAACCCCTGGTTACATGCAGTTTCCAAATGGCAGCCCTACCATAAATATCAATGAAGCTCACAACATAGTTTTTTTTTTTTTCAGACTGGATCACAGAGGTATAGATTCAGTTCTCTGGTTATTTTTGAGGACACTTTAGTGGTTTTTAACAATCGTGTTAAGGTGAGCTTTGACTTGTGACCAGTGTTCCTCTTTCCTGATGCAGTTTTTCCTTGTTTGGCGTTTGACCACACAATTTTCATCCCTGCTCTCCTGGACACATGAAATATTTTTGCCGTTTCTGTGACTGACGCACCTGCAATTCGGCAAAATGTCATTTCTTAAAAAAGCATAATAAATATTATGTAGACATAGGGATATAATTAGACAACTGGGGGTGCACTGAGGTCCACCTCTAAGCACCCCCATAGCACCGACCCTGAACTGTAATTGGTTGAATGGTGCTTTTTCTTGACAGGAGTGGTCATGTGCACATTAAGAGGAACATTCTCACCCCTCTCATTCATCCATAGAGCTGATACACTTTTCAGCTGATGTCAGACTCTGATGTTACAGCTACTTAATATATTTCATATTTGTTTGAAAAATAGTTCTCCTTAGAATATCTATTTATCTAAATTGACAATTTTTTTAAACAATGTTTATTGATTTTTCTTCTTTAACAAGACATGTATAAGCAGAAATATTACATGAAAGACATGAAACGACAGCAACAAACAGCAACAGAGCAAACATAAATCAAAGAACAATAACCAGATCAAAAGAAAAAAAAATAAAAATAAAAAAATTAAGAAACATCTAAGACAAAACAGGAGTATTACAAAAGCATAGAACAAACAAAATTACATTTTACAATGGACTGATCCAGTATGATAGCGCACATTTGGGACATAGTTCAGATAAAACACAGCGCCATTCAAATATCGCTCACCACCACTACACATGCTCACAAGGCATAGAACACTACATACACTATATGGACAAAAGTATTCAGACGCCTGACCATTACACCAACAGGGACTGTAATGACATTGTATTAAAATACATATACTTTAATATGGAGTTGGCCCCCCTTTTGCAGCTGTAACAGCTTCCACTCTTCTTGGAAGGCTTTCCACAAGATTTTGGAGTGTTTCTGTGGGAATTTGTGCCCATTCATTCTGAGCATTATGAGGTCAGGCACTGATGTTGGACGAGAAGGCCTGGCTCGCAATCTCCGTTCCACTTCATCCCAAAGGTGCTCGATAGGGTTGAGGTCAGGGCTCTGTGCGGGCCAGTCAAGTTCTTCCACACTGAACTCATCAAACCATGTCTTTATAGTCCTTGCTTTGTGCACTGGGGCACAGTCATGTTGGAGTAGAAAAGGGCCTTCCCCAAACTGTTGCCACAAAGGTGGAAGCATAGCATTGTCCAAAATGTCTTGGTATGCTGAAGCATTAAGATTGCCCTTCACTGGAGATAAGGGGCCTAGCAAAAGTTGTATTGCAAAAGTTTGAGCCGAGTATTCACAGCTTGTGTCTGAGCCTTACTACAGATAGTACTCCATTTGTCCAAAGATATGTCTTCCCGAATGTCTTCCAGAAGTTCAGTTTGTACGCAGAGGATTCGGTTAAGCCAGACTCTAGCATATTGTATAGAACTGAAATTCTACCCTTAGCATTGCAAGATGAGATCTTTTCTAAAGTGGCCAGAGAGCGTTCTGTTAGGTTTTGTTTCTGGGCAGCCGTGAGGAAGCTCCTTAGCTGTAAATATTTAAAAAAAAAAGATTTCTGGGAATATCATATTTTGCTATGAGTTCTTCAAATGACATAAAACTACCTTCTTTATGTAAGTCTCAAACTTTCCTTAGACCTTTGCTGGCCCATAGTTGGAAACTTGGATCATCTCTCCCAGGAATGAAACTTTGGTTTCCCCAGATAGGGCTAAAATAAAAAACATGACAAAAATACATTTCACCAAGAAATTCCCATACCTTATAGCAAACGTTGATTGTATTTAAAACTAAGGGCTGATTTGTATGTTTTTTTAGTTTCTTGATATCAGCTGAGTAAATTCTCTGCAATCAACAGGACAGCCCCTACCTACCTCCAAGAACTCATCCAGCCCTACACACCAGCCCAACCCCTGCACTCAGCAGCAACTGGACGCCTTGCTCCTTGCATGGTCAAGGCAGGAGGTGCTTGTTCTGCCAGACATCAGCGTTTCACCTACATCGCTCCCCAGTGGTGGAATGAACTCCCTGTCCTGCTACGGACAGCTCCTTCACCCCATTCCTTGAGACGGGGCCTGAAGACGCACCTCTACCAGACTCTACCAGGACTGACCCAGCACACAATTGCTGCGCCACCCCCCCCCCCCTCCCCCAATCAGTGCTGTCGTCAATTGCTGTGCTTTTTAAATTGTTTCTTGTTGCCGCCTTTACCCTGACACTCATTGTGCTGTTTGAAGTTGTTGAAGTTTGCCGTTTGAAGGTGTATCGTATTAGTTGCCCTATACGCTGTAGTTGTACAAATCTGATAGTACTGTGTCCTCAAACAGACCTTGCTCTCAGCTGAGAACTGTCTCATTGTGGAACTGTACACATCCTGTCCCCGTACTGTCGCTATACTTACTGTATGCACTTTTGTAAGTCGCTTTGGATGAAAGCGTCTGCTAAATAAATGTAAATGTAAATGAGTAAATGTAGAGGTTGAGGGGTAATCCCTCAACTGGTACAACTGAAGACATTTCAATCTCCATCCACGAAGGGAAAGATTCGGAGGTAAAATAGTACATAGCAGTACGAAGCTGAGCTGCCCGGTAGTACCACTGGATATTAAGCAAATGAAGCCCCCCTCTGTCATATGGTAGGTACAGAAAGGACAAGCGAACTCTGGGACGTCTGATCTAAATTGACAAGTTACAATAAATTATAATGTCTAGCAGACTGGAAATGTTCAAAAAGAGGTGGACCTTCCTAGGAGTACAGAAGACCAACAGTGCTAAGAGCAGCATAGCATAGCTATGACTGATAAACTTAGAAAAAGTACAAATGATGTGATAAAATTTGTAAATAGAGTATTTGCATGCAAAAAAATCTCCAGCACATTCTGGAGTTGCAATACATGGATGTATGTATCTTCTTAGGATAAGAACTCTGTTACCTTATAAAGAAGCAAAGCAATGGCTCACTCAGCAAAATAGCTCACTTGTTTTTTAAAAATGTGGTATCTAAGGCATAATCAGTAAGTAGAGAGAAACATTATTTGTAATTGACAAACCTAGGACTGGAAGACCCCAAAACTCAAAAAAGAATGAGCAGCAGTTAAAGATAATGTCCTTTACGGAACTGAAAGACAGCGATGGAGCTTGAAAAATGGATAAAATATTTTTGCCTTATGCATCACAGTATTAAAAGACATCTGCACTACAAAGGATATTTACTACTGAGGTGGAACTAACAAGTGGTATAAAATGAAAATTAATTGTAAAAGTTCATTTTTACATACTGTACCACAGGCAGTGATTAAATTAGATTCTTAGGTTCCATGCTGTTGGTTTTGTGAATATTCACTCAACTACACTTCTCAGTCAGGTCTCAGTCATAGCACTGAGCCTGCTCTTGTTAAGGTTATTAATGATATACCCCTGACTGTAAAATTGTGTCTACACATGCCTTTTGACCTGAGTGCTAACTTCAACACAGCAGATCACCTGGTCCTTTGGAATAGACTGAAATGATTTACTGGTCTTAATGGAAGTGCACTGACTTAGTTGAGTCATACCTGACAGATTTCATTTTCTACTTAATTGTAAGAAATTACAGCATTCTGCCACAGAATGTGTATTCCACCAGGCATGATCTAGTTTGAATAGCCGCGGCATCCCAAAGGGGTTGAGATCATAGAGACTCCGACAGGATGGTCCACACCTCTGCCGACACCTTAACAATTGGGTCAAGCAAGATAGCAAGCAATTATAGAATGGGACTGGGAGCGGGCAATCAAGAACCTTCTCAGACAAAGGGATATCTTCTCGAATAATGGTATCCTGGCTTACTCAACACCAGCACTCTGATTTCATTATCATACAGGTGATAGGTCTGGTTCATTTACATCAAGAACAACCTAAACTGTATATATGGAAATTAGTTTGAACGATCGGGGTTCACTCCAGCATTGCTGAACCTGAAGTCTGTGTTTTCGCATGCTTCGATACTGTTTTCTACCGAATTAAAGACTTTCATATCAACACGCATTCTTCTTCTCCATCCTCTTTTTTTCTTATATCATGAAGACACTTAAAATCTTTCTGAGGTATGGCACTTTGCATAAGTGAGTACCAAGCTACTTCTCTTATTTTAGCTTTCTTAGGGATGCCCATCGTCATAATACATTTAAGAAAATGGTGAAACGGTGGTTACTGAATTTAGTATAAGCACTCAAACTACAGATTAATGGAGGTTGTTCTAAATTCATGAATTTCATTTTGATACCTACAGATCCATACTTAATTTAATATTTCATACATTTCATCTACATAGTGAGAACTGCAATACATGACAATCATGCCTATTTCTTCTTGTTGACATAAGAAGGGCCACTATACAAATAAGTCCTCAAGAATTTTTCTGGTCATCCTCGATAACTTGGAATTCATGTGTGTATGTATGGAGGTTATGATTTTTAAATTGTCAGATAAATAAATCCCACAGGCCTCGAGCCTATGACCCTTGCTCCTCTTACTATCAATTCTCATTTCTACACCAACAACACGCACATATGCATTTGTGAGGCTGATGAAGATTTCCAGATCTCTAGACATCAGGTCTGTCTTGAAGATATCCAACTTTGGATAAATGGATATAGGCTAAAAAGCTCTCCTAGCACCTTGATACCTGTGCTCACTCTAGACTGTGACTCAGATTCCCCTAATGTACTGATTAAAGACGTGGGGGGTCAGAATTGTCATGGATCTCTCTTTAGAAATCTTGGAAGCTAGGCCATATTTATTACATCCAGAGTAGACTATCATAATCCTCTTCTATCAGGATGCTCAAATGTGACTTTAGATCACGTGCAACTTACTCAAAATACCACTACTAGAATTTTTTTTATAATAGAATGTGAACATATTACAACATTTCTGTAAAATTGATTTCAAATTGTTGCTCTTAACTTGCAAGGATTTAAATGGACATGTGCCTGCTTACCTTCAAGATCCATTAATCAGCAACCCCCATCAATTGCTTTGTACACAAGAGTCTGGCATTCTTGTGGTTCCAAAATTTAAAGAAAAAAGTGGTGGTAGAGCTTTCTCACAGAGCTCCTGTACAATGGAAAAGCCTGCTATTACTTACAGCTATCAAATTATCATTTTATCAGGTGCAAAGGAAGAGGGTGGCTCATCATAGCAATAAAAACTGTCCTTGCTGTCGCCCCCTTTTCCAATTGGTCTGCCCTTAGCTGGTTCCTGCTCTCATTGGGACAGTCTCAGATGGCCATGGGTTGTACCAGCTTGTATTCTTTTGTCTGCTACCATGGCTACCAGCTACTGTTGGAAGGCAGGTCCCCCTCATAGCATGCCTGATTCCACAATGCCATCTGAAAGCCACCAAACGGCGTCTAGACTTGAACTGATGCAATGAATTGATTCCTTTTTTATGCCATTCAACTGCTAGAGAATAATTTCCATTTTTTGGCCCTGGGCTTTCTGGTTTTTTGATGTCCTCTGGAAAATGTACAATGCTTGGTGTTTTGTGACAATTTCTTTCATAAAAATGCACTACAACAAATAACATTTGATGACCTGATTAATAGGAATGTCTTTACAGCTTGCATTCATATGGACTCATATGGTATAAAGTGTGTGCATTAGCCTCCTGGACTCTGGCAGCTATTTCTATGTAGTTTCAATGCTTAACATGTCTCAGCAAGATTTCCCTGCCTTCACCTGGAAAAAAGGTCATTTACAAGCAAACTACATGGGAAAGAATTCAGATTCAGAGGTTTTAATATCCATTACATTACATGCATTTAGCAGATGCTCCTATCCAGATCAGCTTCCATCACAATAGAACATAAGGTTATCCATTCAATTTAAACAAGCAACCAGACCAGGCTAACAACACTCCCAGACCAGAGTGTGAGCATAACACTATTCAAGCCCTACCACAAGTTAACATGTGCACTCTGACAGAAGCCAAGTATACTACCATACAACAGCCCCTAGAACACAAAATCAAAATACATCACAATATGCCACATAAAATTAACATCAAATACTAGAAGTAGCAGATGTTAGGGGGTGGGGACAGAAGTGGAACCGAGATGAAGTCTGAAGAGGTGAGTCTTCAGTCTGCAGCGGAAGATGATCAGCGATTCCATTGTCCTAACCCCCGTGGGGAGTTCATTCCACCACTGAGGGACCAGGCAGGGATAGTATCTGAAAAGAATGACCCCATCGGGGCGGGACAGTCTGCGTCCTGTAGATGCAGAGCGCAGTGATCTTGAGGGAACATAGGGTTTGAAGAGTGGTCGTAGGTATGAGGGAGCCATTATATTCATTGTCCTGTATGCCAGCACCAAGGTTTTCAACTTGATGCAAGCAATAACAGGAATCCAGTGAAGTGAGATGAGGAGAGGAGTAACTTCACTACGTTTAGGGAGACTAAAGACAAGTCATGCAGCTGCATTTTGGATTAGCTGTAGTGGTTTGATTGCACAGGCAATCAAATATCCTCCTTCATTATTTGGTCTCTGACATCGGATACCGAATTTGTGGTTTTCTTTCCTGCACCATGGCGTTTACTTACTAATTCCTAATGGTGCCAGTCCTGAATTTGAAAGTCCATAGTTTGGTAGGACAAAGGAAGTACTGCAATGTACATTCCAATACATTATATTTACTGATTTGGCAGACGCTTTTATCCAAAGCGACTTACAAGTGAGGCAGAGTGCATCACAAGCAAAAAGCCACATTAAGAATAACAATATTAGAAGCACATCATGACCAAGTTTCAATAGTTAGCCAGACAAGGAGCAAACTATCAACTAGAGATAAAAGTGCATGAAACCATTAACGGAGTTATTTTACCTAGAACTGTCATTATGTGAACAACAGTTTGGAAAGAAGAAATCTCCAAACAGAATAAACTATTTTATTTAACATAGTTTAAGCAAAGTACATTCAGAGGCAACGTCAGAGGACTGCTCCAAACATGTAATTTCCACTTCTGTACAACAGTATCAACTCACAAGCCTGAAGCAGACACATTGTACCTTCAAAGTCATCAGTTCTCTCAGCATTTTTTTTTGTTTAATGAAACAGAACTGTGAATTAGCAGAATTTAAACCTCATGACATGGTCTACAGTATTTGTGTTGTTTTCCATCACATCACGCTAAAGTATTAAAATGGTAAGACAAACCAATTTCATACAATCTGCAAAATGGTTACCAATAAATGACTTAGTTTACAGGCAAATATCACAGTCTGCATGTGAGGCAGAGTAACAGCTAATGAAAATGAAACATATGAGAAAACAGGTGTTTTCACTGAGTGTTTACACTGCAGCATCACTGAGATTTAGTTTGCGACACACCCACATTGGGGGCATGAAGAGTTCCACACAGTCCAATAATCAGTAGATTACCCATACATAAGTCACCTTTTCAATCAAACAAAAAAATGCAAACAGGTAGACAGAAATGAGCAGTTTACAGGGAAGAAAGTCATTGCTGTGTAATCTCCAATACTCTCTCTAATAATCTCCAATACTTTGACAACAGAAGCAGCAGCCCTTTCGCTTCTGTTGACATGCCATCCCACAAAATTCCAGTCCACTTGGTTTATTTCAGGCACCTTTATGCAATGCTCTGTTGAGCAAGGAGTGCATGCAGAGGGTATCTGACTGTCTGACCTCTGATTTTAAGGAGGACAAGAACCTCTCAACTGGCTGGACATATGTGATATATTTTTAAAAGCAGTTTTATTCAAAAGATAAGTATGCCTGCCTACCACCTGGATAATGGAGAGAAGTGGAAAAGGCAGTCCGATGCACAAGAGCAGAATCCAGGGTCTAATAGAGTACCATACAGGCTCTACAAGAATGCACCAAATGTCTTACACTTTCTCTGGAGGTTAGTGTGGCAGAAACAAGTAATACCCGAGGTGTGGCAAAGGGCGGATGGTGTCCTAATACCAAAAGAAAAGGACGCAGGGAACATCAATCAGTTCTCCCCAATCTGCATTCTGAATGTTGAAGGAAAAATCTTCACAATAGCTGCTGCCCAGATACCTGGAGAGAAACAAGTACATTGATAAATCTCTACAGAAAGCAGAAATAGCAAGGTTCTCTGGGTGCCTGGAACATAGAAGTATGATCTGGCACCAGATTCAGGCAGCTAGGAAGGACAAAAGAGATCTCCATGTGATCTTCCTGGAACTCACCAATGCATTCAGCTCAACTCCCCATGAACTGCTCTGGGAAGCACCTTCTTCCAAGTACCAGAGCCCATCACAATGCTGAAGTAGTACTTCCAAGACCTGCAACTGTGCTTCACAACATCAGAGTTTACCACAACATGGCAGACACTGGAAGTAGGGATTATGGCGGAATGCACCATCTTACCTCTGGCCTTCACCATGGCCATGGAAGGCATCATCAGGGCCTCAAGATGGGTAGTAGGCCGTGAAAGGACAAATGGCGGCACCAAGAAGAGACAAACAGAAGCGAAAGGCTGTCTCCCTGGCTAAGCAGGGACAATGGAGGCAGTGGGAAAGCACTGACAGAAAGAAACAAGAAAAATCAGCTGGAAGAACATTTGGGAGATGGATGTAAACAGGCTCAGCTTTATCATCAGAGCTACATATAATCTGCTTCCCTCGCCAAAAAACGAACATCAAACCTGTGCCCTCTGCCCAACTCCACCAACCCTCCAACACATCCTGACAAGCTGCAAAACCAGCCTCACACAAGGCAGGTACACATGGCGCCACAACCAGGTCTTGAAGGGGCTGGCAGCAGCAATTGAGAAAAAGCAGACGACAACCAACTCCTTGCCCCCAAGAACAACCAGCACACTGAGACTAATGACATTCATCCGGGAGGAAGAGAAAAGACCAACAAATCTCTCTCCCTAAAAGCACAGGCACACCCCCAAAGACAGCCCCAGGTCACCATTTGCCCTCTGACCTGTCTGTATCCATTGGCCACCAATAGAAACCCCAAAAGGGCCAAGGAGTTTGGACAATATAAAAGTTGTGGTGACCTCCCCCACTTGCTGCACCAATTCGTGTGGGGTGAAGAACTTTGGACACAAACCTTTGGGGACAGATTATTGTGTTGTGTGTATGTGTCTCGCCTTGTGAAACTGGTTATATTTAATATTTAATATTACTTAATATATGTATGTTGTGTGTGCACTGCAATTGTGGTTGTGTTCGTCTGTTATTTGTTCCAAAACGAAGTGTTTAAACAAAGTGCGGAAGACAACGCATTAGCATTGCATATTGTTTTTGAAGTAGACTACACAGTTGCAGAGCAAAAAGCAGATGAAACGATTGCTCTACTGTCAGCCCAGCCAGCTACAATCATTAATTCCTCTACATGCATGTGTTGCAATTTAATGAGAATGGTACACACATAGGACCTCACGTGGTCATGGACAGAACTGCATCCCATTGTTAGTCTTCTTGAGTATGCACAGTAGTGTAAGGTGGCGGCCCCTTACGCATTAGGCAACGTGAAGGTGGCGGCACCTTACGCATTAGGCAACGTAGCTGCCAGCTCACAGCTGGATTGTGTGTGTTGTGGCTGTGAGAGAAGCACCGTGAACAAAAGAGTAGCGTACCAATTGCACAGAGGCCTCTTTTCCACCAACGCAAACTACAGTAGGTGCTAGTTGTGGGCTGGTGCTAGTGCCAGTTTGGAGTTGGTTCAACTTGCAAACCTTCTAAGAACTGGTTTGGTTTTCCATGGGGTAGAGAACCACCGTAGAGCCACGTCATTACGTCATTGTATACATCTGTATACGTCTCCGCTTTCCTGCTAGCAACAAGCTAGCAGTGGCGGCTGGTGAGCTGGAAACAGAGGAAGCCCAAACACTACCTTTAAATCTATCATTACTTTCAAACTGTTCCCCTTTATCCTCCTTGATTAACAATAAAACAAATAATTACAGAATAATTGACACCAATCACGTAAATAGAGTAAATGATTATGCTCGTGAAACAGCGCAGATTGTCTGTACTTAGTGTGCTTGTGAAAGCTACAACGTGAGATTGCTTAATTAACAAGGATGGCATTTATCAATTTAAATTATGTTAAATGCTCATGACAAATCACAGCTTTTGTGAAGTCTGTGTTCTAAACGCTATTGTTCATTGCACTCAACCTAACCTAAACGTTTATTCTCAGTAATTTAAATCGATCTAAATTTAGCTCCGTTCTGTAATTTGAATTTTGTAACACAAGAAAGCTATAATGTGACACATTTAAGAGAAAGGTTTGGGATTACTTGCCACTTAATTATTCAAATCGCCATCCTTGTTAATAAAACAATCTTATGCTGTAGTTTTCGAAACAATCTGCAGTATTTCGCGAGCATAGTGTTTCACTAGCCTGCAGCCGCCACTGCCAGCTAGCGGGAACAAATAACAACATAAACAAGAGAACAGTGCTTTAAAAAACAAACTTGTCCACTACACTTTATACAATGTTAGCCCTTTGTGAAGCCAAATGTTAAGTGACATTGGTAGGTGAGTCAATGGTAATGTTAGAAAGCAGCATGCTGACATTAGCAACTGTTATCAAGGTAACGGTAGCTGGCTAGGTAGCTGTTGACTTTGGCTGTGAAACGCAAAGAACTAGTTTGAGATTAGGCACCGGCTCCGAACTGGCCCTCGAACTGCCTTGGTGGAAAGGGGGCAAGAGAGGAAATTTGTGAACACATAGCTGTATAGAGCCCATAGGTTTAGTTAAGTTATTTGTATTTGTGCAAAGGGTTCCCATTCCACTACAATATCCATGCAGTTGTGGTATTTAATGCAGTGTGAGTTATTCACATTCATGACTCTATTTACCTATTTCCTTATTCCTGCCTTGGCAGGAAACCACACACACACACACACACACACACACACACACACACACACACACACACACACACACACACACACACACACACACACACACACACTGCCAAACACACATACCTACCACCCCTCAATAAAAACCTGAACTGGAAACCTGACTCCTCTGTGCTGACTGACACTTCACTGTGATTGCAACAATCTCCTGAACACAGTGTATGGGTGAAACTGCCACCTCAATTTCAGAGCCCTTAGTATCTCATCCCAAGAAAAGATTTTACCAGAAATTTTGTTTTCTGAGCATGACTTTTGTTTTAGATTTCTGGATATAAAAACATGTTTTCTAGTAAAGCTACAGCTGTATGCTGGGAAATTCCAAAAGGCACAGCATTACTCACTTCCAGCACTGAGTGACATTACAGGCAGAAGAGATCCCAGGATTTTCCAAAATCAGGCCTTCTCCAACAGAGAAAAGAAATTGTTTTCTTTAAAATGGATAAATAAAATATATTGTTATTTTATTTTATAACAATTATACTTATATTATAAGTTCACACAACTGTCACAAAGGACCATCAACTGATTTTCTCTCTGTGGTTTTATTTACATAACATGTTCAACAAAAAATGAAATTTGCTGGTTAACTTTAAATATCAAAACAAATATAGACACACAACCTCCTCCCCAAACAAAAAGTTATTTTGAATCAAGAAATAACTACATAAATAATATGCCATGTAACCAACTAACAACACAAAGTGACCCCTCTGAAGTCCCCTGCAACACCCCCAGCCCAACCCAGACACACTACAGCATCACTTCCCTGTTCTCCCCAACACACTGCAGAGTCACTTCCTAGCTTCCCTCCTGGGCACATGGCAGCATCACTTCCCTGTTCGCCCCAAAACACTGCAGAGTCACTTCCTTGTTCCCCTCCACCAATCTAATGCAGGATGACTTGCCTGCTCCCCTGCCCCAACACACTGTAGCATCACATTCTTGCTTCCCCTACACCCACACATTACGATAATGCTGATAACACAAAGTGTTAATAATAATAATAATAGTAGTAGTAGTAGTAGTGGTAATCTATGATGATGATAATAATAATGATAGTAAGAAGGAGAAGGAGGCTCTTCTTCTTGGCTGTTGGACACTGAACAAACTAATGTGGTTTAGTTAAAGTTCTTGCACTACCACTTCATTTTTTGGAAATTATGTCTGGAAAAAAACACAATTGTTAACTTTTTCCTATTCAGTTCAATGATTTTTTGTTTATTGATTTTTTTTTAAAATATTGATGAACATTGGGGCACTTGACAATGAAAGCCACAGGTCTAAGCTTTCAGATGCTTTTTATTTCATGTCTCTACCTGCTTCAGAGGCTGAGAAATAAAGATTTTAGTAAACGTTGACAATTCTGTAAATTTTTTCAGAAAACCCTCAGGTTTTAGGTGGTGGTTTTCAGAAAAGGCTTAGGTTTTAGAAAGCTTTTTTAATAGGTGGCCTAGGTCTTAGTGTCTTAACATTTTCTTGCTTTGAGAATAAAATTTTGCAGATAGAACCCCCCCAGCAAACTTACACTAGGCAGCTGAGGTCAGCCAGGTCATCAATGAAATCAAACAACTGACTGATGTCATAGGTGATGGATGGACTGTTAGGATTCATCCTCTTCAGGTACTCCTCATACATTTTACAAACACCTACGGAAGGGAGGCAAGGCACACACTTCCATTTAACATTCAATTACGCACTGAAATATATTTCTGCTCTACACACAGTGCCGACTGTTGACAGCACAGACCCAGGCCTGATTACACTACAGCAGTAGGAGAGACAGCACTCAAGACTATCCAGCTGTCCCCAAGAGAGAAGACACGCACACCATGCACTGCACACTGAACCTGCTTTATACCGTGTGCTGTAGTTGGGTCCTCCACCATAGCTCTGTAGGTGCTAAGCCACAAAACACTCATACACTTTGGAGCAACTAAGAGAACAAAAACACCCCTCAATCTTTAATCATCTCTTTGAATGAAATTCACCTGTTTCTGCCTCGACACTTGCAGACTCATTACAAATGTTTGGATATACTAACTTTAAAAGTTAGAGATTGCTCATAGATATTTGAAGGAAACACCAATGTTAAATACAGCAATGTATTCTGAAAAAGTAGCACTGGAACCTATCTGGATATTGTGTGGTTCAAACAATTTCATTTTCTTATTATTTCTTCCAATTATGAAGGAGCATAATATCACAAGATTCCATTTGTTTTACCTCAGTGGATGTGTGGAGAGGATGCTGCTGGGAGACTAGCCTAGTACACAGCTGGCAATTCCAGGACAAAAGAAAAGACTATGTTTAAAAAAATATACAATCTTTGAAAAGAGTACGGCTGCATTCACAGTTGAGAAGACTGATAGTGAAAGAAGGAGCTTTCATAAAGCTAATATCCTACATGACTAAACCAGATGCAGGATATATGTTGGAAAATGTGGCTGCACTTAAGAGTGCAAGTTGTTCCATGTTTTAGTGACTTTAAATCTGCCATATGTAAAATTACACTGTGTGGTAGCCAGCAGAAGTCCACCATGCACACAGGCAACACTGGCAATGTGCTCAGACCCATTTTAAAATCACAATCTGGCCAAATTCCATGGTGAATCTTGATTCAAGAGGAGGTATGATAGCTCACATACATGTAATTTCTCTTACCTTCCATGCACTCATTCACAGACTCATAATCTGCGTAAATCCTCCCCTCTGGTCTCTTGGTTGGCTGAACCAGCAGGATTGTGTGAGACTAGGAGACATGTGAAGCCATTGCAGACTATATTATTATTCTCTGACAGACGCCTTAGACCAGGGGTGTCCAAACCTCTCCTGGAGGGCCACTTGTCCTTCATGTTTTAGATCTCTTCCTGCTCCAACACAGCTGATTCAAATGATCAGTTTGTTATTCAGTAGCTTCAGGAGTTCATAACGAATTGATCATTTGAATCAGCTGTGTTGGAGCAGGGAGAGATCTAAAACATGCAGGACAAGTGGCCCTCCAGGAGAGGTTTGGACACCCCTGCCTTAGACCTACTGCCAATCTACACATATGCAATTATGAGAACAATTTTCAGATGGGACTACAACTTCACACACAGAGGTAATATCTGAATTTGCTGGTGTTTTTTGGAGCACTTCGGGATTACACAACTGTATGTGGATGAGTACACTTTCCACCAAAACCTTTCACATACTTTGCATCTTTCAGATATCCTTGGGCAAACAAAACACCTAATGTCTAACTTTAACAGTGCGTATTTGCTTCTTCGTATCAGCCAATGCAAGCACTTCACTAAACACATCAGAGGGCATTATTTCTAAACAAAATGTTGCACTAAATTCTAAAGGCGAAAATTAAACATGCATGTGAAGGCGCTGCAGTCAATCTTAAAGGTTGCGACGTCAGACACGTTTCGAGAACCAAAATACTGTATGTAATATACATACAGAACATTACCATCTCATAGAAGACCACTCTTTTAAAAACTGACAAATTACAAAAAAGTTCCAAAGAGCCCTAAAATGAACTAACATAATGAAGAACGCAAAGTGAAGGGAAGGTAAACACACTGCACTATATGGTATCTACACATTGACATAATTCTAAGTTTGGGGGTTGTTCTGCTCTGGATAGGTGTTAATGGGACTAGCCAACATTAGCTAGCGAACTGCTTCCAAACAACTCAACATAATTTTGGAGCTGCTTTCCATGTAAACATAAATAATTTATACTCACTGATAACACAATTTAACTAGCTAGCTTTTAAATATAAAAAAGCTACCTGCATGCTTAATTTTTATGAGAGTTTCCAGAAATATGATAAGATTGTGGGTATCTATCTACACTATATGGCTCTGCCACTCGCAGGTACACAATGAGGTGGACACGGGCCTAGTCAACCGCTATCTGGCTAGTAAGCAGGCTTGCGAAACACTTTGATAAACTATTTTGATTTTGGTTCCTTAAAAATGATACTTACCATAACCACCACAAATGTGATGCAACTTTAAATGTGTTCTTGTGTTATATGTTTCATTCTACCGTCACTCTGCAAACTGCCAGCACGCTCCTCTACCGAGAGGAAGCAATATGACCCACTCAGCGTGCTTTCTCACTTTCACCTTCCCCTTTCTCTTTCCGGGTTGTATTTATCAAAATAAGAGCCACTCTCTTAATGGAACTTTTAAAAATCACATCACATTACATGTGAGGAATATAGCATCTTTGGCACAATCATTTGTTACTTTTAGTTATGTTAGACGAGTTAGCCAGAATTCAAAAGCAGTACGTAACTAAACTAGAATTCAGAGTGGCTTATACTGGCAGAAAAGGATTTGACAAAGCAATTTGTTTCATACATGAAAACACTAAAGTCGTGACCTTTCAACATGTGCTGTACCAATTCCTGTGGGGTGACATAAAATGTCTGAAAGGCTCTTCCCTTTTTATTATTGTTATTGTTTGTAGTGTTTATTTTAAATACATCAATATATCGATACCGTCATCATCTGATTAGATAGGCTAATAGATAATATACATTTTGACAACGCCTTACAACCACTGTTCCTTCCCTAAATACTGTATACTAATCCATTTAATGGCACAGAATATACAGTGCAAAAGTATTTAGACCCTTGACCAATTCTGACATTTTACTGATTACAAATGATACACTGAAATTTCATTCTGTGTGATATTTTATAAAAAAAAAAAAAAACACAGAGGTCAAAATCAATTTTCTTAAAGTGGCATTGGTGTCATGTTGGAAATTTTTTGTATAATATAAATTTTTTTTATTAATATAACAGGCTACATTTGTATGTTATTTGTTGTATTTCACAATCTGTCACAAGTCCCACTCCTTACCATTATGACACTTTATCAACAATATCTTGTCAGACATGTAACAATTTTGTTGACAATTTTGTTGGCAATGTGTGGCACATTACAATGAGGAGACATTATTTTGATAATTGTAATGTAACATTTAGGTAGCTAGCCAACGACAAACGTTTTATTTCTTTTAATTTAAGCAAATTCCAACTAACCAGACACCACTGTGCAGAATAATCGCTGAAAAGTGCTGTCAAATAAGAAAGCTTTCCAACAACTATGCCGTTGCCGGTCCCAAGCCCAGATGAAAAAGGAGGAGGGTTGGGTGAGGGGCTAGTGTCCCCTCCCGTAAAAAAAACCTTTTGCTACAGAAATGTAGGGCTGCCCCCGACCAAAGATTTTCCTAGTCGACTAGTAGTCGATAGTTCAAGGCATTAGTCGACTAGTCGCACGTTTATGATATTAATTTCATTATTTAAATGTATATTTTGGGGGGCATCAGAAAATGGTTTAAGTTCCATGGCCGAGAAAGAATGTTATAAGTAACATTGTTAACACTGTGCTACGTTACAGAGAAATACAAAACTGTGATAATGAGCCCTTAAAATATAAATTTTACAAGCGCACGCAGTAAGCGAGCTGCCTGTTAACGACAATGCTAAGGCAAAAGCGGAAATGGTTTTGAATGTGTTGGAACAGGGTTCAGCAACCTTAGGCACGGGTGCCACCATTGGCACGCGGCAGCCTATTCATTGGCACGCTGGCGATAAGCGCGCAGGAGAAGATTTTTAATTGATTATTTTTTTTAACCCTTTCACGTAACTTATTTTTTATGCTATATAGCGCGTGTGTTATGTTACATGGTTCATTATGTTTTCATTAGCATTATTAAGCTTCAGTTAGCTCCCGCCGCCACGTTCTTCCGGATAAGATGACGCGCCCCTTAAAACTGACGTTCCACCAATGAGCGGAAAGGGGCAGGGGCGTAGCGAGCGCTGATTGAATAGAAAATAAAATGCACTAAAGAAGCGTGTCGTTGCGATAAACTGCAGTCAGTCTTTTCGACAGGGTTGCCAGTCTTATTTCACGTTTCGTCACATAAAAAGCTGAAATCCTGTTACACGCTATCAAAACCGATTCCCGACAAGTTTCGCTTTGGAAAAAGCACTAGAACAACACTCTGCCATGTGTTTACTTACAATAAAGTGCTACCCGTGGAAACAAAACCGTAGCTATTTCTGCGCAGGAACGAGTGTTGAAATTGATGGCTAAAATGCAAGTTTTTTGTTTAGTTTGACCCGATCTCAGTAAGGAAACCTAACTATTGCTATTTCAGTCACACAAGTCAGTGCGAAGTCACTACCAATTAGGCAAAATAATTATGCCAAACTTGGCAGCCCGGGTTAGCGGATTCTGTTTTTTCCGACCAATAAGTTGTTGTTGGTGTTACTAGTTAGCCAACGTTACTCTAAAAATGAAATTACCAAATCGTTCGGAGTGACCCTGTGAATGAGAGGGCAATTTTCGCTAATACGTTTTGATATTGTGGCTCATTAGCTACCATATGGGGACATTTTATGATGTGTAACTTAAACGTTGCTCAATGTAAACTTAATATCCAATGTTGATTTGTTATTCAGTGCTGTCACTATGATGTTTAACTTTAGGCCTATAATTTTTCAAGCTGAAGTCAGATTTCCACTCTTAATTACAAAGGTGGACAATCCAGCTGTTTTCAACTTAATTTTCTAAAGCACCTTGAGTTGCATGCACTTTGTCTTTATTTTTAAATATGTTCATGCTCCCAAAAAGAAGCATATAGATGTTTTATGTTTTTGACAATCATTGCTGCTGCAAATAAATAAAATTACTGTTATGCAGATTAAAGAGTAGTGTTTTTATTTTGAAGTTTTTAGATTTAGAATGCTAATTTTCTATAAAATGCATTACATTTTCATGTAATTTCACCCAACAGCAACATTTATTTTTGGCCCGCAGCCCTCCATCCAGATTAATTTTTGGCCCTTCATAGGAAGGAATTTGGGAACCTCTGGTTTAGAAAATATTTTAAAGGGAGCAGGGGAAATTAAACTCTGTTATAGTAATGTCTTATTTAATGTTCTGTTTAATTGGTTGGACATTCATGTGCAATTTGTTCAATAAAAGCATGTTCAAAATAATTTTTATTCAGTGGGCATAGGCTATTCAATGTTTGGGGTCTGCGTTAGCAGTGTACCTATTAAAGCAGAAAGACATAGGAACTGTATAGCGAATATGCTCACTTCAACATTAGTTTATCGCAAGTCATATAATCGCAATATTGAACAATGTTATTGCACAGCGCAGAATTTTCCTCATATCGTGCAGGCCTAATGTTAAACTTAATGTTGATATGGCTCACTAAGTAATAACATTTCAAAACTAGCACTTCATATCAAAAAGGTTGCCGACCTGTGTTGGAACAACCAGCAAGGAGACTAACATTTTGTTGACTTATTTCAACACAGTATAACATAACGACACTTATGAACTTGTAACACCAACACAACACTTATGAACTTGTAACACCAACACAACTTATAAAACAAATGATAAATAAAAAACAGAACATGAAGTTAAACATGCAGTAAGCGAGGTAATATCTTCTCCAGTCACCAGGAACACTTGGATAAGCCTAATAGCCCATATGACAATATATTTAGCTGCATATAGCCTTTACTTTGCAATTTGTTAACGTTAATTAGGCCATTAATTATTGAGCATAATGGGATAACCCTTTCGCGCGGACGGTCACACCAATGTGATTTTCCGTTTAGCGCGTATGTTAAAACCAGTGCGATTAGAACACTAGATTGGAAAAAAAATCTGCCTAATTTTAGCTTTGATGAAGCAGTGATTTATCCTTAAAAATATAGCAAATGCTAACTGAAAACTCAGAAGCTTAACGCTAATGAAAAAATAACGAACCGTGCAAAGTGTATAGCGCCTCCTAGTGTATAACAAACTACGCCACCCCTTAAACCAGATTGATGTAATGTGATCATAGCAAGGGGAACTCTGACCTGAAAAAATACACAAGCACAGGTTTTAAGATCAATCTTTATTGAATAGTTTAGAAGTTGTGTTGCTTTGGTTGGTCAATAAATAGGACAAGGGAATTACAAAGCCATCGGTGCTTGAGCTAGTCGAGCCACTGAGAGATGAAACACTAAGAGGCTAGGGTCTCGATGCCACACGTGAATAAATTCAAACAACCCTTTGAGCAATACACGCCAAGAGTTCAAACTACACGGCTCTGCCGACCTCTGGTCACTCGGAGAATATGGTTTTAAGGAAACCCACTCACCAGTTGTCTCCCATTCGCTACCCTGGCTCGACCAATACCGAGGCTGGCTACAGAAAAAGGGGAAAAGAAAACCAAAAAAGGAGAGAAAAGAGAAAACCCCTCTAGCCTGTTGCTCACAACTCATTCCATACTACATTACACATATAGCATACAGCCAACAGGCTAGAGGGAAACCAAAATCATAGTTACCAGTCAAACTCAGTTCATTCAGAGCAGCACCCACATGACACATAAGCTCTTACTGTATTTAAACAGGCGATAGAGAACAGCAGCTAGCAGCACAGTGTAGCTGCATCGGTCTGTAAAACAAAGAAAACATTAAGTTCGAGCAGTTGTTCACACATGACACATATCTCAATTCAGAACTTGAAATAATCTCATAAGGCAGTAAGATTTCACTAGGAACAGGATGAATAGTTTTAAGTGCTAGTACGCCTAACACCAACAAAACGTAATATGCACAGTTTATAAAATATACGCAGCATAAAAACACTACACCCAAGAATATGCCACAAATAACCGTCTGCATAATTCAAAACATGCCTGTTGTGGTGTAAAGTTAACGGTGGATGGTTGGACGGTACGTTTAAAAAATATTTACACCTCCACTGGCAGCCACACTACCCAGCAGAATGCTAATGGACAACAAAAGCACCACAGTACAAACGAAACAAATTAATACAACTGATGTGTCCAGTAGCGGACCCTATTACACATCGAACGGCGCGGATATTCATACCCCCACCAGCAGCCACATTACCCAGCAGAATGCTGATGGAAGACAAAAACAAGCTAATACAACTGGTGTGTCAGATAGACACAGACTAAACCACTCTACCATAACTCACTCGTGCCGCTCCAAACGCCGCTGGTGAAAACAGCTCGTGGTTTAGCCGGCGTCTGTTCACCCACGCGCTAGCCACCACAAACGCCCAACACCAAACTCAGCACACAAGCCGCCGCCACACAAAAGGGATAATAACGTTACGCTACTTAGGGGAGAGCCGGGACGAAAGTAACACTTTTCAGATAAACGTCATTTTAAAAGATAACGTTACAGACCGAAACTAATTTTTGTTGTGATCAACAACTCACATATGTGTTCTATCAGTACCAGGTGCTATTTTGTACAAATGTGGAACGACTTCGGTATAATAATATAAAAAGTAGGCGTTGTTATTGTAGAGGGACAAAAAAAAAAAAAACTGTTACAATCGTCTGACAATGACTCCTGACAATTAAAACTGACTTGCTTCTAAACTGAAAAACTCTGACATGGCAAACTTCAGGATGTGTTAAGTACTAATTAATCTGTCAAATGATCGTGACTATGACACATGAAACAATAGACACAACTTGTCATTCAAAAAAAATTACCGCTTGAGTGAATTTACTTCTCGTGATCGAAAACAGATTCTTTTCTCCACAAAAGTATGACGTATCCACGCGATTTTTCGGGGTTCTGGTAAGCGTTGAATGCTGTACAAGCTGACACTGTCAGGCATATCAGACTTGTATGGGCTCGGAGAAAATCGCTGTGTTACTTTAATCCCGGCTCTCCCCTACATGTTTCAGATGATAAATTATGTTTGAGGATGATTTCCTGCCCGACATAATCTAATAACTTTTTAATGACAAGGCGCAGCTTCCGAATGGAATGTGAGGGTTTTTTTTTCTGCGACTAACCGACCAATGAAAACTTAGTCGACTACGACTCTTCTCATTGACTAATGTTTGGTCGACTATCAGGGGGCAGCCCTACAGAAATGCCAACGAAAGAATCAAGGAACATTTCAGCCCTGGGAGAGGATGGAACTCCAGCTGGAGAACTTATAACGCCTGGTACTGAAAGCCATATTCACATGGAAGCAGCCAAGCCAATGACCATCATCTCCACCAGGTCCACCATCACCACTGGAACATGGAACGTCAGAACCATGTACAAGGCTGGAAAGACAGCGCAAGTGACTGCCGAGATGGATAGATACAACCTCGCCATTTTAGGAATCAGCGAGTCAAGATGGACCGGGGTCATGGGGCAGCAGGGCCTGGGTGAGATGAATGACAACGGGGAGAGATTCACTGACCTCTGTGCCACAGGCAACCTGGTTATTGGAGTTTCTACACTGGCAACAGAAGCAGAGGAAGCAGCGCACCATGGGAAGAAGAGCATGTCCTGTCAGAGTGGCAGGAGGGCTACCTCATAAAGCTCCCAAAGAAATGCGATCTCAGCTCCTGTTCCAACTAGAGGGATAACACTTCCGCCAATCCCAGGCAGGGTCTTCAACTGAGTCCTCCTGAACAGGATGAGACACTGTTGACCCCCAGCTCCGAGACCAGCAGGCTGGTTTCCACTAGGGGCCACAGGCGAAAGTGAAGCGAAGTGAAGTGAAGCTATCAAACAGTCAAAGGTCCATATTATGTGCCATTGTGTACTACCTGTGTACATCCCTAACGTGGGCATGCAAGCATTTAGTTTTCCTTTGTTATAGGTCTACACCAATGTTTCTCATTCCTACTCCTGGAGCCCCCCTGTCCTGCATATCTATCTATCCTTGCTGCTTGATTAAATCAAGAGTGCTCAGCTAATCAAAAGTGCCACTGATGAGTTCAGTCAGGTAGGTAGAGCAGGGAAAGATGGAAAACGTGTGGCTCAGGGGGGCCCCAGGAGCAGGATTGAGAATCAATGGTCTAGACAAATTTCACTGAGCTCTGCTCCGCTCGCTTCAGGAAGGGGAGTTGCAAATATCCATGTACGCCTTTTACTGGACATGACATGATGCATTTCACAAATTTACAACATGAAATAATTTAAAAATTATATCCCTGAAGAAATAATGCTTATATGAAAACAATAATATAACATCAATGAACAAGTTTTCTTTTTCTTTCCTTAATTCATATATCAAGCTTGTCAGAACCTATAGGCTATCAATGACAAGTTTATATAAACTAACACATGCATCAATATTCATTCATGATACACCATGGGTCTGTATGCCATCAGTTTTGTCCAATATTGGTTGCACATTAGGTTAGTTAGCTATATGAAGTAAAAAGACAGACTGAATTGTCCAAGTTTGATTCCTTAGCCTACATGGAACTAACACTGAATAGTGCCAATAGTGTCATCTTATGATGACAACTGTTTTTGTTGTATTGACATTCATAACATTATCTATATGGTGCTGCTGGATTCACCACTTATCCAGTGAGCAAGTTAGCCAACAGGCTGGCTTTAGACAAATCTTCAGTTATTTCATTTCATTTCAGTGCAGTTTACTTGTTGGCTTAGTAGACCTACTTGCTTCTTGAAAGAGATGGCTTCAGTAACTCATGGAATGGATCACTTTCAATATTTATGTTTATCATTCATGGTTTCAAAGTCACCAGCAAGTTTGCTACAAGTAGGTAAGTAGTTTTGCAATATGGGTTTTTTGTGAGTGTTTCACCATTGGGGATTTTACTCTGATGAGTGGTTTTCAGTAAAGGGTTTTAAACAATTACAGCACATACAATACAATTTCAAACAATAAACACATTAAAGTGTTCAGTGCCTACTGTATGTAGAGATCACTGAAGTTGGGGTGAAAATAGAAACAGGAACTGTCAGGCCTGCGGCTTCATAGCCGGCTTGTTGTTGGTTTTCCCGGCCATGTGCTTTTGTTTTCTAAGCTCTCGTTTGCCTGCCCTGCCCCTTGTTTCTCCACCTGTGGCTTGACTGTTCATCTGTTTCACCTACCCACTTATTCACCTGTGTCTCGTTAGCATGTGCATTTATACCCCGTCTGTTTCCTAGCTCGTTGCCAGTTCATCCCAGTTATTCTGTGTCGCAACTAGCTATCTACCAGCTCGGTGTTTTGGATTTCTTTCTGTACCGTCTGCTGCGCTTTCTTGGTTATTGACATTGCCTGTTTGGACCCCATTTTCTGGATTCTCCCTGAGGATTTAAATAAACCCTTGTGCATCCTCCACCCCTGTCTGTGCCTGAGTCCCCTGCCTGAGCCCTGACAGGAACATTCCTAGATTGCAGTTGCATTCATTTTTAACATTTGTTTGCAACTTCTAAGCCCACAGTTCACTGTAGTTAAAAGCCATCTGTCTACATTCTGATCACAGAAGAGGAGTTTCCAAATGTAACTTAATTTGAAGTGCAGAACTTTCTATTCCAAGAGAAGTGACTACAAAACTATTACAGCAGGGGATTAGCATTTATCTAAAGCACTTGTATAAATAACAATGTGTAAGTAAATCTAGCTGCCATTTTTAATTAGGTTAAATGCAGGCTCTGATATAGGAAGCAGTGATGGATGAGTGACCTTGCATTTGTGGCAAAGTGTAAAAGACTGAAAAAAGGTTCTCTTAGACTCATAAATCATTTTACCAACAAAACCAACAATGCTTGTGGTTGAAAGATTGAATGCTATTCCCACAACGTCTGAATTAGTGTTTCTTTAACCAATCAATAATTTAATAAATATATGTTGACTAACTGAAAATTAACAGCCATGCACAAACAAGCACATTGTGTAATATAGTTATGTGTCTTGGGCAAAACTTAAGACTAGCAAAATGATATAACAAGTATACCATTCATTTCTGCTAGAATGCACTGAACTATACACCTTTTACAGATGGCGAGTACATTAACAGTTGCATGTTCAAAATGGTTAACAAATAATGCGACAAATTCCATGACAAAGACAAAATCCTAAAAATATTTGGATGTATGTCTACCAGAGTGGTTCATAATCAAACAGCCAAATGGCCAATCAGATTAATAACAGTAAGTTTGGGACTTATTTTTCACAAGCTTTGGATGAGTCCACTGATGTCTACAGCATTGCTCAGCTTTGTGTAATGAGTCAGGGTGATATATCGGGCTGATATTTTCATTTTTTACCGTAGTGGCATTGGCAGGTAAGGATTCCAATATTGCTGATGTTTATTTTGTGTTTGTAATGGACACTCCCAGCACTCCCTCTAGTGTCTTGTGCTTCTTCCTGCTGCTAGAGAGGACTGGGATCATATACCCAGTTGTTACAGGGCAGCAATGCGGTATAATGGTAAAGCACAGCACTTGTAAATGAAAGCTTGCTGGCACTGCGGCACTGCTGTTGCAAATATCCAACTGTATGAATGGATAAAATTGTGCTACATGCCCCTGCCCTTTCTATTTCTTTTTGAGACAGCCTGAGTGCAGGTGGAGTCATTGTGCTGTTGATCAGCACTAACGAGCTAAATGGTCACAACTGTGCCATCCTATTTACAGAGGAGCAACTTTTACCTGCAGAGGGAGAGACACACAGAGACAGTTGGTCCACTTTTTTGTTTTGTTGTCCCAGTTTGTTGTCTTTATGTTTTTATGTTTTGGCTCCCCTGCAAGACCTGAGAGATGCTTCTGTCTATCATAGTGTAGATAGAAAGCGTAGGTTAGGAAGCAGTCAGGAAGACACTGTGTTTTGTGTTTGTACACTTAGTTTGTACTCTTATTTATCATTTTGTTTAATAAATTTCACTGTTTTTTGTACCAGCCAAATGACTCATTTGCCTTTCTTTGTGATACAGTAGCTGGGCCGTAACATAAATTTGGGGCTCGTCTGGGACCTGAAGTTTTTTTATTCCGTTGCTACTTTTTGGTTTGGATATTTCTCCCACTTTAGTATATAGTTAGCATGGTTTGGTTCTATGCTACTTGCAGAGTTAGTTTTACATGCAGCTGATTCGTGTAGTTATTTTTTCTCCGTTTTCACTACTTTCGCCATCCTTTTTCTTAAGTGGTATTTAATTTAGTAAAGGCCTTGATAATTTCAGTTTTGGTTGAGCAGAATATCTTGTGTAAAGAAGAAATTTCTTTTAAGGGAGGTGGACAGGTCTTGGAAAGAGATGTACAATTTGGTGGTGATTTAAAAAGGCTTGAGTTACAGCTTAAAATGAAACAGCTAGAATCACAACAAAAATGAAAAACAGCTTGCTACTGATTTAGAACTTCAGAGTAAGGTTAGAAAGGTTAGAAGCTGAAAAATCTGTCCGTCTTAAAGAAATTGAGCTGGAGTCTCTTAGACTGAGGGTCACGTCCACTACTGGTAATCCTTCTCCAGGGTTTGATGTTGGTTGACATATTTGGCTAGTCCCTCCTTTTAATAAACAAATATAAAATAAAAATAAACAAATATTTTACTCATTTTGAGCATGTTGCAACTTCTTGAGGTTGGCCTCAGCATTTTTGGTCCTTGCATCTACAAAGTGTACTCACCGGTAAAGCCTAGGAAGTTTATTCTGCTTTCACTATTCAATTATTGGTGTTTGTCTCAAAATGTGACTAACTTTGACAAACTTAGAGATCTAGTCATTCTTGAAGAGTTCAAAAATGGTCTTTCTGAGGCTGTGGTAACTTACCTTAATGAGTAAAAGGTGTCTCAGGTGTCTGCAGCAGCTGTATTAGCTGATGAATTTATTTTGACTCACAAGACTGTCTTTGAAAAGCCTAGTCTAAGAAGTGATAAAACTCCTAAGCTCACAGTGGTGCCTGATAACTATGGTACCTCCACTCAGTTGAAAAAACTGATAGCAAGCCAGCTGAGCCTGTTTCTAAGAGCAGGTCACCCTGTCATTGCAAAAGGCCAGGGCATGTTATGATTTATTGCTTGGTGCTTAAAAAGAAAAAAATAGTAAATTTTCCAAACCTGTTGCATTGGTTAATACTTGTGTAGATTCTTCTGTTAATTCTTCTTTTGAGTTTGAACAGAACAGGGGAAGAAAGGTTATTGAGGATTACAAGCCATTCTTGATGAATGGATGGATATCAGTTAATTCTGGGTTAGAGGTTCCCATTAGGATCCTTTGTGATACAGGGGCTGCACAGTCTTTTATTTTAGAAAGTGCATTACCCTTTTCTGAAAAAACTTCCACTAATTCTAGTGTGCTGTTCAAGGGGTTGAAATGTGTTTTGTTACAGAATTCAGTTGAAGTCACCTCTTGTGTCTGGCAATGTCGTTGTGGGTATGAGGCCTAGTTTATCTGTTGAAGGGATTTATTTCATTCTGGGCAATGATTTGGCAGGTGGAAAGGTTTTATATAATTTAGAACTGTATTTCCCAGTGTGTGCTGTGACTCGTGCCATGTCCAAAAACCTTCAAGCAAATGAGTTTAGTACTGTTCTGGGAAGCATTGTACAGAGGTAGATTTGTCTCAGACATTTCTGTTTAATACTGATTCCTGTAAATCTGAGTCTGGTGGGTCAACAAAGCTATTTGGAGGGGCTAGAAAGGTAGAGGTTCTCCCAGGAGAGCCTCAGACTGGCTCTGTGGAAAATGCTCCTTTTACTAGAGAACAGCTTATTTCTGAGCAGAAAAAGGATGACTTTCTATCTCCTCTTTTTGCTGAAATTGTTTCAGATGATGACCTTAAAGGCGTTGCTGGTGGCTATTTCCTGAAGGATGGGGTGTTGATTGGGCCAGAGTGTGTAAATAATTAAATCTAGTGTGTATTAATAGTGTGTATTAATAAACCTATGACCGTATTTTGCGGATTTCTTTCTGGCCAGGGCTTAAAAAAGATGTGGTAGCTTATTGTAAATCTTGCCACACTTATCAACTGATTGGCAAACCTAATCAGAACATTCCTGTCTCTCCTCTACAGCCTATTCTGGTTTTTTATGAGCCTTTTAGCCAAATTTTGGTAAATTGTGTACGTCAGCTCCCTTAAACCAAGAGTGGTAATGAGCACTTACTAACAATCATGTGTACCTCCACTCTAAGAGGCTGTGCCCACAGTTGCTAAGGCACTGGTTAAATTCTTTTCAGTTTCCATTAACCGTGCAGTCTGATCAAGGTTCTAATTTTATGTCCAAAGTATTTAAGCAAGTTAGCTTGGAATTGCTCACTGTTACTGTTGCAACGGTTTCACCAGACGTTAAAGTCTATGATGAGAGCATATTGCCTAGAGTTCCAAAAGGACTGGGATGAAGGTGTGCATCTCCTTTTGTTTGCTGTTAAGGAAGTAGTTCAAGAATCCCTTGGCTTTAGTCCAGCAGAACTAGTATAGTAGACACACGGTACATGGACCTTTATGATTACTGAGAGAAAAGTGGCTTTCAGTGGTTTCTTCTCCTGCCAATCTGCTTGACTATGTCTGTCAGTTTCAGTCAAGACTTACTAAGGCTTGTGAGATGGGAGGGTTCTGTTAAAGCATCTGTTCTTACCTGACCCTCAACGGACTCCTTTGCTAGAGCTATTGCACTCCTACTCTTCTTTGTTTCCTGATGTGCCCACTCATACTAACCTTATTTACCATGACATTGAAGTAGGTGATGTTAAGCCAGTAAGTCAGCATCCTTATTGCGTTAGCCCTGAGAAGTGAGCTCTCGTTCAGAAGTAGGTAGAGTATATGACTGAGCATGGCATTGCTTTCCCTAGTCAGAGTGCTTGTTCTCCTTGCTTAGTGGTTCCTAAGACTGATGAGACCTTTAGGATCTGCACTGATAATAGAAATGTAATTGCCCTAAGAATCATGGATTCATACCTGCTGCCGAGAATGGATGACTGTATTGATAAGGTTGGACACGCCAAGCTTGCCTCTAAAGTAGACCTTCTTAAAGGCTACTGGTAAGTTCCTCTTACACAAAGAGCTAAGGAGATTTCAGCCTTTGTGACTCCAGATGGCCTTTGGTCCTATTCTGTCATGGCCTTTGGGATGCACAATGCTTCTGTCACCTTTCAAAGGCTGTTTAATAGGGTTATTTCAGGTTTGTCTGGGTGTGAGGCCTATCTTGATGATGTGGTAGTGTACAGTCCATCACGGACTGAGCACCTTGATCAACTTGAAGCTCTTTTCACACAGGTGGCGGAAGCCAACCTTACTGCTAATTTCGCTAAATGTGAGTTCTGTAAGGCTACTGCCACCTATTTGGGAAAAGCTGTGGGCAAGGGTCAAGTCAAGCCTGTCAGAGCTTGCCAGAAGAGAGACCTAAAAAGATTCTTGGGGATGGCAGGGTATTATCATGATTTCTGTAAGAATTTTGCAGTGGTTGTTGTCCCTCTTACCTAACTTTCTAAGCAGCAGGGTCAATTTTTTGTGGACATATGTCTGTCAGCAAGCTTTTGAGCAGGCCAAAGCATTGCTTATTAGTGCTCCAGTTTTGGATTCACCAAATTTTGCCTGTCCATTTAAGTTGGCTGTTGATGCAAGTGACACAGGTGCTGGAGCTGTGCTATTACAGAATGACCAGAAGGGGTCGAGCATCCTGTCAGTTTTTTTGACAAGCATCAGCAAAATTATTAAGTGGTTGAGAAGGAAGCCTTAGCCCCGATTATGGCTCTGAATCATTTTGAGGTCAATTTTGTGGTTCTAGACCAGTTAGCTTTCAAGTTTTCTAGCTTTTGTTCTTGCAAACTTGTGATGCCAAACAACGATTGTTAAGGTGGAGTCTATTTCTGCAGACTTTCACTTTGGACGTAAAATATGTTAAAGGTCATGAAAATGTTTTGACTGATGCATTGTCAAGGGCTTAATCACTGTTTGCTACCATCTACACTTCCTGCCTTCACTCCAGATGTGGCTGTCATGTTGGTGCCTCTCTGATTTGACAGAGGTGGTTGACAGAGGTGGTTTTTTTTTCAGTTTTTCATTGTCTTCTTGATTATATTCTGATAACTGATTTTCTTTTACCTTTTCATTTAATAATTGCTTATTTTTCTGAATGGATTATTTAATGTTTTATGGGTGAGGGTGTCACACACCCCTGCCCTCTTTCTGTTTCTTTCTAAGATGGCCTGAGTGCAGGACATTGTGCTGCTGATCAGTGCTAACGGGTCGCACCTGTGCCATCCTGTTTACAGAGGAACAACTTTTACCTGCAGAGGGAGAGACACACAAGAGACAGTTGCTCCCCAGCCAGCAGTCCACCATTTTGTTTTGTTGTTTTTTTTCCCCCAGTTTGTTGTCTATTTTTTATGTTTTGGCTTCCCTGCAAGATGTGAGAGATGCTTCTGTCTATCATAGTGTAGATAGAAAGCATAGGTTAATAAGCAGTTCGGAGGAGACTGCTTTTGTGAATGTCGGGACAGAGGGAAGAGTTCACAAGACATTTAGTCTAGCCAAGCCTCGCCTAGCCTAGCCTAAGCGTACTTCGAATTTTGATCTTTTCTCGGGCTAGAACGAATTAGAAACGGATTGAGATAATAATCTCTTCTGATACTGGGCAGCAGCAGTGAGCCGCAGCTCCCAGTCAGTCACGCAATCACATGGGTAAACAACCAAACTCTACGGTGTACTGTGTTGCCAGCGTTTTTCAGATATTGCGTTTTGTGTTCACTTTCAGTACAGTATTCAATAAATTACATGAGATATTCAACACTTTAAAGCTTTGTGTGAGATGATTTTGCCCAACTGTAAGCTAAATGTAAGTGTTCTCAACATGTTTAAGGTAGGCTAGGCTAAGCTATGATGTTTGGTAGGTTAGATGTATTAAATGCATTTTCAACTTACAATATTTTCAACTTACGATAGGTTTATCAGGATGTAACTCCATCATAAATCGAGGAGCATCTATATAGCTGCGTTCTACTATCTCTCCTTGTCGAAAATTGTATTGTTTTTGTTTTGCAATTGTACATACATAGTTCAGTCATTCATTGCTAAAGACAAAGCAGAAAGCACTTTAAGTTAAAAGGAAAAACAAATTTTATATGAATAAAAAATGCAGATTTGTTATTCAATAAAGTGTGGTAGGAAAAACTGTATTAGCCTAGCAACACTGTGTACTAGCATAAGCTCACTGCCAAAAGGTTGTATTAAGTTCACCATGCTAGCTTAAGGTTGTTGCAGGACAGGTGTAATGGACCCAGGAAGCCTGGGTCACTGCCAACTTAAGTCTTGGGAGGGTTCCACCCATTTTAAAAAATATAGCTTGGCTTAGCGTGAAAATATTGGAAGAAAAAACCTGAGAAACCTGAGAAAAAGTAAGAATGGTTGGGAGAAATAAATAAATAATCGTGTAAAAGTTTAATTAGACCAAAAAGAGGAAAAGAGGGTGGACCATGAGAGGGGGAGCTAACAGGTAAGCCCAGCAATGGGAAGGTTTAGGAAAAAGGTATCCACGTGGACCAGCCCGGTTTACTGTATGTGATTTCTGATCCATATACAATAAACCTATATACATCAGACTTTGAGGTATAATTTGTATTAATTTTGGAGATTGTTATTTCTGTATTTAACACAGCATATTGAAGGCACAAGAACGGAAAGGATCCTCTGGCCTGACTGGTAGAGGCGAGGAGTGGTGGAGTCACCACAAAGGACATTTTTTCAAGTCATCATTTTTGTTCATTTTTTAATATCGCGATAAATATCGTATCGTGGACTTTTTAATCATGGTATTATCAGAGTTACATTCAAAGCATTAAAAATATGTTTGACAGTGAAAATCTTGTCTTCAGAAATGATCAAATCCGCTTGTGCTTATGCCAATTACAAGCTTTAGGCTTACACATGTGTGACTGGGAAAATGGTTCCCTAGTTGTTCCAGGACAATTTTATGTCACATGATAAAGGTTGTGCTGTTTTCCGTTCCCCCTGATTAATTTACCAATCACGGGGGATTTATATAAGCTGGGGGGGGCGGTGAGTACCTGCCATCTCACTGTCTTCTGATCTGGTCCACCTCCCTTCCCATGAGTCCTGTTTTGGTGTGAGGTGTGTGCAGCGTACCACGGCATTGTGTAGGTAGCATTTTAAATGTTAGCTATTTGACAATTGATTGTTTGAATATTCATAGCTCCCGGGTCCTGATCTCGACTTGCTGGTACCGCTGAGGATTGTTGCAACTGTGTGAGGGTAGGTGCCTACTCCAAAATTTAATTGATTTGGCAAGTTTCCACTCGCTAACACTAACCCGGTTTGTTTACAGGTATCAGTCAGTTGGTGCACATATTCCTCTGGAAGCTGTCTTGCTGTTTACAAGTGGGTGCATTAGTCATCCCCATGCAAGGGGTGTGTCTTCACAGGGGTATTGTTATATTAGACTGGGCATGCAGTGAGTAGGTTTGCCCTTATAGCATTTGAGATTTTCATTGTCCATAGCTATTGTTGTGTGACTCATTTGTTTCCCTTTTGTGTTCTTTAGATTTCCGGCACTGCTGTTTTGCCTCTTTTAGTGTCTGGCCATCTCACTTTACATGTAAACTAGCTAACCCTTTCGGTTATTCAGTATTGCTGGTTATCCACAATTAAGTTTCAAAACTGCCGTTAGCTTTGCATGGTATGTCATACTGAGCGCTGTGCTAGCTAGCTACTGTCTCTGTTGCTAACATTATCCCTCCTGAAGTTGAGGTGCTGATTGTTAGCTGCTAAGGCACGGAGGGGAGATTGTGCTATCCTGGCTACTTAGTGTTTGAAGTGCCTTTACGCTGCCGGTTACATTGTGTTGCGTAAGAGTGCGGTATTGAATCCCTCTGCCTGGTAAAACCAACTGGCTTGAATGAATTAGTGTATTTTTGATGTAATATTTTAATGTGCTGCGCATTAGCACTGTTAAATAGCGGAACCTAGTGCCGCTGCGACAGGAGCAGTGGCAGATACAGAAAGTGTCTGATGGGTGGGCCTGGAAAAATCTGGGTAGGCCTGAGTGAAGCTCATCACCGCACGTTTTCTTCAACAGGCTTAGATATTTACAATGTGGTGACTGCAACAATAATATAGCCACGACTGTCATTGTTGCGGTGTCCTACCTAAAGAGCACCACTGGAGGGAGCTCACACATTCAGTCATACTGACCACCTTACAATAGTTATGCAGAGGGACAGAGTTACAAGATGGCATAAAAAAGTGCTTAATAAAGTTCAGTTTATTGTACATCTGCTTATACAGTTGTTGATCTGGTAAAAAGTGTCACCAAAAAACATCACCTACTAAGAGAGATCACAATAGGCCTATCTATGAGCCAGTCAGGTGAATGGCTAGCTAGCCATGGAATCTAACAGGGCTCGCGATAATAACAAATGCTGCATAACCCTCGTTAGTGCACTGACAGGAATACAACCACAAATTAAATAACCAATACAGTAAGTCACAATTCAGAACTCCCTCGCTCACAGAGGCTGCAATCATAACCATGCCTCGGCGGGCCAGACTAAAAAAGGAAACCATATTGGCGTACCTTATTGGTTCTACACAAGGCGGAGTCGTCTGGGTTTTCTATTGAAGAGGTTGACAATGTCATTATAATCCAAAGTGGCTGTTAGTTCTCTTTCAAAAGACTAAAGCGTCAAATTGTTCAAGCGTCCAGTCAACATTGATGGTCTCAGGCATGATAGCTGTTTAGCCATAGTTGCACTTAACAATTGCCAAGCAGCTGCTATGCAAAACTCAGACAGAACTATTGGTGCGAGTTAAGGTTAACATAATGTAATGTGGCCTAATGTCAGTCAAAAAACGTAAGAGAGGAAGTTCTGAATATTATTATTAATACATAATTTTAATGATTCCCAAGACAAAACAATTCACATTCAAGGTAATTAGTGAAAATTAAACTTTAAAAAATTAAATTATAAAAAGATATTTATTTTCATGAATCTGAATGGGTAGGCCAGCTGTCAATCTGGGCGGGTCTGGACACACCCAGGCCCACCCATAGATCTGTCTCTGGGCAAGAGGTTAGTTGTAGTGGATAAACCCCTTCACATTTGCATGCGTGTTATCAGTAACTGCACCGATTCACTTTTTTGACACAATTTCATTGTGTTCCAGAGTGTGTGGGCACGTGTGGTGAGTATTCTTCACTTGTGGGATCCCTCCTTAGCCGTGAGTATACCTCCCCCCTAGCTGGCCCACAACCCGCTCATTAACAGCATTGATGGTAACTGTATTTTAACTAACTACTGTAGCACCAAAGCGCTATTTTATTTTGGAATTAGAGTAACTCTATGAAGCGCTTGGTGCAAATGTGTTTTAATTATTGATCTCTGTCTAATAAACTGTATTTGGTATTGGAAACCACGTCAGGAGAATGCCTGAAAAGGTTTTTGGAGTCACTCAGAGCCCAAAAACTCTGTTCCCAGCTTTCAACAACACTCAGCATGCAGTTTCAAGGATATTGCCAGAAACACTATTTGCAACACTCTCAGAGCCCAAAAACGCGATTCCCACTGTCGGGGCTCAGGCAGGGACTCAGGCGCGGACCACGGGAGCGTCAGGTTCCGAGCGTCTTTAACGGAATCGTCAGGCAGATCGCTAATCCGAAAACAAGCAGGGTCGAAAACCGGGAGACAGTCCGTGGACAGAGCAAGGATCGGGAAATCGGAGCAGGCAAGGTCGGGGAACCAGACAGGCAAGCAATCAAGCGAACGAGGCAAGGAGGCAGGCAAAAACGAGGTCAGGGTACAAGCAGGGTCGAAAAACGGGAAACAGGCAGACAGAAGCATAAAGCAAACGCGGGGACGAAACAGGCGAAAAACACTGTGACGAACTAGCAACAGGACAGGGAAAAGCAGGGAACATATAGGGCAGGGCAGACGAGGGGATGGAAAGCAGGTGTGCAGGCAATCAGGCGGGCGGAGACCGGGCGGGGAGCGGGGCAGGAAAAACACAAGGAAAACAAAAGCACGACAGCTAAGGAGGCGGAGCACTGACACCCACGTTTTCAACATCACTCAGCATTCAGTTTAAAGGAGAATGCCTGAAAAGGTTTTTGGAGTCACTCAGAACCCAAAAACTGTATTCCCAGCTTTCAACAACACTCAGCATTCACTTTCCAGAAGAGTACCAGAAACGCTGTTTTCAACACTCTCAGAGCGCAAAAACGCGATTCCTGGGTTTTAACATCACTCAGCATGCAGTTTCAAGGATATTGCCAGAAACGCTATTTGAAACACTCTCAGAGCCCAAAAACGCGATTCCCACGTTTTCGTCATCACTCAGCATTCAGTTTAAAGGAGAATGCCTGACTCTCCAAGAGTTCCCTGTATGGGCTGTTTATGATTGCAGAAGCATGGAAGCTTCAGGTAAGCTTGTTTACAGTTGACTGGTGCTGTTACCATACCAGTGCCATTATGATACTATAGAACTATAAAACAACAGATATATGATAATGGTATTCACAAGATCATAATTGTTTATAGCTGAAGTTAATGTTTCTGAGCTACAGTTCTTAACTCTGTTTTACTCCACAGTGCATCGCTGGAAATCACTGAAACTCAAGTGGGAATATGTTTGAGATGGAGGCAGGAGATGTATGAGGGTTGGTCCAGCTCACTGACATTATTGTTCAGCATACAGTCTATATCAAAACAGTGCTTTCTATGCATTTATTTTTATTTATTTTTCTCAAACCCTCTATGTGCCACATGCTCTCATTACCACAGCAGCATCAGTTTTATTCACCATTCTTGGTTGATTGATTCAGTAATGCAATCAATGTTTAATGACTTTGGAACAGCATATCTATGGAATACTACTTTTGCAAACCTTGACGGCTTCCGTGTGTCACTAATGGTGGGTAATATGTTCCTCTGATTCAACATATGGTGTCTCATAGTGATCACTGTATCTCCCCTCGTTCTGCACAGTGTCATGTAGTGATCACTGTATCCAGTATATCCAATCTATGCAATGACGAGTTCATGAGTAATTCAAACAAGAGTAATGGGTGTGGAGATGGACACAGAGCTGAATGCAGATTGTAACTATGATTAAATTTGATGTAAATTCAAAATTATTTTTCTTTCCAACATTTTGTCGCATAGACAAGCAACTAGCATTGTTAGCGATGAACACTTTATGAGCAATTCACCAGAGAAGAAGGGATGCGAATTTGGATGCAGGCTGCGTCTGTTGGGCTTTAAAGGTTAAAAGACATTTTTAGTGACAATTGCAAGTGACAAATAATGTTTTAAAGATTTTTCCAGAGACCCCCCAAAATATTGCTGTTGAGGCTTTCAGGGGTCTGAAGTGTCAATCAAGGGGTCTCAGACCCCCCCGAGACCCCCTGTATTTCGTATAATGCTTAATCCTCACGTAAATCATGCTCCGCCGAATACTAACGTTAGCTAATCTTAATGTAGCCTACACTTCAACAGCTAACAGCACACAGATTTAGACCTTACAGCTGCAAGTTGCTACCACATTAGGAAGAGACAGTTGAGCTATATGCAGAGTTGGAGCTTAGTGTTAGAAACTGCAACATTTGAACAACCATTTTTGGAGACAAAAAACCTTACCTCAAATAGTGAAGATGCAGCTGTTTTGAAGATGAAGCTGTTTTGCAGAATGTGGCCATCGGAAGATTCAAAGGGATAGTTCATGCCAAATGCACATCTCTATAGGACACTAACTTTCTTGAGTAAATTTATTTGTTTTTACATTATATATTCTACTATATCTTACATAAAATTAACTAATACCTAACGTGTCTTTTCCAGCGTATTTTTTTCCTGTTTAAAATTGGGTAACAGAGTGTAGTATATCCAATATTATTAGAGAAAATGATAGAACTTTTACAGCACCCCAGTTATTTTTTACAGTGTAGAAAACTGTTAGAAGGGAAAACTGTTGAAAGTCGTTAATGTTCATTAGATATTAGTGTTTGTATTTGTGTTTTATTTATTTAAATTTCAAAGTAAGTTGGTTAGAGGAGTCAAACCTGTCTTTATATTATGAAATTAATCAATATTGCTTTCTCCATAAAAAATACCTTAAACCAGGAAAGCAGATTATCTGGGCAACATTGATGGGAGCAGGGCAGTCCATTTTTTAGTATCTTGGACTTGACTAGAATGTATGGTCATAAAGCTAATGAAAGGTGGTGCAAAATGGAAAATGGTATATATTACAATCCACAAATTGATACATACCAATGGTAAACTTTAGTCTAATCAGAAGGGGACTCTCAAGTTTTTGGCCACAGAGAGCCAACCAAGGCCTGCAGGAGACTGAGGAGTGCTCATGAGACTAAATTAAGTACAAAGACAAAGACTGTTACAATGCTGACTGATGCGCTGCACATAAAAAGGCGAGAAGGAGTAAAATACCAAGACACCAAACAATCAACCAAATACAGAAAAACACAACAAACCCACCCAACAAACTACTCAGTGTGACTCCAGCGCACTCAAACACCTGTATTTAATTACCTTGAATATTACATGTGTATATATATATATATATATATATATATATATATATATATAGTTGATTACACACATGAGGCTTCTTAATGGCTATGAAAGTATTAGACATACAATTACAATGACAATTACAATTAATTTATTTTAAATGAGGATGCTTGAAGGATAACATTACTACTGTTAATTGTAAAAGGTGGAAACAGGATCATTCACATATATATTTTTACTTAGTATGCATTTTGAATGTGTACTCTCTTTAAGGGCTGAATTATGATTATGAATTAAGATGCAGACATACAAGTTTGGCATGTGGGTATCTCATCATGTATCCACCTGTTTAAAGTGCTGGGCTGAATGGTATCATATGAGTTTTTAAAGATGGAGTAGATAACTAGTCAATGTAAAACATTTTAATATATAGAGAATACAGTAGTAATAATGATGAGGATGTCTAATGTCAGCTAACATTAGCTAACTTAGTTACTTTCCTCATTAGTCACCTCATGAGGAAAAATAATAAAACTGCTTACCTTTTGCTCCAAATGTTTGTTTTTTTTCCCTCAAAATAGATGAAATGCATAGAGTTATTGTCATCAACATCCTTCAAATTCCTCATGTTCTGAGGGGAAAATTATGAGTGCTTCTTCCATAGCAAATCAATCTGACCTGTGATATGCGAGTAGAGTAGTGCTGTTCATTGGATGAGGGAGCAGGGCTGGGGCGAAGCCTCTGTATAGTCGAACATGGTCATCTTGTAACATTACATTATTGTCATTTGTGGATAAACCCACACATTGCTGCAACCATACACTGGATCTGGCCCTCACTTATGGCACTGAAATTAACAATGTAGTAACTATGCCACACAATCCCGTACAGTTGGACCATTATCTTGTGACTTTCAACCTTCCTTTAGCTTGTTATATGAACTCAGAGTCCATATTTTCTCTTAGGCATGCCATCTCTTCTGCTACCACTAACACCTTCATTGATGAGCTCCCTGCACCATATAGTCTACACAATGAAGACTATTTAAACCTATGCTTGAACCCTTGTTTGGCTAAAATAAATCAACTCATGGAAAATATTGAGTCCACACTCTGTAAAACCCTAAATGCTGTTGCACCCCTTAAAAAGAAGACACATCATTATTGCCGTAACTTTCTAACGCCATTTTTTAGCTGTCCTATCACAATAATTTACCATTGTCACGAATGGCTCTTATTGCACTCTCCAACGACACTGTCTCCAGACGGATTGTAGACATGAGCGAGGATATTGAAAAGCAACTTTTGGATGGAGTGCGAGCAAGCCCCTCGTTTGCCATTAAAATCGATGAATCAACAGACGTTTCAAAGATGGCATTATTGCTTGCATTTGTACAATACAACTGGGAAGGTGCAACACATGAGGATCTACTGATGTGCAATGAGCTCCCAACACGGACCACAGCAGATGAGTGTTACCATTGCCTTGATGGCTATTTCACACAGAATGGGCTGGATTGGAAGAACTGCGTAGGCATTTGCATGGATGGCGCGGCCTCAATGACTGGTAAACATGGTGGGATTGTGAGGAAAAGTTTGGGACAGAGCACCTGAGGCGACAGGGCTCACTGCTTTTTACACCATGAAAGCCTCACAGCCAAAGAAATGCCAATGCCCTTAAATGAGGTGATGGACATTACTGTCAAGACAATAAATCTAGTCAAGAACAGTGCTCTCAAATTGTTTTCAATTTTGTGTGACCAGCTAGAATCAGACCACCGCCAGTGGTTATATCATAGTGAAATTAGGTGGCCGTCATGAGGAAAAGTTCTTGATCAGCTTTTCAAAATTTGATACACCAAATTCGAACTGTTTGTCGATCAACAAATCATTAATTAAAAAAACACACACACACAATCTGTTAATTTGTATTGTTTGTGTTAGGCTAATTGTCAGTGCTCCGCCTCCTTAGCTGCTGTGTTTTTGTTTTTTTGTTTTTTTTCTCCATGTGCTTTTGTTTTCCTTGTGTTCCAGCCCTGCCCCGCTCCCAGCCTGGTCCCCGCCCACCTGATTTCCTCATTATCTTCACCTGCCTGCCCACCTGCATCCCATCTCCTCGTCACCCCAGCCCTTTATATTCCCCGTTTGTTTCTTGTCTCGTTGCTAGTTCGTTACAGCGTCGTTTTCCTGTTTCGTCCCCGCCGGTTTTTCCTGCCTGTTCGTTGATGCGGTTTCCGATTCTGTCTGCACCCGACCTTGGTTCTCTGCCTGCTGTTTTTGCCCTGTTTGCCTGCTTGCCTGGTTCCTGACTCTGCCTGACTCCACGATCGCCTTCCCCGGAATTGCCCTCGGACTGCCTGCCTGGTTTTTGACCCTGCCTGTTATCGTTTTCGCTACGCTGACATCTTCCTCAAAGAAAGTCGCACGGAACCTGAAACTTACGTGGTCCGCTCCTGAGTCCTCGCCTGAGACGTGACACTAATATGTAAAACAATGAAACTAATTTTCCAAGGATTTCCTCCCCATGTTTGTGTGTACAGAAAGCAAAAATTCAAAGCTGAATTAATGTAATGATCACCTGACACCTAATTTGACTTAATAGCTTGCTTTTATTATCAGACTTATTTAAAATATTGCAAAACGGTCAACAGTGTTTAAACACAGAACTAAATCAGAACCAGCAGACTATCCACAGCACACTATATTCACACAGTATGAATATAGTAAATCACAGCACATACTCAAAGCACACTAAATCTACAGCAAACTAAATTCACATAAAGAACACTATATTTACAAAAGATCACATAAAGCATATTATATTCTCACTATATCACACAAAGCACATTATATCCACAATGGTTTTTGTTTGTGATTTCCTTTCTGAAAAGTTTGTGTAAACTGTTTGTTTAGATTCTAGAGTAAGTATTTAACAAATCATTTTTATTGCTGGGCTGGCTATCAAATATTACATGCCTTATAGGCTATAATGCGAAAAAGAATTGAGTAGTCTAGAAGAAAATTATCAAGTTTACATGTTTATTATTCTCATTTACAGTCGAAGTTGATGACCGTTTTTTTTAAACACTTCAGAGAAATTTCGCTTAAACTTCTCTAAATGTTTGTGCACTGAGTCTGACTAGTTAAACCTTGCAAATGGTCAAACCTGCTGCAGGACTCTAGCATTGAAACCCCAAGGTTAACAAAAGCATTTTGTTCTTTAGTTAGTTCATTTAGCTAGTTTACGGCACATAGCATGTAAGCATGACAAAGCAACTGCTCCCTGCTCACTCCTCTTTGGTGTTTCTGCTTCTTCGCCACTGTCCTCATGATCACCTGCAAACTGCTTAAATAAATCTGTTATCTTAGCACACTTTGCGGTGTCAGCCAGCAAAGCCTTTTTCTTTTTTTGGCGCACCTTCTCTGCACCGCCGGCCGTGAGTTTTCTCTTTCTATCCATGTTTCGGCAAGGAATGCTAGATACTTTTAACGAGTGATAGCTACTTTCAGTTGTGATGCCAACTGCTACCTGCTATTACGGATTGCACCAAGATGACCTATTGAATATCTGTAAATAGGCTATATAATGCCGGGGTTGGGGGAAAAAAAAGACCAGCCCTCCGGGAAAATTCCCGAACTTCCCGATGGCCAGCCCGCGCCTGGGTAAGAGGTAAAGGTGAGAACTGCGTGGATAGAGAACACCTGCCACAACTAGGGGGGTCCAGGGACATGCTCCCCGGGGAGAAAATTTTGAAAGATATTTGCTTTACATTTCATTTCTAGTTATTACAAGTATATTTGCAGCTGCCTGAAAACTAATTCTAACAGCCATTATAGGGTAAAACAACCTTACATAAAATGTATGTAGGGAGCTGAATACATCAACAAAACAAAAACAAGAAGACAAGAAAAAAAGTATGTTGGAAATCCCATAAATCCCTTCATCTAACAAACATTCCATGAAATTTTTTTAAAAACATGGCGGAGGGCAGAAGAGTGAGTTGAGCTATATTTTTCCTCAAATAAGCCATAAACATAGCTAGGTTGTCAATTTCAACCCAGTCATAAAAACGAATTGGCTAGCTAACTCATAGGTGTCAACCAATACAGTGTGCCTGCATTGCCTGTAAGTAACGGGTTTCCACTTATATTGCCAGGTACGCTGAATGTAGTGTAATACGGGGTTTCCCCAAACAAAAACAAAAACAAAAATAACAAATTAACAACCTGTAATTAGTAAATTAAGATGTAATATAAATTAACAGGCTGTAAATCATCTTAAAACGATGACCGGATGATGCAAATAGCAAGCTAGCTCACATGCACAGTGGTTCTGTGGCACATCTGAGTTGTTTATTGCGTAGCTAGCTAGCTAGCTAAGCAGTAATCCTGCTAAATTTTATTAAACATTATAGGGAAAAACGTTTCGTTGTAGCTGAATGGCTCAGGTAGAAAAGTTTGGCAAGCTAGACTCCACAGTCATCAAGGTTAGTGGTTTCTTCCGCGGCTAGCTAGCATTAATGATGTAGCCTACTAATATTGATTCTCTTACCAAAAAATGAGTGGGAGAATACACCATTGAATAATGTATTAATATTATCATTTAGGGTTTTATCCTTTTAATTATTTTAAAATGTAGCTTTGTTTGGTACCTGTGAAGCTTACCATGAATGCATAGTGTCAATACTGTACTTGTTTGATGAGGACTTTGATGTGAGAGTTCTACCGTTGCCTTCTGAGATACCTTACAGGTTAAGATGCTGCCTACGAATACAGTGACTACCAAGTCACCTGCCTTCTGTTTGGAACGCACAGGCCTTTTTTTACTTTCTTTTATTGGCTAGTACTCGTTGCCTTCATTGGTTAGGAGTGAGATGGTTAGGGTAAGAATATTAAGGTTAGAGAGCCAATCAGTGGCAGAGTAGGGGCAGGTCTTTGCAGAATGCGGATGGGGAAAAAATGCAGTCCACAGAGAAGGTAAACAAGTTTTTCTGAACTTCTGCTGTTGTTGGTCACCTGATTGACCAAAAAAAATTCTCCTCGGATCTGCACGAATCTCATAGGTGGACTATTTTGATCTCAACACAGCAAATTTTGCCAAAAGGTGAGGAGTTTGCATCTTTGTGTCGCCAGACTAAGGGCCCTGCATCAGCTAACCCCTGCATTCCAGGAATTCATAGTAGCAATGACTTCATGAACTTTTTTGACAGCAAAATCATAAAGATTCGAGACACAATTCAAAAACTCTCCTCCACCTCCAGCCTGGCCTATCCAGCCTCAGATAATGTAGAGATGTCTACTAGGCCAGCCACATGCCTAGACTCTTTCACACCCATTGAATTTAGCAATTTCTCCACCCTAACTCACCGATACTGCATTAAACCTTGATGGTGTCTTGCTGGCCTCAAGTGCAATCATCAAAGACCTTGGTGTCACTATGGATCCTGAGCTCTCTTTTGAAGCACTATTCGAATACATATACTTTAATATGGAGTTGGTCCCTCTTTTGCAGCTGTAACAGCTTCCACTCTTCTTGGAAGGCTTTCCACAAATATGGAGTATTTCTGTGGGAATTTGTGCCCATTCATTCTGTAGAGCATTTATGAGGTCAGGCACTGATATTGGACGAGAAGGCCTGGCTTGCAATCTCCGTTCCAGTTCATCCCAAAGGTGCTCGATGGGGTTCTTCCTCAGGGACTCATCAAACCATGTATAGTCCTTGCTTTGTGCACTGGGGCACAGTCATGTTGGAATAGAAAAGGGCCTTCCCCAAACTGTTGCCACAAAGTTGGAAGCATAGCATTGTCCAAAATGTCTTGGTATGCTGAAGCATTAAGATTGGCCTTCACTGAAGATAAGGGGCCTAGCCCAAACCCTGAAAAACAGGTGTGGCCAAATACCTTTGTCCATATAGTGTACATATGCCCCCCTTAAAGCCCCTTCAGTTGGTTCCAAATGCAACAGCTCATATTCTAACCAGAACAAAATGCTTTGAGCACATTACCCCAGTACTACCCTCTCTCCATTGGCTACCTGTCAAACACCACATTGATATCAAAATACTTCTCTTGACATTTAAAGCTTTAAATGGGCTTTCCCCATTCCCCTTTCCCCTATCGTAAGGACCTTCTTCACCCATATTCTCCAAAACAAACTCTATGTTCCCAAAGCGTGGGACTGCTCATTGTTCCTTGAGTGGGTAAAAGTATTATAGGCAGGGGTTAAATTGGGATTTATTATGTGGGGGGCTCTGTAGTTTCAGGGTTGCCATGGGTGCACATGTGTGTGTGCGCATAGACTACAAAATCTGATTGATGTCATTTGACAAACTGTAAATAAAATATAACAAGGTGAGACAACCCTTTGCTCTGAACACTAAAACGCTAATCAAAGTCATTCTAGATACTGATGGCAATGCGCAAAACTACAGCTGATGACAATAAAATCTTTCTGTAAGTGCACTCTCCTGTGTATCTGTATCAAATATAGGAATGGTGTTGTTACCACTAAAGGAGAGAATAATAATACAAAGTAATATAAATAGAACAGTCTTTGTAATAGTTACATCTTACAATATTACAATATACACAGGCTGCCAACACCTTTTCAAAGTCATAAAATTTCAATCGCCATTTCCTTGCAATGTTGCCAACCATAATCTATAGATAGAAAAGTGAAAAAATGGAGAAGCAACTACACGTGCATTCACTGAAGACACATTATCCCAACTAGCTAGATAGAAGAATTTTAATTTCCACTGGTTCTTCTGAATACACAGTGGAAATGGTAGGCTAATATTACAGTTAATTCCATCGCAGAGAACACAATCAAATTCCATAACTTTCTAAAAATTTTGGGCACAACATCTTACTGTAAAAATATCAGTAAAGCCAGTTAGTTCATCAGATTATTATCTAAGTGAAAATAGGAGTGTAAAAAAGCTTAATAAACTAAAATTAAACGAAGTCTTGTTCCTATGAGAGGCAAGACAAAGACTGCAAGCTTAGTTCCTTTTCATTAATGTTACAGCTAGTAAATGATCAAACTAGCCTGCAGTACCTAGCCATGGTGTAATTTAAGTTGATCTATTCTGCTCAAACCACGATTGTCCTGACAAGGCTGAGAGATTTAAATACGTGCTAGCTTGTTTGACAGTTTAGCTCGAACTAGAGCTTGCCAGCTAGCTTAATGCAGTGTTTCTCAATCCTACTCCTGGTGGCCCACTGTCCTGCATATCTTCTGCCTATCTTTGCTCTACTTACCTGACTGAACTCATCAGTGGCACTTTTGATTAGCTGAGCACACCTGAATTAATCAAGCAGCAAGGATAGACAGGACAGTGGGCCGCCAGGAGAGGTTTGAGAAATGCTGGCTTAATGTAACAGTCAGCTAGCTACCAAAGATTGGAGGCACCTGCCGCAAACTATTTTACGTTAACGTCAAACTATAATTTAGTAAAATCGAAACATTAAGCAGAATATCAGAACAATTTACATTCTTTTATTAAACGTGTCAGTTTCTGACCTATTTGTTTCCCTACCTTGCCAGCCACCTATCACTGCCATCTGTGCTGTCTGACTGACTGACAAGTGACTGAGGTCACTGATCTGCTAGGTAGCGTTTAACCCTTTCACGCATACGGTCACACTGGTGTGATTAGCCATTTAGTGCGTATGCTAAAGCCGGTGTGATTGGAAAAATTCTAGCTAATTTTAGCTTTGAGGAAACAGTTTAACATTAAAAAATATAGCAAATGCTAACTGAAAACTATGAGACGCTTAACAACGCTAATGAAAACATAGCAAACCATGTAACGTAAAACGTGTGCTACAAAAAATAAGTTATGTACGAAAGTAAGGAAACCTATTGACAGAAAAAAGGGAAACCCTGTGAACGTTCTGATGTTCGCAAGTTCTTACATCACCTCATTTGTGTCCTCTACAGCTACAGGAAACATGTTTTGTCTGAATTATTAAAAACGTGTAAAAAGTGTAAAAATATATACATTATTGAAGATTTGCGCGGCTGAGCATCCCCTGATGACATAGAAGACCGTATGTCTATGTGCCGGGGCTGAGTCCCGGATAGCCCTGCCCCAATTTAACCCCTGATTATAGGCAGTAGAGCCTTTTTGTTTCAAGACCCTCTTTTGTGGAACAGTGTACCTACTGAGGTTCGGGGAGCAGACTCTCTCTCCACCTTTAAGTCTAGGCTAAAGACTTACCACTATATCAAATCTTTTAGTTGAGGGACATGACATGGTCCTGGCATGAATTGTAGAGTCTCTAGAGGACTAAGTGGTCATTGCTGTCACTATGTCATGGCCTGGTGACTCTGTGTTCAGCTGATCCAGCTGTGGTCTGGTATTGACTGCCTTAGGATCGCCCTCATGATTGCGTTAGCCCCATGCCTCTCATCCCCTAGGTATGGTGCCATAGTGCTTATCTTCCAGGATTTGTCCTTGTTACACACATGCATCTCTTTACCCCCCTGCTCCCTCTTCCCTTCATGCTATGGTTTTCATTCCTGCAATTAACATTCAATAATCACTAGGGATGTAACGATATCAAAAACTCACAGTACGATAATAACATGATAAAAAGTCCACAATACGATATTTATCGCGATATTAAAAAAAGAACAAAAATGATGACTTGAAAAAATGTCCTTTATTAAATAATAAATCAGCATTTTTTTATTCGTATAAAATTTGTTTTTACATTTACATTTATTTATTTAGCAGATGCTTTTATCCAAAGCAACTTACAAAAGTGCATACAGTTAGTATAGCAACAGTACGGGGTCAGGATGTGTACAGTTCCACAATGAGACAGTTCTCAGCTGAGAGCAAGGTCTGTTTGAGGAGACAGTACTATCAGATTTGTACAATTACAGCGTATAGGGCAACTAATACGATACACCTTCAAACAGCAAACTTCAACAACTTCAAACGGCGCAATGAGCGTCAGGGTAAAGGCGGCAACAAGAAACAATTTAAAAAGCACAGCAATTTACGACAGCACTGATTGGGGGGGGGGGCAGCAATTGTGTGCTGGGTCAGTCCAGGTAGACTCTGAACAGGTGCGTCTTCAGGCCCCGTCTGAAGGAATGGGGTGAAGGAGCTGTCCGTAGCGGGACAGGGAATTCGTTCCACCACTGGGGAGCGATGTAGGTGAAACGCCGATGTCTGACAGAACGAGCACCTCCTGCCTTGACCATGCAAGGAGCAAGGCGTCCAGTTGCTGCTGAGCGCAGGGGTCAGGCTGGTGTGTAGGGCTGGATGAGTTCTTGGAGGTAGGTAGGGGCTGTCCTGTTGATTGCAGAGAATTTACTCAGCTGATATCAAGAAACTAAAAAAACATACAAATCAGCCCTTTGTTTAAAATACAATCAACATTTGCTATAAGGTATGGGAATTTCTTGGTGAAATCTATTTTTGTCATGTTTTAGCCCTATCTGGGGAAACCAAAGTTTCATTCCTGGGAGAGATGATCCAAGTTTCCAACTATGGGCCAGCAAAGGTCTAAGGAAAGTTCGAGACTTACATAAAGAAGGTAGTTTTATGTCATTTGAAGAACTCATAGCAAAATATGATATTCCCAGAAATCTTTTTTTTTTAAATATTTACAGCTAAGGAGCTTCCTCACGGCTGCCCAGAAACAAAACAGAATGCTCTCTGGCCACTTTAGAAAAGATCTCATCTTGCAATGCTAAGGGTAGAATTTCAGCTCTATACAATATGCTAGAGTCTGGTTTAACCGAATCCTCTGCGTATGTAACGGGTGGTCTCTTGCGTTGTGTTTTAATATGATGTTACGTGGGTTGGCGAGCGAGCGAGTTTCGAACCGAGGTTCTTACTGCTCGCTGCCAACCCCTTAAAGCCAGCGTCGTTGCCAGTTGAGCTAAAGGCAAATTGCCGTTAGCCTGTCGGCAACAACGCTACTTAACCAGGTCTCAGGGGGAGTGACGTAGCCGCTGCAACCACTCGGCTACCTGCTACCCGCTACCTAAGGCTTTACGCAGGACTCACACGAGCTAATCACTTCAGCTCTGCTACACTCACCCCCCTTTGACCTCCTCTGACTCCTCAGCGACCACTGGCGGCCAAGCTGTGCTTTAGCCAGTGATCCGGGTCACGGCACCAATGTAACGGGTGGTCTCTTGCGTTGTGTTTTAATATGATGTTACGTGGGTCGGCGAGCGAGCGAGTTTCGAACCGAGGTTCTTACTGCTCGCTGCCAACCCCTTAAAGCCAGCGTCGTTGCCAGTTGAGCTAAAGGCAAATTGCCGTTAGCCTGTCGGCAACAACGCTACTTAACCAGGTCTCAGGGGGAGTGACGTAGCCGCTGCAACCACTCGGCTACCTGCTACCCGCTACCTAAGGCTTTACGCAGGACTCACACGAGCTAATCACTTCAGCTCTGCTACACGTACAAACTGAACTCTTGGAAGACATTCAGGAGGACATATCTTTGGACGAATGGAGTAGTATCTGTAGTGAGGCTCAGACACAAGTTGTGAATACTCGGCCCAAACTTTTGCAATACAACTTTTGCTAGGCCCAGTGAAGGGCAATCTTAATGCTTCAGCATACCCAGACATTTTGGACAATGCTATGCTTCCAACTTTGTGGCAACAGTTTGGGGAAGGCCCTTTTCTATTCCAACATGACTGTGCCCCAGTGCACAAAGCAAGGACTATAAAGACATGGTTTGATGAGTTCGGTGTGGAAGAACTTGACTGGCCCGCACAGAGCCCTGACCTCAACCCTATCGAGCACCTTTGGGATGAAGTGGAACAGAGATTGCGAGCCAGGCCTTCTCGTCCAACATCAGTGCCTGACCTCATAAATGCTCAGAATGAATGGGCACAAATTCCCACAGAAACCTTGTGGAAAGCCTTCCAAGAAGAGTGGAAGCTGTTACAGCTGCAAAAGGGGGACCAACTCCATATTAAAGTATATGTATTTGAATACAATGTCATTACAGTCCCTGTTGGTGTAATGGTCAGGCATCTGAATACTTTTGTCCATATAGTGTATGTAACCCCTGCTAAGTTAAATACGTTTAATAGTATAAATAATACCAGATAATATCCAAAATTGTATCAGTAAATTTGCCTCTCCATCCCAAAGTGTTTATCCTGGGGTTATACCCAATTGATCCTTATCTAAAGAATAAAGTACAAACATTTATAGATATGAGCTTCTAGCAAGCAAAACACTCGATAGCTCTTTCCTGGAAAAGTATGAACAGACCTAGTATTGTCCAATGGCTAAGGGAAATGTCATCTTGCCTAACAGTGGAAAAAATAATATATGGTTAAGGGTAAACAAGACACTTTTGAAAAGGTTTGGGGTCCATTTTTGGATTTTTGAGTATTGCCACTTTCACCCCCAATCCCCCCCACCCCCCACCAAAGAAAAGCGGAGCTTGACATGGTACGATTAAGCTTGTTACATGGTGGAAATAAGTTATTGCCAGCAAACATCATAAGCATTGCCAACAGATGTTAGCTTTTGATTTGAACCACAGTCATTGACATATTAACTGAAGTTATTGATATATTACATTAGCTATTTAATTTATCTTTACTATACATGTGGAGCTCTGGAAATGTATAAGGAAACCAGACAATCTAATATGTTAGCCTTAAATAATATGTATTCTATTATACTTTGTATAGTGGAAAATATTGTATGCATTAAGCACTACTACTGAAAAGTAATATGTTGTGATTCTATGCCTAAGTAATGCTGGGGGGTTACCCTAGGTCATAAACATTGCATGTAGGCCATTGTAAGACACTGCTAGGGGGGTAATCTTGGGAGCTATTACAGGACAGTGGGTGACCTTGGAGAAGGAACACTGCCTTCAGCATTGGCCCTCCCTGGAAGTCACCCCAGAACCTTCGTGCACTATGTTGCTGTTCCATAGTCATGCCAACTTCTCCTATTGGTTCATGGTCTACGCTTATTGTATCTTCTCTCCCTTCACATCTCCTATTGGTTCATGGTCTACGCCTATTGTATCTTCTCTCCCTTCACATCTCCTATTGGTTTACAATCTACGCTTATTGTATTTTCTTCCTTTGACTCATAGTCTTGCCACCTACACTTATTGTATCTTCTCCCCCTGACATGCCCCTACAGCGTGTCAGCATGTTTTTGCCTCCTTTTAACATATGCATCCCATTTTAGTTTTATATTTTCTTTTAGGAGTCATACAGCTAGAAAATAAGAGCTGATTGCCTGCTTTGGCCTAGCTGACATCTACTGGCAAATGCTTGCGAATTGTATGTGGATTTACTGCAGTTTGTCATAGTTGCCCATCATAGTAGTGCTGAGCCAACGGCCCCCCTTCGCGGGGATTAATTCTTCTTTGTCTGGCTCTCGCGGCCCATCACCTGGGCCGTGTCCAAACGGGGCCTAGTTCTTACATTAACCCTTTGTTTTAAGGCCCAACGTTGTATCTTATAACACATAGATATCTGTGTGCCTTCTTACAGTCTGCAGCACCGCTGTCTGGCTAACTGAGTTATTTAACCTTTTTTATTATTCAGACGTGGGCCTGGAAATAATGGTAATATTCCAGGCATATATGCTTAAAAATAAAATGAACTCTGTATTATTTAATTATGTTTAAAAATCATATAGGTGTGGAGTGGAAATAATGGGAAATTTCAGAAGTGTTATGTTTAAAAATAATATACAATTAATGACTACGGAGTTTATGGCACTTTCCAGGCAGGGTAAATGTAACAGCTTAAAAATTAAATAATGGTGTATTAAATGGAAAATGGGATGATCTTGAAGGAGGAGCCTGGGAGGAGTTGGAAATTGTGGTCTGGGATAGGAGGAGTGAGAAAAGGCATAAAGGATGGATGCAGGCTGAGGGAAGGGCAGAGTGATTGGGGAGTGTTTGTGAATGTATACACACCGCATATACACCTGTTGCTCCACGGACCAACCCGGTTTACTGTATGTGATTGATCACCATATGCAATAAACAAAACAACCATGATTACATCAGACTCTGTGAGGACTTATTATTTTCCAGAAGGCATCAAAATGTGGAGGAAGACCTTCGGTCCATTTGGCCCAGACCAGGGGGATATCCACCACAATGCGAGGAGGGGTAAAATATATACCTAAGTTTCTCACTCTGGGAGGATGCTAGCTGTATGCTGCTAAGCTTTTCTCTGCTTCTGGAGGTGCATGAGACCTTTGTTAAATAACGCGGCTCCGTACGGAGAGAATGCAATTTGAAATTAAACAAGACAGCCGGTTTAACAACGGGGCTAAGGAAGGGCTTAAACCCCAGAGTCTGCAGGCTGGCAGGGCCCTGGTTGACAGTGGAAGTACCCCTACGTCGGTTCGGTAGCCTATAAATTTGCAGTCCATTCGTTGTTCATGTGTAGGATATAAATAAAGAGACAGTGAGATGATTAGACAAATTGGTTGTTTTTATTTATGGTCCAATACAATTCCCTCTTTTCAAATTCGGTGATAATTTCCATGTATGTAATAAGAGGGTAATGATGTATTATCTGAGGAGGGGCGGAGGGCAGCTGTCTCCTTGGTGGATGTTGGCTGCAGGGGGTTGATTGGCAGGTCACTGGGGTGGATTCTTAGAGATGTAGGGCTGGTGGGGAACAAACATGACTGTGTCTCTGGTGGAGAGAAGACCTGGGGATATGAAGGAGGTAAAACACCATCCTGCCAGTGATTCAGCAGCAGGGGGAAACAGAGAGACATCTGTACGGCTGCTATACATCCTGAGACATATCTGCACATTCAAAACAAATATCGCAGCTCCGTAAGCAGAGAATACAATGGGAAATAAGACAACCCGTGATCACCGAGCTCATGCTTTGGGACTTGAACGGAGGGCCTAATGGTTTCGACCGACCCCTAGCTAGGTTTCTCACCCTGTGAGGATGCTAGTTGTGTGCTACTAAGCTTCTCTCTGCTTCCGGAGGCGAGTGAGACCATTTTTAAATTACGCGGCATCTTTATATATCTACACTATATCAGTATCTGCATCGGCAATCGGCCAAAATAAGTTTGAAAATATCGGCATATCGAATATCGGCAAAAAAACAATATTGTGCATCCCTAATCTATACACTATATACACATCTATACAGTCAATGAAATTGAACATTGGCTACATAACTGCAAGTATAATATGAAAGTCCAAAAAACATGCCTCTGTATAAAAGCTTTAACTCACAGCAAGTTTTCTTTCATCCTTGTCAGCCAGTTAAGGAAGAGTCATCGCATATGTAATGGGTAAACTGGAACAATAACAAATTTATTTAAACTTAACCCAGCAGTTAGTTTCCAGGAGAAAAGAAAACAGAAAAAGAAACTTTCACTGTGTCTCCACCATGATCCAGTACAAACTTAAATCGGATAAATTCTTTCTTTTCTCACACTGGTGGAGTTTCTTGGTAAGTTTTTAAGTGTCCTGGAACAATAACGTAACCTCATTCCTATTTTCAGTAAGAAATATCCTTCCTAAACTGCTTTTACTCTGCTATTGAGAAAAAAAGGTGAAGGCAGCATAACGCTGCGCTTCTAGAATGTAACCCTAATGCCCTGATCATCCACTGAAAACCCGACTATTTGAATGTTAACTCAAAACCCGACTGCAACCGCACTCAATCTTCTCTTCCAGCACTACAACAAATGCTTCACAACAGTACACTTCACAGTGGTATTGCACAGTCCATCATACATTCAGTTGCACAGTTTGTAGAGTGTTCATAAATTTCTGCTCATTTAAATCGTCAACAGTGTCCATTTCACTTATTGAAGAATGATAGCGCAGTGCCTCTTTGTACGTTGAACAGTAGCCAAAAATCTTGTTTCCTCCTTAAGCCCAGTGCTGAAGTGGATGAAGTCAAGTGGCAGGGAATACTCACAGGAGGGAGGTGGGAGAAAGGGGAAGGAGAAACATCAAAAGTCGCTGATGATGCCACCCCTACTGCAGCACAGTCCGTTCACTTCAAACACACCAGCCGTCGTCCATTTCCTCATGTCTCGACAGTCTACCTGAACTCGCACAACTCTGTTTTGCAGCTACTAACTTTTTGTTACATTGTCACGATAAAACATCAACTTCTCATCCGCAGTCAAACTTTCACCAGCTTCCTTAGTTAGCTGCCATGTTCTTCTTCTCTCCGTTGTCACACAAGTCCCGCCCTCTACCACTGTTTTTTTAAACGTTTTTTTTTCAACAGTGGTACATTCATCAAATTCCAGTAAGCATTTGCTGAGCTCCTTCATGGCCATCTTTGGAAGGCCCTTTTCTCTGATCTCAGGAAAATGCTTCGGATCCATGCAGGAGACATCTGCGCACAGCACTGCATTTGCTGCATAACGGCGGTGAATACTTTCAACAGTGTCCAGTATCACATTGTGGATCTTGATTTTGTAATCCATGTCTGCATTAGCAATGGGCTTGTCTTCTGCCAACTCACCAGGCTTTCTCTTCTTTTTTTTTCATTCTCTTCTCTGGGAGAGCAGTCTGAATGCCATCCAGAATGCCATTGGCCCACTCAACAAAGTCATCTGCTGCCCTTTTCACACCCTCAATGTCTTGGGCACACTTTCTCAGGTTATCCTCTGCTCCTGTCACCAAGCGCTGAGCTGTTACGATATCCATGCCACTTGTTTACAAGTATTTAGAGAGAGGGGACGTCTGTCATATGTCAGGAGAGCATCCTTTTACCCTTGGGCCTTGCTTCAGATGGCAGGTTCTATGGTCACATCCTTTTCAATTCTGTCTGTAGTGATGACCACATCCATGTAAAGTGCACGGTCAGGCTTTGCAAAGCTGCCAAATACTCTCCTCAAGGCCTCGTCTTTGGCCCACCAGCAGGCTTCACCAATTACACCAAGCTGTCTGTGTCTCCTGTCCTCACTGGATTTGTCCCATAGTTTCATGCGCTTGTAGGAATCTTGAACAAACACTGCAATGTCAATCAGTAGTGAGAAGAGGGATTCACTTGCTACAACAACCCCAGTGGTGTCAGTTAGCACAAGGTTCAGGACATGTGAGTAACACCATATATGTACTTGGTTGGGAGACGCTCCTGTATTGTCCCTGCCTATTAGCTGCACCGTCTGTTACATTACCAACACACTGTTTGATGTCTATGTCCATCTTCTCAAGGGTCTGTTTCACAAGGTCCACAAAGCACTTTCCAGTTGATGACTCACGGTCAATGACCGCAATGAGTCTCTCGTGGACAACATCAGTGACATATCGCAGAACTACTGCACACTGGTCTGTGGATGTTAAATCCTGTGTTGTGTCCATTTGTATTGAGAACAAACTGCCTTTCTCACTACAACAGCAATTGTCTGCTGAATCAACATTCTGATGACTTCAATTACTTTATTTGCTGTTGTTTTGGACATCATAGTTACCAAGGACCCTCTTCCTCCTACTTCCCATCTGCTTCTTTCTCTTCTCAATACAATCGCTAACATGCTCTTGTAGGCAGACATTATATTTGCTGACAGCCATGTTTTGCAAGTTAAATGTAGCTTCATGTCTGTGTCCTCTGTAGCTAAGCCCACATTTACCAATAACTACATCAATCACACATTCCATGACCTGCCTCCTCTTTCTGACCTGGTCTTGTTGAACTGACATTTGCTTATCACTCAGAAGGGTACAGATGTCTGCTTTTTTGATTTGAGGAAAAGGCATCTGCACTTTCTCTGTCAGTACTCAGTAAATATCCAGCTGTATAAATGGATAATGTTGTAAAGAACTGTAACCTATGTAAGTCGCTTTGGATAAAAGCGTCTGCTAAATGAATAAATGTAAATGTAAATGTACTCTGGCCCCCTAGCTGTTATGTTTATGTTCTCCCCATCTGTCATTTTGGTCCATGTGCTTTTGTTTGCATTGTTTTTCCTTGTGTTTCAGCCCTGCCCCACTCTCCGCCCTGTCTCCGCCCACCTGATCACCGAGATCGTGTTCACCTGCCTGCCAGCACACCTGCTTCCCATCTCCTCGTCAGCCCTGCCCTATATCTTCCCTGCTTGTCTCTGTCTTGTTTGCCAGTTCAATGCAGTGTCTTGTGCCTGTTTCGGTCCTGCTGTTTTTGCCTGTGAGTACTACCAGTTACGATCCTGCCTGTACCTTGACCTGGTTCCTGCCCGCCGCCCTGCCCTGATTGCCTGACTGCCTGGTTCCTGACCCTGCCTGTTCCCGTTTTTGACCCTGGTCGACCCACGGACTGCCTGCTTGTTACCGACACTGCCTGTTCTGGTTTTGCTATTTCGCCTGACGCTATCAATAAAGCCCCTCGGAACCTGAAGCTCTCGTGTCCACGTTTGAGTCCTTGTCTGAGCCCTGACATTCTCTATGGGTCTTGCTTCTCTCATGTTCCTGTACTCTCTGATGGGCATGTTTCCAGGCCTGCATGCCTCCTTTGACAAATGCACTGTCACTGGCTGAAGGTTTTGCGAATGCAAGACATACTGAGCAGAACAAGGAGTGAGTTACTTCATTGTATGTCAGCCATTTTCTGTGTTTGCCATCTTTGGAGTGGAATATATTGGGAATGACTCTTTGAGGGGTTTGTTTTGGGTGGTACAGAAAATAAGTCAATTCTTGGATTGAGGATGGGCAAAATAATCGAATGGATTTATAGTGCTTTCGCTGTCCCTTTCATTTTTCCCTGTACTGGGCTCTGAACTTCTCTATCTCTCTGCACATCTGGTTGCTCTGTAGAATGAGATTAACATTGTAAATAATCTAAACTTAAATTTATATTACTTGTGCAGTCATTGATTGTATGCCCCCCGATTACAGTCCTATTGATGATCTCATAAATGAAGCACATATTAATCTAAAAGCAGAGCCTACATGTTTAGCTTTGCGCTCTTAAGTTGTACCTGAAGGTTCCTGCTCTGAGTCTGACACTAGTGCTGCTGCTGCTTCCTTCTCCACCTTTGCAAAGAAAAACCCTAGAGAAACCCATATTTTTCAGTTTAGCCTACTGTTTATATTTGACCAAAGGCTATTTTTTATATTCTAGAGACAACAGACAATAACACTGATATTAAGACCCAGCATACAGTACTGTCCATAAATCTGAATTTCTGGTCAAATTTGGCACTAGAAAAATATTCTCTGAGAAACAATATTTTACATGTAAATGATTGTGTTAGTTTGCCATATTCTAGTATTGTGCAACATGCTTTCTTAGAACTTCAATCATTCATTCTTTATTTGGATCCCCATTAGCTTCCACAGAGTAGTCGCTAGTCTTCCTGGGGTCCGCACAAAAACAATAAAAAAGACAATTTAAAATCACACAGTATCAATAAGACAAGAAAATGCAATATAAAGATCAGAAAATAGGTGAAATGACTGCTATCATATTCACTATCATTAATGTATCAGTAGGCTACATTAATACTGTATATTATTGTAGTAACCTGTAGTGTTATAGTGTAGGCTACCTGCAGATGGCACTAATGATCTTTGTCATTGCCTGTGCCTGCGCCACTGCACACAAGCTACTGTGTTACGTTCATGGATGTAACATGGTTACGTTACTGTAGCCCGTTTCGCTGTACAGTGTGTGCACTTTCCCTAGCTTATGTGGCATGACCGAGTGCTGGCAAGTCCATAGTCTAGGTTTACTATTTTTTACTAGTTGAAAGATATTGCCTTCAATGTCATATGATCGTTCTGTTGCACTCATTGCTATGATATAATTCCTCCACAAAGACGTAAGAAGATGTGCAAACTGTGTGGCCTACGGGCCGTTGTGTCACACTGTTATTAGCTCCTTAGCTAGCCATGCTGGGTATGTTGTGTGTGTGTTTTTGACTGACCTGGTCCCTTGCTGGCAAACATGTTGCTTATTTTGCAGCATTTAGCTGCATCTGTGGCAAGAGCCTTTCTCTTTTTTATTGTCTCCCTCTCTGCCCCACCCTTCATTTTCTTCTGACCATGACGACCGTCTATTTCGCCAGGTGACTTGTCTAAAATGTTATCGGTGGAGAAGCAGGTAGATGGTTGCTATTTGCATCGCTGAGAGACGTGGTGACGTCATTTTTGACACTGCGGAGAGAGTGAGAGTCGTGCCTGATGAGATTCTGATGAGAGGTCCGGCAACTCATTCCTGCTTGCTATATTATCGCTGGTCATGTTGACTGTTTACGGCAGGCCAAAACGACCCTCAGGCCACTGGAAAATGTCCTGGTGCTCCCGACGGTCTGTCCGCGTGTGTAGCTTCCTTTTCCGCTAGCTAGGTAACATTACTGGTGTGCAGTTTGTGAATGAGTCGTTCTTTTTGAACAACTCTTTTTAGTGAGTTGTTCGTACCGGTTCACCAGCACAACTGAGTCGCTCTTTTTTCTAATTCTGCTGCTCCCACTCAACTGCATGCAATCAATCGGAAACTTTTGGTATCACTACGCAGTGCACACAGCAATGGGCTAATAACAATCAAGAGCAAGAAAGTGTGGACTAATGCACCCAAAAAACAGGTCACAGTAATGTCCTCCTCTTAGGAAAATAGACTAATTATCTTAATAAATTGACAAGTGTTTACATTTACCCCAGTGTAATTATTTTTAATCTTTGTATTACAAACAAAAGGATCTGAATTTATTTAAACTGCTGTAGTGTCTCGACTATCAGCCTTCTGCAGCTCTGTAGCCAGAAAGCACGAGTTCAAACTCGGACAGCTTGAGTTCGAACTCAATTCAATTCAATTCAATTCATTTTTATTTGTATAGCGCTTTTTACAACACAAGTTGTCACAAAGCAGCTTTACATTGTTCCCAGGCCTGAGACCCCCTGAGAGCAAGCCAACAAGGCAACAGTGGCAAGGAAAAACTCCCTAACAGGAAGAAACCTTGAGCAGAACCGGGCTCATGGGGGGGCCCATCTGCTTCTGGCCGGCACTGGGCAGATAGAGTTAGACACAATATTATGCAATGTACATTTGTTATTGACAAACAATAGCAGTTAACAGTAGAGTGATTATAAGAATGTCTCCTAGGATGTCCGGGTCTTGGAATGCAGTTGGCTTTGATGGGCAGGGCAGCGAGGTAGCAGGACTGGAAAACGAGATGAGACGCTTGGGCTACAGCTCCGGACAGGAGCCCGGAGCAGGGAATAGGAAGCAAACAGAAAACAGTGGTTAGTGGATGATAAGAATGGCAGGGATGTAGAACAGAGAGGCAGGAGAGGAGGGGCAGAGAAAAAGGTGTGCAATAAGGAAAGACCCCGGCAGGCTAACATTATGGCAGCATAACCTAGGGGACGGGAGGCAAGGGACCGGCATAGTCATGAGGGCGACCCTAAGACGGTCAACACCAGATCACGGCACAGGGTCCATGAAAGCAATGACCACTTAGTCCACCAGAGACTCTATGATCCACGCCAGCACCAGACCATGTCCCTCAGCTGAAGGATTTACTATATAGATATGTGTAAACTCAGACAGCTCGAATTTGACAGTTCTACCTGAAGACACCCGAAGACTTAACTCGTGTTCTGGGTCGTTCTGTTGATTTGGTGGACACACCATTCCAGTATCGCATAAGGCCTAGCTAGCAGATACTTTCTTTGACAGTTCAGATACAAGGAAGAGGCTGAAAGACACGCAGGCTCGCTTTTGTGTGAGAAAATAGAAACTTTTGTGTAGCTAATAAATGCAACATATTGGTTTATGTTACCTGATTAAAAATTTGATATTAGAAACTTTTTTTTCAGCAATTAAACAATATCACTGTTTGAAAGAAATAAATAGAGTTTTAAGGACATGCATGTAATTATATGATGTTAAACTGATGTGTTTTAGGCTATGTACATTTATCGATACATTGATTTATTTTACCATTTTGAAATGTATGAAATCTTAAAAAAATGGTGGTAGTGTTGGATCCTGCCAAATGAAATGAGAACAAAATGTTCTTTTGTTTTCCATTTTTAAAACCACTTTTATTTTTGTAACGAACCAAATTTAAGAATAAATAAAAAGAAATTGAGACTAAAATAAGTATGTAAATGTAATAAATAGAACTATTTAAATTGAACAAAACTTAAATATGAATAAACCAACATTATGGAAAAGCTTAGCAATAAACAATCAAAATGTAAATATATTAAATATATATCCAAGAAAATACTCAAACAAAACAACAAATAAACAATTTAAAAATTAATAACTTGTAATTGTTCTGGTAAGTGCCTGATGCCTAAGGCAGGTTAGCATTCAGGAATGTTAGCTGCTGTACTTTGGTTCCACTGATCCTGTTTCTCTTCTTTGAAATGATACATCCAGTCATTGAGAAAAGTCTCTCTGACGGTACAGATGTAGCCACAATGCACAGTTTTCATGACAACAAAGGGTCTGCAAAGGGTCGCAAGTGCGAGGGATGAGAGGCTCTGCCAAGAAACCCCGCACCTCCATTATGGCATCTGATGAGGGGGTTCTGGTTGCTACAGACTCTACAGCCCGCAGATCAAAGTCCTCCAAAATCGCTGCCCCCCTGCTTGCTGGGGGAGTGACATCCTTTGCTTGTGGTGTCTCTTCCCCTGTGTGTGACACTGCAACCCTTTCTGCAGCTGCAGTGATGTTCTTCACAGCCTTGTCAGCAGCTTTGTCATCAGTGAAGGCATGCTTTTTGAATTGAAGGTCCAGGACCGATGCCTCTGCAAGGAGAGGGTGGGATTCAATTTTTTGAAAGCTTCTTCCCATTTCAGTGGCCATGGTGCCTATCATTTTTATGATAAGTCCATGGACTGAAAGGATGAGCTAACATCCTGGCAATGATTCTCTGAAGGCCCTTTGTGAAGAGAATGAGTTTAGAAGCAGTTACAAACCTGTAGGAGGCGGAAAAAAGAGGGAAAAAATTACCACATGTATATACAGTAAATCAAGTTGCAATACACAGAAGTATGATTTGGTATTGACAGTTAAGACTGTAGTCTCATACATAAACAAACAGACAAACTACAAGTTGTTTTTAACAATGTATGTAATCACAAACAATAAAATCAATTGTATTGACATGCACTTCTTTTAATATTCCAGAATTAAACACTATACACATCTCAACTATTCGTGTTGTGTTTTTCAAACTTAACAGATACTTTGTTTGCCGGAGTTTATTACTTGAATAATCAAACAACAATACAAAATAAAATAGCTTGAATACAATAATGGACATAAAATTGAATACAATAGGCTATATAAATACAAATTTAGTATGAACTAAATGTAGAAACAAAAATAAGCACAATGATATTTTAAATAACTTTAAATATATGGGAGTATGTAAATTTACATGAATTTAAATATAAAGGGAACCCTAGCAAAGAAGAAATAATTAGCTTTATTGAAATTATGCAAAGTTTGAGTAATTATTTTGTTAACATTAGATTTGTACACGGCCGTTTGCATTCAACGTAGCCTAAAGCTTCAGTGAGTGCTGTAAGCTGAAGAAATGAGTGAGGAAATGTACCGGAAGTGCAAAAGTGTCAGGGCTCCGCCCCCTTAAGCCGCAGTGTTTTTGTTTTCCCTGTCCTTGTGCTTTTGTTTTCCTTGTGTTCCTGCCCCGCCCTGCTCCCCGCTGGGTCCCCGCCCACCTGATTCCCTCATTGCCTGCACCTGCCTGCCTGCTCACCTGCTTCCCATCTCCTCGTTACCCCAGCCCTATATCTTCCCTGCGTGTCTCTGTCTTGTTGCTAGTTCGTTTCAGTGTGTTTCACCTGTCTCGTCCCCGCGCTTCATTTACTCGAGAGCTGTTTGTTTCATCGCCGATCCTGCCTGTTTCCTTACCACGATTCCTGCCTGCCGTTTTGGATCTGATCGCTGCCTCTCACCTGCCTGATTCCTGACCCTGTTCTCCCTGACTCCCGATTTTGGATTTGCCCCCGGATTGCTTCTCTGTGCTTTGAACCCTGCCTGTCCCTGGATTTACGAACTGCCTGTCCCTTTCTATTTTCGCCTGCAACCGGAACATCCTGCGGTCCGCGTTTGTGTCCCGACCACCGGCGCTAACACAAAAGAATCAAAACTCAAAAACCCGGAAAAAGCCGGTTCAGTTTCTCGGACTGTTCAAAAGAATGGTTTCACTAAAATGAATCAAAATGCCCACCACTAGCTAACATGAATCACCAAGAGCTTCGAGCTGACCAAGCAGTTACCAGTTAGCTATTACCGGTAAAGTCTTCGATGTGGAAAATTCTTTGTCACGTGATAATGATAAGGGTGTCTAGTTGAACAAATTTATGAAACTCCTCTGGCAAAGGCTCTCACTCAGCTAGCTAACATTAGCAACCATTTGACCACATAAGTTCAAACATTGGCTAGCTAACCTGCTAACCATTTGGCGGGCTTTTGGGTTAACTGGCTAGCAAACTTACATTTATGTTGAAAGAATAATGAATACTTGCTAGGTATGTAGCCCAATGTTAGACCTATCATGTTGTTTCAATGGGTTGGAATTTACATTTAGAATTGTTTGGTAGCAACTTAACCGAGATATTAGTATCCTAGGAACATTGTGTCGTTCTTGCATTAAGAGTGTCCAAAATAATGACGGGCGTCAACGTAAATTCAATATTTCTGCCTGATGACATTTCAATGTTGTTTCAATCTGATTTTGCTATCTGGATGAGTAACATAGGCGTTGAAGTGAAAATGGAGAAGTTCGGCGTCGCACACACGTCCTGTGTGTCTTAGCCCATACATACTGCAAGCTGCAGGTGACAGGGAATGATATGGGTCTTTTTGTTGTCCCGAGCAGCGTTACCAGCCAGCTCAAGGATCTCAGCTGTAAGGTACTCGAGCACATTGGCCAAGCAGACCGGGGCACCTGGGCCAACGCACTCGGCATAATTTCCTTTGCGAAGCACTCTGTGAACACGACCGACCGGGAACTGGAGTCCAGGCCTGGACAAACGAGTCTTGGCCTTAGCCCTAGCTTTGCCACCGGTTTTGCCTCTGTCGCTCATGTTTAACTTTGCGATGCTCTTTTTGACAATTCAATTCAATTCAATTCATTTTTATTTGTATAGCGCTTTTTACAACACAAGTTGTCACAAAGCAGCTTTACATTGTTCCCAGGCCTGAGACCCGCTGAGAGCAAGCCTAAGGCAACAGTGGCAAGGAAAAACTCCCTATCAGGAAGAAACCTTGAGCAGAACCGGGCTCATGGGGGGGCCCATCTGCTTCTGGCCGGCACTGGGCAGATAGAGTTAGAGACAAAATTATGCAATGTACTTTAAGACATTTGTGATTGACAAACAATAGTAGTTAACAGTAGAGTAATTATAAGAATGTCTCCTAGGATGTCCGGGTCTTGGAATGCAGTTGGCTTTGATGGGCAGGGCAGCGAGGTAGCAGGACTGGAAAACGGGATGAGACGCTTGGGCTACAGCTCCGGACAGGAGCCCGGAGCAGGGAATAGGAAGCAAACAGAAAACAGTGGTTAGTGGATGATAAGAATGGCAGGGATGTAGAACAGAGAGGCAGGAGAGGAGGGGCAGAGAAAAAGGTGTGCAACAAGGAAAGACCCCGGCAGGCTAACATTATGGCAGCATACCTAGGGGACGGGAGGCAAGGGACCGGCATAGTCATGAGGGCGACCCTAAGACAGTCAACACCAGATCACGGCACAGGGTCCATGAAAGCAATGACCACTTAGTCCACCAGAGACTCTATGATCCACGCCAGCACCAGGCCATGTCCCTCAGCTGAAGGATTTACTATATAGATATGTTTTGAGCCTAGACTTAAAGGTGGAGAGAGAGTCTGTTCCCCGAATCTCAGAGGGTAAACTGTTCCACAGGAGAGGGGCTTGATAGGAAAAGGCTCTACCGCCTACAGTAGTTTTGGGATGCATCACCCATGGTCAGCCTGACCGATGGAGGCCCATCATACATGTGAATTTATTTTTGGTCTTCAACCCATTCATATTGGCACATCCAAATATATACAAATTCTATCACATAGCACAGAACAAATTCTATTGTAATCTTCAAAAAATGAAAATTTATTTTTTTAAACTCATTTAATATAGAGTCTGATCTGTCTCATGATGCTGTGGTGCAGGAGCAGAGGGGGTTGCTGCTGTTTCTTCTCAGTCTATGATGCTTTCAGGACTACTCCAAAGCACTGCAGTTTCCAAGAAAACTCCCGCATGCGTTCAAAAGATACAATGATATGCCCACCAGTCTGAAATTATTCACAGAAGTCAAATAATATTCAAAGTACAGCAAAAATTGCTGTTCATTATGTTACTGAATATGACTAAGACACTTCTGTTTCATAATAATCAGCTCTTTTATTTAAGTTAAATGCAAAAAAATGGAGCCAGAAATTGGTGATTCATTCTCTGCACTATAGTTTTCTTTGATGCTTGTAATTTGAACTCATCTAAGACTGAACTTAACATCTGGCCACATTTCAGTGCATCTGATATGAATATGAATGTGGTTAGTATTCATACTACCTTTGCTTTAAGGTAATCACCTGTCTCATTGTAATATCTCAAATGTCAATGTTACGTTATGATCTTCAGCCAGTTAATCCCCACCCCTTCCCATGTTTCAGATGTTTTGCTGCACTGATATATATGAGGTAAATATTACCGCAGCAAGCAATAATGGTAAGGAGTAAAGTTTCTCCTACACCATTCATACTTTACCTGCTGACTCCTCTCACACATAGTGATCCTGCAAAACTATAATTCTCTCTAAGGTCTGATGCATGAAGTCAATATGTTCATAAATTCACTCATGTTTAACACAACATGCATTACATTGTAATTGTAATTACATTACATTCCATTCATTTAGCAGACACTCCAGAGCAACCTCCAGCACAACAGAACATAAGTGTATCCATTCAAGTTGAATGAGAAACAGTGTCAGGCTAGGCTAACAACACTTCCAGACCAGTGAGTGTAAGCATAACACTATTCAAGCCCTACCTTAGGTTAACTTGTGCAACCTGACTAGACAAGGGGAGCCAAATTTACTACCATACATTAGTCACCAGATCACAGAACCCAAAGCACATTGCAATACTGCACATAAAATAAACAGCAAGTACTAAAAGTAGCAGGTATAAGGGGGCAGAGAATGAGGTGAAACCGAGATGCAGTCTCAAGAGGTGAGTCTTCATTCTGCATTGGATGATGGCCAGTGATTCTGTTGTCCTGACCCCCATGGGAAGTTCAGTCTGAGAGGAACCACCCCATCGAGATGGGAAAATCAGTTTCTCCATGGTTGCAGAGCGTAGTGACCTTAGCGGAACTTAGGGGTTGAAGACCAATCATAGGTATGAGGGGGCTCTCCCCTTCACTGTCCTATATAACAGCACCAAGGTTTTGAACCTGATAGAGATAGATAGATAGATATGTACTTAATTAATCCCAGTGGGAAATTAAGTTATCCAGCTGCTCGCTGACATACAGTACATTCATAATAAAAACCATAATACAACCATTAAAAGTGCGGAAGTGCAAAAAGAATAAATAAATAAATAAATAAACAGATAAAAACAGTGAACAGTACATGGGTAAAGGACACAGTGCATGGGTAAAAAGACTAAAAAGTTAAATGACTAAAAGACTACACAGTGCTCCTCCTTTCCCCTCCTCTCCCACGTGTGGTGTTGTACAGTCTTATGGCTCTGGGAAGAAATGACCTGCGGCATCTTTCGAAGGAGCAGTTCAGTGAGATCAGCCTCTCACTGAAGCTGCTCCTCTGCCCCACCACCAGCTTGTGGAGTGGGTGGCTGCTGTCGTCCATGACAGAGAGCAGTTTGAGGAGTGCTCTCCTGTCTGCCACCGATGCCACAGAGTCCAGCTCCGCACCAATGATGGAGGAGGCCTTCCTGACCAGTTTCTCCAGTCTCTGTGTGTCCTTCTGTTTGGCGCTCCCCCCCCAACACACCACCCCGTAGAAAAGTGCACTGGCCACCACCGACTGATAAAACATCTGCAACATTTTTTTGCAGACGCTAAAAGATGCCAGTCGTCTGAGAAAGTACAGCCTGCTCTGCACCTTCCTGTACACAGAGTCACAGTTGGCAGACCAGTCCAGTTTATTGTCCAGCTGCAGGCCCAGGTACTTATAGGAGGTGACCACCTCAATCTCCTCACCACAGATGTCAACAGGCAGAGGAGATGTGCAGTGCCTCCTAAAGTCCAGTACCATCTCCTTTGTTTTTGAGGTGTTGAGTTGCAGGTGGTTCAGGTGACTCCAGGTGGTAAAGTCCTTCACAAGGGCCCTGTACTCCCCCTCATCACTCCCCCTGATGCACCCGACGATGGCGGTGTCGTCAGAAAACTTCTGCACGTGACACAGTTCGGTGTTGTGCATGAAGTCTGCTGTGTACAGGGTGAAGAGGAGGGGGGCGAGCACAGTCCCTTGTGGCGCCCCCGTGCTGCTGGTCATGGTCAATGTCAGTACAGAAGTTGACATAGTCAGTCAGACACTGTGTAGCTTCCTCTAGGTCATCACCATGAGGGTCAAGCAACACACTCCAGTCAGTGCAGCTGAAGCAGTCTCTGAGAGCCTCCTCAGCCTCTGGTATCCACCTCCTGACAGTTCGTGTAGTGATGGGCTGCCTCCTCACCAGTGGTGTGTACCTGGGCTGCAGATGGACGAGGTTGTGTTCAGACTTCCCTAGGGGCGGGAGGGGCGTGGCCGAGTAGGCATCCCTCACGTTGGTGTACAGGTCGATGGTCCTGTTCTTCCGGGTGGGACAGTCCACGTACTGGTGCATGGCCGGCAGGGTGGAGTCCAGGGTGGCGTGATTGAAGTCCCCTGAGATGATGACCAGAGCCTCTGGGTGTTGCGTCTGTAACCCTGCAGTGATGGAGTGTACTGCATCAAGCGCCTCATCCGCATTAGCCCTCGGAGGAATGTAAACACAGATCACAATGACCTGCGTGAACTCCCTCGGTACGTAGTATGGTCTTACGCTAACGGCTAGCAGCTCACAGTCACGGCAGCACATGACGGATTTAATACGGCAATGATTGGGATTACTCCATCTGTTGTTCACGTACAGCACGAGGCCCCCACCTTTACTCTTCCCGCTGGCGTTGGTGTCTCTATCTGCCCTCACCGTAGTGAAGCCAGGTAGCTCCACGTTAGCATCAGGTATGTGGGCAGTTAGCCAAGTCTCTGTGAGGATTATTAAGCAGCTCTCCCGATAAGTCTGTTGGTTCTTAATCAATGCCCCCAGCTCGTCCATCTTGTTGGGCAAAGCATTTACATTCCCCATCAACACCGAGGGGATCGGTGGCTTGTATCTCAGCTGTTGTTGTTTTCTAGCTGTAGCCTTAGCCCTGCGCTTCACCCCGGCACGGCTTCCCCGGTACCTCCTCCTTATCTCTCGAGGTATAAAGTGGCGAAAGTCCGTTTTGATCTTCTTCAAAGCCAAAAGACTACTTCTAGAGTAGACCGTTACCTTCTTCAGGTTGTCAGCAGAACATCCACAGTTACCATAACATACATTTGTATTCGCATTCGCACACCGAGCAGCGGACTGGCAGCCGGCTTGCACTAGCGCCATGACAGCGTCGTTACGCCGCGTTTACCTTAGCAAAAAAGCTGTGATGTGAGTGATAAAGTGATCTGAAGAGGAGTGTAACTTGACTGTGTTTAGGGAGATTATAGACAAGTTGTGCAGCTGCATTCTGGATGTAGGGGTTGTTGTAGGGGTTTGATGGAACAGGCAGGAAGACAAGCAAAGAGAAAGTTACAGTAGTCCAGGTGTGAGAGGATCAGAGCCTGACCTAGGAGCTGCATAGAATACATAGTGAGGGAGGGGCGGATCCTTCAGATGTTGTACAAAAAGAATGCATGCCCGGATGGAATGAAAAGCATCTCAGTGTTAGCCAGGTTAAGCTTTAGATATGGCAGTCTCTGTAGAATGACTAGACCTGAAGCCAGAGGTATGAGAACTATCACTGAACTTGTGGAATGAACTCCCCATGGGGGTTAGGACAGTGGAATCACTGGCTATCTTCCAACGCAGACTGAAGACCCTCCTCTTCAGACTGTATCTTGGTTCCACTTCTGTCCCCACCCCCTAATACCTGCTATTTCTTGCATTCAATGTTAATTTTATGTATAGTATTATGATGTATCATGAATTTGTGTTCTAGGACCTGTTGTATCGTAGTATACTTGGCTTTTGTCAGAGTGCACAAGTTAACTTGTGGTAGGGCTTGAATAGTGTTATGCTCACGCTTACTGGTCTGGGAGTGTTGTGAGCCTGGTCTGACACTGTTGCTTGTTTAAATTGAATGAATACACTACCGTTTTCACATATGAACTCCCAACAAAGCGCGGAGAATCAGGTCTGGAAATTGGCCGGAATTGCCCTCTCACACATGTAGCACACAACAGGAGATTGCCCGTGACAGACTCGTTCTCACCTACAGGAAATACTCCTGTTTGGTTTAGGTGAGGGGCGGCGCTTGGATAGAGCGTGCAGGAGGCAGGACATGACGCAAAAAGTACATTGCAGAAATCGCAGTGGCTGTATTGAAAAATGCCTACTACATACTGTGTACTGCGTATTACACAAGTATATATTGTATACTGCATGCTATTTTTCAGAGTAGTATCCAGTATGCAACCATTAATAATTACATTTGTAGTATGTTACATTGTCGCTTGAAATCATTGCGAGTTTAGAAACGTCCAGATTTCCCCGTGGTATTTTCCAGTTAGACGCCACTTGCATTCTCATGAGTGAAAAGTATTGACGAGATCATCTAAAGTATTCGCGAGTTGAAGTATTTTCAGTTTTTTTCTTTTCAATGTCTTACCTTTCGGTGGTATAGGTACATAATGTGGCACGGACGTGGAGAAGGCGAACATAGCTATTGTACTTTTGGGTAACCTATAAAAAAAATCACACATAGCCATCCAAATGGTGCTACCGGTACACATAATTTATTATTAATTATACATTTATTATAACAATAAGGTAAGTTTTTGTTGTTCGCTATGTAATGTTAGGTCACCAGTTCACCTATCTCACTTTACCTATCACTATTACTTACAGTGCTGGCCAAAAGTATTGGCACCCCTGCAATTCTGTCAGATAATGCTCAATTTCTCCCAGAAAATGATTGCAATTACAAATGTTTTGGTAGTAATATCTTCATTTATTTTGCTTGCAATGAAAAAACACAAAAGACAATGAAAAAAAAATTAAATCAATTATCATTTTACACAAAACTCCAAAAATGGACCGGACAAAAGTATTGGCACCCTCAGCCTAATACTTGGTAGCACAACCTTTGGACAAAATAACTGCGAACAACCGCTTCCGGTATCCATCAATGAGTTTCTTACAATGCTCTGCTGGAATTTTAGACCATTCTTCTTTGGCAAACTGCTCCAGCTCCCTGAGATTTGAAGGGTGCCTTCTCCAAACTGCCATTTTCAGATCTCTCCACAAGTGTTCTATGGGATTCAGGTCTGGACTCATTGCTGGCCACTTTAGAAGTCTCCAGTGCTTTCCCTCAAACCATTTTCTAGTGCTTTTTGAAGTGTGCTTTGGGTCATTGTCCTGCTGGAAGACCCATGACCTCTGAGGGAGACCCAGCTTTCTCACACTGGGCCCTACATTACGCTGCAAAATTTGTTGGTAGTCTTCAGACTTCATAATGCCATGCACACGGTCAAGCAGTCCAGTGCCAGAGGCAGCAAAGCAACCCCAAAACATCAGGGAACCTCCGCCATGTTTGACTGTGGGGACCGTGTTCTTTTCTTTGAAGGCCTCGTTTTTTTTCCTGTAAACTCTATGTTGATGCCTTTTCCCAAAAAGCTCTACTTTTGTCTCATCTGACCAGAGAACATTCTTCCAAAATGTTTTTGGCTTTCTCAGGTAAGTTTTAGCAAACTCCAGCCTGGCTTTTTTATGTCTCTGGGTCAGAAGTGGAGTCTTCCTGGGTATCCTACCATAGAGTCCCTTTTCATTCAGACACCGACGGATAGTACGGGTTGACACTGTTGTACCCTCGGACTGCAGGACAGCTTGAACTTGTCTGGATGTTAGTCGAGGTTCTTTATCCACCATCCGCACAATCTTTCGTTGAAATCTCTCGTCAATTTTTCTTTTCCGTCCACATCTAGGGAGGTTAGCCACAATGCCATGGGCTTTAAACCTATTGATGACACTGCGCACGGTAGACACAGGAACATTCAGGTCTTTGGAGATGGACTTGTAGCCTTGAGATTGCCCATGCTTCCTCACAATTTTGCTTCTCAAGTCCTCAGACAGTTCTTTGGTCTTCTTTCTTTTCTCCATACTCAATGTGGTACACACAAGGACACAGGACAGAGGTTGAGTCAACTTTAATCCATTTTAACTGGCTGCAAGTGTGATTTAGTGATTGCCACCACCTGTTATGTGTCACAGGTAAGTAACAGGGGCTGTTAATTACACAAATTAGAGAAGCATCACATGATTTTTCAAAGGGTGCCAATACTTTTGTCCGGCCCATTTTTGGAGTTTTGTGTAAATTGATACTTGATTTGACTTTTTTTTCTTTCTCTTTTGTGTTTTTTTATTGCAAGCAAAATAAATGAAGATATTACTACCAAAACATTTGTAATTGCAATCATTTTCTGGGAGAAATTGAGCATTATCTGACAGAATTGCAGGGGTGCCAATACTTTTGGCCAGCACTGTAGCTACAGCTTAGCTAGCTACTAGCCAGATAATAAACTACTAACCAACGTTATTAATCATCGTAAGAGACAAGTTTTGGCAGTATAGCTATAGCTAACTATCTCTTTAATGATCATTGGACTCAAAATAGCATGTATTTGGACGTATCTGCAATGTCACAGAAACAGTGGAAAGCAATGTACAGGCACGTGGAAAAGAATACAAGGCAGATGTTTGTATTCTTCCGGTTTCGCGCCAGTTGCGTGATAGAAAGATCAACGTCATCAACACGCCCACTCGCTCGCGGTGGATTCTCCAGAATGTTGCCTGCTCTATTCACACATGGGCTCACTCCGACATAAAACGGACTTTGTACTAGGGAGCTGGCAGAACGAAGTCTGTCACTGTCCGACTGATTCAGACATTTGCATTCTCACAGACAGCTCCTCCGGGTAAGGGCCGGATACGTTCCGGCGTCCAGTGCATGTCTGAAGGGGGCTTAATGTTCTATTGTGCTGGAAGTTGCTCTGGAGTGTCTACTAAATGAATGTAATGTAATGTAAAGGGAAGATGACAGAGAGGAGAGAAAGGTAGATGCAGCAGAATAAGTAGAAAGTTTAGTGAAAGAATCAAGGGGCAGGAGAGAAGCAAGAACTGCAGAAGAGAAAGCTGAGGTGAGAGCTTGTGTATGTTACAGCAAAAAGTGACAGAGGTAGGCTCACGGGTGGGTCATTTAGGAGGAGGTACAGAAAAGGAGACAATGTAGTGATCAGAAAGGTGTAGGGGGGTAACTCTCAGGTGGAGCAGTCCCTCATGAAGACCAAATCCAGCTGTTTACCTGCCTTGTGTGTTGGAGGCGACTGCATTCAGGTGAGGTCAAAGGAGTGGAACAGTGGGAGGAATCCAGAAGCCTAAGAGGTTTCTATGTGAATGCTGAAGTCCCCAAGTAGGATCAGGGGGTTCCATCCTCTGGGAAGGAGCTAAGGAGAACATCTAGTTCCTCAAGGAAGTCTCCTAGGGGGCCAGGTGGTCTGTAAACCACAACAATACACATTCTAGAGGGATTAATGATAGTAACAGCGTGAAATTCAAAAGAGGAGATACAGAGATGAGAGAGGGAGAGTACAGAGAATTTCCAGGACTGAGATACAAGCAGCCCAGTCCCACCATCCAGGCCAGAGGGTTGGGGAGTGTGGAAGAAGGAGTATGCAGTGGAGAGTCTGCTGGGGTATGTGGTGTAGTCCAGGGTGATCCATGCCTTTATGAGGGCAAGGAGCTGGAGAGAGAGGAGAGAAGCATATGCTGTGATGAAGTCAGCTTTCTGGGTTGCAGACTAACAGTTCCACAGGCCTCCAACAACAGGCAGGTTGTTGATGTTGTGAGACTAATGAGGACAGCAATGGCGAGTGCATCTTCTGCAGGAGATTGTCACAGGAAATGGGGTACACATGGTGTATTGATGTTCTCCCTTGATAGACTCCTGCAGATAGAGTCCCTTGTCCTTGTCCAACTGAGTGTTCGTCTGACCAAGGCTGCCGCTACAGCCACCGCTGATACTTAAATGCTGCAGCAAATTGATAATGCAGCAATGGAGACACTCTTCTAATGAGCTGCTTGATCAGCCTGTAACTAAATAGCACTGCAGCCAAAACTTCCATCCCTGGCAAATTATCAAAACAATAACACTAACTCAGCAGCAAACAATAAACATAGAAAGAACAATTTAATACAGCTTTCAAAATGATGTGAAAAGCTACAAGCTATAGTTGCAAAGCACAAGATAACATAAGTATTGGCTTAAAATAATGTTAACACTAATTAGCTATTGACAGTCAAACTAACCTGATCTATCAGAACACCAGATGCTCAATCCACAACGAATGAAATACGTACAAGTTGACGAATGCACTGATGAAATACTTCAGTTCATAGTTAAGAAAACAATTAAAATCATTTCTTTCTTGTTGTTGTTTTTTTCTTTTGATTCTACATTCATTTCACCTCTCTGTTTACCCACTCTCCTTGTTAACCTGCTCTGATGATCTGTCTGTACCATTTCCTTAGCTCAGCTAGCTGTACTCAAATGAGTGACAAAATCAGGTTTTCTGACAGTCAGAGATCAGAAAGCCCAGTGTTCATGGACTCATGTCTTAGGGACATGGTGTCTACCATTTTATTTTTTATGTTTTATCTGTAAACTGACCTATTTAGTTTTGATTTCAGCTTGAATGCTGACCTATGCTTCACATCATATGACAAGTGTAGCTTATTAAATGTCTTTGTTTAAGGTCTGTATATTAACCAATGTCACAGCATTTTTGAAATGCTGCCTTTTTGGTTCTGGTGTCATTTATTACTGTACTCACCTCAAGCATTTCATTCACAAATGACTTAGAGTGGATTAACTTCTGACAGATGTTAAATACTGATCTGTAGTAAATAAGACCCCTGATTCAAACATAACAAATTGAAAGCATATAGAATGTGAACTCATTGAATATACATCATAGCCCCAGGTCTGCAGCTGAGAAATAAGAAAGCATGTTCTTTCATCAGTGCTCCAGACAACACGAACCCACAACGACCTTTAGCATTTAGGATATACACACACAAAGTATGTGCATTCAGTCCAAAAAGAACCACAGCGTCGCTCAATTGAGGGTGTTCACTGACACTAAATGGGGGACCAATGATGTAGTCCATGAGTGAGACTTGAACGATGACAAAGAACGATGGATGCCTTTCAGTGATGATTTTATATTATTATTATTATTATTATTATTATTTCAACATCATTTCAAGGGAATCATTGTTGGTGTTTGTTTGTAATGTTCTGCATGCGGAGGCTGTGCAAATGATGTATTTAGTGCACAGTGCCATCACCCCTGCCTGGAGGAAAATTGACTTGTTTATTCAGTTTAATCCATTGCGCTGGTACAGGCCATGCTTTAGAGAGCATGCATTCTTACTTTGAAAAGGTCATTATGGGTAAGCTAATTGTAGACTATAAATGTCAGGTATGACTAATGCATAACATGTGCAAAAGACTCCATATGTAATGTGGGTTGTAATGTTTTACTGCACAAGATGGGAAGGAATTTATTTGAATCTGCATCTGTTGCCACTACGAAACCTCTGGCCTTGAAAGTTTACAGTGGAACAGATTCTGGAGCACCCTGGAGAATGGCTTACAATGTGCTTGTCTGTGTTCATTTAAAGTGCTGTTATGTGTCTGAGGGTGTTTATTTAGAGAGCTGTGTTATGTGGACTTGACTGTGTTCATCTGGCTAACTGTTTGGCTGTGTTCAATTAGGCTATGTTCAGACTGATTTAATGCTCAGTTCTGAATTGTTGCACAAGATTAGTTTTTTCTGAATATTTATAATCACATTTGAAAGTGGCCTGTTCAATATCAGTGTAAACAGACATCTTCCCTGAAATGTCCCACATGTGCATATAAACAAAAACAGAAGGTGACACGAATGTCTAGTCACAGCCTCATCTATCCATAGAAGTTATGGTCCAAGCCAGTCCTTGACATTACAATCACTTTGGCCATGTTAAGACATGCTCAGTTCCAATTTGAGCATCTTCACACAGGTTGCATGGATAGACATGAGATTTATTTCCACATACTCAGGTGGCACAAATTGGAACTGAAAATATGCAACCTCATGTGTTTTGCTGTTCACAGTGTTAAAACATCTGAACTGAATCACATTTGAGAGGAAAAAAAATCTAGGCCACTTTTACCTGTAGTCTGAATTTAGCCTTAGAACACTGTGCTGTATACTTTACCATGTTAATTTACAGGCACTGTGCTGTGTGCTTAGGTTTGTTCATTTAGAGAACTGTGCTTGAGTTTGCTCATTTTGAGCACTGTGCAGTGTGCTTATATCTTCACAATTCCAGGTATTGTGATGTTACTTGCACACCTATGATGGAAACACACCATATTACAGAACACCTCACAAGGTATGCCATTGATTTGAAATGTTAAAATGTTCACAAAAACATGAAAATATGAAGTCCTGAAATTAATCAACTCTGAACACATATATGCTACAGTAATTATATGACTAGTGTACTAGCATAGGTAAATTGTCTCATTAATATGTACACTTCAAGAAAAAAAACCTTCTATCAGTTTAAGGTACAATATTACAGAAACGGTAAGGACTTAGATAACTATCCACTAGTCATTTATATTATTAGATCAAGGATCTTAGGGAATGAGCAGTAAACAAATCAAGAAAATTCAGATTCAGTTGTAAAATTCAGATATTATGCAAAAACATTTTTGTTTAATTTCCATAAGGACATGAGGAGGGACAGGTGGACTGCACCATATGGACGTTTTATTCATACAATAACACAGCTTATGAAAATACTCCCACTCTCAGCTCCATGCCTTAGATAGTACCATGAAAAAAAACACATGAAACGAAGACCGCTTTAAGTACATGTAATCGGCACATCATGGCACAGCTGTGAACAGCCAATGGGAACACTACTTCCTACACAGCAGCACACACAGTCCGATCTTTGGCCATTTTGTGGGATCGCAGACATATCATTACTTAATCCTCCATCATTTTAGTCTTCACCAGTGAAGCGTGCTAATATGTGCTAATACGTGGCAGGGGCTTCACTATGGCTCCCTGATGAAAATTCATGTCTCAAAAACTGTGAAAAACAGGAAACAGGAAAAAAATCCCAGTCAGTCACCAGGCTTTTAAAAGCTAGTGAGGGGCACTAGATGAATCACAAGAGAAGCCAGCAACCACACTGACTGTTTAGACATTATGTTGTCACACATCCTCACATACCAAAGTCGCATACTTTACTTGACCTTCAATCTATTACATCTGTTCTGTGCACTATCTCTTATGTGTAAGGCTTTTCTGAGTCCCCAGCTTTTACTCTTATGGCTATCATTCACTGTAAAGGCTTGATCACATACAGCTCAGCTCTATAAAGTACACCAGCTCCCATCTATTTTATTTATTTATTTTTGTGCTGTACATTGCAATGTTTCACATGTTAAACACTTTGAAATCTACCCTTCTGACAATATCTGAGCGATGATTAATGAATCCCTCAGTCTTTTATTGGTGACATGGAACAAGATGGTGGGATCTTTCTGAAATGAACTGACTTGCTGGATTGAGTTCATGCAGCCCTGCACATGAACCCGAAGAAAAACCCAATAAACTCAGCAGTGCCCTGCACTACCTTGGACTCTGTGTTGCGCAGTCTTTCATTGCTCACTGCACTGGTAAGGTGGCAGACATGGAATCAGCTCTTCTTCTTCAGCTCTGCTGACTTCTGTCAGGGAATGAATGTATCCTTGCATCCTGTCCCTACAGCCTGGATACAGAGCAGTGTCCTGTCAGCTCCAGGCTGCAATGACAATGAGTCCTAACAGCAGGCAAAAGCTACGGCCCTCCATGAAGCAGTGCCAGGGCGAAAAAGAGCAGACTGTTTATCTCTCAGAGAAAGATCCTGAAGGCTCCTGCTATGTGGTGTCAGTGTCCCACCCCCTCATGCAGTGTCTTCCAGCCTGATGCGATGAGATGCACATTTTTGTAAACACCAACCAACAGCCGGGTGTAGCCTCTGCAGTGTTTCAATCTTTGCTGCCAGAGGCTGCTCTCACATGGCCCTGCCAGCTCAGAGTCCTGTTTGAGTGCCCATATATGAAATGATGCAGTTGAAGATTCCCAAAGAAAGGTGAAGAAGCTGCAGGGAACAGCATGGAAGGATAGGCATGTGCAGGATGGTGATAATGTGGGTTTTTGTAGGGGGGTGCTCAACAGTTTGGCTCCAATTTTCTGCCAGGAAAAATGGGCTTGATTAAGCACATGGAGCAGGGTATGAGTCCAGGCACACCAGCAATCTGGTCTAACTCTTTTTGCCTCCCATGGATTTCTTTAGAGTTTGGAAGCCAATGAAGGCAATGACTGAGTTTTCCTACCTTTTTTCCCAAATCAGTCTCAAAAGCACAACAGAGTCACCAGGCTGAGCTGATGGGCTTGCGTGGTGAAAAGGAAGGAGCAGTCTGGGTTGAAATGAGCTTCAACATTATATTGAGTTTCCACCACCGCATTCAATTTTGATGTCGCCTCCTCCTGCCCCTACTGTGATAAACACACACATGCGAAGGGGAGAAGGGTTGCAGCCAGTTTAGGGAGCCCCTGAAAACTGCTCCAGCCCTACGCCTTGATTCTATACGTGTCCTGGCTTGGACAGGTAGGCAATGAGCGCTACCACCACGCCCACGTAGACACCCGTCCCAATGGCGATAGAGAGTGCTGCCAGGAACAGAGCTTGTCGGGAGGTGGTGCTGGCCAGGGGGAAGTCTCCTTTAGTGATGGCCTTACTGGTCTGAAACACAGAGACACAGGGGGAGAGACATTAAAAAAACATTAAACAGCATTCATCCTTCAACTCTGAAACTACAACTGCAGAAACTGTATCTGCCCCAATTATGTAAAAGCCCAGGGTGCAATTTCAGTGAGCAAATGGGGGGCTCATTTAATGAGTCCTACGCTTTTGAACTTAAGAGAACAGAGTTCACAAAAAAGGTATGGGGATAATATCAGATAATGAGAAAATCTCACTTTCAAGGCAACTGTGTGAATGCAGTAAACACAAGCAAGATGTACTCCCCACCCCGTGAACGTAGAGTCATCGGCGCCCATTTCTGAATGTGCTTCACCTTTTGTTTGAGCAGTAAAGCACGTCAAGGTCCCTGGAGAATGGCGTTCGAATGGGACGGTGGGCTGCTACTGTTTGTCATGAGTGGTACATGCTGCCCCGGGGGTTAAATGGCTCCAACTGGCTTTCGCCAGGACACAGCAGCAACGCCACAACATGCAGTTTAACTATTCAATTAAGCCACTGCTTCAGTTTGCTGGGATAATTAAGCTGTGGGTTGTAGCCAATCCCAGAGGAAGCAGGTGCATGAATAACACATTGAGCCGAGCTTTTCCACAACTAATGGGGCGGCGGCACCGCGTTGCGTTTGCTAGATGACAAACATAGACTTCTTTTCAGAGGCAGGAAAGTACATGCTGTTTATGTAACACTTCAGCTTTCAAAGACATGGCTGAACCTTCAACATATCGCATGTAAATAGCTTTCACTCAGAAATTGATGAAAATACAAATTCATATCATTTACTCTCAATTGCTAACAGCCTTCAACAAATCATTGTGCACCTTGCAGCTTCTGGAGTGTTTTTAGTATATTAAAATATTGAGCAAATTATTATACCTTTTACCTATAAAAACATAATCAACATGAACCTGTCCATCATCCTAAACTCTACAGGAATAAACCGCCACGTTCTTCCGGGTAAGATGACGCGCCCCTTAAAATTGATGTTGCACCAATGAGCGGAAAGGGCAGGGGCATAGCGAGCGCTGGTTGAATAGGAAATAAAATGCACTAAAGAAGCGTGTATTTGTGATAAACTACAGTCAGCCTTTTCGACAGGGTTGCCAGTCTGATTTCAAGTGACGTCACATAAAAAGCTGAAATCGTGTTACACGCTATCAAAACCGATTCCTGACAAGGTTCGCTTTGGAAAAAGTACTAAAACACCACTCTGCCAAGTGTTTACTTACAATAAACTGCTAACCGTGGAAACAAACCGTGGCTATTTCTGCGCAGGAACAAGTGTTGAAATTGATGGCTAAAATACACGCTTTATTTTGCTTTATACATGCTTTACATGCAAAACCTGGCAGCCCGGGTCAGCGGATTCTGTTGTATTTCCGACCAATAATTGTTGTTGGTGTTATTAGTAAGCTAACGTTACTATAAAACGAAATTACCAAATCGTTCCGAGTGACCCTGTGAATTAGAAACTAATTTTCATTAATACGTTTTGACACTGTGGCTCATTAGGTACCATAGGGGGGCATTTTGTGATGACGCGTAACTTAAACGTTGCTCAATGTAAACGTAATATCCAATATTGATTTGTTATTTAGTGTTGTCACTATGATGTTCAACTTTATAATTTTTGTCATTTTTCAAGGTGAAGTCAAATTTCCACTCGATTATAAAGGTGGACAATACAGCTGTTTTCAACTTAATTTTCTAAAGCACCTTGAGTTGCATGCACTTTCTGTCAGAAAGGTGTCTTTCCTTTTAAATATGTTTATACTCCCAAAAAGAAGCATATGGATGTTTCTGACAATCATCTCTACAAATTAATAAAATTACCGTTAAGCAGATTAAAGAGCAGTATTTTTATTATTTTGAAATTTTATTTTAGATTTAGAATGTTAATTTTCTATAAAATATAATACATTTTAATGTAATGTAATTTCACATAACATCAACATTTATTTTTGGCCTGCGCCCCTCCATCCAGATTAATTTTTAGCCCTTCATAGAAAAGATTTTGGGCGCCTCTGGTTTAGAAGAAAATGTTTTAAAGGGAGCAGGGAAAATTAAACTTTCATTTCTTATAGTTATAATGTCTTATTTAAATTAATGTTCTGTTTAATTGGTTGTGTAGAAAAGGGCCGCATGTTTCTGTTTCTGTCTTTGTCTTTGTTTGCGCACCACCTCCATCTGTCAGGGCTCCGCCCCCTTAAGCCGCGGTGTTTTTGTTTTCCCTGTCCTTGTGCTTTTGTTTTCCTTGTGTTCCCTCTCTGCCCTGCTCCCCGCCTGGTCCCCGCCCACCTGATTTCCTCATTGCCTGCACCTGCCTGCCTGCTCACCTGCTTCCCTTCATCTCGTTACCCCAGCCCTATATCTTCCCTGCGTGTCTCTGTCTTGTTGCTAGTTCGTTTCAGTGTGTTTCACCTGTCTCGTCCCCGTGCTTTATTTCTCGAGAGTTGTTGCTACATTGTCGATCCTGCCTGTTTCCTGACCACGATTCCTGCCTGCCGTTTTGGATCTGATCGCTGCCTCTCACCTGCCTGATTCCTGACCCTGTTCTCCCTGACTCCCGATTTTGGAATTGCCCCCGGATTGCTTCTCTGTGTCTCGAACCCTGCCTGTCTCTGGATTTACGAACTGCCTGTCCCTTTCGTTAATCGCCTGGAACCGGGACATCCTGCGGTCCACGTTTGTGTCCCGATCACCGGCGCTAACAGAACGAACTAGCCAGCATGGACACAGCGGACCTCCCACAGCTGAGGGCAGCCCTGGAGCTTCAAGGTGCTCTGTTGGGGGGGCACCGGAGCCAGTTGGACTCCATCAGCCGGTCCCTCAACGGCTTCGCCACCAGCCTCGTCGGGATCACTGCTCAGTTGCAGCAGTTGCAGCTGAGTCAGGAAAATCGCCCTTTTCCGCCCGCTGCTGCCTCTCCGCCGGTCCCGCCCTCGTCTCCCAGTCGGGAGCCCCGGCTGCCACCCCCCGAGTCATATGCGGGGGATCCTGGTACCTGCCGCTCGTTTCTCTCTCAGTGTCCCCTGGTGTTCGAACTGCAACCCTCCACGTTCCCCACAGACCGGGCGAGGATCGCCTACGTCATCACCCTGCTGACAGGCCGCGCTAGGGAGTGGGGTACCGCAGTCTGGGACGCCTTCTGTCAGTCCTACACAGCCTTTGCTGAGGAGATGAGGAGGGTGTTCGACCGCTCCCAGCAGGGCCGCGAGGCAGATGCTGCTGATCCGCCAGGGGGGCCGGTCAGTGTTGGATTACGCCATTGATTTTCGCACCCTGGCCGCCACCAGCGGGTGGAACGCGGAGGGACAGTACGACACCTTTCTCCACGGTCTTGCGGAGCCCATCAAAGCTCGGGAGCTGCCTGCCAGCTTCGATACTTTGGTGGACCTGGCCATCCGCGTAGATCAGCGCCTGTCGCAGCGACGCCGGGAGAGAGCATCTAGCAGCCTGCCCAGCCCTGTCCGTCATCAGCCCCTCGTGACGGCGGCCAGGAGCCCTGCACCGCCACTCCCGGGTGCTCCAGAGCCGATGCAGATCAACCGCGCCCGCCTGTCCCCCGCGGAGCGTCAGCGGAGGATCAGCACCCAGTCCTGCCTGTACTGCGGACAACCTGGCCATTTCGTGGCGACCTGCCCGGCTAAGGGCCAACGCTCACCCGTAGCAAGGGGATTACAAGTGAGCGTCACCCCTTTACGCCATTCTCCTCAAACCCGTCCTCTGTTTTCAGCCACCCTGTTTGTCGGAGGTCAGAGCCACGCTGTCTCCGTCCTGATTGACTCCGGGGCAGATGGCAGTTTTATCGACGCCGACCTGGCAGCCCGGCTACGCCTGCCCCGCATCCCACTGCACTCGCCGTTGGAAGCCCACACGATCACCGGGGCCCCTCTGGTCCGCGTGACCCACACTACTGCCCTGGTGAACTTCCTCGTCTCGGGCAACCACCGCGAGGAGATCGTCCTCAACGTCATGAGTTCCCCGCAAGCCACCGTGGTCTTGGGTCACCCCTGGTTAGCTCGGCACAACCCCCACATTGATTGGGAGGGTAACCGAATCCTGGGCTGGAGCCCCTTTTGCCACTCCCACTGCCTTTGGGATGCCGTTACCCCTGTATCGCCGGTTGCTTCCGCTCCTGAGGACTTCCCGGACCTGTCGGCACTGCCGCCGGAATACATGGACCTGAAGCTGGTTTTCAGCAAGTCCCGCGCCACCTCGTTGCCTCCTCACCGCCCTTATGATTGCGCCATCGATCTGCTGCCCGGCTCGTCCCCCCCTCAGGGGCGCCTGTTTTCCTTATCGCCACCGGAGACCGAGGCCATGAACAAATACATCCGGGAGTCTCTCGCGGCCGGCCTCATTCGCCCCTCCTCCTCGCCTGCAGGAGCCGGATTCTTCTTCGTGGGGAAGAAGGACGGCTCCCTCCGTCCCTGCATAGATTACCGGGGCCTCAACGCCATCACCATAAAGAACCGCTACCCCCTGCCTCTTCTGTCGTCTACCTTTGAGTCACTACAGGGCGCCACCATCTTCATGAGACTCGATCTCCGCAATGCCTACCACCTGGTCAGAATCCGAGAGGGGGACGAGTGGAAGACTGCGTTCAACACCCCGTCAGGTCATTACGAATATCTGGTCATGCCATTCTGTCTGACGAATTCCCCGGCTGTTTTCCAGTCCCTGGTGAACGACATCCTCTGAGACATGCTCAATCAGTTCGTGTTCGTTTACTTGAACGACATCCTGATCTTTTCTCGCTCCATGCCTGAGCACGTACAGCATGTCCGCCACGTCCTACAGCGTCTGCTCGAGAACCACCTGTACGTGAAAGCGGAGAAGTGTGCCTTCCATCAGAGCACTACATCCTTCCTGGGCTTCGTCATCACAGCAGGTAGTATCCGTATGGACCGGCAGAAGGTCCGCGCAGTCGAGGAGTGGCCGCGCCCCACCTCCCACAGGGAGCTGCAGCGATTCCTGGGATTCGCCAATTTCTACCGTCGCTTCATACGTAACTACGGCACGGTAGCGGCTCCCCTCACCGCCCTGACATCGATCAACACCTGTTCACCTGGTCTCCGGCTGCCGAGGAGGCGTTCCTCGACCTGAAGGCTCGGTTCACCTCGGCGCCTGTCCTGACCCAGCCCGACCCCACTCGTCAGTACGTGGTGGAGGTGGACGCTTCAGACGTGGGAGTGGGGGCTGTCCTGTCCCAGCGCTTGTCCGCCGACAACAAGCTCCACCCCTGCGCCTACTTCTCCCACCGCCTTACTCCCACCGAGCGTAACTACGACATCGGCGAACGGGAGCTACTAGCCATCAAACTGGCGCTCGAGGAGTGGAGGCACTGGCTGGAGGGGGCGAGTGCTCCATTCTTGGTATGGACAGACCACAAGAACCTCGAGTACGTCAGATTGGCTAAGCGCTTAAATCCCCAACAAGCCCGCTGGTCCCTGTTTTTCTCCCGTTTTGATTTCACCCTGTCATACCTTCCGGGCTCTAAGAACGGTAAACCCGACTTCACCGCCGCCTGCTTGGTCTGCGCCCAGAACAAGACCTCCACCCGACCTCCCGCCGGTCTGCTGCAACCCCTGCCTGTTCCCAGACGGCCCTGGTCCCACATCGCCCTGGACTTCGTTACTGGCCTGCCCCCATCCGACGGCAACACCGCCATCCTCACCATCGTGGACCGGTTTTCCAAAGCCGTGCACTTCATCCCCTTACCCAAACTGCCCTCCGCCAGGGAGACCGCTCAGCTGCTCATTAGCCAGGTGTTCCGGCTGCACGGTCTACCCTCCGATGTGGTGTCCGACCGAGGGCCCCAATTCACTTCTAACTTTTGGAGGGCTTTTTGCAGGTTACTGGGGGCCACCGTCAGTCTGTCCTCCGGTTTTCACCCCCAGTCCAACGGCCAGACCGAGTGGGCCAACCAACAGCTGGAGACGGTGCTACGATGCCTGACATCTCGGGAGCCGTCGGCGTGGAGCCAGCACCTCCCCTGGGTTGAATACGCCGTCAACTCCCTTCCCTCTGCTTCCACGGGGCTGTCGCCCTTCCAGTGCTGTGTGGGCTACCAACCTCCCCTATTCCCGGCCCAGGAGGAGGAGGTGGGGGTCCCCTCGGCAACGGCATTTGTGCAGCGCTGCCGTCGCACCTGGAGACGCGCGCGTACCACACTGCTCCGCTCCTCGGCTCGGGCTAAGCGGTTTGCTGACCGCCACCGCTCCAAGGCACCCCGCTATCGCCAGGGTCAGTGAGTGAGGCTCTCCACCTGGGACCTTCCCCTCAAGGTGGACTCCCGCAAGCTGGCTCCCCGCTTCATCGGCCCTTTTCCCATCGCTAAAGTGATCAGTCCCACGGCAGTCCGGCTGAAGCTCCCGCTCTCTCTTCGCCGTGTTCACCCCACCTTCCATGTCTCCAAGATCAAGCCCGTCGTCCGCAGCCCTCTCTGCCCAGCTCCCCGGCTCCTCCGCCGCCCCGCCTGATCGACGGAGTGGAAGCTCACACCGTGCGCCGCCTGCTGAAAGTTCGGCGTTGGGGGCGCGGTCTACAATACCTGGTGGACTGGGAGGGTTACGGTCCCGAGGAGAGGAGCTGGGTTCCTGCCAGGGACATCTTGGATCCTGCCCTGATCCGGGACTTCCACCGCTGGCACCCTGGCGAACCCGCTGTGACGCCTGGAGGCGTCCGTGGGGGGGGGTACTGTCAGGGCTCCGCCCCCTTAAGCCGCGGTGTTTTTGTTTTCCCTGTCCTTGTGCTTTTGTTTTCCTTGTGTTCCCTCTCCACCCCGCTCCCTGCCTGGTCCCCGCCCACCTGATTTCCTCATTGCCTGCACCTGCCTGCCTGCTCACCTGCTTCCCTTCATCTCGTTACCCCATCCCTTTCGTTAATCGCCTGAAACCGGGACATCCTGCGGTCCGCGTTTGTGTCCCGATCACCGGCGCTAACACCATCTCTCACAGGCACTTGTTTACAACCCAGTTGAAACCTGGCCAAACTGGTCCTGCTGCTCCCCTTATCAGCAGGACCCCCACAGGTAACTCGAGGCACAGGCGCACCCCCAAGGACGGCCCCCAGGTCACCATTTGCCCTCGGACCTGCCCGTATCCTTTGGCCACCAATCAGGGCCTCAATAGGGCCAGGGATACGGGACAATATAAAGGTGGTAGTGACCTCCCCTACCTCAGTACCGCAACAATATCTGGGAGGTGAAGAACTGGGGAGACCAAGCCTTTGGGGACCAAGCATTGTGCTGTTGTTGTGTGCGTCTGTGCCAAAGTAAGTAGTATGCCTAAGTTCAACTGGTTGTAATACAATTGCCTGTAGAGAGAGAGGGGTGTGCATGTTAATTAAGATAGTGTGTCCTTGACGTATAAATGTTTCCATAGCCAATCATGCAGTCAAAGCCTGTATGTCCCATGCCTGTTATACTGGTGCAATGTGCTGATTCATTCTCCCTGCTTACTCCTTGCAGGAAACCACACACACATACAACACAAACCCTCACATCCACCCATCCAAAATCCCCAATAAACAACTGAACCCGGAACCTGACTCCTGTGTCCTGACTGACACCCCACTGTGACAGCAAATTAGCCTGAACCTAGTTACGGGTGAAACTGCCCCCTCAGTTTCAGGTTGGGTATTCATGTGCAATTTGTTCAATAAAAGCATGTTCGAAATAATTTATTTCATTTCTTTATTCAGTGGGCATATGCTATTCAGTGTTTGGGGTCTATGTTAGCAGTGTACCTATTAAAGCAGAAAGACATAGGAACTGTATAGCTAATATGCACACTTCGATATTTGTTTATTTATTGCAAGTCATATCGTCATCACAATATTGAACAATGTTATCACACATCGCAGATTTTCCTCATATCATGCAGACCTAGTGAGCACGTTGATGAAAGAAGCTCTCAGATGTCAGGGAGTAAAATAGTGGTGGTGAACTCGTCCCAGCTGTCGGTCAAAATATCAAGATGTGAAATATGAGATGCATTATGTCTGGGTTTGAGGGACTGGGGGGCATTTGACAGCACCTCAGGCAGAAATCACATATATTTACAGGTGGACCTGGGGTCAGCACTGATTTACACCACAGTGTGGAATTACGGCAGTGTGGTGAACAATGGTGTTTGAGATGGTGGAGCTGTGCTCTTGGGAGAAGTGGAGTCTGTTGTCCATGTACCTCATGCTGAAAACATGTTTATTGGTAATGATGCAACTGGACTGCAACTATGCAGGATATCTACAACAAAGACTTTGATCAGCAGACATTTCATATCTGGGTGTTGAAAGGTCTGGAAAGTTAGGCAGTATAGAGACAGTTCATGAAGCGATTTGCCACACTTTGCTTGTTTTACACCAGTTTTAAATGAATTTCTTTTTCTTTTAAATGAATGTTTTCTGTTACCAGTTCATTTCTATTCCATGTCAATGTCAAGCTGTTAATGAGGGCATGAATGGGCGGGAGCAATCAGCTCCAATCACAAACAGACCTATTTGGGTGGGTGGGCCTCAATGCTGAGCACTACGCTTTAACAAGAACACATACAATTTTCTGGGCTGCATAAATCATAAGACCTGCGAAAATGACTGCAAATCTATGAAACAGTGCTTTTTTGTTAAAACGAGCAGAGTGCATCGAGTTAAGGAATGTCCTCCTTACCCCGTGAGAGAAGTAGAAGGCAGCAATGCCCAGAGGCCAGAAGCAGCAGAGCATGGAGAAGATGGCCAGGCCCAGGTGGTCCCGAGGGGGACTCATCAGGAAGTTGTCCTCACTCTCACTGTCGCTGGAGTAGTCACTCTGGGGGCACACAAGCAAGAACACATCAGGCCCTACCCAGGGTATATGGGTGCACTGACTGCTCAGGGTTAACATTAGAAAGACCATGCCATTGTTTCACTGAATTAACAAACACATCAAACAAGCCTTTTCTTTTGCTCCTCGTAAACACTTCCCTGAACAACTGGATTGTGTCTGCTGCATTAATTTGCTAGAATGAATTGTCATAATGATATGACAGGCCTCCAGAGCCCTTGGAAATATGTGGGAGGATGAGACCGGCATTAGCCATTGTGTCTGCAAAACAAGGAAAGTCCTGCAATTAAGCATTTATCTGTGAAACCCAGAAGCTTGTGTCTAACTGGATACATTGCTTTCCTTAAACATGGGGAGTGAGTGGTGTTCCACTCTCTCAGTCATGCAGCCAGAGGAGCAAACAGCATTCTGAATGGATCTCTTTCTAGTTTTAGGAAATGGGAAAAACATTTCAACATTGACATGTTTGACAACTGAACTCAACTAAAGCAAAAAGTATGCCATACCATTTTTCTTACTGTGACGTAATTCAGATAATGATAAATGTCGATAATGTAATTCCAGCCCCTTTTGGTATATCAAATATAGTGTTTACTACACACATTTCTGCAGGTGCTCAATGCTTAGATGAGCCTGAATATAGCTCCATTCCAGCTAAAACTGATGAGACCACATGCACTGTCCTTATTGGTCCCTAGGATCCCATTTATTTGCCAGGTCAAATAGGCCCAAATATTATTTTGTTTGTTTCTGGCATCTAACCTGGCCAATTCTGCATGGGTTTCAGTTAAGCTTCATTCACAAAATTGTTCACCTCACCGATCTCCAGAAAGTTATTCTCAAATGAAAAGCTCAAAGGTCAGGGTAATAGATGATGCTGATTCATTTATACAAGTTTCTTATTACATTTTACCTTATATGAATGCCTGCCCTCATCTTGTTTGTACAACTGATGACAAGAGCTGTCCACCATGCTAGTAAGCATACAGCTACTCCACTTATAATGTCATTTTCTTTGCATTACATGAATTGGATATTTACATTTTCTAGATTTCATGGTACTGGTTTCCATTCTGTACCTTTAATTCCAGTGGGTAGTCACCCCAGCTATATATTGTGGATCTCCCTCAAAGGCATGAAGCTCAGCTCCAGTCCCTACCTCTGATAAAGACTGAAATTCTGGGTTCAATTTGAAAAGACTGATATTGCATTTCGCCATTCATCCATTTTTACAGTTGAGACTTTTTTCTTTTTTCAGGATAAGCACCTTGCCCAAGGGTACAGCATCAGAGCTAAAACTGGAATTTAAATTGGTAACCATTCCACTACCCTTCATTGGCACCCCAAAAACAGACCCTGCCAAGCTTTTTTCTCCTCAGGTTCCATGAGGTCTGGGATGTTAACATAGTCACAGTGAGAAGCATGCTCCAACCACAGACTGGCCAGTCTTCCACTTACTTTCTGACTTCCACCCATCCACAGGCTACAAAATTCATTCACTATCCTCTTGTGCTTGTTTCTGGGGTTCCCAATGTGTAGCTCTGTACCCTGTCAACATGCCTCTGGGTGACAGATAGTGCTGGATTAACTAATAGCTTTGTCCTTGCAAGCTGACAGGGCAAATGAGGGAGAGGACAATGTAGCTTATGCTACCATCCCAGTATGACGGCGCCAAGTCACCTATACCCCCCCCACACACCTCCACCTCGCTAAACCCTGCCTTTTATATCTTACCCTGTCTCTCCCATCATACCTCATCTTACTCTTTTGCTTCTGTGTGCTGCATGCTGGATGTCCTGACCTATCAGGGCTCACATGATGCATTATCCATAGTGTTTAGCCCTTGAAAAACCTTTTCAGGAGGTGGGTCCAGCTTGTGAATTTGAAATTAAAAGGATGGGTGCGGTCTAAGAGCAGATGATTTTTGGGGAGTAAATGAAATTTTCTTAACTTTTCAGATTTCAGACTTCAGCATGCATGATCAATTATGTAAACAGCTTGTCAGGGGGGCACTTCATCAGCTCTGCCTGCTGCTCTTCAGATCAAAGAAGGCCATGGACTGTGGAAGATTCGAAAAGACTGATCCTGGAGGACTGTTGCCAGACTGGCAACAAAACAGGAAATCAAACACACACCCTAGATTTGGAGATGTTTACCAGCGGGGCTGATTGATGACCACAGAGAGGTCTGCCAGAGGTCCCTCTCTCTAATCTGTGTGAATGTATCCAAAAACACCCAGAACGCAAGAAGGCATTTACAATGCCGTTACGCATTTCAGTGAAAAATGACATCTACTGCTGGCATCTCACATCCCGATGAACTTTGTGTAGTGTGCCAGTCATGGTGAAACATGCCTCTGCTCTCCTCCATTGGGAATTTGTCAGTTATGAAAGTTGGGTGTAAGATTGGACAACCTTGCTGAGACAGACAAGAAACCTCTATAGAGGCAGGAATCTGTAGTAACATAACCTGGTTGTGGCATACAGGTTCTAATGAGACAACTTAAGCCTCTTAATTGAACAAATAAATCAAAGAACAAAGAATATCTTGATGTGACACCCTGCGTTACCCAACTGCATTACCAGCCTTAGTTCCTGGTATCAAACAGTTACAGACCAACAGCACAGAGCTAGTTTTGTATCTTACTGATATCACAGTGTTATCTCAGCCTCTATCCCAGTCCAGCACAGTGTTGGGCAATTTATATAGCTGCTTTTGTACTGTGTTCATTTCTAATACAAATTCTCTGATTAAATGGCCATGATGATTCTTGAGATGATTTCATTCATCTGTTTTGTCTTATGCCATGTGATGATATCTTTTTATTCTCTGTCAGCTGTATCATTGACCCATTTCTAATGACAGACTACAGGACTTCAAAGCTGTGCCATTATCCTCAACTTAAAGCAGCCATAAATCCAGGCTCTGCATTTCTCTTTCTATGTCTCTCTCTCTGTCACACACCACACACACACACACTCTCAATGTTAAAAGTAGATAGAAGCTTTCCCAAATCCCCTCTCCAGCTACTCCACTTTGTGGCGAACTGCCCGGCCAAGGGCCAGCGGTCACCCGCAGCGGGGGGATTACAGGTGAGTGTAACCCCACTGCGTCACTTTCCCCAGACCCGTCCCCTGTTCTCTGCCACCCTGCTCGTCGGAGGTCAGAGCCACGCCGTCTCCGTCCTGATTGACTCCGGGGCAGATGGCAGCTTTATCGACGCCGACCTGGCAGCCCGGCTGCGCCTGCCCCGCGTCCCCCTGCACTCGCCGTTGGAAGCCCACGCGATCACCGGGGCCCCCCTGGTTCGCGTGACCCACGCCACTCCCCCGGTGAACTTCCTCGTTTCGGGCAACCACCGCGAGGAGATCGTCCTCAACGTCATCCGTTCCCCGCAGGCCGCCGTGGTCTTGGGTCACCCCTGGTTAGCTCGGCACAACCCCCACATCGACTGGGAGGGCAACCGAATCCTGGGCTGGAGCCCCTTTTGCCACTCCCACTGCCTTCGGGATGCCGTTACCCCTGTGTCACCGATCGCTTCCGCTCCTGAGGACTTCCCGGACCTGTCGGCACTGCCGCCCGAATACATGGACCTGAAACTGGTGTTCAGCAAGTCCCGCGCCACCTCGTTGCCTCCTCACCGCCCGTATGATTGCGCCATCGACCTGCTGCCCGGCTCGTCCCCCCCTCGGGGGCGACTGTTTTCTTTATCGCCACCGGAGACCGAGGCCATGAATAAATACATCCGGGAGTCTCTCGCGGCCGGTCTCATTCGCCCCTCCTCCTCTCCTGCGGGGGCCGGATTCTTCTTCGTAGGGAAGAAGGACGGCTCCCTCCGTCCCTGCATTGATTACCGGGGCATCAACGCCATCACCATCAAGAACCGCTACCCCCTGCCTCTTCTGTCATCCGCCTTCGAGTCGCTACAGGGCGCTACCGTCTTCACGCGACTCGATCTCCGTAATGCCTACCACCTGGTCAGGATCCGCGAGGGGGACGAGTGGAAGACGGCGTTCAACACCCCCTCGGGGCACTATGAATATCTGGTCATGCCGTTCGGTCTGACGAATTCCCCGGCCGTATTCCAGTCCCTGGTGAACGACGTCCTCCGAGATATGCTCAACCAGTTCGTGTTCGTGTACCTCGACGACATCGTGATCTTCTCTTGCTCCCTGTCTGAGCATGTACAGCACGTCCGCCGCGTCCTGCAGCGCCTGCTCGAAAACCACCTGTACGTGAAAGCAGAGAAGTGTGCCTTCCATCAGCGCACTACATCCTTCCTGGGCTTCGTGATCACGGCAGGTAGTATCCGCATGGACCGGCAGAAGGTCCGCGCAGTCGAGGAGTGGCCGCGCCCCACCTCCCGCAGGGAGCTGCAGCGATTCCTGGGATTCGCCAATTTCTACCGTCGCTTCATACGCAACTACGGCACAGTAGCGGCTCCCCTCACCGCCCTGACATCGGTCAACAAAGCGTTCACCTGGGCTTCGGCTGCCGAGGAGGCTTTCCGCGACCTGAAGGCTCGGTTCACCTCGGCGCCTGTCCATACCCAGCCCGATCCCGCTCGTCAGTACGTGGTGGAGTTGGATGCTTCGGATGTGGGAGTGGGGGCGGTCCTGTCCCAGCGCTCGTCCGCCGACAACAAGCTCCACCCCTGCGCCTATTTCTCTCACCGCCTTACGCCCACCGAGCGTAACTACGACATCGGCGACCGGGAACTACTGGCCATCAAACTGGCGCTCGAGGAGTGGAGGCACTGGCTGGAGGGGGCGAGTGCTCCGTTCTTGGTGTGGACTGATCACAAAAATCTCGAGTACGTCCGATCAGCTAAACGCCTCAACCCCCGACAAGCCCGCTGGTCTCTTTTTTTCTCCCGCTTTGACTTCACCCTGTCATACCGACCAGGCTCTAAGAATGGTAAACCCGACGCCCTCTCACGCCAGCACGCCCCGGCCGAGGACTCCCAGGAACCCAGCACAGTCCTGCCAGCCCGATGCGTTGTCGCAGCGGCGCTGTGGGATGTCGAAGCCGCCGTCCGCACCGCCCTCCAGAACGAACCGGGTCCCAGCTTTTGTCCCCCTAACCGCCTCTTTGTTCCCCAGCCTGTCCGTTCTCAGGTCCTGCAGTGGGGGCATTCATCCAGGCTCGCTGGCCACCCTGGAGCCCGGCTCACAGCGGCGTTCATTAGCCAGTGGTTTTGGTGGCCCACTATGACGGAGGATATCCGGAACTTCACCGCCGCCTGCTCGGTCTGCGCCCAGAGCAAGACCTCCACCCGACCCCCCGCCGGTCTGCTACAACCCCTGCCTGTCCCCAGACGACCCTGGTCCCATATCGCCCTGGACTTCGTTACTGGCCTGCCACCATCTGACGGTAACACCGCCATCCTCACCATCGTGGATCGGTTTTCAAAAGCCGTGCACTTCATCCCCTTACCCAAACTGCCCTCCGCCAGGGAGACCGCTCGGCTGCTCATTAGCCAGGTATTCCGACTGCACGGGCTAACCCTCCGATGTGGTGTCCGACCGAGGGCCCCAGTTCACGTCTAACTTTTGGAGGGCGTTTTGCAAATTACTGGGGGCCACCGTCAGTCTGTCCTCTGGTTTTCACCCCCAGTCCAACGGCCAGACCGAGTGGGCCAATCAGCAGCTGGAAACGGTGCTACGGTGCCTGACATCTCGGGAGCCGTTGGCGTGGAGCCAGCACCTCCCCTGGGTCGAATACGCCGTCAACTCCCTTCCCTCTGCTTCCACGGGGCTGTCGCCCTTCCAGTGCTGTGTGGGCTATCAACCTCCCCTATTCCCGGCCCAGGAGGAGGAGGTGGGGCTCTCCACCCGGGACCTTCCCCTCAAGGTGGACTCCCGCAAGCTGGCTCCCCGCTTCATCGGCCCTTTTCCCATCGCCAAAGTGATCAGCCCCACGGCGGTCCGGCTGAAACTCCCGCTCTCTCTTCGCCGTGTCCACCCCACCTTCCACGTCTCCAAGATTAAGCCCGTTGTCCGCAGTCCTCTCTGCCCTGCTCCCCGAGCTCCTCCGCCGCCCCGCCTGATCGACGGAGCGGTGGCTCACACCGTGCGCCGCCTGCTTAGGGTTCGGCGTCGGGGGCACGGTCTGCAATATCTGGTGGACTGGGAGGGTTACGGTCCCGAGGAGAGGAGCTGGGTGCCTGCAAGGGACATCCTGGACCCGGCCCTGATCCGGGATTTCCACCGCCGACACCCTGGCGAACCCGCTGTGATGCCTGGTGGCGTCCGTAGGGGGGGGAGGGGTACTGTCAGGGCTCCGCCCCCTTAGTCGCGGTGTTTTCGTTTGTTTCCCCTGTGTTTCAGCCCCGCCCCGCAGCCTGTCTGCTCACCTGCACCCCATCGCCTCGTTACCCCTGCCCTATATCTCCCCTGCGTGTCCCTGTCTGATTGCTTGTTCGTTTCAGTGAGTTTCTCCTGTCTCGTCCCCGCTCTAGTTTACCTGAGATCTGATTGCTGTTCTTCGAATCCTGCCTGTCTTCCGACTTCGTCCTTCGCCTGCCGTCTTGGTCCCGTCTGACACTCCTTGCCCACCTGGTTACCGACTCTGCCTACCCCGACTTCCGATCCTGGATCTGCCCCCGGACTGCTTCCCCGTGTTTTTGAACCCTGCCTGCCCCTGTACGACGAACTGCCCGACGATTATTATTAAACGCTTGGTTCCGTTTACCCGGTGGTCCGCGTTTGTGTCCCGATCCCCGTTCCTGACAGAACTGTACTCTGGAGTGGGAAGAGCAGGTGCATCAAAGCCTTGCCTCTAAAACGTTAGAGATTCTGCTCAAGGGAAATTGTTTGGTTGAACAGTTATTAAAATATGGACGTTATTAGTTTTCTGCAAATTCCATTTACTGCACCAACATTGTTTGACATACTGTCAACATTGTTTGCCTTTATTATTGCAAAATTTTATTTTGCATCTTCAGATGTAATATTGAAAATGTGTCAAATATTGTGAAACTTAACTGATATCATTCCAAAATTCAAAATGTAAACATCCTGCTATTGTGACCTATGCTAATTGTGTGCGTTGTGTGCTTGCAAGTTTGTGTATGGATGGTTCCAGGGTGTTATCCTGTGGGGGCAGGGAGACTTTATCCCTTAACTCTGAGTAACACATTTTGATAAAGTCACTTCTGAATCTGAGCCTTAAAAATGATGGAATTCATTCCTACTAATTTGGGGGTTTTAGGGAACTGCTACATTTTCTGTGACGTACACAATATGTAATTACTACTTGAAGCTAAATTAAATGGAACTCCTTGCGTAGGAAAGCATTTAATTACATTCCAAGTCAACCTTCCATCTGTTGTAACAGAATTAAATCCCACAGTTCAATAATCCCAGAGAGGTAACACATGAAGTGTTGTTTAAGGGGTAAAACAGATAGTGTATTATCAAATCATACACAACAATTACGAATACAGCTGTCATATTGGGCCTTGGTTTAGGTATTCATGCTTGCATCGTTCAGCAAAACTGAATGCTTAAAGACAATAATGTGTTGTTTTGAATGAAAATGTACTGGTACTATATTTTTCAGCTGTTTTGAAGCAGACATCTTTATAAGCTACTGCTGCAGTGCGAGAGTACATCACTCAACTACGCAACAGTGCGCAGCTACAAAAGGAAATCACTTCTCCCTGTCATCATGTGAGACATGTCATGTGAGGTTTTGTTGCAGCATTACCACATTATCACTTGATAATTAAGCTCTGTGAATATATGGACCACTTAATCAAAGAACCCTGAAAAGAACTAAAAAAACTCTCCCATTGGCCAGAGCATGTTTTTCTGTTGGAGACAGCCAGACATCAGTCAGATTATTGTAACAATTGACTGAATGATTTCAAAGGTGTGAAACATGACCACTGACAGCTGAGATGGAGAGCCAATGAAATGTCAGCGTGGCTATCCTGCTGATGCCTGGCAGTAAGAAGGAGGAAGAGCCAAGACAGTGATAATGATCACCATTATAACCATTACCATTGTCATAATATGCCATGAAGGAGACACATTAACATCCTACATCATAATTGCCCCTAATGATTACGATAATTATGATGATAGCCACGGCTGACTGAAGGGGACCATGCATTTAAATCACCCTGCTGAAAGGGCCTTGTGACCCAGACATTGTGCAGCCTACACCCTGCCTCTCTGTGTAAGTGAACATAGAGATGCTGTGCCCCTGGGCTTTCGGAGACAAAACGGGCCATTTAGGAGAGTCTGTGTCCTGCTAATGGCATATGCACAGGTCAGGATTCTTGGTTCTTGTGGCTCTTTGAAAGGTGTAGAGCCATCAGGCAGAATGGAACATCAGTATGTGACTGGGGGGTTGAGGGAGGGGCACGCAAGCCTGCCAAGAAAACAGGAGTGTTATCTAAGCCTGTCTGCAGCATCCATAATAGCCATGGCAGCTGACAGGTACTTACAGGTGAAAACTGAGGCTAGCGCTGATGTTGGCAGAGCAGTGCAGATACATTTAGATTAGCAGAGCAGGTGGTTTCACAAAGCCCACAAATATGGAGCTATGGCTGAAGTGTCTTTACTTTGCAGACTTTGGAAAGGACAGTGACCTGAGGGAGAGCCACAGCAAAGATAGCTGGAAGCAGTACACTGGATTTGGACAGATGTAAATTATGGCTCTCTTTCTAACTTCTCCCACCCTTCCCCACGAGTGGAGATGAGTCTTCCTTGTGCAGGGTAATACACATAAAACCTAGAATAGCATTTTCTGGCCCTATGGCACATATTGTGTTCTTCTAGAATAGTTTAATACTTTTACCATTTTCTACAAATGCTAATAGCTGTGGCAAATTAGTGCACTCACAGTCAGTTTCTCTGGAGGTTCCCCTGGAGGGATCGTCACATTATTGGGTAATTACATCAGTGAAAGCCATGTTTTAACCAGGGTTTCTGCTAGGATTTTTTCTTCCCGGTCCGGTGTCCAGAAAGAATTTATTTTACTGGACAAATTTGAAACTTACCGTTCATGTTTCAATAACAGTCTATGTTACAAATGCAAATTTAATGTACACCTAGGTTGACAAAAGAATGACAACAAACTGAAATCAGTTTGACTATTTAATGAGCAGTAACGATTAAGCAAAACGAACAGTAATGATTGAGCAAAACCTCAACATTAGCCACTAAAATGTAGGCTATTATGAAACATCCATAACCCGTAACATCTGTAGCCTGTTTAAAAAAAAGGCTAGGCCTGCATGGCATCAAATGTAGCCTATAGGCTACCAGGTAACATTTTATTTTCTCCTTTTTTTCATTGCAACAAAGTCCTCTGCTGCTGACTTGAAATCAAACGAGCCCATTAAGTCTTTGCAGCTTGCAGTGTGCATAAGCTACGCCACTCTCTCCTCTGACTTCACAGGACTGTCTTAATTCGATTCTGCAGAGAGATGCCCCTCTCTGTGGGCCTCGTAGCAAGTATTGTGCAATAAAAGAGTGCACCCTTTTGGGGGAAAAAGTACTGTAGGCTGTTTCGCTGTCAAAACACAAATGTCCTGTTTAGGGATAGCCTTTGTTATAGCTATGTTTTGTATGAGCATTATTACTGGACATTTTGACCAGCAAGTTTTTTAATTTATGGTTTTTTTTAATAAATTTTACCAGGCAAAAACTGGTAATTACCGGATAACGGAAACCCTGGTTTTAACATACCCAGCATGCCATCCTTCCGGGCACTGAGTTCGACACCATGAATGTAACCCCCTGCCAACTCATACAGACACACACACACACACACACACACACACACACACACACACACACACACACCCATACCCATACCCACACACCCACACACCCACACACCCACCCCCAAACCCACACACCTCATCCTGGTCCGGCTGCTCACCTCATACTCCAGGTACTCCTCCTCTTCTACATCATAGGAAACGGTCTGGATCTTCACCTCACTGTCCTCCAGCAGGTTGGCGCAGGGGTCCTCGGTGCTGGGAGCCTTTGGCTCTGGCTCTGCCTCCAGCCCTTTGTCCTCCATGAAGGCGGTCTCGCAGCTCTCCCCTTTGTAGTCCTGGCACAGGATAAGGCTGGGCCGGTAGAAGGTCTCCACAGCCAGGTGCAGCGACGTGGCATCCAGGAGCTGGTGAGCCTTCATCTCCCCCCCCCCACCTGTCACAAAGTAGTTGATGAAGTTCTCCTGGCACTGGTTGCTGGGGAAGCTACCCTGGTAGCTGTAGTCTCCTCGGACCATGCGCTTGGCATTTTTGTCCTGGAGAGGGTTCTGCAGCTCGCACAGGCTCTCCATAGTGGGGGGCAGGGTCCAGCGTCAGGCAAGGGGTGAGGAGAGCGGCGGCGAACAGATGTGACTTGCGCTAACGGAGCTCAATACACTGGGAGCTAGGGGAGGAGGCGAAAGAGGAAGGTAGGGTTACTGAGCACTGTCAACACACATTGAAAGGAAATTCTACACAGTATTTAAAAGTTAAGGAGAGGATGCCGTTGGAGTCAGCTGTCTAGCCACCATTTTATTCATTTTTTCATTTTAACATACCCAGCCCCATTAAGGGTGTAACAATATTTTTACCCTCAAAAACACTTCTCGTCTTGATTCATACTAAATAAGTCCTCTGCTTTAAAAGTACGGAGTAAGTATGAAGTAAGGTACTTCATAGAATCATTGATTTACAAATAACCCTGCCATCCAAGCTACTACACAGTAAGTTAACATTAGCTATCTGCACAAGAGCAAATTTGCACTTTGTCTTGTGCAATTTGATCCACTTGAACAGCAGGAACATCAAATCATAAAAACTGTCATGTCAACATGTCAATGAAAAGGAGGAAAGAAACAAAGGGAGCCCCACTAGTACCACATTCCTTTTTGTTTTTGACCAAACAGGACTTTACTTTAAAATGACTTGGTGCCTTCAACTGAATCCAGGAATCAGTTCTTTAGTATCTAAACCTCTTGTGAGACTCCATCATAGCCCCATCACGCTAGCTGCCAAGAGCATGCCAGCCGCCCACCTGATTTCCCTCCCATCTGCTCCTCCCTCAACACAAATATCCCAGCTCCACGGGTCCACAGGCAACACAGACAATTTAACAGAGAGCCTGAGGCACTCTGTGTGCAATCCCAACCAACCCCCCCCCCCCTTCCCCCGAGCAAAGCCAGGAGCTGTTTTTGTATTTTGTGAAAAAAATTAGATAGTAAGAAATTAAATATTAATAATAGAGGTTGTATATGTTTCCTGTGCCTAAACACTTCATTAGAGCATGGTCTGGGAAAGTGTAAATTTATACAGTCAAATAACTAACTAAACAAATTACCATGAGTTAGGGGGATTTGCTGGATTAACATCCCCACACAGGGAGCTGAGACTGACACTTTGGCTGCAGGTGCTCCTGAATAGGTGAGCACAGGAATGCAGGTGCCTCCTCTCCAACAGTGCTGCTTTGGCGCTGTAAGGTTGTGGAGCAACCAAGATAAGTCTGTAAATCCACCCTTTGTCTCAACCGCCTGCTCAACCCTTTGTTTAACACCTAATCCAAGAAACACTATCTGATAACAGTCTGGGGGTCTTCCAGCTAGGGTGACCAGACGTCCCGAAAAATTTGGGACAGTCCCGAAATCCAAGCAGTTGTTCCGAATCCCGAATCCTGTCCTAATTGTCCCAAAAATTATACAAGAGCAGAGTCTCGAGTAGTTATTTTCTGATAAAACATTAAAAACTGTTCATGGTGGTTGAGTTGTCCTGCAGCCAGCTCCCACCGGCTGCACATTGGCTGCAACAGTCCATAGGCTACATGAATTATGGCTTTTGTAGTTTTTTTTTAATTGTGTACTGGTGCGAATTGATAGTAAGCTAATTTTCATTCACTGTTGTAATGGAGGCTCAGGCTGGTGTCCTGGGACCTGATGAACACGCCACTAAAAAACGTCTCTGCAGGTACCGGGAGGAGTGGGGAGGGAAATACCCATGGATTACTGCAGCCTTGTGAGATGCAAACAAAGCGTTTTGCAAAGTCTGTAGAAAAGAATTTGGCATTTCGCACGGAGGGGAGTCAGACATGAGGCTGCATGCCACCAGCAAACAACACATAACTAACAGCACAATTGTATTCTGCGTGACTGTATTCCAAAGTGACTGACACAGTGGAGAAGGAAACTGTCAGGAGTAGCCTGTTGACACATAAGACTGGGTACTTTTCATTGCTTTCACATACATCATGCCATCACTCCCTTTGTCACACATTTGTTTATCCTTCAGATGGCGTCCACGGCCACCCTGTACTCCTTTATAGACTCATAACGTTCCATTTAAAACATTCAAAACACAATTTGCAACGTTCCACTACTCCAAAGTGCACAACACACAGAGAAAGATGAGGAAGAGACATGAGTGCAATACCTCCATCTGAATTATCCTGCTTTGAGTTGGAAGTGTGATTGTGGAAGAAAGTCCTGTAGACCCATTAATTATTTTAATCTGATATAGGCTAGCCTTCTGTTGTTTTAGGCATATGTGACTAATGTGGCTTCTGCTCACTCCCCTTAACAGTTAATCAACTTTGCTGTCAAGGATGACACCGTGTGCGCTATATTTATAGCTTATGTATGGGGCACTGTAATTTTTTGATATTGGGCATCTAGTTTGTCTTCTTTTGTGAGAATGTTCTCACCATATGTATCCTGGCACGATTAGTTTACTCTTTTTTTTTTTTTTTTTTTAACTCTAGGACAAAATATATATTCGACCTTGTCTATGCTTAAGTTGGAGAACTGCAGAACTCTGCACTTCTCTCCCTGATATCATGCAATAAAGCTTGATCCTGACCAAAGTATCCAGTTGTCTGAGAATTATTCAACAATGATGCATCCCATGAAATGGCAAAATAAATCATTTAAATTGGACTGTATGGGGTTTAATCTTTACTTTGGAAAATGAATTTGCAACACAGAGAATAACTGCATTGAATATCCTTATGATGGAGTTTCTTCACCTAAAGGGAACTTGAAATATTACACATCATTTGTAAAATATATTCAATACAACTGATTTGTTTCATTTGTTTGTTTTGTAGAAAAATAAACATAAACATGTTTTTTCACCAACTTGAGAACAATCTCATTTTTGGCCTAATAACGTGCTCCACTAAACAAACGGCAATGTTCTCAGTCCAGCAAACAAGAAGAGCACAATGTCAAGTTCCCTTGGTGATACCTATTGAGTCGGCTTCCCTCTTCCCTGCTGTGAGCAAACATACACTTAATCATTAAGTTGATCTATTGCATCTCCTCTATTACGTCAGGCAAAATGCATTACCCAGCGTGGGGCCTGGAGAGTGTGTATCAGGTGGTTGTCTGAGGTCGAAGGTGCTTAGCTGCCATTTCTGCCCCATCACTCCTCATCAAGACTATATCAGCATCCGCCCATTGTTGTCAGCATTTAAGAAAATGCATTGGGCTAAATTTTGTCATTTATAAATCGTTTTAAAAACAGTAACAGCCTGTTGCTCAATTCATTGTTCTGATAATATGGGGGATTTGTAGCTCAGATTAATGGGCAGAAACAATGAGGACAAAAACCTGTAAATGTATCATAGTTGTATCATGTTCAGAGTTAAAGACATAGCAGAAAAAGCCAACTGTCAAAACCAAGGGACTAGCTATGAGATCGCCTCACACTCATGCAAACAAGCCAGAGCTGTGAAAATAACTGGAGTAGCTATGGATTCACCCCATGTGACTGCAGACTGGAGAAGGGAAAGAAGAAGAAGAAAAATAATTTCTGTTGGACCCCCTCAAAAGGGGATAACTCGCAGTGTTGTGTAGTTGTGGATAAAGGGCCTAATTCAGTGCTTGTCTGAGATTGGTATCGGTAGGTTGGGGAGGTTATATCCAGAGTACGAATTATACAGTGACAATTGGGGGGGTCCAGGGCGTAAAGGGAACCCAGTACAGCGCAGGCGCGTGCTTCAGTGAACTTAAGTCTTACAATCCTTACAGTATCTTGCTTGTTTAATGTAATGTCTGCAGTCTGTAGATGATGATAAATTAAATCCATTACACCAGCTCATGGGGCACGTACCAGACAACAAGTTTTGTAGTCAGGGGTCATCAACAAAGTATTCTAGAGTAAAACTGCTGAACTTCTGAAAGTACTATTTGCCTAAATATCTGGTATGATGGCATACATCTTAAGTGCAGTCTCCTTTCTAACTCACCTCTTTGTTACTAGGTCCTGCCTCCTCACTGTCCTCCTGACCTCCTCCTGCCTGCCAACTGTCATTCTGACCTCCCTTTGCTTCCTTAATACAACAGCACATAAATGTACAATTCACCATCACCCATACTATCCTGCTCAGTACTAAGCCTGCATGACAACCACAGAAAATATAGGCTGCATTATTATCTCTAAGTCCTAATTCTTACAAGTTTCAACTTACTCTTTTTTAGCACCAAAAAAGTGCCAGATATCTCCAGGTAAAACTCCTGAATTCCTGTGTGAAAACAAAGGAGGTGCCTATTATAAAAGCTGATATAAAAACGGCAAAAGACTAACTAAACCACCACAGCCACACAAAAGACTATTAAAATGAAATAATAAACTCTATATTGATGTCCAAACATACAGTATTTCTGCAACAATCAATCCTCCATTGTCTCACTGCTCATGACTGGGCACCAGTTTTAGCTAACATTTTATAATATATGACATTTTATATTGGTAATGAAATGTCAAGCCAACACTGGAGATGAAGGGGCGCGCTATCAGCTAGCTAACATTAGTTAGCTAACGTTAGGTAAGGCAAACATTAGATTTAGCTAGATAACGTTAGTTCGCTAAACTGTAACTTAAGGCAAAAGTTAGAAACTAGCTAACGTTAGCGTTCATCCGTAGACACTTGACACAATCTAATTCAGAAACTCTGAAGGTAAGAAAGTAAAGTGTATTAAACAAGCTAGATAGCTAGCTTACATTAACCTACAGTGTCTCCATTGGCGCGACGCATGGGAACATAGCCTTTAATGAGGAGGCGAGCCACCGCAATGATGGGAGTGAGGCAGGCAGATGAGACGTTCAACTAACATCAATGTTAAGAAATGGTATTGTCCACTTTAGAGGTGTCTGAAATCGTATTACACGATTCTTCCAAGCATGAATATGGGAAATATATTGTAATATTTACAATTACAGGAAGAAGGATATATAAATGTTTCGATCCCCCCGAACTGTTTTTTTTTTTTACCTCTTTGGGGGGGGTCCAAGACTTAATTAGGGGGGTCAGACCCCCCCAATCCCCCCTATAATTCGAACCCTGGTTATATCTACCTGGCTGGATCCTTCAGATGTAAGCTTGAGTAAAATATTACACTAAGGGTCAGTTTCACACACAGGGATTAAGCCAAGTCCTAGACTAAGAAGTTTGTCTCTATGGAAATTTCAATTATTTTTAATTTTTAAAATTAATTTTAAAAGGTTTAGTCTGCTTAATCCTTGTCTGTAAAACCAGCCCTAAAAATCTTGAAGTTAATATGACGTTCACTGTAATATCACGAAACACTAAACACATGAATTAAACCATTGCTCCTCTACTGTTTTCCGCTATGCAAATTACACCTGCAAATCACTCTGCTGACATTATTTTAAACCATTCTTTATCATTTAAATATCTAAATATTGATTAAAACTTACTTGAGCAGTAGAATCCCTCTTCTTTTTGTGATGATTTCTGTTTTTCTCTATCTAGTTTAATTTTGTACCCATGTTGATGGATTGCTAGCCTGATGCTAACAGGCAGAGGGGATTCAACCAGACTTTTTCTGCATTCTGGGAAGTACAGGCACGTAGAAATGACCTGCCTTCAGCTTCAAAAAAAAATTTTTTTTAAATTAAGGACTATTAACATTTCAATAAGATGAAAATGGCTTAAGCCACATAGGAGGAGAGTGTGTGTGAAAAGAATGGTTGTGGGGAACTTTAAGTCTCCATTTGGCATTATCAGATTTGAGTTTCCTCCTCGTTTTTTCCATTGCCTCTTAAACTCCAGTTAGTTCAGTGCAAATCTAGTATTACAAATAGATTACCAAACGAGCTATAGTGCACAGATGGAGAACTGCATGTACCTGGAAAGTAAACGAATAATGTAATAATAGCCACTTCCCCTATGAAACTCAACAACTGTGTGAAGAGAAGATGCCCACTGGATTACACAAGCTTTCACATCTGACTGACTCATGCAGTCATCAGATACAAACCTGCCTATTACAAGAAGCTTTTTGATCTGAAAATGGCTGATAGGACACTTCTGCTCAAGGTTCTAAATCAGTGTTTCTCAAACCTCTCCTGGAGGGCCCCCTGCCCTGCATGTTTTAGATCTCTCCCTGCTCCAACACAGTTGATTCAAATGATCAGTTTGTTATTAAGCAGCTTCAGGAGTTCATAACAAGTGAAATTGAATCATCTGTGTTGGACCAGGGAGAGATCTAAAACATGCAGGGCAGGGGGCCCTCCAGGAGAGGGTTGAGAAAAAGTGTTCTAAATGATTAAAGGAAGATGTAGCTGATAGATTGCAGCCAGCGTTATCAATGACGTGAGTGTGTGACTCAAAGGTGGGCAATGAGTAATTATTGATGGTAATTTCCAACTGCTGAAATGCAACAGAATTACTCCTCACACTGCTGCAGACCCAGAACAGCTGGTTCCACTGCTGCATATTAAAAAACAATACATTTAAAATGGATGCCATGGCACATGCAAGATGTTCCCCTGCCCCCATGTGATCAACAGAGCTGCCACAATAGATAGTCACATACATGTGCTGTTGCTGCTGTACAATACTGTAATCATTCTGCAACAGGATGAGCTGGAGAAGAAACAGGACAGACAAAAAACTAGACTGCTATTTTCCAAGAACTTTATGAGCAGAAACATAGGTTTCACTGCACAACACTTTAATTTATTAATTGATACAGCATCAATCAGGGAATTTATTTCATAGGAAGCACACACCCCATTCATATTTATCTAGCTATTATTTAGCTAGCATATTTACTATATTTATTTACATGCAGGTTTTCAGTGATTTATTAGCACCTTGTATTATAATTACTGTTTCCCCCTCACCTTTGTCATTATGGCTAAAGTTCCCTGGTAACAAGTGGAAATGTTTATACTGTTTTAACGTATTTATTTTACTTCAGTTACCTTTTAAGAGTGTCCACTTTTTTGTTTTGTCTTTTTAACACGTTTTTGATAGAGTTCATGTTTAATATATATTAATATATATATAAGTTATATGAAGATGTGATATGTTCTGCGTGCTCCATGACCAGTATTAGAGCTGAAAATTTTTCGTTCTGCTTAATCACTCCAACTGAAGACAGCACATGCGTCTCACAGTGCTGTTGTCATGCGTTATTCTTACATGTACGCAATCATCAGGCCGCTGCGCCAGAGATGTTCCAAACTCACAGATATACATCACAGTGTTATGTATGTGCGTTTGTCATGTTGTCCAGAAGGGAGACAGAAATGGACAGTTACATCTGTCGTTATACCGTTTTTGGTTAGCGAGGTTACTGTCAAAATGCCAGAATTACTGTCGTAGCCTACTGTTTTTGCTTAGACTGTCAATACTGTGCTGTACGTTTATTAATGGACTACTGTTTGCTTACAGAGAATGATTCGTTAAAATAAAAACACGTTTTGCAACGTCTCTGAAGTAGTAACGGTAGGCTACATGTGTTCTCTGCTATTGCCAGTCTTTATAATGTTCACTTATTATCTAAACCCTTTGTTGGAAACGTGCACGGTCATTCAACAGTAGAGTAATCTGTGTCGTTCAAAATCCGCATCTGTCAAGACAGTTGATTTTACACTTCAAAACAAGTGAGCGGACTTCCCGTTCATGTTAGGCAGTGTTCTGTTCGTAGTCTGTGCTAGTTCCGATATGGAATTTACCAATCTACTGTAACTGTGGGTGGAAAGAATACAAATTCATACACTAAGGCACATTTTGATAACATCTCCACAACCGCAACACAGAGGGCGCAATATCCTGCACCACACAAGTAGCTGTCATTTGTTCGTTCAAATATAATTTCATTACTTAAGCAGCACGCAAGAACTGTAAAATACACTCCATGCACTGAGGTATACTGAAGCATAGAGACCAACGTAGTACGTTAAGCATTTCAATTTGCACTGTCTGTCCCATGCACTTAGTGTGGATTGTGTGAAATGTTACTGTAAAAGACCTTCACGTCTAATTCGTGTTAATGAAAGGTGGAAAGAATTTGTGTAAAAAGTAGGCCGTAGGGAAAAACACCTTACCTGTGTTCCCAAAGAAGCCAAAAGTCATTTATCTGAAAAAATACCCGTTTAGTATTCTGAGAATGTGATGAAAGATCATTGTTCGGGATTTCTCTTGAATATAGGTCTACTGCATTTGACTATAAACTATTTCACTCAACTGTCTCCACAGAACAGCAGGTGCTAAAGCGCGCCCCCATTCTCAGTACGTTATTTATCTGATGGAAAAATGTAGGCTATTGGTGGATTTAAATTTGTGATACACCGTTGACATCACTATGGGCTGTTATCGAAATATGATTTCTGTGCAAGCAATAGCCCTCCCGCATTCAGTTAGTGAACCAAAATTTGTTCTGTTCTAAAAAAATACTCCGAGGTCTGTTCAAAAGTTCGCTTCATCAGACAAAAAAGACAAAATATTTAGACATTTCTACGGGCATCAAGCCATAACCGAGGTAAGTTGATTCAAAAATCGGTTCTAGAAAAATCGACGTAAAACCTTAGAAATGAGATTTTGTTGTTTAATACAACACGGATGGATCCCCCGTTTACAATAGCAACTGGCTACATCTCCATGAATCTATCATTATAAAATAACATTTATGAAGCGTCTTCATAAAATGTATTTCTGGAGCGTGGGTATCTTCAAGCTCTGGTATTAGGCTGAAATAAAAACGCACACTTTGATCGCACTAGGTTCTCCTTGATCGCATCATTGAAATATATACAGTACGTATCTGCACGCTCGCCGCTGCGTTCCTCTACACCTAAAGAACATCGTGTTTAGTCTCTTGTTTGTGGATGAGTATATAGCGCGATGAACCATATAATCTTATGCATTCGTTGTACGTCTAAGCTTTGAAATAAATTTAACGGAGTCTTGCGGAGCAACATCAGTCCAAAGCCCACTGACTTCTTCAAGTTACGAATTTACTAAGCGCGAGTGACTGAGTGCGACGCAGACTTTGGGATCTTATGGGTAGTCTCTTTCATGCAAGCAACATTACTTATTAACGACCCCGGTCGCATCCCACGATGTTTCAAATAACTGCTCTTTTCTCGCTATGCTAGCGAATTCGTCTTTGTTATTCATCTAGGTTTAGGGGAAAAAAGAATCGGAGCGGCCAATCCAAGTCTGTAGGGATGTAAATACGTTCTCATTGATCGTTTCAGTGTATTCCATTAATGCCACAGCTGCTCAAAATACATCAGTCCCTTACTGCAATGTCAGTTCTTGAACTGTCCTCCCGCAGTGTTCAGAATATTGCTCAGAACATTTAATCTCTTTTAATTTCGAAAGTTTTGAAGCTGGCGCTCGTTTTATTTAATTCCGACCCAGATATTGCCGCACACCCCTTGTGGCACAGCAGGCTGAGTAGGTAGGAAATGTGACGACTCCTCCTTTCAACTAACAATGACAGCCATTGCCACTTTCTTCTCTTACGGATATATCAATATGTCGATCCAAATGTTATTATAACAGTATGGTAAAATGTATAATAATTAGTAGCAAACAGTTTGTAAGTGGTTTCACCTTTGCTGTCGAAATAATACAGATGTGCTTTCTGTCTTCCTACTCATTGTGTCGTTTGCTTCTTATCCAGGAGAGCTGCAGTTCAGGGAAAGAAAACTTTGAGGAAAAAAACTTTGAGCTAGAACCTTCAGCCTTTTGTTCACAGCTAATTACTCTGTTATACTGCTAACCCAGAAAAAAACTTCCCAAGCGTCGTCACCTGGGTTCCAGTAGATTCGTCACATATTCATCTGACATAATTTCATTTTAAATATGCTTCTGTTTCTTCTCATAGCTCAACATTAACATTAGTGTAACACTGTACCCACTTGAAGTGCCAGTTTGCACTCCAGTCAATTTTACAATTAATATCAATGTCAGTTACCAAAATTAATATCATTATCAATTATCAATACCAACATATCAATACAATTGAGATACAATACAATACAATTTTCATCCTTTCTGCCCAAGGGGTAGGCCTGCTCAAGGCCTGTCAGTACCCATACCCAAGGTGTTCATGTCCAGTGATAAGTCAGAAGAGCAAGTAATACCTGTGTTTGTGTCTGCTATGGCTGACTGTCAACATATTCTAAATGCTGGAGCCCCCTGCCTGGCACTACAAGACAGGCTCAGTGAATTAACCAAGATTCTCATTGAGGCCATGAAAACATTGCTCGACTAGGCTTTTTATGTGGAGCTGTCAGTTTTGGCCTATTGGTGATGGATTGAAGTTCCAAGAAAATCAGTGCTCTTAAAAAATGTTTCAAAAGAGAATGTTTTTTTTGCATTACTTGTACTATGGATATGTTATTGTACTGCTAAAATATTATTATTGTGTTATTTTGATAGTATTATTGTACTGTTGTACTTTACGTTGGAAGTTACTCTGGAGAAGAGCATGTGTTAAATGACAAAATGTAATAATTATGTATTGTGTTGGACATTTTCATTTAGACAGACAATCATAAAAATTGTGCCGTTCTCTCAGTTGTTTACTTTGTTAGAAAATGCATCTTGCAATACTGAATAAAGAAAAAGTTTAATAGGGTCCATTACTAAAATGCAACTTGCAGGCATTACAGATACAGATAGATAGGGCAAACTGCCTTTTCAGTCGCTCTCTTACAAGTTGTAGGTCTAAACATTTATCACACACAGATGGTACAAAAATAAACTGCTACAAAGAAAGAGCCTCTGGGGCCCTTGCCCAGCTTGAATACTCATAAGCCGTTTTCACATATGAACTCTGGACAAAGTGTGGAGAATCAGGTCCGCAACTTGGCCAGAATTGCCCTTTCACACATGTAGCACGCAACAGGAGATTGTCCGTGACAGACGCGTTCTCACCTACAGGAAATACTCCAGTTTGGTTTAGGTGAGGGGCGCCGCCTGGGTAGAGTGTGTAGGGGGCAGGACATGACACAAAAAGTATGCTGCAGAAATTGCAGTGGCTGTATTCAAAACCACGTACTGCATACTGTGTACTGCGTACTACCCTTGTGAAAAAGAAGTATACTTAAATATGTTAGTAGTATATTTGAAGTATCCGAAGAGTAATACAAGTATGTTTTTAATTTAATGTATTTTAATTATACACACTTTAAGTATACTTTAATGTGTTTTCAAAAAGTATGTTTTAAATTAATACATTTCAAGTATTACTTTAGCACTGTCAGGGCTCCCGCCCCCTAGCTGTTGTGTTTTTGTTTTTCCCTGTCCATGTGCTTTTGTTTTCCTTGTGTTCTAGCCTTGCCCCGCTCTCCACCCACCTGATTGTCTCCACCTGCCTGCCTGCACACCTGCTTCCCATCACCTAATCAGCCCAGCCCTATATCTACCCTGCTTGTCTCTGTGTTGTTTGCCAGATCATTTCAGTGTTTCTGCCTGTCTCGTTTCCCGCCTGTTTCCCTGTTTGGATTTTGCTGGTTTTTGCCTCGACATCGTTTTTTTTTTGCCTGCCCTTCTGTCCTGATTGCCTGATCTGCCTGCCTTCACGGTTTGACCCTGCCTGTTTCTGTTTTGATCCTTGTTTTGCCCTTGGACTGCCTACCTGGTATTTTGACCGTGCCTGTTTAGGACTGCCTGCTTGTTTGACGATTCTGTTAATAAACGCCTGGAATTGGAGCACTCGTGGTCCGTGCCTGAGTCCTGACAAGCACACTGTTCTGGAATGCATTTCAATGACTGTATTTTTGACACACTGAGGTGATCTTTTAAAAAGAACTTTCGTTATAATGGTAACTTAAGCACATTTAAATTGTGCTTTTGTGTAATCTGCTGAAGTGCACTTTGATGAAATGATTTCCTAATATGTTAAAGCTTATTTAAACATGTAAATGTTCAATTTTAGTGTACGGCTAAAACATTAAGAGACAATATTTTCAATTTAACTTTGGGGATATGTACTTACTAAATCTGCATATTTTAATTATACAAGTCTTGCTTCATTTATAAAAAGTGCATTTCAATGAAAATATGGACTCTATGAGAATATACTTTGACAGTACGCTTATGTTGTCTGTAATGTATTAAGACATGCATTTGACATTGTCTTAAATATGCAAGGAAGCACAGAAAATGGGGAGATGCAACAAATCTGTTTATTGATTAACTAATACATATATGAAAATGAGAAATCCACTTAGGTCATATCAATGGATTGTGCTTAAACAGTGTCCCAAACTTACTGTGAATGTCTAAAAGACATAATGACTTTGTTTTAACAGTGGTCAGCATATAAGATGAACATAATTCAGTATGTGAATAAAAACTGAACATATATTTCATGTTGGATTATTACAAATATTGACAGGACAACAAGCACATATCAAAAGCCCTGGGATATAGTGGAAGAGGAATGACATACGTTTTGTCTTTATCATTATACATTTTCTTTTGAGAGAATCCGTATATTCAGCATAAACATTTGATTCAGATATTTCATACACAAACTTAGATGAAATATTTAACCGAACATCTCTGCACAGCTGCCATCCAAACTTAGTTAGCTCCTTCACTGCCACACAGCATTGTTTTCCACTTGCACCATTTGCACTGACAGATTCAAAAGCCATAAGTGTTAATACTTTGCACAAAGTTCCATCATGTAATTCTGCAATGCAGTTATTTCTCTTTAACCTCCGGTTTCCTTCTGAATGGTACCGTATGTCATTTATGAGAAAACGCTCATAACTGCAGCACTTAGTTACTGTGCCACCACTTTAATGCTCAATAGCAAGGACATGTGATAGATACACTGTCCAAAGAGGGGCTACCAAAGACTCTGATGTTCCCTGTCAAGTGTTCTGAACTATTCATAATTGAATTGCTGTTGGGAAGTTGAAAAAAGAGGTCTTTCATTTTATTACTTGTGTAAGCTATGCACTTTTCTACTCTTTTCTGTAGGCTCCTCCACCTAAGGAACTTCACTATCTGGTCAGACACATGCGTAGTTCCATTAAAATACTTTAGTAGAGTGCCGTTAAACGATTCAAATGAAAATGTAGATGTCGCCCACAAAGGACCCCAATTCCTCACACTAGCTGCAGTGTGAGTCAGCAAGTGTACATTGAATGACACATTTTGAATACCATACAAAACCTCAAACTGAATAACAAACTTCTTGAGTGCCATTTCCGCTACATTAGTATCACATAAACTAACAGCTTCTTGAAGAAGTACATAGATGCCAAAAACTAGAGGAAAGAGATGATTCCAGTATTTTCTCAGTAGAACACCATTTAGAAGTGGTAGGGAATAGAAAAGGAGAAATGATCTCCATTCTGATGATTTCCAAAATTTCCGATCATTTAATGATCGTGGTGTCCTAGTCAGCTCTACTGGGGGCTGGATTGCAAGCAGTTCTTTGTCGACCTCTTATTTTTGTACCTCTGTACAATTCTTTTGTGTGATTGGTGGAATCAAACCACATAGATGCCAACTGTCGAGTCACACCAAGACAAACACTATGCTGATATTCTGGGACAAAGCTGTTAATCATCTGAAATTTATCTAGCTTCATCAGTACAGATGGGCCTTTAACCCCCATAATTGGCTGTTCAGAAGTTGTTTTCATAGCATGGTCAAAGTGCTCTGTTTCAGATCTGAGTGGTGGCTCTGGTATGTGATAGGAGTAAGGACCTCCACCTGTATGATAGCAAAAATCACATCCATACATCCCATTGAATTGCTTGGTATTTCGGAGAAGTGGGCGGGCAACTGAGTCTGAACTACATATAAGAGCATACACCTTGGACACATGCTCTGTGCTTTGTGGACCTTTCCAGGTAATACCATCCCTTTCAAGACTCGAAAGATCGTTTACAAATGGAGTCAGCAGCATAGGCATGTTTGGTTTCCTCTCACCAAACCAAATGCATGGCACACAAATGTTTTTTTTTCCTGTCTTTAGGCTGGAGTTCAATTACCTCACACTGAATAGGCCACACTTGGTAGGTTGAGCTTTTGAAAACTGGAACTCCATCACAGTTCCAAAGTACACTTATATCATGCTCACCCAGTTGCCCATTTCTCTTAAATTTCTACATTCAGCTCCACACTGAATGTCAGCCAGAACCCTTCCATCAGCTGCTGGCTGTCTTGATAAAGGTAAATTTGGATTTTCAAGAATGTCTTTGATCTGGGAAGACAAACTCAGCACTAGAAAGAAGCAGCCATTTTTAATACTAACATCTGCGTCAAAGTGTACTTGACAGGCAGCACACTGCTGTGGGCTTTTTTCCCTTGGTCCTATGTAGTTGGAGCATGATGAACAGTAAAAATGTGGTTCATAATGAGCATACTCTTCATAAGCTTTATTAAACAGGTACACTGTTTCTGGCACAAGCCCAGGGAAATGTGCATTAAACATTTTGAGTAGATGTTCCAGTGCTACTCCTGTTAGGTTATGTCGCAGGATATATGACCTCAGCATCAGAAGACTCTGACCTTTTGTGATAGGTGCTCCAGAGTACAAAGGTTCATCACCAGGTTGTGGTACCTAGGGCATATAAGCAAAATTATGTTAAAAGAAAAGTTATCTGTTAACTTTTGAGGCAATATGACACTGAAATATATATCAGCATGAAAGTTATAGTGACATGAAAGACAAATGTAAATATGGCCAATTCCTAAGCCCCTTAGACCCGTAATTACATCAAAATGACAAACACATTGCAGTGTTCCCCACCTGAGAAAATCCTATGCCAGGTCTCTCTCGTTCTGGACCTGGACTGTCATCAAAGTGGTCTGGCTGTTCCACTTCAGTGTTTACAGCATTGTCACAGAATGACTACAACAAACACATTTTTAAAAGAAATATGGCTACACATACTTCTACATTCTTAGAAACAACATCTATGTTCTGTGTACCAGCAAATAAATAATACAGTAACAACAGCTCATTGATCATTTAGCCACACACACACACACACACACACATATATATATATATATATATATATATATATATACAATATATGCATAGGCCTATGTCATGATATCAATATATGTCACAATATCACAAAATATCACAATAGTACTGCTGAAAATAAATTAATCAAAATTACAGAAAAATTATATTTAGCGTTTAAAAGAACACAATAAAGGCTTTTATAATAAAGGCCTTTATAATAACAGTCTGCAATTTCCTTGCTACTTCAACCTACAGCCACTACAGTAGGTCAAGATGAATGCTCACCTCTGTTAAACATCTCCTGAAAGAGGTTGTTCGTGGAACTGACATGCCTCTGAACATTTTATAGTCCCCTCTTCTGTTTTCATGCTGGAAAGTTGAGGTAGATGTTAACAGGTAACTAATTAGTCAAATGATTTTCACTCAGCAAGATTGCCAAATTGACATATTGTAAGGTGGTCAATCATTTCACTTAACCTCCTTCATCTTCCTATATTAACTTGATTTAGGCAAAGGGTCGTCATCCATCAAGTATGTTTTATATTTCCTTTTATTTGCCATTATAAGATAATGCCAAAATGACTAAGCCGACTGGAACTGATGCTTAGGCAAGGGTTTGGCGCCGAAATGAAATACAAAATGAACCAATGGGAGGTACACTCATCACTGTGGCGAAGGGAAAAAAAAAAACGTCGCTTCCCCACGCACACACAGCGTTCGTTATCACCTGTGGCGAAAAAAAATCTCAATCGGAGTCGAGCTGAAAACGAGAACCTGCCTCGGTAAGATGTACTCGATGATGCCATTTTAATTTATACAGTAAAAGAATTCGATGTCTATACTACAAATCTTGTCTTGAAACGCGGAATAGCTTTTCTGCTGGATAGGACTCTAGCTACTAGCCTACAGTTAAGATACGAAGCAAACGTATGATAGCTAACTTATCACTTTAGCTTCAGGGACGGTTGGGCTCAGGCATGTACGGTTCTTTTGTTACTTTTGTCTTTAATGAGAAAAAGACTACATCCTGTACTCAAACCTGTAAAATAAATGATATAAACCTCTACCCGTAATTCTAATTATACATTTGTTGCATTTCAAGTCGGCTTATTTGTCAAGCCAAAACCAAGCTAACCGCCTTTAAGCTAGTTAGCTAGCTAACTAGCGGGAATCATCCAGCCTATAACTACCCTAGCTAATAAAGATGAAGTGACTTAATTTTTTTTTTTTTTTTTCAAAATAATGAAGTTGTTATGTTTACAGATGGCAGATTGCACCAAAATGAAGTCTACAACCCCACCGAAAAAGAAAGGGAAGGTTGGTTAAATGCTTAAAGATTCACATTCTCTGTAGTAATATATTTACTTGAGCTAATCATGCACAAAGCTACCAGCCCCAAGGTGTGAATCCTGAGATTCAATGTTAGTATAAGCTCAGGCTTTCACTAGTCATCTAAAGTGTGCACTGACACACTGACATATGGATTGGTCAAGCTGGCAAAAGAAAATATGATTTTCAATGGTGGGGGACCGAGTTGTTTGTCACTGTCATTCATACCTTCAGTTGTGGCTCCTTGAACTGCGCAGTACTGTGCAGTGGGGGTCATATAATTGAATAAATTATAAATTCTGTAGAGTAACCTAGAAGTGCCCAATCTGTTGTGCCCTGTTTACTTAACTATGGAAGTATTAAACACTATTTTATTGATTTCCTTTAAAATAACTTTTTCTGTTTCCCCCTTTTTAAGGTTCCATGTAGGACTGTGACATCTAGGCCTGAGACAAGCACCACTACTGCCCTTCATGCCAACCCTAAAAAATCGGCAAAGGTAGTTCTTGTTGCTACAGGTACTTTTGTTTCATGAAATGTAGAAGATCCACCATGATTGAGTGGAAGTTTTGTGATTGCACTGGAGCAAATTGAGTTAGATGTCTAATAGTCTGGCTAACATCCAGTTTTTTTATTTCTTTACCTAGCAAGCACTGTGACCAGCACTCACTACCTGCCAAACATTTTGAAAGTAGTTTGGAAGCATTATATTTCATCCAACCTGATGTAGCACTGCACTGAGAAAGCTCGGTAATATATTATAAATGGCAGGGAAGCAAGGAAAACTTGCATTGTACTATGAGTATTGGGGGAGGATGGAGGGCCATATATTGTGCAGAAACACATACTGCATCTATGTGTGCTGAAATGTAGATGATTAGGTTTTCTTAGTTTAATATGTTTCCATCTGAGTATCAACCTGCCTGGTCTAGCAGATTGCTAATGTTCCTGCATAAAGACAGTTGTATTTATATTGCAGGCACTGGAATTGATGGACTCCCACCCTCTCAGAAGGGACAGCCTACAAGAAAGGTAATAAAAACTACCTTCTATGCGAATAAATGTTCTTGAGTGTAGAGCTTCAATTGTTTAGTTATTTAGTTTTTGGCTTTGATATGATTGTATGTTTAAAGTGTGATCAAAAGTACAAAAAGGAAGGACTATAAAAATGACAATGTACATATCTAATTTATTTCTTTTTTAAATAACAAAAAATTCATGCATTGACATATACTTTCTTTAATGTAAGCCTTGCCTTGTTCCTTGCGATTAGGTCTTGTCAAAACAGGCAGCAAAGTATATGGTAGATTCTCTTAAAGAAGAACCTAGACGGAGACCCAGAGAGCCCAAAGACCCAGATCCAAACACAGCCCCACCTCTTTATGACACAGACTCTGATGTCACAGATATCAAGTCAGTCACCAAGAAATGTAAGTAGTTGTAGTACTCTTTAATTTTTTTTATTTTATACCTTATTTCTTTAGGAGAGTGCATATTAATTAAACAATATAATCATAAATATGCCAGATTTAGCCTGTCATGTAGTTCTAGGCCTACCATGGCAATAACCTACAAACCTCATATGAACACATGTAGCATAATTTACTAATTCACTTTCAGTTGGGTATGAGTTTGAATATAATTTAGTGAAAACACCTCACATAAGCAATTACACCTTACACCAATAAGCCTTTCCGAGGCTTGTTTTCTATAAACCATCTGTGTTTTGATACCTGTTTATTCTAGTTTATGTCTACATTCCATTTGCCCCATCTTTTTTGTTCATGGTATAGAGACGATTATTCGTTGCACCCCTAGTTTCATTTGTTAGCTTCGAAAAAAAACTCCATGAGTAGGCAGAATGCAGCCCCCAACACACATGCACTTTATTCAAAATTGTGCAATTCTGTCTTTAACAATGAATTACATTTTACGACTGGGTTCAGTGATTCCATGACAGTGGAAATGATAGGGTCATATGTAAAAAAATTCACTCTGTTATTTGTTGTGTTACAGAGTCTGATAGACCCAGCCAGTGATGAGAGTGAAGCGAGTGAAGAGAGCATTGTGCAGCCTACAAGAAAAAAAGCTACGCTAAATGATGATATTGTTTCGGCTTTAAAGGGTGCAAATGCATAGTGGATTGCTTGTGAGGTTTAGTTTTAAAGCCTTATGATGTTATTAAAGATATTGTAAGGAGCTAATGTATTTCTTGGCAACTTCCACCAGCGAACATATACCTTTTAATATGTGGTTCATGTGCAAATGTAGCGGAGCTGAAGTGATTAGCTCGTGCGAGTCCTGCGTAAAGCCTTAGGTAGCGGGTAGCAGGTAGCCGAGTGGTTGCAGCGGCTACGTCACTCCCTCTGAGACCTGGCTAAGTAGCGTTGTTGCCGACAGGCTAACGGCAATTTGCCTTTAGCTCAACTGGCAACGACGCTGGCTTTAAAAAGGGGTTGGCAGCGAGCAGTAAGAACCTCGGTTCGAAACTCGCTCGCTCGCCGACCCACGTAACATCACATTAAAACACAACGCAAGAGACCACCCGTTACATTGGTGCCGTGACCCGGATCACTGGCTAAAGCACAGCTTGGCCGCCAGTGGTCGCTGAGGAGTCAGAGGAGGTCAAAGGGGGGTGAGTGTAGCGGAGCTGAAGTGATTAGCTCGTGTGAGTCCTGCGTAAAGCCTTAGGTAGCGGGTAGCAGGTAGCCGAGTGGTTGCAGCGGCTACGTCACTCCCTCTTAGACCTGGCTAAGTAGCGTTGTTGCCGACAGGCTAACGGCAATTTGCCTTTAGCTCAACTGGCAACGACGCTGGCTTTAAGGGGTTGGCAGCGAGCAGTAAGAACCTCGGTTCGAAACTCGCTCGCTCGCCGACCCACGTAACATCACATTAAAACACAACGCAAGAGACCACCCGTTACACAAAGTAATATGTAGTTGTAATGAAACAGACTGGGATTCAGATGCGGTTACGGGTTTTAATGACAGAATCCAAGAACGTGGTCAGGGACAAAACAGGTCGGCAACGGGAATCAGAAGCACACCAATCCAGAATCCAAACAAAAACACAAGCAAGGTCCAGTGAACAGGCAAGAGGTCAAAACACGGGAATAGCATGAACAAATGGCAGAGAGCAGGCTCAGTAAAGTCACAAGTGAACAATACCTCACAAGGAGGCAAACTGAACTGAGTCCTTAAATAGCCAGGACTTGATGATGAATGGGTTACAGGTGTGCTTGAGTGGGAGTGGTTGAGCCAGGCTGAACTGGGCGTGGCTGGTCTGATTGAGCAGGTTGAGTTGGGCGAGGCTGAGCTGGCTGCAGGGGAGCAGGTGTGACAGTAGTCAGGTTTATTCCCAACATGAACATTGTGGAATGGATTTAGCCATCCATTCCTTCTTTAGCTTGTAGCCATGTGTGTTTTGGAAGACCATTTCAGTGCATGCAAATTCTGGCTGTAAGATCAACAAATGGATGTAGCCAAATTAATATAATGCATAGTAAATAAATAACATTTTGGAATATTAAAAGATTTTTTAAATGATTTCTATTCGTAGTCATTTATATTTCAGGCCAGTGTTGATTGAGTCTGAGTTGACCGTCGTAGCTATGACTGAACCTTTTCTGTGATCTGTTGTATGCGCTGGATAGTTTTCTTTTAGCTGTCGTCTGTGTAGTCTTGCAGGCACATTACATCTCTATCCTTCAAAGAATATGCTTAAGCTTAAAACAGCCTACTACATATGAAGCTGAAAAGGATACCAAAATAGTTGAGATGAGAAATAGTCTCAGCTATTGTATTGTAACAATAGCTTGTTGATCAGCTTCATATCAGCTAGTCTCTGCTACTCCTGATTAATCTTGCTTGCCTTTCTAGAGTTGCCCAATGTTGTGAAAACTACAACTACAAAAATATTCATACTGGTGTTGATAAAAATTGACAGACACAAAGTACCCTTGTGAATTAGGAATAATTTAATAAAATGCATTCTACCCCTGTTCATGTATTCACATGGGCAAACACCCCTTCAGCAGGCAAGCACTGAGGTCTACTGTAGTGTCATTGCCATAAGCTGCTGCTGATTTCCAGTTGAACTGTTGTATACTTGTTTCAGTTGTTTGTGCTTGTTTGAAAATTCACAAACAAAATGTCAGTGGAGTAAAATGTCCAAAAATGTAAAATCTTTGTAAAATGTAAATGTAAAATGTAATTTTTGGCAGATGCATATTTACAGGCTCAATTAGTCTAATGTTTTGTTATTCTGTGTGTAATGTTTGTTCAGGTCCAACTGGCTGGAGGTCTGTCTATTCCAAAATGAGTGTATGACCGCCTGTCTCGTTCAAAAATGAGCATTTTTGCTCAGGAATTGGTGGTGGTTGTATTTGGAAGAGACACCCTAGCAAAGTCAAGCCTGATGGGACGAAAAACCAACAAAAGTCCACTGGACCACACTAAAGTGAATGCAGTCATTGGTATGTAATCATATATTCACTTTATACATATATACACTGCCCAATGACTCCATTAGTGACTGTTAGTCAGCTACTGAAAATAGAATTTTACCTATCCTCAAGCACCAGTCTGACAAGAGATGTGTTAAATGTTTTTTTTTTTTTTTTTTTTTTTGCATTCACAGACACTGATTCGCAGTTTCCAGGAATTTCTACATCTGAAATCAGAGCTGTCCTCCGTAGAAAATGCAATAAAGGGCTGCAAAATGTGGAGATGGGACCGAGTGACTATTTTTTCTTCTGGTTTCTTGGTAATCATGGTTCAACATTAGTGACTTAAGATTAATAGTGACTGAAGCTATTCGCCAATTGATTTTGTTTGGCTGTTTTGGTTTTTTGTTTGGCTGGGGCAAATTTTAACCCAATGTCCAAACAGGTTTAGGTCACATTTTGCATTCTTTTAAATAAAGTGTTTTTGATGGAAAGTTTTTGTTTAATGCATTTTTTCATTCACCTTTTACTCACCTCATGTCTTACATACACTCAAACTCTACAACTGAATGCATTTGTAGTGTATTTTATTTGAAGGAAAGCAGGTAAAAAAGGTGGTCTTTAGACAACGATGTACTTAATTGCCATTATATTGTTCCTAATTTTAACACTAATTTGAGCAGTGATTCAGTGTACCATGACTATATATTAACATACTATTTACGTCTTTAAATGTGCTAAAGTACTCAAAGGGGAGTTCTATAAGCATAGCTATTAGCATGGGCGTAGGAACTGGGACGCCCCCCCCCCCAATATTTGTGTGGGCTATTTTTGTCCCCCCCCAACTACTTCCCCAATAAATTAATTTCTCTAAATGAGTAAAAACATAATTTGTAGTCGTGTCTAAACCGGCAAATTTAGAATAAAAGTTTAATTTGGAAACGGAATATCATTCTCCCTGATCACGTTTTGTGAGCGTGCCACTTTTACTGTATCATGAAAAACACGCAAGAACAATCAACTTGAACCTAAGCCTTAAACATGCACCCACTCCCCGGGAAAAGAAAAAAAAACAGACATTAGATTGTTTTTGGAGTAAAGACTAAGTATGGTAGATGATAGTGATAGGCATGTGTGGATTTATTTAGCAACCAGTTTTCATGTTAGTCATCTTTTTAATAAGTTGGCGGTAGCAATTGTAGCCTAGGCTATTAGCTGGCTAGTGTTTGTACTGTTGAAACTACTGTACGTTAAATAAAAGTTGATTTCAGGATACGTTGAATTCATGTTAAACAACGACCGCAAGCACAGTAAACCCATCAAGGACATAGAAAGTATTCTGGGCTACTCGCTGCACGCTATTTTCAGTATCAAATTCCCTGTTGCCTACTACTGAACAGTATTCTGTTTGAGTATGTTGTAAATTTTCATATATAAAGTTAGCTTGTTACGTATTTCACTGATCGTTAGCTAGCCACCTGTTTTGTAACTGACATAGGCCTAATGCTGAGGTAAAGTTAGGTACTTTAGGTTAGGTAAGTTAGGTTAGTGAGGTGTCAGCTAGCTAGCTAGTAATACTGGTGGGAGAATTATATGACCAACTTTGTGAAGAAAACTTCACCACAGTATTCAGTCGACATTTTAAGTTTCAGAAGCTGCAGACGAATAAATGAATAATTATGTTAAACAAAAAACGTACACACAGTATGTACTGTACTTCCATGCTTTCCTGTCGTTCAAGGTCATAGATTTTCATCAACGTTGCACCTTTTTTCCCTGGCTATACAGCGAGGGAAAACCTGTCTGCTGTGTGTAGTCCATATCGGTAGTCTTCTGCTGTGATCGGATGGCATGCCATCATTACAGCAGAAGTGTGACATTTGGTTATGTGGATTAGTGCCATACACTTTCCATCTCCACTAGGAAAATAAGTTGACTCTTATATATAGGCCTAATGAGACACATCCTAATGTTGGGTGACACACCTTAATGTTGGGCAAATTCTGCCCCAGATGTGCATCTCCTATGTCCAGATGAGCTTAGTAGTAACAGAGGTGTGCAGCTCTTTTTGAAAGCACTTAAGCGGTGTTTACACATGCATACCTTCTTATTTCAAGCCATCCTGATATTGTTTTATTCTTCAATCAAGATCAATGCTCCTTTAAGGACTGGGATTATGTATACAGACATAAAATTCCTAGCAAGTTGTGTCCCCCCCAATATTAAACTCTCTCCTACGCCCTTGGCTATTAGAACACTATTTAAAAGTATGCTTGGAACTACACTACAACTAGAAATACACTTTGTAAGATCAATAACATACTTCTGTCCTACTTAAGTGATACATAAGTGCATTTTTAGAAGTCTTTCAGTGACCTATAAATGTAATATAGACACAATTAAGTTGTAGTTCAGTATATATACCTTTTTTAACACATCCAAAAAGTATTTTGAAAGAGTACTACAACTACACTTATTTAATATTTCTGAAGTACATACTTAATTGTTTTTTAGTGCAACTAAAGTATCCCAAAATAACATGCTAAAGTAGCATTTAGTGTATTTAATTTGTATTAAAATTTGAATCAAATATAACTTAAATTACTTAAGTTCAAATAAGTTGTTCCAAAATAGTACATTTAGTACACACTGAAGTGCGATTAAAACGTGGGCATTAATAGAACACTTTTTTATAAAAAATGCACTTCTCCAAAGTGCAATTTAGTACACTTTTTTCAACAAGGGTACACAAGTAGATACTGTATACTGCATGCTATTTTTCAGTGTAGTACCCAGTATGCGACCATTAATAATTACATTTGTAGTATGTTACATTGTCACTTGAAATCACTGTGAGTTTAGAAACATCCAGATTTCCTCGTGGTATTTTCCAGTTAGACGCCACTTGCATTCTCACGAGTGAAAAGTATTGACGAGTTCACGAAAAGCATTCGCGAGTTTAAGTATTTTCAGTTTTTTTCTTTTCAATGTCTTACCTTTCGGTGGTACGGGTACATAATGCAGCACAGAGGAGGAGAAGGCGAACACAGCTATTGTACTTTTGGGTAGCCTATAAAAAAAATCACACATAGCCATCCAAATGGTGCTACCGGTACACGTAATTTATTATTAATTATACATTTATGATAACAATAAGGTAAGTTTTTGTTGTTCGCTACGTAATGTTAGGTCACCAGTTCACCTATCTCACTATACCTATCACTATTACTTAGCTACAGCTTAGCTAGCCACTAACCAGATAATAAACTACTAACCAACGTTATTAATCATCGTAAGAGACACGTTTGGGCAGTATTGCTATAGCTAACTATCTCTTTGATGATTGTTGGACTCAAAATAGCATGTATTTGGACATATCCGTAATGTCAATGAAACAGTGGAAAGCAATGTACAGGCATGCGGAAAAGAGTACGAGGCAAATATTTGTATTCTTCCGGTTTCGGAAGGATTAAGGATTGTGCTACAGGGCAGATGTTTTCTTTTTAATTATGACTGCAGTAAGGTAATCTGGAAATCCTTTTCCACAATGACAGAGGCTGCTGACTGAAAATGCTTTGGCCGGAATTGCTTGATTTTATACTGACAACACTTTGAATTTGACAATTTAAAACTTGTCATTAAAGTTGCCCTTATGTTTCTGTGTACATTAATCACTAAGAAAACATACTGTTCATGGACTCTTGGAATGGGGACATGATACAGTCAAATTTGAATCTAGCATTCAGAAATGCAGTGCCTCAGCTCATGCACTTCAAGGTAACTCACAGTTGCTCTTAGTAGGCTTTACAGCTGCTAAAAAAAAACTATTTCGCAAGTCTGTATGAAATGGGATGGGTAGGGATATCTACTACAATAAAATGGTATCTTTTGAATAAGTGTGTAGGTATGCTGTAGCAATAACCTGGGAGCTTGAATGTGTGTTTTTGTAGCTATATACATGTTTGAGTAGGGGGGTTGTAATTTTTAGGAAAGATTGTGAGCTTTGTAACATGGTAGGACATTTGGACTAGTGGTGATATATTGTTTTTTAGTTCTGTTTTGATTGTTATGTCCAAAATATGGCAAAACCACTGGATCACAATGATTGTTACATTTCAGTACTCAATTTAGTGTACCACTAATTGGTTATTTACTAAATAAAAGGCATAATAAAAGCATGCAAAAAGCAATGAAACAAGACATTCTGTGTTGGTCCAGAGAAAGGGGAACCTTCACATACATGTTAGCATGGTTCAAAACTTATCTAATACAAACAGAATTGAATAGCCCACACTCAGAATGAAAAAGATACTTAAATACATGCCATAGCTTTATTCTTTGCTATAAAATCCTCTATTTGTGTCTATATTCCTGAGTCAAAATTCAGGAGCTGAGCCAAACCCCTGTGGATTTTGGGCTCAGGCTGGGTCTGAACATGCTGTCATTAGGTTCATTTTCATCAGAACTGTTGCGTAGTATGATGTGGGAGACAAGCAACATCTTTGCAATCTTTTATGTCCTGTCAGGCGTGAGTAATGACGAGTGCTAAGTTTTCCTGACATGAAGATATGAGGTTCAAAGTTTAAAATAAATTTGTATTTAGGAAAATTGTCCATTTTTGTTCATTTATTTATTCCAAACATTCTTGGAATGACTATGACATAAAAAGCCTTGTGTAAGCTACGACAAAATGACCACAGTGATAAATTAATTATTGATTTAAAAAAATTCCACTATTAACAGTGGTAGTTGTGACTATCAGAGATATTGATTAGCTTCCTGAGCCACAGACAATGAGCAAGCAAACAAATGCTGATATGACCCTGTTCTGAATAAATCCCATGTGTCATTTGCTCATGTTGATTAGCATTAGCAAGTTAGCTAGCTATATGAATTGACAAATGGTACCTGTGGCTATGGCTATGAAGGGGTTGTACCAGTATAAATACTAGCTAGCTGCAAATTCACTGGTTCCTTTCAGAATGGACTGGGCTGGATAAGCCATAAATTAATTCTTACCCTTTTTAAAATGTTATTTATTTGATAATTTATTTTATGTTACATACAGGTACAATAAAATCATGTAAACATTTTTGGAATTTTTTCAGAAAAACCACTGAATGTAGAGGAAAGACTGTACAAACATTCAGTTACCCAAGGTGACATCACGAATGGGACAATCAATACACTTGGGAAAAGGCAGAGGATGGATAAAAGAACTTAAATTAATCAAGGAAAAATTTGTGCACTTGAAAGAGTCAGATACAATCCATCGCTGCAGGCACAGATCAGTGGGCTGATTTAGCTGACTGCTGATGCAGCATGGGTGCTGTAGATTATTTTTAAAGTTTGTGCTATTTTCTCTTACTGTGGAACTTTTTTGTTTTCAGCCTACAGACAGATATTTGCCTAGCTTAGCATGCCATTGTGCTCACAGAGAGAGCACATACAGCACAGGTGCTCCCAGCGGTTTGCCTGCTGGCTCAGAAGACCAGCTCAAGTACCCTGATTTGTGCTCATACAACCAATAAATCTGGGCAGAGTGGCTAAATTTAGCCAAGGCCTGTGTCAAACAGCGTGAGCTGGGGTGTGTTAGAGTTGGCACAGATACATACCTTTGCTGGTTGCCAGGGCTCTGGTCTTGAATGAATTCATGAATTAAGGAAGGCACTGCCTGGAGTGGGAGGCAAAATACTGTGAACACTCAATTATCCCTTTACCCTCCCCTGATAGGCCAGACACTCCTCGCCTCTCTCCCTGTCTTGGGACACTGCATTGCTCTTTAATGGTGTGAGGGTTAGCTGCAACTCACTGCCAAGTTCATACTGCTAATTTTTGATTGAACTTTGTTGCACCATATTAGTATGTATAAGTGTAACCCATGTAATATTTTATTCATGTACCATTGTCCTGAGTAGCCTCTGACGTGCAAAGTAAGCATGGTACCTTTCTAATATGGTTCGCTGAACTAGGGAGGACCAAGAACACAATGAACCAAATTGCCATGTATTACACATGGTTGGGGGGATGGGCATTAAGTTTATATTGGTGATGCACCAGAAGGTGAGGGCAGTTTGTCAGAGACCCTGAGACCAAGCAGACATGCAACGGGAGCGGCGGTCACGGACTCCCCAATTTGCAAGTGGCGGGCAGCTACCAACCGTTTATTTGTTTTCTGTACTTAGAAAAAGTATTGTGTCTGTGTTGCCCTTAAGGCATTTATTTATTTTCTTTGTTTCAAATTTCTACTTCAAAAAAAAAAAAGTTGTTGGTAATTATTTCTTATCGAATAGAAGAAGCTGATAACTGCTTTGCAGTTCGTGGGTTCGTCTGTAAATAATTATATTTGTTGCCTGCTCGTGTCGTCTGGTGACGTCACTTGCAGTTCGGTCGCTTGCTGTTAAACTGTTTCTAGTTGGGCAGATAAGTAGAGATACGTGTGGCACAACTGAAACATAAGCTACTATGAAGGCAATGCCGTAAGTTTAGTTACCTGACATGTTCTTTGAACATATATTAGTAACAATTTAGTTAAGAACGATGTTTGATAAGTTATCATAGTAGTAGCAATTTGTTTATCATAAAGTTAATGGCAATGCTGGTAGCCATGGTAACTGCTACGGTACAAACGGCAATGTATATATTCGTTTTACAGTTATGTACAGTAATGTTTCGTTAAGGAGACAGACACTGAATATTTTTGTATTGTTTTTATTTACAGTTTTCACCGTATGCTGCATGTATGAGGAAATGTCAAAGTAAACCATCAATAGCCCTTTTTCCATCACATTTTCGAGCGAATTAATGCTTGAATCGACGTAACTTTGAGCGATATAAGAAGCCCCAAAACATTTTTCCATATAATAGAATCAATCTACCGCGCTTACGTGGCGTCGTAATGGCTTGAGTTGATGCACATTTACTTAACTTGATAGATTGTTTTCCATCAACAATGTATAGATTTAAATCTCCAAGTGAATGACATAAGGAGAACTCTCCCGCCCAGTCAGCCCACGCTTGACATTCTGACAGGGAAGTTGCCTGTCTACAGCGGCTTGAGAAATAGCTAAATGGATGTAAGCCATCAAACCATAGCCCTTGGGTGCTTGTTTGTTTTACTCTGCTATCTCGTCAATGCGGCAATTCTAATAAACCGTAGGATGCGAGTGAACAGGATGAACAGAATGACCCTGGTGCTGCGGGAAGCATCCCTGCTTTTACCTCAGCGTGCTTCACCTGAAACCTGGCAGCGCTACTGGTGCAGTGTGTGGTGGGAAGAAGATGTCAGACAGCACTTCACACCCCGTGAATGGATCACACATTTCCGCATGCCGAGGGAAACTTTCGAAAGATTCTCTTTCGAAAGCCCTATCTCCAACCGAGTGGAGCGAGTCGCAGGCCAGCTGTGCCAATCTCTAAGAGGATGTTTTCTGCTTTTTTGGCCTGGCCACTGTCTTTGTTCATCATGAAACTGGCTATTTTATAAGCTAAACTGCCTTGCTAAACTGCCTTGCTACCTCAGCAGCTGGCCTACAGTGCCGACGTGTTGAAAAGCTTGACAGTAGCGTAACTTATGCGATTGACAGCTGATATAATTTTGTGTTGGAGGGTGGTGGGACATCTGTGTAGGCCTATTTGATTGGATTGGAAAGTGAAGGGGTTTCTATGGTGCATTTATTGTCGCAGTAACTTTCTGATGCGCATCAATTTCTAGCGAATTAAAATTCTAATGGAAAAGGGGCTTATTTTACTACGACTCCCTTTTCATTGGCAACGGTTTAACTTGGTGTTTAGTCAGAGTTTCGACACGCTGCACAAGAACACTAAAGTGACACTTCCTAGAGAGGGAAGAAGAGACAATTTTCGAAAAACCCATCGAGCCCCAACATTGCCAACAGGATCGAGCGTAACTTATTGAACTAGCTGGCTGCAGTCTGCTAGCTGGCACTGCATTAAAGCTTACTAGCTAGCGAGCTGACAAGTGTAGTAGTGCATTTGTGAACATTCCATTTCATTTCAACGAAACAGTGTGGAAAGTGAATAGTTTCAGTGTAGTTACCTGACCTGGGAGCTGCATTTAATTACTGTGTGCCAATAGAGATTTGCAAAACCCTGCTGCGCTTAATTCGAACTGCATCACAGCAGGGAGGACAACTATTCCAGCAGCGGATACGGACATCGCGTTCCTTCCCTGAAGATGATGGTGTGTACGTAAAAGTAAAAACGTGAGTGGTAAAAGGATTGAGACTCTAATTACAGACTAATCAGATTCCATTCTCTATTGAAAATTGGACAGACCTTCGAATTTATTAGAAGAGGCTGAACTGAGTTTCCGATACTAGCTGATGTGACTGGGGGTTAGCCAGCACTGGCTAGGAATAGAGAGCTCTCTGGGATTTTAGCTGGAAGTATAACTGGTGCCATTACCAACCCAGTATTGTTATCTGTTTTTTGTCTGAGCACCGTATGCTCTGCTCCTGAGTCCAGGATTGAGCGGCATAGCCATATGCTCTCTTGTCACCAAGACTAGGCAGGTGCTCATTTCTTTTTTTGTGTTGCTTCAAAAAGTGGGGAAGCTAAAGTGGTCTTTTCAATAAGTGTAGTACTAATTTAGATTGCATTTGATATCCGAGGTACAATCGAATTGCCATTGGGTTTATTCATTTCCAAAGGTTCAAACAAATGTGATTCTGACGTTGAAAGAGGTTAAGTTGAGTGGGGTAACCCAAATTGCACTTAAGATCCAAGGTTCCATTTCAAAACTGTCCTGCATTGTGTGTTTGTTCAATTTGAGGTAAAGATGAAGGTCAATATATGAACAGAATTTAATGGTTAATAATGTAATTCATATTTTTCTTTGTGTGGGAAATTGAAGACAGATCTGTTTGGTATTTTCATTGTAAGAATTGAAGAGGCGCGTGTCCAATGTAGTTTGGAAGTCGGAATGGTTTTATTGGCGTTCGAGCAGTTGCAACGAGAAAGTTTTACAATGACTGGCAGTGTCACCGAAAAACAGTCTCTTTGGATTCGCGTAATTGAATAATGAGTAATTGAACCCTGGTTGATACGTTGAGGCACTTTATATGCCTTCTCCGAGTTCTTTGTCCTCAGAGGTGGGAAACAGAAATGTGTCATTTTTTTGCCTGAGTGGAACATTGATGCTGCTACTGACCTCCTACGAGAGCCTGACACAGAGGTCTTTCATGCACCCCAGACAGGTAGCACACAAAGGATACGAGAGTCAATGATGAGCATTCTTTAAAAAAAGCTCTGTCTGATTTTTAAATAAAATTCCTTCAATGTACACTATTTGCTGTTGTTGACCCTTTTCTATTGAATGGTGTCCTAGCTCAGTGCTTCTCAATCCTTGTTCATCTGAATCATGTGTGTTGGAGCAGGGAAACATCTAAAACATATAGGGCAGGGGGTCTCCAGAACCAGGATTGAGAAACACTGTAGATTACATGTCTCATTTTGCAATATATGTATGTACACACATGATTCATACACACCAACTGCTAGTTAGTCACAATAACAGTATTGTTTATTTTTGGTCTAAATAAAAAATGCAATATGCTTAGATAAGAATAAATAGAAAGTTTTAAAATAAAATCACATACAACTGGTTTGTAAACAACACTCAAATGGTGTAAAATTGAACTGACCATTTCAAAGGATAGCAAACATTCACTTGTCTGAAAACAGTATGAAAAATATAAAATATAACAATATACCTAGAAAACAATATATACAGTAATAAGAATAACACAAATAGTAAAACTGGTTTAACAAAAACTGCGTGGAACAGACCATCAAAAGGATGGCAAACATTGTCTTTCTGTGAACAGTCTTTCAGAGGTCAGTGAAAGTGGGGCTCTGCCCCTGGTCCTGGGGGTAAGATGAGTCTTGACTCCAGGAAGTGTGTGCTGAGTGAGGGTATTGAGGGTAGTGAGGGTGCGTGGCAGGCATCCGCTGGACCATTTGTCGGAGTAAATTAGTCATGTCCTGAAGAACGGCCATCTCCACCCGTGCCTCTCTCCGTACCCGCTCCTCGTGCTTGCGCTGCTCCAACAACTGAAGCCGTTCTTGCTCCTTGAAGTGCTTGTTCATCTTACTGAACATGTCCCTCATCTCTGCAAAAAGCCTTTCCGAATGTGTCTGGTTCCTCCTCCTCTTCTTAGGTGGAGAATGACACAACGACTCCAACAATAGCAACAAGAACGACATTACTTTAACAGTAGTTACAAAGCCAGCTAGCATTGTTAGCCATTATCCATTACGTCTGTTGTGCTCTGTATCATGCAGGTAGCTAGGCTACACAAATAAATATGAGCAATAAAGGGCAAATATAATCTTACCTTTACTTAAAACCGAATTGTTCATCGACACATTAGTAGTGTCATCTGGAGTCTGCTCTTCTGTGTCGCTGTTTGGTGTCTGGGGGAAACTTGCGGTAGATGGCATCTCGGGGAAACTCGAGGTAGATGGCGTCTCGGGGCAACTCGAGGTAGATGGTGTCTCCAGGCTTCTTGAGGTGGAGGCTGTCTCCATGCTCCTGGCCAAAGGGAGGGGGGTTCATCCCACAGGGTTCATCGAGTGACTCGAACCCCATATAGCCTCGCACAACTAAAGTTGCACCATGTTTTGTGGTCGTTTCCACTCCAGCTATTGTGGTCAACAACCTGATGGTACTGCCTTTTGAGTGCTTTTAGTTTGCTGTTCACCTGTGCCTTAGCTTGGTTTACACTGCGGTCACATAGCCAGTTTGTAATTTGGTCATAAACAACCGAGTTTCTTGCCGTTCCTTGCATTTGTTTGACGATTTCGGCGTTGGCCCTTACCGACAGAAGTTCCAGAATCTCGTTGTCTCTCCAGTTAGACATCTTTGTTGGCGTTTTCATGTAAATGACCCTTCTTCTTCGCCCCCAAATGGTTTGTATTCTTCCAGTTTCGTACCAGTCACATGACAGAAACGTCATCAACACGCCCACTCACTCACTGTGAACTCTCTGGCAAATTACCTGCTCTATTCACACATGGACTCAATCCGACATTAGATGGACTTTGTACTAGGGAGCTGGCAGAACGAAGTCCATCTCATGTCCAGTCCCACTGATTTGGACGTTTGCATTCTCACATACAGCTCCTCCGGCTAATGGCTAGATAAGTTCTAGCTTCCAGCGTATGTCTGAAAGGGGCTTATGGCAGCCTTTGTGTGTGAGTGTGTGTGTGTGTGTGTGTGAGTGTGTTGGCACCTAGGGTGTTAGCACCTTTGTGTCTGCGGGATAGAGGAAGAGACTCTGTATGGGGTCTGTCAAACCTTACATCAAATACATTTTCTGAGATTAATTATATTTTGTTTTGCAGTTAGAGTAAAAATAAACAATAATAATAATAAATAATAAATTCTTTCCATTTGAACTGGGTGATAATGAATGTTGTGTTTTAAAGACTGGGTATAAATTGATATATACATTTTCTAATAAGGTGTATCACTGGGTCTTATTCTCCAGCAGAGCCTTATTGAATGGAGGCACCGCGCTATTGTTTTAGACCGATTCAGTTGAATTGTTTATTGAGAGAACATCACTAGTCCATTTCTCTATAGTCTTAGCTCTGCACTGTCTATAGCTCACTCACACCTACACCCTGAAACTGAACCCAGGCCCCTCATATTTTCCGGTGTGCAGTCAGGGCGTCCATCAGTTGGCGTGCCAGGGAAGAGGGGAAGTAATCCTTTTAGTGATGTCCTTAACAGTGTTAATTAATCAGATCAGAAATGAAAATTAGCTCATAGCTAAATGAGGTGTAATGCATGGCATGATGTACGCTTAATGTTTTTAGTCATCCCTGATAAATTAAAGAAATGAGAAAAGAAAATGTTGTCTTAAAGCCGCTTTGGTGTGGCTTGATGGAACTGAGGTCCTTTATGAAAATGAATGCAGATGTTCCAGAGTTTGAGATACCATTGTATCATGAGGCTGATATTATGCTTTTAAATCTACTGACAATGAAGTAAAATACAAACAAATGAAGTACAATAATAAAGGATTCCACAATGGATTTTAATCACTGAGGGCATATTGCAGGACTGATAGCTGTTGTCTGTTTTAAATTTCTGAATTTTTCAGGTGACTCACAATTTAACTCAACTGACTAAATGAGCTTGTGTTTTAATTACAAGCCTTCTAGTCTGACAGTGCTTTTTAAATTTTATCAGCTGCATAAAATTGTATGCCTTTAATTTATCATCATAAATAATGTTTTCATAAGATCAACAGGTATGCTTATGCTATAACTGCTTTGAATGGGTGACTTTGAATTATTTTGGGTATTAGAATTAAGTCTAGACTCAAAGCCTACCCAAAGAAGTTCATTTTCTGATGCATGGTCTGATACATGCATCACCCTTAATTCATTTGCCCTTATTAAGGCCCTTTAAAAGTGGGCCTTATTGTCAGTTTCATTAGAGGTTTGGAGCCTTTGTGCCGTGTGGGATCTGTGCAGTAACTCTGTGTTTGCAAGCACTGTTTGAGCTGAACGCATCGTTCAGGGATACGCAAGAAGTGGTCGACAGCAGTCTTGGGAGGAGAGCATCAAATTCCTCCTTGATATGAAGTTACCTGCGTCATTGGAGGCTCCGGTGGAAGGGGGAGGGGCACAGAGAGAGATGGATCTAATAGAGCGCATAATAGCCTGCAGTTCTGCATGGCTGCACAAAGCCGAGTGTCAGTTGTTTTTCAGATTCTGACGTTTTTCGGGATGATGTGTCACCTTTGTGGCTGCAAACAAGCAGTATGTCAGGGCACAGGCAAGGACTCGGGCGCGGACCAGGAGAGCTCCAGATTCCAAGTGGCCTGTACCTATTGGTCAAATGGTGACCGAGTGGTAAGACTTTGAAAAATGGACTGAAGTGAATGGGAGGATGGAGGGATGAGTGAACCACAAAAAGATGAGTGCGGGTCAATATGGGTTTCAATGAGTGTTGGGTGGCATGACCTTAGCCAGCATATGAGGTACTGTGACCATATGCGGTACGGTGGCTGGCGGGCTAAAGGTGACCAAGCGGTAAGACTTTGAAAATGAATTGAAGTCAATGGGAGGATGGAGGGATGAGTGAATGACAAAAAGACGAGTGCGGGTCAAGACTGTTGTGGATGAGTGTTTTGTGATTTGTCCTGAGGCAACGTGTGAGGTATGGTAGCTATGGGTTGAAAAGTGAGCGAGTGGGAAGGTCATGAAGTTTAGCTGTATACAAGTACACCGATCGGGGTCAGACTGGACAGGTTACAGTTGGTTTGGGGTCGATATCTTGACAACTGTGAGGAGAAGTGGGACAAAATTTGGTGGAATAAGAAGAAGAAGAAGAACTTTCCTGAAGAAAATGCAGAGTGTGATTGCAACCCGGCAGCAAAAACGTGGTAATGTATATGCGATGATCGCTAGGAAGTGGCTAAGTGGTTGCTAGGCTGTTGCTAGGTGGTTGCTAGGGTGCTGCTAGATGGTTGCTAGGATGTTGCTAAGCAGTTTCTAGGTTGTTGCTGGATGGTTGCTAGGCTGTTGCTAGGTGGTTGCCAGGTCATCACTAGGTGGTTGCTAGGCTGTTGCTAGGTTGTTGCTAAGGTATATAAGGTGGTTGCTAGGGTGTTGGTAGGTGGATACTAGGGCGTTGCTAGATGGTTACTAAGGTATATGATTTGGTTGCTAGTGCATTGTTGGGTGGTTGCCAGGGAGTTGCTAAGTGGTTGTTAGCGGGTTGTTAGGGTGTTGCTAGGGTAAACAATATGGTTGCTGGGGCATTACTAGGGCGTTGCTGGGCAGTTGCCATGGTGTTGCTAAGTGGTTGCTAGGGTAGACAGTATGATCGCTGGGAGTTGCTAGTGCGTTGCTAGGTGGTTGCTAGGGTGTTACTAAGTGGTTGCTAGGGTAAACAATATGGTTGCTAGGGACACACACACCTTTGGTGAGTGTTGGGTCACATGACCCAAAGCACCATATCACGTCCTGTGGGTATTGGTCAAATGGTGACTGAGTGGTAAGGCTTTGAGAAATGCATTAAAGTGAATGGGAGGATGGAAGGATGAATAAATGAGTAAAGGATGAGTGCGGGGTCAGTAATGGTTTCAATGCGTGTTGGGTGGCATGACCTGAGGCAGTATATGAGGTACTGTGACCTTAGGCTGAAAGGTGACCAAGTGATAAGACCTTCAAACTAAACTGAGGTGAATGGTAGAATGGAGCGATGAATAAATGACAAAAAAATGAGTGCGGGTCAGTATAGGTTTCAATGAGTGTTGGGTGGCATGACCTGAGGTACTATCACCGTTGATCGAAAGGTGACCAAGCCGTAAGACTTTGAAAAATGAATTTAAGTCAATGGGAGGATGGAGGGATGAGTGAACAACAAAAAGATGAGTGCGGGTCAGTATAGCTTTCAATGAGTGTTGGGTGATTTGATCTGAAGCAGCATATGTGGTACGGTGGTTGTCGGGGCAAAGGTGACCGAGCGGTAAGCCCTTAAAAATGAACTGAGGTGAATGGGAGGATGGAGAGATGAATAAATGAGTAAAAACACTCATGCAGGTCAAGACGGTCTTGGAAGAGTGTTGGGTGATTTGCCCCTAGGCAACATGTAAGGTATAGTGGCAACAGGGTGAAAAGTGACCGAGTGGGAAGGCCATGAAGTGTAACTAGTAAGTAACTAGAAAAGTGCATTTCCTGAAGAAAATGCAGAGTGTGATTGCGACCCGGCAGCGAAAACGCGCTAACATATATGAGACGATCACTAGGATGTGGCTAAGTGGTTGCTAAGGTTTTGCTAGTTGGTTGCTAAGGTGTTGCTAGGTTGTTGCTAGGGTAAGCAGTATGGTCCTTGGGTCATTGCTAGGGCGTTGCTGGGTGGTTGCCAGGGTGTTGCTAAGTTGTTGCCAGGGTAAATACTATGGTTGCTGGGTGTTGCCAGGGCATTGTTGGGTGGTTGCCAGGGTGTTGCAAGGTTGTTGCTAGGTGGTTGCTATGGTGTTGCATTGCAATCACACTAATAAAACTATCAGATAACAACAGTTGTGCTTGCAATCGCACTATTAAAAGTTAGTAAAAGATAGACTGCATGTAGACCGATTTGGCTCTACGGTGCTGGAATGAAATGATTTGGTATATAACAATACCAGTAGCCTAGCCCAGTATCTTAGAGCAATCAGAGTGCTGTTGTTGTTGGTGCTGTTCTTATGATTACAGCCACCTCCCTATAACAGCATATAGAATACTTGAACACTTCTTTCGCTGCATGTTAACAGATGGTACAAAACTTATGCTATTTGAGTCTCACTGACTTCCTGGATCCTGTCATGTTCATAATTTGCAAGCATTACCTATGTTGTATACAGGATATTTATCTGTTAAATCATTTGGCACACTCCTATCCAGAGTGACAAATGAACAACTAATAAATCAAGACTCTTGAGAGAAATTAAAAGTGTGCTCCTTGTCTAAGCTCATTTCATAGGATTTCTTCTGAAGGTTCCGTCAGGCTCAATGGGATGCCTCCCCCTGTCTCATCTCACAGTGAACCACTTCAAGCCCCTGCCAGCGTTGCATGTCACCCACATTAATGTGGCACATTAAGCTGGCCAGATGATCATGCTGACAGCAAGTCACGAGGAGGCACTGCTGCCTATCACAGGAGATTACAGAGGGGACCACCAATTGGCGACATGCATCAGGTTAGACCTTGAATCCTTTCCTCAAAGCAGACAAACAAGTCAAAGCAGAATGTTAATAGGGCTGTAGCACACTGTGCATTTTAAAATGATGGGAAAAAGAAAGCCTTCTAAGGGTATAAAAGGGGAAAATCAAAGCTGACACACCAAAGCCTCTCCTCATTTATCACTTTTTCAGCTGTCTCTCATTACTGCGACATGGCTTCTGCGTTCACTCGTGATTCTGAAGCAAGGCCTGTAGCACCATGGAAGTCCCTGTTTTTGCTTCCTCTCTTGCTGCCCATTACCATGCTTTGATTATTGAAGTGCTACACTTTCAGTAGAAAATAAGCTTTGTTGTCTTTGACAGGGAAGCATCAAGCCACTCATTTTAATGTGCCCCTTCTGAGTATTGTCAAGAGCAAAGGGATTTTGCTCCTTTTTCTTTTAATGTAATATTGGTTAGGACACCCCCTGTTTCTGGGACTCTTAATTCCAAAATAGTTCTAAAAGAGTGTTCTTTAATAATGCATTCACCCAGAGCTGGCCAAAAATCAAAATTTTTAACTTTTACTATTTTTTACTAATACTATTTTAATACTAATATTTCAAAATATTACAGAAAATCCCACAACATAACTACATAGCCTATTTTCTGGGTTGCCCACAGCATCACCCCGACTCTTAGTTAGACATACCTGATTGTGGGGGTTGGACGAGTTAACTGATCTAGTGAGTGACACTGACTGTGAAACGTGATAGATTAACATCAGTATATATATGTATGTATACATCATGTCAAAAAGACCAAAGCCCTCTGGTGCCCAGGGAAGAAAAAGAAGAGAAGAGGAGGAAAAACGGGAAGCAGACAGAGGTAATGTGATGAATGAATAGTTTATCCATTGCATAATAGTTATCGTTGGAGCAGAGTGTTACTAGCTTACTTTGGAGGATAGTAACGTTTGCTAATTTAATAAATAACAAGCGTTAAGGTCAGTTACTCCTACCTTAAATTCATTAGGGAAAGTTGGAAAGACTAGGTGTTTGGGGAATATTCTACAATTTAATTTTGAGAAATACACTTTTTCTTGCTTTCCCTTTTTCATCCCCTTTTGTAATTAATAGCTGTAAGTTGTAATGTAGGGCTGGGCGATAAAACGATAACAATAATTATCGCGATATAATTTTCCTCAATAGAAATATAACAAATGTTCGATATAATTAATTTCCATGCTTAGATGGCATCTACAGAAATGAATCACGAACTGCCAATCATGTCGCAGGAATAGAGGTAAACATTGCATAGTTACGTTGCAGGGTGAGAGGTATAAATTCAGGCCAGCACGCGGTATTGTTTACTATTTATTGTTTATTGTCAGTGGCTGACAGGCTTGTAATTGGAGCAGAATAAGCAAAATAAGCGAAATGAGCGACACCGAGGAAAAAGCAGTGCCCATGACCACCTCGAAGGACAAGGACATGGCTGACAAGTAGTAGTTTGGAGATATTTTGGCTGTTTACAATCTGACAAAAAACAGAGCGGGCGTACACTGCAAATTGTGCCAAAGACATGTGCCATCAAAGACAGGCAACACCACAAACCTGTTTCATCATTATAAACAAAATCACACGTTAGAACATGCGGAAAGTAAGAAATTTACAGTCCCAAACGAGTGTTGTTAGTGGACCCTTGACAAGCACCAGGCCAGTACCCATTGTGACTACCTAGCAGCAAAAGATCGTATCAGCATTTTCTAGCACCGTGCCTTATGACAAAACAAACAACAATAACAAGAAAAAAAAAAAAAACGAAGACACAAAAACAAATGCAATTGCATAAACACATGCTTCCTATTAGTACTGTCGAAAATGAGGGATTCAAGAAGCTTATCAGCTGGCAGCTTTAAAACCTGAGACTGTAGACAGACTTGTCTTTCTTCTCCGTAACTTGTAGGGTAATGGCTTTTCTTGTTTAAAACTTGTACAGAAGATACTGGCCACAATTGAGATTTTTCTTTTGTCTATTTATTTTGTTTACATTGTCTGCTAAAACACTTACAAAATGTTTCAGACCGTCTGTACAAAGGGTTTGGCATGCTGACCAGAATTAAGATTTCTTTGTCTTTGTATTGTTTTATTTATTGACATTATCCTTTAAACTTTTAAACTTTGCAGTCTGAGCCATCTCATATGTGTGCTGTATCACAATGCAGCACTTAATTTTTCTATTAAGATATTTATTTTGTTCAGGAAAAAGGATTGAAAAAGGATTTTACTCATGCATATTTTGATGTTGAAGAAAGATTTCATCATTAAAATTGTTTTGAATGTTCTACCTTAGATTTGTGAATGCTGTTTGGCAAGTGTTTGTCATGTTCTGACCATAAAGAATAGTTTAAAACCACAATTAACCATAATGGTGGAATTGGCTGCGATGCAAGGGGCACCAGTTAAAATCTTGCCTAGGGCACCAAATTGATCAGGGCTGGCTCTGCATTCACCAGCACCTCCTCTGCCAAGGGCGATCCAGAAAGCATTAGGTTCAATTAAGTAGAATATGCTGCTGAGTAGAATATCCTCTGTGGAGGGAAAGTTTCTAAGATGTAACAGTGGGTGCTAGCTTAGAGGCTTAAAGGCTGAATATGGAGGATCATGGGATATGATGTCTGTGGTTGTAAATGGAAAAATCCTCAGATCATTGCAGATGTATATATAGTTCAGTAGATGTCAATTTACATACATTCAAAACATAGAGGCCTCTTTTCCACCAACATGAACTAGGTGCTAGTTTTGGGCTGGTGCTAGTGCCAGTTTGGAGTTGGTTCAACTTGCAAGCCTTCTAAGAACTGGTTTGCTTTTCCATGGGGTAGAGAGCCACCATAGAGCCACACCGTTACGTCGCTGTATACGTCTGTATACGTCTCTGCTTTCCCGCTAGCGCCAAGCTAGCAGTGGTGGCTGGCGAGCTGGAAACAGGGGAAGCCCAAACACTACCTTTAAATCTATCATTACTTTCAAACTGTTCCCCTTTATCCTCCTTGATTAACAACAAAACAAATAATCGCATAAATATAGTAAATGATTATGCTCGCGAAACAGCGCAGATTGTCTGTACTTTGTGTGCTTGCGAAAGCTACAACGTGAGATTGTTTAATTAACAAGGATGACAGTTCTCGACTTCAATTATGTTAAATGCTCATGACACATCACAACTTTTGTGAGGTCTGTGTTCTAAATGTTATTGTTCATTGCACTCAGCCTAACCTAAAAGTTTATTCTCAGTAATTTAAATCGATTTAACTAAATTTAGCTCTGTTCTGTAATTTGAATATTGTAACACAAGAAAGATATAATGTGACACATTTAAGAGAAAGGTTTAGGATTACTTGCCACTAAATTATTCAAATTGCCATCCTTGTTAATTAAACAATCTCATGCTGTACTTTTTGCAATAGCACACAAATTTCAGACAATCTGGGGTGTGGCGAGCATAGTGTTTCACTAAACAACAACAAAAACAAGAGAACAGTGCTTTAAAAAACAAACTTGTCCACTACACTTTTTGTAACCTTTTGTGAAGCCAAATGTTAAGTGACATTGGTAGGTGAGTCAGTGGCAATGTTAGAAAGCAGCATACTAATGTTAGCTACTGTTACCAAGGTTACGGTAGCTGGCTAGCTAGCTGTTGGTCAGCTAACATTACCCAAGCAAGCATAGTTACTAATTTCTCACATCAATGATACGAACGTCGAATGTAACATTGATGTGAGAAATTAGTAGCTATGCTTGCTCGGGTAATGTTAGTTGACCAACAGCTAGCTAGCCATCAATGTTACATTCGTAACATTGATGTGAGAAATTAGTAGCTCACTAAACAGCTAAGAAATACATAGTTGGCTGGCAACAAGACGAACCATTTGAAAAATAAAACTTTTTTCTTCTTCTTCTTCTTTTTAGGCAGACTGGATGCTACACTAGCTCTTATTTTTTTAAAAATGGTGGTCACAAAGTTTTAGTTGGTCTTGTTGGTCACAATAATCCTGCCCCCAGCCCCTGACGTAGCGGTTCTTTGTTCTAGACCAGCAAAGTGTTGATGGCGCTCTCAAACCAGCCCTCAAACTGCCTTGGTGGAAAAGGGGGCAAAAGGTTTCTATTGATATGGGTATAATGATACTTTCATTCAGTTTGATAATATAATATTGTCAGGGCTCCCGCCCCCTAGCTGTTGTGTTTTTGTTTTTCCCTGTCCATGTGCTTTTGGTTTCCTTGTGTTCTAGCCCTGCCCCACTCTCCGCCCTGTCTCCGCCCACCTGATTGTCTCCACCTGCCTGCCTGCACACCTGCTTCCCATCACCTCATCAGCCTAGCCCTATATCTACCCTGCTTGTCTCTCTCTTGTTTGCCAGATTGTTTCAGTGTTTCTGCCTGTCTTGGTTCCCGCCTGGTTCCCTGTTTGGATTTTGCTGGTTTTTGCCTCGCCTGTTCCTCAACATTGTCTTTGCCTGCCTTTCTGTCCTGATTGCCTGATCTGCCTGCCTTCACGGTTTGACCCTGCCTGTTGCTGTTTTGATCCTTGTTTTGCCCTTGGACTGCCTACCTGGTATTTTGACCGTGCCTGTTTTGGACTGCCTGCTTGTTTGACGATTCTGTTAATAAACGCCTGGAATTAGAGCACTCGTGGTCCGCGTCTGAGTCCGTGCCTGAGTCCTGACAAATATAGTGTATAGTATAATGTAGTAGTATAATGATACTTACATTCCCCTTATTTCCTCCCTCTTCTGCAGATTCCTGCTGATGTCATAACATCCAATTGTGTCTCTCTGTTTCCAGTATGACTTGGGTTTGTCCTGTGCCGAACCTACAAGTAACACAATGCCATCTTATTGTAACAATCTGCACTAAATAATAGTGTTTTAGTTAACAATCGCTACGGGTATTATCTGAATATACTTTTTAATTAACCGCAAGCACAAAAACACACAATGCATAAGCTTATCTCGTAAGCACAAATACACACAGTACACGCACCCAGCTCAGTTGATCCCACATATATTTACAAATTATCCCTCTCCCAATATATAAATGTGTCTCCCCAAATCACCATAAAGTCCGATAAAGTCCCACCAGTCTCACAAACACGCGATCGCGAACCCCGACGTTTCTTCAGTGTCACCCGATAATCCCAAAACAGTCCGACACGCGTCTTCAGTGAACACTCATTAATTCCTCGCAATACAAGAAAACAAAACAGTCTCACAGCTTCCGTTGAGTCTCGGCCGAGATATTCCTTGTCGCTGAGGCGTTGTGGTCAGAGCTAGAACCACCTTGACAGAGAGTTTCTTCGTTCCTCCAAACGCGCGCCGCTTCCACATTTCAAAAGCTCCCTCTTCACTCTTCCGCGTTCCCATCAACCTCTCACATCAATCAGCTGACTCGTTCCCCTACTACGTCAGCCCCCCCGCTGATTTCACACTGGATAATCTTCACTTATTCAGGCATACATACAGGTAAACACACATTTTTAAAGGCTTATTATAAAACGGAGCTACCCTAGTTCATACAAAGGAAAATCTTGTTAGCCTCGTCACTCTTCTTATTTTCTACGACTGGCTAACAAGAAAATGCTTATGTGGCAGTGTCACATATACCCCCCCCTCAGCTGAAGGCTTCTAAGGTAAGACACCATAAAATCTTTTAAGGTTTACCACATTAATTGTATCTTGTTTCTCCTGTGGGTTATTCCATTGTATCCTATAGTTAACTGGCCCCAATTTCTTTAGTATAGTTGCTGGCCCTTCCCACTTAGGCGCAAGCTTAGCTGAAAAGCTGTCACTGGTCTTAGAGAAGGGGTGTGCCCGAACCCAGACTAGGTTGCCCTGCTGGAATTGCGCATGTTTCCGGCGGGAATTATAGTGCCTAGCTTGTCTGGCCTGGTGCACCCCTACCCTGCTTTTGACCTCTTCAGCCATCTTCTGTTGTCTCTCCAGTAAATTGTATGCATCATACTGGGCCGGAGAGGGAGGTTTATGGATTAGTCGCTCCAGAGGTCCTTTGAGGTTCCTTCCCAAGGCTAGTTCTGCAGGACTCCTCCCGGTGGTTTCCTGATATGCTGTATTGATTGCAAAACGGAACTCCGGTAGCCATTGATCCCAGGTGTTGTGATGTTGCCCTACATAGGAGGAGATCATGGTTTTTATTGTTCGATTGAAGCGTTCAGTCAGGTTGGTCTGAGGATGGTAGCTTGTCGTCAATTTCTGAACTACCCCCCACGACTTGCATAATCCCGTCAACAGAGTGGAGGTGAATTGCGGCCCCCTGTCAGACACCAGGTATTGGGGAACACCCCAGCGAGTGAAAATTTCCTCTCTGAGGATCTTGATCAGACGTGGTGTTTTGCCGTCCTTGAGAGGGAACATTTCCACCCACTTGGAGTAATAGTCTACCACCACTAGTAGGTACGAGTTAGCCTTCTTACTTCGGGGGAGGGGACCCATAAAATCAACTCCTAGCATTTCTCCAGGGTGGTTGACTTCTGTGCTCTGTAACAGACCTAAGGGCTTGATGTTACTTGGCTTGTACTGTTGGCATGTCCTGCAGGTTTTTATATGTTCCCATACATCTTTGCGAACATTCGGCCACCAGGCGCACTCCAAAATCCGTAGCAGAGTTTTCAGTCTCCCCAGATGTCCGCCCAAGGGATTATCATGGTAGTACCGCAAAAACTCCGGAACCATGGCTTGTGGTACTACCAGCTGGAACTTTTCCCCATGGTCTGACAAAGGAACCCTTCGGTATATTATTCCCTGATGTTCCACAAAGCTGATTCTGTCTGATGAACGTGATGAGTTCGCACAGTCTGCCTTTAAATCCATCACACCTTGATCCTTCTCTTGCTCCTGTGCAATCTCATCCAGAGTGCTAGGTAGACTAGAATGACATTTTGGGGGAGATGGTGAGGCATGGAGATGGTGTACTACTGAGCGGCTCAGGGGTCCGAGACAGCGCATCCGGGGCGGAATTAAGGCATCCCTTGCGGTATTGCACTTTGAAATTGAACTGCTGTAGACGGAGAATCCATCTAGTCAGCCTGGAACTTGTCTTCGGACAATTAAATGCCCAAGCCAGTGCAGCATGATCAGTAATGACTGTGAACTCAATGCCCTCCAGGTAGTGTCGCCATTTCTCAACCGCCCAGACCACCGCTAGACACTCCTTCTCCGATGTAGAATAATTACGCTCTGGACCTCTGAGTCCCCTAGAAGCATACGCAATCACCTTCTCCCCCTCCTCGGAGTTTTGTGTCAGGATAGCTCCGAGACCCACCTCGCTGGCATCCGTTAACACCTGAAAAGGTAGGGCAGGATTGGGTTGCATGAGGACAGGAGGCGTTCTTAAAGCGTCCTTCAAGGCATCCATGCTTGCCTGGCATTCGGAGGTCCAATTCCATTCCACTCCTTTTCTCTTGAGTTGATTCAATGGCATCGCAATGTCAGCGAAGCGTGGAATAAATTTATGGTACCAACCGGCTAAGCCAAGGAACCGTTGAAGAGCTTTTATATCTTTGGGTACAGGAAAGTCTGTCACAGCCTGGGTTTTTGCTGGATCCACTTCAACACCATTCTTTGACACAATATGTCCCAGAAACTTCAGTTCTTGCTTGAAGAAATGGCATTTTTTCATGTTTAAGCTTAAATTGGCACCCTGTAACCGTTGAAACACAGAGACCAGATCATGGAGATGTTCGTCGCGAGAGCTGGAGTACACAATAATATCATCAATGTAAACAAAACATATCTTTCCTCTTAGCTCTCCCAAGACCCTCTCCATAAGCCGTTGGAATGAGGCTGCCGAATTTCGAAGACCAAAGGGCATGGCTTTGAATTGAAATAAGCCAAGAGAGGTTATGAAAGCAGTTTTTGATTTGCTCTCTTCTGCCATGGCCAATTGCCAGTAGCCCGATTTCAAGTCCAAGGAGCTGAACCATGAAGCACCCTCCATTGACTCCAGAATGTCGTGTATGATTGGCATTGGGTAAGCATCTGGTAAAGTTTTTGCATTGATCTTTCTGTAATCAACACAGAATCTGTATGATCCATCGGGCTTGTTAACCAAGACTACTGGGGAGGAGTAGGCTGACTGGGATGGCTCAATGATGTTGTCTGCCAGCATTTGTTCAACGTGTTCTTCAATTACTTTCTTTTTCATGGGTGAAACCCGATAAGCCTTAGTACGCACTGGAACTTCATCCTGAAGAAAGATGGTGTGTTTCTCCACATCTGTCCTTCCCAGTTTACCTGAGGTTACAGAGGGCCAGTCCTTCCTGAGCTGATCCAGTCCTTCTGGCCAGTCGGAGTCATAGTTGATCACATGATCCGTCAAGCTGGTAGAAACCCAACATGGTGGCAACTCTCCTGGAGTTAAGGCATAATAGAGGGCTACCTCCTTATCATTGGATGGCTTTGTCTTGCTCCGCCCAGCTATGCCCATTGGTTGCTGTAAGAAGGAATGGTAGGAGTAGCCTCTATCCGTCTTCCAACCATAGCTGTTCTTTGCAACGTTAAGAGTAACCCCTGTTGTGGACAGGAAATCCAGTCCCACAATAATAGGAAAGGCTAGATGACGATCCTCCATAACGTGGACTTCGATTGCCCATTGCTGCTCATGCCACTGAAGACAAATGCTCTTCTTCCCTAGAGCCTGATGAACTGTTCCGTCAGCCATTACAAATCGCTGCCACTCTGCAGGCATAAAAACTTCATTGGATGACGCCACCTGCTGCCACAGGCTTTCCTTCATCAATGTGAAAGTGCTTCCCGTGTCCACCACTGCTTCTCCCTGCCAGCCTCTGATGGAAATGGGCACCAGCAGGAGGCTCTGTTGACTCTTAGCCGTCTGATGTTGCAGTACACTGACTTCAGCTGTGTGTCGGGTATGTTTCTTCTCTGATGTCTTCTTTCCTTGTTTATCAGATGTTGCATTTACCTTCTGCCAGTACTCTTTAGCCCCAGCACAGTCTTTCTCTACCATTGAGCCGACCCTGACCAGCTCTGTCACTGTGTTTACTGTTCCTCTCAGGCACCCCGCCACTTTTGGATTGATGTTATTCAATATACGCCTTACTATCTCATCTTCTGCCATGTCCTTTTTCCATTTTAGACATAGGGCCTGATAGTCATAGGCAAAGTCCCTGAGGCATTGATCCGGCCTCTGGACCATGGATCTCAGCTTCTCTTCTACTTCGCTTAAATAATCCGTAGATAAGAAAGCAGTCATAAATGTTTCTTTGAAGGATGGCCAATCATGGACTTGCCCTTTTGTGGCCTTCCACCAGCTAAGTGCTGGGCCTTTTAAAACCGATGACAAAGTCCCCAGTAGCTCAGGGTTGGATAGGGGTCTCAATTCCAGAAAATTCTCACATTGCTCTACAAAGTACAAAACATCTGAGGACTCTGTGCTGGGGCCGAACATGGGAAAATCCAGCTTCACTGGCGGTTTAGGGTAATAGGTTGGTGCACCAGACAGACAAGGTGAGGCAGGAGTAAGAGGAGGAGCTATTGGGCTTAGGTCAGTAGCAACAGCTATTGTTCTTTGTGTACAAGGAGTACTAGTTAACCTTATTTTGCTAACTTGTTTTTTCCACTGTACATCTCTCCTTAAAAGACAGTTATAGATTTCCCTGTCCAATTTACTTAGGCTATCCATTAGCCCTTGCTCTATGGTAGCTAGTCTGCTATCCACATATTGCCTAAAACTCTCCTCTCTGTTTACGGCACTTAATGTGGAATCTCTAAAATCAGACTCCAACTTAGCCACCTTTTGTTGTACAGCAGCTAAATTGTTAACCATTTCCTCATACTGAATGTTATTCATTATGTCTTCTTCTCTACTAGTGACTACAAGAGGTTCACCACCAGCTCTATTTCGATCCCCACTATTAGATGGACCACCATTTTGATCAGTAACATCACCCACAGTATCCTCATTGACATTATCAGCATTTGTAACCCCATCACCAACAGCATTTGCATTTCTCTGATTATCATGTACAGCATCATCATCATCATCATCATCATCATCATTATCACTTATATACATTGAACTCAATAAAGATGTTATTTCTGCTGTGTTAACTCTTCTTGTAACAAAGGGACCAGCTGTGAAATCTGGATCACCAACGACTGGCCTATGCCTAACAGGCATAGGGGTGTCTGCTGAACGTACCGACTGCTCTCTTTGCGACATAGCCGTGCTTGACGGAAACAAACAAATTAAACAAACAAATGTAGCCTATTTCAGATCCCCGTACGGGCCACCATATGTAACAATCTGCACTAAATAATAGTGTTTTAGTTAACAATCGCTACGGGTATTATCTGAATATACTTTTTAATTAACCGCAAGCACAAAAACACACAATGCATAAGCTTATCTCGTAAGCACAAATACACACAGTACACGCACCCAGCTCAGTTGATCCCACATATATTTACAAATTATCCCTCTCCCAATATATAAATGTGTCTCCCCAAATCACCATAAAGTCCGATAAAGTCCCACCAGTCTCACAAACACGCGATCGCGAACCCCGACGTTTCTTCAGTGTCACCCGATAATCCCAAAACAGTCCGACACGCGTCTTCAGTGAACACTCATTAATTCCTCGCAATACAAGAAAACAAAACAGTCTCACAGCTTCCGTTGAGTCTCGGCCGAGATATTCCTTGTCGCTGAGGCGTTGTGGTCAGAGCTAGAACCACCTTGACAGAGAGTTTCTTCGTTCCTCCAAACGCGCGCCGCTTCCACATTTCAAAAGCTCCCTCTTCACTCTTCCGCGTTCCCATCAACCTCTCACATCAATCAGCTGACTCGTTCCCCTACTACGTCAGCCCCCCCGCTGATTTCACACTGGATAATCTTCACTTATTCAGGCATACATACAGGTAAACACACATTTTTAAAGGCTTATTATAAAACGGAGCTACCCTAGTTCATACAAAGGAAAATCTTGTTAGCCTCGTCACTCTTCTTATTTTCTACGACTGGCTAACAAGAAAATGCTTATGTGGCAGTGTCACATTATCAACAAACAACCACTATCTTACTAGCAGTGTTAGTATGCAGTCACCAGCAAACTATGTAGCACACTTAGCAAGTATGCCTAGCCATCAGTTATGTTCATACATGATACTGTCGTAAGCTTCAAAATACCAGGGTGCCATACTATAAATGGCGAAAAAAGAAGGGTGTATCAACCGTACACTATCCAGATAGTGTTTCACGTTCTATCCTACAATTTGTTACAAAACAAAAGAGCCAGAGCCTTTTGGTGGAGCTCAGAATGGAAAATGAACAGTGAAAAGTTTGGAGTCAGTATACCTCACTTGTAAGTTGCTTTGGATGGAAATGTCTGCCAAATGAATAAATGTAAATACAACAGTCTTTGATGCAACCATTGGTATTTATTGAATATCAGATTGGTTTTCAGTCATTTTTATGTATTATGCTAGCATCAATCATTGTATATACTGTCACGTGTTAACTTGGCAGTTAGCTGTAGTGTTACATAGTATCTACTTAGCCTAGCTACTGTAGCTAAGTTTGTTAACATAGAATTATAATGCAGAAATATGTTAATAATTGATGCATACTGTGTACATGTGTGCTTATTGATATGCACTAAGATTCAGTACTATACAGAAGGCTAGTATTCGGAATGCTGGTGTGTGATTTGGGACATGGCCATTAAGTTCACCCCTCCTCCGTTTGCATAACCACCAGCACACATACTTATGTGAGTACACATGAGCTGGCATTTGCAGTAATGGTAACAAAAGACACTGCTCCAATGGACAGATCTGGGATGCAGTGACTTCTAGATGACCTCTAGATGCAGCTCAGGGCACACATCAGAAAGCAGACCAACTGAAACTTGGGTTGCAAAGTAAACAGCATTACATCCATACAAGTGCAATTTTATTAATATCATTTTGTTTCTGTTTTGCTGTGATTAAAACCGCATAGCTTAGACTGTCATAATGTAGCTCTTCATGGCAATAGCATCACAACAATATTCAGTCCAGTTAATCATATGTATATATACATATATATACATATATATACAAGAGATAAACCATGATGAAAACAAACATGGTTTTAAATGATCTTGTCTTTAATACTGCACACTTATCAGTGATACTGGTTCTGTTGAAATAGATGTTCCAAGTTCCAAGAGACATAGAATATAGCTTTGAGCAGCTTTGTCTGAGGAGTTGGTCTGGAGTCTTTTTCATGGCCTCTTGGCTCAAACAGGACTTTACAAAGGGGCTAATCTACTCTCTTAGGCCCCTGAGGAAAACCTGAATCATCTGGAGTTAGTGTAATGGTTTTGATGAACCAAGCTTAAGAGCTAACATTCCATATCTGGCCCACCTGTTCCCTTTAATCATTTATGGAATGCAATATGACTCAGACAGAATACAGATTGAATATTGAAAACATTAGCCTTCTCTTTGAATAGAGTCACTATCAGGAAACGGCTTGAGAATTTACATTGCTGCTTAAGCGGAGTAATCTCTCCGCTCTGTAAGGGCTTATCCTTTTGATCCAGCAAAGGGGGCAGATCTGATTGACATCTGCATAATGAAGGCTTGCGTAACTTGGCATTTCCACCTTGACAAACAGCACAATGAATCCAGGGATTTAATTGAAGACGTGATCCTTCATGTCACTGTTCCTATGCCAAGAGCACACCCCCTGGTGTTTGCTGCATAAGTTTGTTGAAATTACACTTGAAGGTAAGGTCAGTTTCATATACTTTACATGGAACTGAAAACTCCTCCAATGCTGACACACACATGTACACACACACACACACACACACATACACAAAACCACAGGTTTTGTTAAAGAGGATGTTTAACAAAGAATCTTGAGAATGTTTTTTTTGTCTGAAACCTGCAGAATTATTAGATTATGTGTAACCAAGCATATAACTCTTCCCAAGGCCCTTTATCTGATTTATGCTTTCCATATCCTTGTCAAAACTAACACTTTTCTTCTTCAGTATGTTGAAAAGTAATCTTAAGATTCAGTAAATCATAACAGTGAGATCATGTGTTAGTAGTTTTAATCAGGGAATGATTCTAAGTTTCTTTCAAATCAATCAACAGGGTAACTGTACGTCAAGCACAGGATGGCAAGGTTATCCCTTACCTTACATGCGGTGAAGAGACATATCCTCTTCACTTCACTTTCACTTTTGCCTGTGGCCCATAGAATGACCTAGGCCGTCTACGAGAGTTCTCCAGGCATCTCGATCCTGAGGGCACCAGCTGCCCCCAGGTGAGTCCCATTCTCTTGGTATCTGCCTCCCGATCGCGTCGCCAGTTGTTCCTTGGCCAGCCTCTTTTCCTTTTCCCCTGTGGGTTCCAGGTGAGAGCTTGCCTTGCTATGCTGGATGAGGATCTGCGGAGGGTGTGCCCAATCCATCCCCAGCGCCTTTGGAGGATCTCTTCATTTACAGGCTGCTGTCCTGTTCGCTGCCACAGGTTTTGGTTACTGATGGTGTTGGGCCAGCGGATCCAAAGGATCCTTCTGAGGCAGATGTTGTGATGAACGTCTGGATTCTGTTCATGGTTGTTACAGTGGTTCTCCAGGTCTCGGCTCCATAGAGTAGCAGAGGCTTCATGATGGCGTTAAAGATCCTTATCTTGATCCTTATCCTTATCTTGTTGGTGGTCAGGTTCATGGAGCCCCAGATGTTGTTCAACTGATGGAAAGCTGACCCCGCTTTGCCTCTCCGGACTCTTACGTCGGCGTATGTCCTGCCCTGCTTGTCCATGATGCTGCCAAGGTAAGTGAAGCTCTCCACCTCATCTAGTGCTTCACCTTCCAGTGTGATGGGGGTTGCATCAGCTGTGTTGACCTTTAGGACCTTACTTTTCCCTCTGTGGACGTTGAGGCCTAGGCGTGCAGAGTTGTCTGTGACGGTGCAAGTCTTCTCCTGCATCTGTTGCTGGGCGTGGGAGAGAAGGGCCAGGTCATCAGCAAAGTCGAGGTCGTCCAGCTGTGTCCAGAGGGTCCACTGGATGCCATTTTGCTTCTGGGCTGTGGACGTCTTCATAATCCAGTCAATGACCAGCAGGAACAAGAAGGGTGACAGCAAGCATCCTTGCCTCACTCGTGTCGGCACTTGGAAGGCGTTGGTGGATTGTCAGCCATTGACCACCCTACAAGTCATCCCTTTGTGAGTGTTCCTGATGACTTTGGTGATCTTTTCCGGCACCCCATAGTTTCTCAGCAACTTTCAGAGAGTCTGCCTGTCCACGCTGTCGAATGCCTTCTCGTAGTCAATGAAGTTGATGTACAGGGGTGAGTTCCACTCCAGCAACTGCTCCAGGATGATGTGCAGCGGTGCGATCTGGTCGATGCAGGATCCATCCTTGCGGAAACCAGCCTGCTGGTCTTGGAGCTGGGGATCAACAGCATCTTTCATCCTATTCAGGAGGACTCAGTTGAAGACCTTGCCTGGGATTGGCAGAAGTGTTATCTGTCAGTACTTCGGCCCCCTAGCTGTTGTTTTGGTGTTCTCCCTGTCTGTCAATGTGGTCCATGTGCTTTTGTTTACTGTTTTCCTTGTGTTCCATCCCTGCCCTGCTGTCCCCCTGTCTCCACCCACCTGATTACCTGATCTCCTCCACCTGCCTGCCTGCCCATCTGCATCCCATCTCCTTGTCACCTCAGCCCTATATCTACCCTGTTTGTCTCTGTCTTGTTGCCAGTTCGTTGCACTGTTTTGTGCCTGTCTCATTCCCACCTGTTATTCTGTTCTGAGTTTCCTGTGCTGATCTGGCCTATTCCTCGACTTCGTCTCTGCCTGCAGTTTTGCTCTGATTGCCTGATCTGCCTGTCTGCCCGGTTTAACCCTGCTTGTTCCTGTTTTTTGACCCCAGCTTTGCCTTCAGACTGCCTGCCTGGTTTTGACCCTGCCCGTTCTGCCATTACGCTTTTGTCCTATGACTCCAATAAAACCGCCTGGAATCTGAGCACTCATGATCTGCGTTTGAGTCCGTGCCTGAGCCCTGTCAGTTATCCCTCTGTAGTTGGAACAGGAGCTGAGATCGCCTTTCTTTGGGAGCTTTATGAGGTAGCCCTCCGTCCACTCTGACGGGACGTTCTCCTCTTCCCAGATATTGCTAAAAAGGGGGTAGAGCATCTCGGCACTGGTCTCATGATCTCTCATCGTCAGCCTTTAGCGCCTCTGCCGGGATGCTGTTGGGTCCTGCAGCCTTGCTGTTCCTCAGCTGCTTGACAGAATTCACAGAAGAATTCACAGGCCCAGAGAAAGTCTTCCTGCCATCACCCTCACCCCTAAGAGGCCTGTGCCCATCCACCGTTGTGGCTGAGAAAGAGTATAGCTAAACAGGGTAATACATTGAAAAAAACACACCCAAAAATGTGCACTGGGTTTGCCCATTTTCTCCAGACCTTTCCTCTGCTTGCTATAAAGGCTCGTTGTAATATTGGGGAGCCGATCATAAATCATGGTGTCTGGTCTGTGATACAATTTGAGTGACACTGGCTGAGCTGCTGAGATTTGGAGAGACACTCTTGAGGACACAGAGAGCACTGTTACTCATCACCTGGACACACACCAGTCTGTGGGCGAGAGGTGTGAATCTGGTCCGGAGGGTGAAATACATTTGTGTAAGGTGGGGCTTAGATATGAAGAATGGGTGTGTGTGTGTGTGGGGGGGGGGGGGGGGTATTAACTTTGTTTGGAATGTCATGTAGAGGTGTGCAAGGTAGGGGTTTCCCACATTAAGGGCCAGTAACCTCCTCCTTACCTTTGTATATTAGGACCTTTGTGTATATCAGGATGTTGTCCACCCTTAACACTTTAAAAGGGAATCGATCAGTTTAATCAGCACTTTAAAGTTCTCCCCAGTCACTTTAGGCTCTGCCAGCATGACCTGGGATGTGTGAGTGTGTATGTGTATGTAAGTGTGTGTGTGTGTGTGTGTGGGGGGGGGGGGATAGAAAAGGAGTGAAGAGGAGAGGATATGATTCTACTAATTGACTTCACATAATTCACTGTAATATTAAGATTACACGCACAAGACTATAACAACCATCTGGGACTATGCTGGAGGGTGTCCTGGCATACTTTTCCAAGAACTTTGTGGAACTCAAAGTTCTCAGCTGAGCAGCGTGAATGGTGTTTCTCCCGATGACTGTTGGATGGAGTGGCCTTCGCTTCCACATCAGGCTGTATTAGTGTGGCTTGTTCTGAAAGGTCATGCTGTATGGGTACAGCCATTTCCTTCAGGTCTGGAAGAGGTGAAAAGGCTTCTGCCTCCATCTGAAACACTAGCCCCTGCCATTCCAGCTGTATCTGAGCTGTTAAGATGATGATATTAATTCCTCCAAATATGGGCAGGGCAAATGTCACAGTAACAGCAACCTGCTGTCAAAGTTCAGAGATGACACAATATCACTGTGTGACCTGAGATAGAAAACTTCATGGGCCTTGACAATAAACTTAAATCAGACAAAAGTCACGATTTTTCAATTCAAGGACTTGAATTCAACAAAAAACACATTCCACATTCTCATCAAAAGTGGGGGTGCTTTTAGGTAGTCGGTTTACACATTTTGTCATCATTCCGTGCACTTTAGTCAAGCTAAACTACAACTACCTCATTTCACTTGACATCAGGTCATGCTCTAATGAGGATTTTTAATTACAAGATTGACGCTACTTGTTCTGTTAACATTGCAAATTGTTCCTTTGATTAGTTGAATTCATACATTATTGATAGTGCTTTAATTGTCTAAAGCTTGCTAACTAATGGCCACACCCAAAAGATATGCATTGGAAATGTGCTTCACAACCAAAGCACTATCATTCAAAGGGCTACGACATACAGCTTCAGTGCTCACACCCCAGCTAAAAAGAATCTACTGACAAGCACCTTCAGTGCTCTAAGAATTAAGCACACATACTTAGGTAGGATTCCACTGCTAACGGTCATGCTGTGTTCTTCTCCCCTGGGTGTATTAACCAGTTTTAACAGACTTTAAACGTGCATATCACCACCTGTGGGGATGGAGTGTAGATCACAGCATGCTGCCCAGTAAAGCTTCTCTTGGTTATAAAACGATGTTAACTCCATTTTTTAAAAAAGTTGTGGGGGATAAATAGTCTTTATGAAAGTAAGAAAGTCAGGCCTTCACAGTGATATTCTTTCCACCATGCAAATCCCCTTCCAATCAGTTATCTTGTCACATGTGGATGCTGCATCCACAAATTTCCAATGTATTTCCTCTGACATCACTGTGGGACAGTTGTAATACACAATCTGGAGCTCACACTTTATTTGCTGGCAGGGAAAGGTTTACCATATAGGTGAAGTGGGGGAAAAATATTTCCATGTGCCTGCAAAATCAAGTCTAGAACACTTGGCGAATTCATAAAGAATATTACCTAAAGGTATAAAAATACATTTGTACACATTATGCACATTCTATACATTGTTATTCAACACACATGCCGAGAAATCTCCCAGGAGTCTATAAGTGTGCTAGCCAAATATGTATACACAACACAGACCAAATTAGAATCTTTATACGCTGTATGTTGTTAGTGGCATAGCAGTACTATTGCCTGGAGTTATAACTAGTGTACTGTTATAATAGTATTGTATCCTTTTCAAAGTGAGCTAAATATAATTGCAAATGACTAGCAAGTAAAATTTATCCTGTTAATGAATTCAACAATTCCAAGACACCTTTAATGACTACATTTTAGCCACTGAATTGTTTTTTTTTTTGGTATAAATTTCACTGCTAGTAAATACTTGTGGTGTTTTTTTTTTCACTATTTCACAGTTTTTCAGAGCACAGAAAATTAGTTAAGCTCACCAGCTGTATTAATTAGAAAATGTGTAACTCAGGACAAGGTCATTCAGAGAAGCGTTTTGGTCACTGCAGGAATGCTGTGCTCCGTGTTCAGACAATTTACATTGCAAAAATGCTGATTGATGGATTGATTACTTGATTTATTTATTGATTGACTGACTGATTGTCCATCATACAGCTTGCTTTAAGCCCAAAATGAAAGCCTTCAGAGGTTAAGAAGTTTTTTTTTTTGGTTAGTGCATTTAGTGCACAGTGGATTGGTGCACAGTGTCCCCTTTCATAAGGGGTAACATCCCTTGGGGTTTCCTCTACTCTTTATGTCTTTGCTTCCATCCATTTGGGTCCCATGGAGCCCTCTGGTTGGTGCAACCCACTGCCAAATCATGGCTGGCACATTGTGACATGCGCCACCCTGGAGTTTTCCAGAAAAAAATAAATGGACTGAATTTCTCTTCCATTACAAATGATTGCACTGAAAGTAACTTTGGAAAGGGCATCAAAACAAACAGACATCTTACACTCTTCTGAATCTTCCTCTGTGTTGACTCAGAAGAATGGTAATGAGGTCCTGTCTGTTGTAGATAAGGCTTCCTACTATTCAGTTGTCAGTTGAGACTAATTTGTTGATACCCATGATACCCCTATTACAGCTGTCTAAAAGTAATTTTATTATGACAGATTTTCTTGTTTGTTTCTGTATTGCTAAAACGCCTATCTCTCAAATATGAGCAGACATTACTACCTGTACTCATGTGTAGTCTTATTGTCTTATTATTACTACATATTTTATGTCTTATAATCAGTTATTGAATAATGTGGAGATGTGAAATTTTAATGCAATGCTTTTACATATTACCGCAATGCTCTGATTTAGAACCATCCAAGACAAACTATAAATGGAAAGCTTGACTCTGTATTATTACATGACAGTATTACTCTGTGCTAAGATTAGCTGTGTGTCAGTATTGTAGCAGCTGCTATTGTCTAGACAGAAATGGCTTTGTAATACCATTTTGATGTGACATCAGCTCCAGTGGTACAATAACACTAGGGGCTATTGGGTTAATAGTAGACGTCAGGAAGGAGCATTTAACACTACAATTAGTATTCCAGTTGCTCCATTCATTAATGAATGACAACACAGGCAATGATTCATTAATGAATGAGAACACAGGCAATGACACTTGCATGATAAGTGAACAGCAGGCTATCCCATGATGCCATGTTGTGGTATTGCCTGTGCTCCTTTTTCCAGAAATCACAGCATTAAAAGCAGAAGGCTTTTGGCAGATGTCCTTTACTCAACTTTGGCAAAGGCAAGGTATCTGCAGCTACTCTACCTTAAAGGAAGGGGAGCCACAAATGGCAATGAAATGAATATCAGACAATAAGATGGCCATTTCCATGGGTCACACGGAGGGTGGGCATATTCCAGGGGCTATTAAAGAAGGGCAGAATGCACTGTTTGAAACTGAGTGAAACCCCACCTGTCTACACTAGGGGGCCCCTGTGTAAGTATACAGGCAGCAGCCATGCTGGTGGTCAGGCAGAATGCACTCATTTCAATCAAGATGTGGTCCATTTATGTGTGCCTAGGATTACACTAGCTCAGCTGGTTTGGCCTGGGTCGACCTGGATTTACCATCTTGCCCACAGACTGTTTAAGGAATATTGAAAGGCAATATCTGTGTTGATAGCTGCAGAGAAAATAAGCTGTTACACACTGCAGCTTGTAAGATCTGGCCTTTGAGAGCAGAAGAAATAGCTCCTCTTTAAAGAGCCACTCTAGTTACACAAGTGCACACCTGTCCGACTGTCTAATACGCACTACCACTGTTCAATATCGATCCTGATAGGCTCTGATGTGCTGGACAGGCTGGGACAACCTGGCCATCCGTGCCAATGGTACAGAGCAAAATTATCCCTAAAATTAAACTAAAAAATAAAAGTCATATAATAAATAAATAAATATGTCAGATAAATTCCTGAACTTAATCCATGGGTAAATAAATACACACAATCATCCAAACAAATGCAATCTGTAATTCAAATCACAGTTAGACAAAGATGTCCATAGTTCAGATAGTACAATGATGCTGTAGGAATGCCAAGAAGAATTTTCATATAACTAGCAAAAACAAGAACCCTGTTTTAGTAACGACAATCACAGTAAGGGTTATCTTTAAAAAAAAAAAACACTTTGAAATTGAGTGTTTTTTGGTGTACTGTATTTTTTAGTGAATATTTCTGATGGCACTGCCTCCCTTGTGTTCTTTATTCACGATAACCCCAACCTTACACCTTTCTAATAATCCAAACGTTTCCATCAATGCTCTCTACAGGGCATATTGTCCTCGCAACTGAACTGTGAGAAAAATGCAGAATTATTTAATCTGTTATCACTTCATTCACTTCTGCCATTACAGCAGGCACCCATTGGATAAATGGGTGCCTGCTGTAATGAAGAAAGGTCTGACTGAGTGATCACAGGGCACACAGATGAACTCTGTCGGTGAGGGGATCTGTGCCCCATTTAGCCTCTCTCAGGATTCAATGCTGTTAGAGAGAAAAGGCAGCCCTCTATCTCAACCCCTAGTCATCGACAGAAAGCTCTTACTAAGTCCACATAGATGGGACGATGTTTTCTACTCATCATGAATTCATCTTTTAGTTTCTTTCCTTGTAAACTGACAGTCTGCATCACTGGTGTCTCATACTCATTGACATATTAATGTAAGGTTTTGTCATAATCATTGACATATTAATGTAAGTTTTTTTTACAGCTTATAACCAGGTCCTACATATATAAAACTGATTGACCTGCTTCCTTAACTAGCCCAGCCAGATATTTACATTAGCTAGCAATGCATGTAGGCCTTGAGTTGGCTAGCTAGTGTTTTAGCTAGTTAGCTAGAGAACTAGCTGGCTGAAACTAGGCTGACTTGTGAACTGACTTGTTTTCTTGCATATTAGCTTGCTAATAGGACATCTGTCTGCCTAGCTAATGTGTTAGCTAGCGAGGTAGAACTTGCTGAAAGCAGAACTAGTTAACTAGATAAGAGGCTAGTTAGCTAGCTGGCGAGTATGCAGCCTTTTTTGTACCAGGCACAATACTGCAGGTTACATCTGAGCATGAACAGTAAGTGTATTTAACCCTGAATGGCCAAACAAGACAATGTTCTTGTTAAAGTGTAATGATATATTGCCATATTAGCATTATCAGTAATCTAGCTACCCAACAAAGATGGTGTCATTCGTTTTCTACCAAGGTCTGAAAGTGATTTGTAAATGGCTACAGTGAGCAGATGTTTGAGTATCCGCAGAGATACATGGTGAGATAAATAAAACAGTGCATATCTTTGGTGATGCAAAAGGGGATGGAAAATTAAGAAGATAATAAGGAAGGTACATAAAGTAGGGAAAATGGTCACATATATGCGTGTGCACCTGTGTTAGGAAAAATGCTTTGCTATTGAAAAGCATTAATAATAATAAATGGTAATAATAAACCATTTGTAGGAGATGGGTAACTCTAGAAATGTCTGTACTCAACCCATTGGAATGTAAATGAATGTGACTGGGTCAGAGAGGACTGATAGATCTGCATGACAAAGCTGGAGACTCCAGTAATGGGATGGCTGCTTTCTCACCTGGTGAAGTGTCAGTTGATGACAGGAATCCCTCCCATCTCTCACACTTTCTGCTCCTTTCATTCAGTGCTGGCTCCCTCATAACGATCTGCTACTGTCAAGACTGGACTGAAGGAGTTTATTAGTGCAGTCAGATTGGCCATCTTTCAGCCCATACACTGAAACCTCTCACTGCCTCTACATAAGAAAGTTTACAGCCAAAGAATCATAATAATGCATTTTACAACACAAGCTGTATAGTTTAAATTGCCTGCTGCAAAACTAGAGCAAATCAGATGTAATGCAAGTAACATGGAAGTCATGACAAATTCATCGGGGAAAAGGGGATAAACCACCCCATCCGTGGTTTAAGATGTACTGTAGCATTTTATCTTTGGTAGAATGTTGTGACCATGTCTTTAGGAGCATTTCCCTTCATATTCTGTGTGTATATGGTGCATAATTTGCAAGTATGTTGGCAGTCACACATCCTCCTGACTGTATTTTCCCTCCTCTTAGAACTCCGCCCTAGTCTGGTGTAAGGAAAACCAAGGCGCAATTCCGATCTTCGCAGAAAAGACTTCTTTATTTACAGGAACGGCAGTTGTCAGAAATACGTGAAAACGCACTCTGGGTTCAGCGGAGTCGATCTGAACCCCGAGCACTCAGCGAAAGCATTCTTTATTCTGATACAGAGCTTTGATCAGGATCGACAATAATTAGCATACAGGTGGTGAAATACAGGAGGTCTGGTAATTACATTATCTTCCTTAGCAAGAACAGTTCTCAATCACCCCAGTTCTCAATCACCCATCACTGGTTTCTTTAGAAATACCAATTACTGCAATGGCCAGCTACGGCCAAAGTGACAATTGAAGTCTGTGAGCAGAACTGTGGCTACAATAAGGCCATCTAGACAAATGAATACAGGTATTAGCATACCTTAAGTGAGAGGATCTGTGCTATCTTATGCTGCACTGAGTGAGTTGGTTTAGGGATCTGGACCAAAATCTTACACTGGGTTTCAGGCACACTCCCACTACGCTGTCCTTCCGTCTCAACAAGCACAAGGCCTATGGGGGACCAGGCTCCGTGGGACCAGCCAAAGAGTCCAGCTCTAGATGTTTGAATAAAGATGCACTTGGCTGAGAAAGTTCTGTATCCCTGGAAGACCTGACAGAAGCCACAGCTGAGGAATCTGAAAGGTGATGTGAGAATAGTAGGCAATGTGCCTCTACCAGGGCTGGATTACTGAACAGGCCTACCGGGCCCAGGGGCCCAAGGGCTCAGTGGGCCCCGAAGCCAGAGCCTGTGTGTGAAGTCGCTGTGTAACTTTGCATTTCTTGTCGCATAGTCAAAGGGCTTAATCATTCATGTCAATAAGAGAGCCCCAATAGTTCTACTGAAAAACTGAAGTAATAGCCTAAACATTCATTTTGAAGATGTCACAAGAAAAAAACATCATGAGACCTTTTAAGTGAGTGATTATCCCTTCAGTTTATCTATAGGACTTTAAAGGGGCTGAGTACTCCATGCAATATGGGCCCTTCAACTCTGTGGGGAGAAATCAAAAAAGCAAGTGCAAAACAACAGCATTAGAAGCTCTGGCTAAGGGGCCTTTCAGGGGTGGTCATGGACAAGGACAAGGTGGCACTTCTGTAATGTCGTGGTTCATGAAGACCCCATTATGTTGTTATCCACCCCTGATCTGTCTGAATGGGGCCCCTCAGTCATATAACATGGGCCTGCAGACCAATCTACAAATGTATGGCCATACAACAGTAGATTTTTTACAGGGCAGGGTGGGTTATTTGAGGTGCTGCCTGTTGAAGAATGCTTTTTGAAATATTATGCATGCCAGATAACCTACAGTAACTGATTTTTTTATTATTATTATTTATTTTTGTGATGTATCACTTTATTTTTTATTTTATTTTACCAGGAAGTCATTGAGATGAAAAAATCTGTTTTACGAGAGAGACCTGTCCAAGATAGCAGCTGTACAAACTCACAATATGTTTAAAATACAACATATACAACATAAAATACGACATATACAACATAATATACAAAAATCCACCACAAAAAACAGCTATTTAACTCAGTATATACTCAGTGGCCTCTCAAGAAAAACAACCACATGTCTCATTCACCACATTCTTTATGATGCCTTTAAATTTATGAATGGATATAAATGTATCTAATTTTAAATCTTTCTTACTATGTCCAAGGTGCATAGTAAGAAAATGCAGTTTTTCCCAGATCTGTCAAAACCTAGGGTACATTAAAAAGCAACCACCTGGGGGAGCGTAGCTGGTAACTACCTGAGCTGAGGCAGAGAAGGGTACAGAAGTGAGCTGCAAGTTTACCCAGTATTGCTTTATAGATAAAAATAAACCAGTGCTGTTGTCTGCGAGTGGTCAGTGAGTAAGAAACTTTGCATTTGTAATAAAACGTATCGATGCATGGTACACTGAATCAAGGTTCCGTAAAATGGAGGAGGCTACATGCATATAAAGTAGTCCCCCCTTATCCGCGGGGGATATGTTCCAAGACCCCCAGCAGATGCCTGAAACTGCAGATAGTACCGAACCCTATATATACAGTACTAAGTGACTAATGGGCAGGTAGCATGGATACGCTGGACAAAGGAATGATTCACGTCCCGGGCGGGACGGCGCGAGATTTCATAAGAACATAAGAACATATGATGACAAGAACAGGCCATTCGACCCAACTAAGCTCGCCATTTCTTAATTAAAGAGTATCCAAAACTGCATCAAGTCTAGACTTGAACACAGCAAGGGTCTCTGCCTCAACTACATGACCTGGCAACCTATTCTATGTATTGATAACTCTTTGTGTAAAATAATATTTCCTTATATCAGTGCGGAACTTACTCTTAACTAGTTTCCATTTATGTCCTCTTGTTTTACAGACTGAACTCACCCTAAAGAATCTATTATAGTTAACCTTATTGATTCCTTTTATAAATTTAAATACCTCAAATAAATCACCCCTAAGCCTCCTCTCGCTTAGTCTAAATAGGTTAAGTAACTTGAGTCTTTCCTCATAGCTTTTATATTTCGTGCCAGGAACTAATTTAGTTGCCCTTCTTTGAACCTTTTCTAGAGCTTCAGTATCTTTTTTATAGTGCGGTGCCCAGAACTGCACACAGTATTCCAGGTGCGGTCTGACTCATTGTGGAACTGTACACATCCTGTCCCCGTACTGTCGCTGTACCTACTGTATGCACTTTTGTAAGTCGCTTTGGATAAAAGCGTCTGCTAAATAAATAAATGTAAATGTAAATGTAAAGCATTGTATAATTTCAATATAACCTCTTTAGATTTATACTCAATACTTTTGGCTATATATCCCAGCATCCTGTTGGCCTTTTTTACTGCTACAGCACACTGCCTAGATCCTGTTAAGCTTGGGTCAACCATTACTCCCAAGACCTTTGCAAATTGAGCACATTCTAGTTTTTTTCCACCCATGAAGTAGTCTTGTCTAAGGTTCTTATTTCCCACATGCAAAACTTTACATTTATCTAAATTGAATGTCATCTGTCAGGTATCTGCCCACTTTTGGATGCTGTTTAGGTCTTTCTGTATTACCTTAGTTGATTCTATACTGTTGGCTAGACCCCCTAGTTTTGTGTCATCTGCAAATTTTACTATTTTACTACTAACCTCTGCATCAAGATCATTTATGTATATAAGAAATAGCAAAGGCCCCAACACCGATCCCTGCGGGACTCCACTTCGTACAGGACCCTGCTCTGATATAATTCCTCCCACAGTTACAGTCTGCTTTCTATTAGACAACCGAGACTTAGACTTCGAACCCACTCGGTGATAGCTCCTGTAATTCCTGCAGATGTCATTTTCAATATGAGTCTCTCGTGCAGAACTTTGTCAAATGCCTTTTGAAAGTCCAAATAGATAATATCATAAGCTTGGTTTGAGTCCAGACATGCTGTAGCTTCCTCAAAGAAGTCCAGGAGGTTTGTTAAGCACGACCTCCCTCTGCGAAAACCGTGTTGGCTATCATTTAGAGCACCATTTCGTTCCAGGAATAATTCCAAATTATCCCTAATGATGGATTCCAGTATTTTGCATGCGATACAAGTTAAGATGACAGGCCTATAATTTCCTGGTTCAGTCCGGTCTCCTTTCTTGTAGATAGATACTACACTGCCATGTTTCCAGTCATCTGATATTTCTCCAGTTTTAAGGGATTGCTTAAAAATAACTGTCAGAGGCTTGTAAACCACCTCTGCTAGTTCTCTGAGAACTCTTGGATATATTCCATCAGGGCCTGCTGCCTTATTTGTTTTAAGTTTTTGAAGTTTATCTAGTACTTCTGCATCATTTAAATCAATTTCCTCTATAAGTCTCTGAGAACTGACTGCACCTCAAGGCATATGCAAAAACACTTCACTAGTGAAACTCTCCACAAAGTAACTGTTTAGTGTATCAGCAATAGCTTTGTTATCGTAAATCATAACCCCATCCTTATTTTTTATACCTCTTATTTCATCCTTAACTATCCTTTTTTGACCATAATATTGAAAAAAAACGTTTAGAGTTGCTCTTTGCATCTAGTGCAATTTGTCTTTCATAACACCTTTTGGCTTCCCTTATTTTTTTCTTAACTTGAGCTCGCATATTACTTTATTCAATCTTATTACTATCTGAGCTCTCCAACTTGTATTTTCTAAATAATTTTTTGTTTCAAACTGTTCCGTAGCGACTTATTCATCCACTGTGGATGCTTCTTTTTCAGCTTCCCTTTTCTCACTTGCGGAATGAATTTACACTGTACATCCAGAATAATTGTTTTAAATATGCACCACATTTCTTTGACAGTTTTACCACCTAGAAGAGGTACCCAGTTTATATTCCTTGTATAATCACGCATCTTAATAAAGTCAGCTTGCCTAAAGTTGAATACTCTAGCATTGGAGAATGCAGACTTAACTTGCCCAAAAACTTCAAATGTAATTGAACTATGGTCACTTCTACCGAGTGGTTCCCCTACCTCAATACTGCTGATTCTATCAGGATTATTACACAGAACCAGATCTAGGATTGTGTTCTCTCTCGTGGGTTGAGTAACAGACTATATCAAAAAACAGTCATTTACAACATCCAAAAACTCTTCCTCACATTTACCTTGGCCTGACACAGCTTCCCAATTAATTGAAGGGTAATTGAAGTCCCCCATTACTATTGTCTCACCCTCCTGACATGCTAGTTTAATGTTATCAAAGAGCATGCTACTGACATTGCTGTCTGAGGCTGGTGGCCTATAGCATACTCCAACATTCAGGCCTTTTTCATTTTCCCCCAATATCTTAATCCATATGTCTTCACTAACACCAAGGGGCTTCATTCCTGGTATTTCCTGAGTATTAAGATTATCCTTTACATAGAGAGCTACGCCTCCTCCTCTTCTATTGATTCTATCTTTTCTTAGCAGCTTGTATCCCTCTACGTTGTGCCCATCCCCATCCCCTGCACCAAGCCACGTCTCTGTAATCCCAACAACATCAAAGTTACTATTACTCATAACGGTTTCCAGATCGAGAATTTTATTTTTTATGCTTCTAGCATTTAAACAGAGGAATTTCAGGGTACCACGTGTGCCTCTCCTGCCCTCCACCCCCGCCCTCAACTGCCCAGAACCACCTCTATTACAGTGCTGTTCTGACTGATTTACAAGCATTGTTTCCTCTCTACTAATAAGATATTTAGCCATGGTGTGTTCTATTCCGGCAGTCTGTCTATCCCTACCCATCTGACTGTATAAACTCCCTGCCCTCCAGACCCTAGTTTAAATAACCCTCTGCTACCCTAAGCATATGCTGGCCCAGTGCAGCTGTACCCCTCCGGTTCAGGTGCAACCCGTCCCGCTTGTACAGGTCACCCCTGTTCCAAAAGGAGTCCCAGTGCCCCATAAACCTGTACCCCTCTTTCCTACACCAGGTTTGTAGCCATGTGTTAAACCTCCATATAAAGGCTTGCTTCCCTTTGCTTGCATGTGGTACTGGTAGAATTCCAGAGAAGACTACTGTGGAGGTTCTGCTCCTAATCTTCCCCGCTAGCTCAATAAATTTTTCATGCAGAACCCCAAACCTACCCTTTCCTATGTCATTGGCTCCAACATGGACCATGACCACCGGATCCTCCCCCGCTCTGGCCAGGAGCTTGTCCGCGCTCTCCAGGAGGTCTCCAACCTGGGCACCAGGCAGGCAACAGACCATGCGAGACTCCTTGTCACGCGAACACACTATGCTATCTATCCCTCTAATGACTGAGTCCCCCACTATCACCAACTCCCTTTTCTTGGAGGATGAGGCCACCTGATCCTTGCACAGTTTTGGCCACATTTTTTCCCCTAACTGAAAACGCTTTCCCTAAATAAGGATTTACTGCCGAGACAGAATTACCAGCTAAAAAAGTGCCAAAAGCACCGAGGTGGCTCAGAACAGTCAAAAGGCAGAAATCAAGCGCAACAAATGCCACTTAGCCTAATACAATAAAACTACGTTTACAGTTCAGCAGACGCGCTAACACAACCAGAATCAGAATATCCTAAAATCTGACGCTGAAAAATAGTAGAAAAAGGTAAAAAAAAAAAAAAGAGAACCGGCTAGCTAGCTAAACTACCCGGATAGCTAGCTAAAGTGTGCTGCTTAATTATTTAGAGATTTGCTCCTGAGAGGGCGAAAAACCACAAAAAACCTATTGTCAGCTATAGCCGAATTAGCTGCGACGGACGAAAAAAAGTGGAAAATTGTCAGGGCTCCGCCCCCTTAAGCCACGGTGTTTTTGTTTTTACCCCATACCTGTGTTGTTTCCCCTGTGTTCCAGCCCCGCCCCGCTCCCTGCCTGGTCTACTCCCACCTGATCCCCTCATTACCGGCACCTGCCTGCCTGCTCACCTGTATCCCATTGCCTCGTTACCTCTGCCCTATCTTCCCTGCGTGTCTCTGTCTCGTTGCTAGTTTGTTTCAGTGAGTTCCTCCTGTCTCGTCCCCGCTTTAGTTCCCTTGAGTCGTTTGCTGTTGCCGTTTCCTGCCTGATTCCCGACTTCGTTTCTGCCTGCCGACTTGGATCCGTTTGACGCCATTCGCCTGCCTGGTTCCCGACTCTGCCCGCCCCGACTTCCGATCCTGGATCTGCCCCCGGACTGCTTCCCCATGCTTTTGAACCCTGCCTGTCCCTGTACTACGAACTGCCTGCTGATTGAGATTAAACGCTTGGTTCCGTTTACCCGGTGGTCCGCGTTTGTGTCCCGATCTCCGATCCTGACAAAAATTCCCTCTCTGTCCCCTAATGGCAACAAAAGATTCAACTTTAAGAGCAGATCAGACCTACCTTATGTAATAGCTAGGTAAATAGCACCAAATTTTACTTTTATCCAATTGAATGTAATAGCACAGAAACCACTCCACAAACACAACACCAACAAACACAGCAGGAACTCGTCCAAGCTAGGGCAATCGAGCAAGAGCAATCGAGCAAGAGCAGAGCCGATTGTCATCATGCTACCCAGAACGGCGCGGAATTTAAAACCTATGAATTGTTTATGTCTGGAATTTTCCATTTCATATTTTTGGACCACGGTTAACTGCAGGTAACTGAAACCGCGGAAAACGAAACCATGGATAAGGGGGGACCACTGTACAATATATCACCGTAATCGATCACAGGCAGAAAAGTAGCTTCCTAAGTTTTTTCTTAGCATTAAAGTACAACAAGATTTATTTCTAAAATAAAGGCCAATCTTCACTTTGAGCTTCCTAACTAGATTAGCAATATGTACATTAAATAAAAGCTTGTTGTCTATCCATATACCTAAATACTTGTACAAGGGCACCCTTTCAATGGATTTGCCATCAGACGTGAAAATGCTAAAATCATCAAACAACTGTAAGTGAGCTTTTGAGAAGACCGTAAACTTTGTTTTCTGAGCATTTAAGACCAATTTTAAACTAAGCAGAGCAGTTTGTAGGCTAATGACTGTAATGCAGTCTGAAGCTCTTGTACCACCTGTGCTGTGGAAGATATTGTGGATGATTTCACATGAAGCAGAGCCAGGAAACAATGCATTGCATAAGGTAAGAATATTTTATGATTAATTTGGGCTTATAAAGTCTTCCTGTGTTTGGTATATGTGACACCATAGCTTGCTGTCAATTGTTTTTTTAGGCTTGTTTTTTTAATTAGAGGTGGCTTAAATTTATCTCTTACTTGTGGTTGAGAGCAGTGTATTTTGTTAATGTTCTGTTGGTTTTAATTGAGTGTACCTGCGCTATAAATCCTGTGTTGTTGAGATACAGGTGAATTTATTTCTAGTTATCTATTTCTAGTTATTGGGCTGTTGGCTTTGAGTGTTCCTGTGCTGTAAATCCTGTTGAGATGCAGTATGCAGGTGAACGTATGTATTACCTAATATGCTGTAGGCGTTAATTGTGTGTATGTGTGCTGTAAATCCTGTTGAGGCACAGGTGAATTTAGTTATTGTGCTGTTGGCTGCAAATCAACCTGTGTACCTGCCCTGCTTGGCGAGGGGGGGGGGGGGGGGGGGGGAGCATTGTCTTATAATCCGCCTATGGTCTCTACAAAGTGAAAATGATGTGCGAGGACACTGCAGTAATCCCGGCCCTGTCATTTCCCAGTCTGGGGGATACTTAATTGTGAGGACCCCCCTCAATTTCCTCTAAAGATTAGCTCCTCACATTCTATAAATAATCTCTTTCTTTCTGCTTAAGTATTCCCACAGGCCCCCTCCGAAGTAGGTCTCTTCTATTGGAGACTGAACCCACAAATCATTTTTAATAAACCCCACTGCTCCTCCTGTCCCAGGCTCCCCTGCCTGTTTCCACAATTCCACCGAAACAAAAAAGCAATTTTGCTCTTGACGTCTTTCTAAAGCTCTGCAGCTGTGATTTTCTTCTTTTCTTTTTTTGTCTGTAAGTGGTGTGCTTCTTCTAAACTCTTCCTAGAGGCCACAGAGAATCTGAGAGAGCAAACCACCTTGTTTTGTTACTGGCTCTTGCTTGTCTCCCACTGTGGCAAGCTACGCAAAGGCAAGTCTAGTGGGATAACTTCCGTTTTGTCTGCACTGGATTAATTAATAATGAAAAACTGCCAAAGGGTTGCATTGTTTTGTCTTGTTTCCAGCATGGCAGAATCTTTAAAAAAGGCGCTGAATATATGTCTGCAGTGAGCCTTGGCATGTGTACAGAGAATGTTCAGGGGGCTTTAGCCAACTCAGAAGTCAGAAATCTTCCTGTTGCAATACTTTATGCTCTCACGAAAAGATGTTTTACAACTCATGAAATACTAATTTGCAAATCTAAAAGAAATAAAGACCAAACAAATCAGGAAATAGCAAAAGAAAACAGTGAGAGACGGGGAGAGATTGTGCTGCATTCCCAGTCTACATACTTTGAGAGATTAGACATTTTCTTTGAAGTCACTGAGGAATCTCTGCCATGCAGTGCCTTATGCAGCACCCATCTCATCATGAATTCTGAGTGCAGGCTGTGACTGAGCCACAAGCAGCATTTGTCTTAGGAGGACTATTATGAGAAGACTTAGGGACAACCAGCCATCTGGGGGATCAACGTCATAGTCTTTTAAGGCGTTTCACGTCTAATTAATCTGAAAAGGGCAGTTATCGTTACAAAACCTATTCCTCACTATGAAACAAAGTTGTGCATGACTTAAAAGCATTGAAACACATTTTTCAAGAATACCCATATTTTTCAACTTCATGCAACTTTAAACAAAAACCAAATCAGAAATTCATTGTATTGGTGAGTGAGATTTTAGGTTTGAGAGCCATAGTAGCCTTCAAAGGACAACATCCGTACAGAGCTGAATCTTGCCGTTCAAAGTGAAGCCTAGGGCCACATTTTACCCCGCAATTTCATAAAGCAATCATAACACTTTTGCTTTGTGAGCAGGCCATTACTACTTTGTAAGATATTATTATACAAGCACAAGCTACATGGCAGCTGGCAAACAATGACATACCACATGCAGTGTTAGGTATACATTTAACTGTTTTACAACTTGAGAGCGGTAATTCTACACTTATAAATGTGTTATACATTCTTTCTGAAGACCTTGTGAAGTTAATAAAAAGTCCAGTAGCTGCAGCTTTAGATTCCCACAGACTGTGAGGGGTTTGGCTCTCTGGTCCCAATAACCATTCAGACACCACTCTGTGTCTCTTCCCTTAACACGCTCCTGCTGCTCTAGCTGCGTCACATGGTATAGCCAGCTGACAGCGTCCCTGTTCATCTCTTCATCTGCTCCATTTGCCTTACATATCTTACACAATTTTCTGCTTAACTGACAGACTCCTGCTTTTTTATTCCGCTAATGAGAGAAAGGAATGAATTTTGCATGCCCTGATGAAGACAACCTCCATGTTAAAGGCCAGACGATCATTCCTCTTGAGGTGAGCTTTTTGTAGCGTCTTTAAATTTAGCTGGGCTAATCTGGCTGACACTTGAGGCAGGTTTGCCTTGTCTTCATGCTGGGAGCACTGTGTAATATGCTAATGGCCTCTCTGCAGCTCCCCAATCCCCTCCAGAAGCATGTGGATTCTGTGAGACCTCCACTTTTTAGGCTAAAAGGGATTTCTGTTCTGCGGTGTCATATCAATCCCAAATGGAGGAGGATGGACATTTTTCTGGGGTGTACCTGTCAAAGCATTCAATACCAATTTTGAAATATGAATTACAGTTTAAGAGCTTTAAAGATAGGAGCTAAAATCCTTTTTAGAGTCAGCACTGCTTGCCTTGCTCTGTTAAATGTCACACAGTAAATATTGTTGCTAATAGAGCAACCAGTACTTTTAAGTTCAAATGGTTACATCATGCAAAATCTCTTCCCAGATCAGTCTATCATCTACACTAAACTTTGCACTAAACATGTCATTGACTGGCAAACTCTTGGTTATGGGTAAGTATGAAGTAAGTATAAAAGTTGCTGAAATTTTTTGGAAGATGAAATTATCCCTGGTTTGGAGTTGGGCACTGAAACCTGGGGAGATTACGCAGTGAGACTTTTTGGAAATGTTGCAGTGCTTGGTTTATGCCATTACAACAAGGCCCAGCACAGTGCATTGCTAGTGCAATTAGCTCTTTAAGGACACTGTCACCATCCTGGCACATACACAAATGTAGCCTTGAAGAGATGTACACCAGAACACCTCTTTGTCCCCATGCAGATTATGTACGAATGGACCTCTGTGTGTCTGGAAAGAGGTCCCTTAGCACACATATTGCTCTACTGTAATAGAGACCCTTAGCAATCCTGTACCCCCAGTGTTAGAGAGTATTGGATTCAATCATCCTGTTTTTGATATCAGGGTTGGTTATTGTGTCTGAGACATTTTTTATGTTCTGCCAGGCTGACAGTGTTAATGTCAGTGCTCCGCCTCCTTAGCTGTTGTGTTTTTGTTTTTTCCTTTGCCCATGTGCTTTTGTTTTCTTTGTGTTTTAGTCCTGCCCCGCTCCCCGCCCGGTCTCCGCCCGCCTGATTGCCTGCACACCTGCTTCCCATTCCCTCGTCTGCCCTGCCCTATATCTTCCCTGCTTTTCCCTGTCCTGTTGCTAGTTCGTCACAGTGTTTTTCGCCTGTTTCGTCCCCGCGTTTGCATTTTGCTTCTGTCTGCCGGTTTCTCGCTTTTTGACCCTGCTTTTTCCCCAGACCTCGTTTTTGCCTGCCTCCTTGTCTCGTTCGCCTGATTGCCTGCCTGTCCGGTTCCCGACCTTGCCTGCTCCCGTTTCCCGATCCTCGCTCTGTCCACGGACTGCCTTCCAGTTTTCGACCCTGCCCGTTTTCTGATTAACGATTCTGCCTCACGATTCCGTCAAAGACGCTTGGAACCCGAAGCTCCCGTGGTCCGCGCCTGAGTCCCTGCCTGAGCCCTGACAGCACGAACTAGCCATCATGGACTCAGCGGACCTACCCCAGTTGCGGGCTGCACTGGAGCTGCAGGGCGCGTTGCTGGGGGGGGCACCAAACCCAGCTGAGAACCATCGGCCGGTCCCTGGAGGGATTCGCTGCCAGCCTTGCCAGCATCACATCTCAGCTGCAGCAGTTGCAGCTGAGCCAGGATAACCGCCCCTCGCCGCCCGCTGCAGCCCCCCCATCTGCTCCTACTGTACCCCCTAACCGGGAGCCCCGTCTGCAACCTCCCGAGTCATACACGGGGAATCCGGGAACCTGTCGGTCGTTCCTCTCCCAGTGCTCCCTGGTTTTTGAACTGCAGCCCTTCACGTTTCCCACGGACCGGGCGAAGATCGCCTATGTCATTACCCTGCTGACGGGATGCGCCAGGGAGTGGGGCACTGCGGTTTGGGACGCCGGCGTCCCTTTCTGCCGTTCCTTCGCGGCCTTTGCGGAGGAGATGAAGAGGGTCTTCGATCGATCCAGACATGGTCGCGAGGCTGCGAGGGAGATGCTCTTGATTCGCCAGGGGCGTCGGTCAGTGTCGGACTTTGCTATTGACTTCCGCACTCTCGCTGCCTCCAGCGGCTGGAATACGGAGGCTCGATACGACGTTTTTCTCCACGGCCTTACTGAGTCCGTCAAGGATGAGCTGGCCACCCGGGAACTGCCGGCCAGCTTTGACGCCCTGGTGGACCTGGCTATCCGAGTCGACCAGCGCCTGGCGCAGCGGCGCCGGGAGAGAGGAGTCAGTGAACTGCCGAGCCCCTCTCGAGCACAACTGCCCACGCCAGTTGTGCACAGCCCTGCTATTCCGCCGCCTGCTTCCCCGGAGCCGATGCAGGTCGACCGCGCTCGCCTGACTCGCCTGTCCCCTGCCGAGCGACAGAGGAGAATCAGCGCCGGGTCCTGCCTTTACTGCGGGCAGTCAGGGCATTTCGTGGCGACCTGTCCGGTAAAGGGCCAGCGCTCACCCGTAGCAAGGGGAGTACAGGTGAGCGTGACCCCCTTAAGCCAGTCCCCTGAGGTCCGCCCTCTTTTTTCGGCCGCTCTGCTCATCGGGGGCCAGCCCCACGCCGTCTCAGTGCTACTCGATTCGGGGGCTGACGGGAGTTTCATCGATGCTGGCCTGGCAGCCCAATTGCAGCTGCCCCGTGTCCCGCTGCGCTCACCGCTAGAAGCCCACGCCATCACCGGGGCCCCGCTAGTCCGCATCACTCACGCCACCCCTCCTGTGAGCTTCCTCATCTCCGGCAACCATCGCGAGGAGATCGTTCTACACATATTAGACACCCCACAAGCTTCCGTGGTCCTGGGCCATCCCTGGCTAGCTCGGCACAACCCCCACGTTGACTGGCAGGGCAACAAGATTCTGGGCTGGAGCCCATTCTGCCACTCCCACTGTCTTCGCGATGCTCTGGCTCCTGTGTCGCTAGACGCTCCCTCGCCCGAGGAATTCCCGGATCTGTCGGCAGTGCCGCCGGAGTACCTGGACTTGAGGCCGGTTTTCAGTAAGTCCCGCGCCACCTCGCTTCCTCCGCATCGCCCCTACGACTGTGCGATCGACCTCCTGCCCGGCTCCTCACCCCCAAGGGGGGGCCTGTACTCCCTGTCCCCGCCAGAGAGGGAGGCCATGGATCGCTACATCCGGGAGTCTTTAGCTGCCGGGATCATCCGCCCGTCCTCCTCGCCTGCCGGGGCTGGATTTTTCTTCGTAGGGAAGAAGTACGGCTCCCTCCGTCCCTGCATTGATTACCGTGGTCTCAACGCCATCACCGTTAAGAATCGCTACCCCCTACCGCTCCTGTCCACTGCTTTCGAGTCGCTGCAAGGGGCCACCATCTTTACTAAACTCGACCTCCGCAACGCCTACCACCTGATCCGTATCCGTGAGGGAGACGAGTGGAAGCCTGCCTTTAACACTTCTTCCGGGCACTATGAATATCTGGTCATGCCATTCGGTCTGACGAATTCCCCAGCTGTGTTCCAGTCACTGGTAAACGATGTCCTCCGTGACATGCTGAACCAGTATGTGTTCGTTTACCTGGACGACATACTCGTCTTCTCCCGTTCCTTGCCCGAACACGTCCAGCATGTCCGTCGGGTTCTCCAGCGCCTGCTGGAGAACCACCTGTATGTCAAGGCAGAGAAATGCGAATTTCATCGGGACACCGTCTCTTTCCTGGGTTTCGTGATCACGGCAGGTAACATCCAAATGGACCAGCAGAAGGTGCGAGCTGTAGAGGAGTGGCCTCGCCCCACTTCCCGTCGAGAGCTGCAGCGCTTCCTCGGCTTTGCTAACTTTTACCGCCGCTTCATTCGGAATTACAGTACGATAGCGGCTCCCCTCACTGCTTTGACAGCAGTCAACAGGGCATTTACCTGGTCCCCGGGAGCGGAGGAGGCGTTCCGCAACCTGAAAGGCCGCTTCACTTCAGCGCCCATTCTGACCCAGCCCGATCCTGCCCGGCAGTTCATCGTGGAGGTGGATGCCTCAGACGTGGGAGTGGGGGCAGTCCTGTCTCAGCGCTCTGCCACCGACAGCAAACTCCACCCCTGCGCTTACTTCTCCCATCGCCTCTCGCCCACGGAGCGCAATTACGACATCGGCGATCGGGAGTTACTAGCAGTTAAACTGGCGCTGGAGGAGTGGAGGCATTGGCTGGAGGGGACAAAGACGCCGTTCCTGGTATGGACAGATCATAAAAACTTGGAGTATATCAGGTCGGCTAAGCGTCTGAACCCCCGACAGGCCCGCTGGTCTCTGCTTTTTTTCCGGTTCAACTTTACTCTGTCCTACCGACCGGGAACCAAGAATGGGAAACCCGACGCCCTTTCTCGCCAGTTCGCGCCAGCAGACGAGACTCCGGAACCCAGCACCATTTTACCTGCCCGATGCTTGGTTGCAGCGGCACAATGGGACATTGAGAACGTCGTCCACGCCGCCCTCCGGACCGAACCGGGTCCTAGCTCCTGCCCCCCTAATCGCCTCTTTGTTCCGCGTTCTGTCCGCTCTCAGGTCCTGCAATGGGGGCACTCGTCCAGACTCGCCTGCCATCCCGGCGCCAGACGTACGGCGGCATTCATCAGTCGGCAGTTCTGGTGGCCCACCATGAAGGAGGACGTCCGCAGCTTCGTTTCTGCCTGCTCGGTCTGCGCCCGAAACAAGACATCTAACCAGCCGCCCGCTGGCCTGCTGCAACCCCTGCCAGTTCCCCGACGACCCTGGTCCCACATCGCTCTGGATTTCGTCACCGGTCTGCCCTCATCTGATGGTAACACCACCATCCTCACCATCGTAGATCGGTTTTCCAAGTCCGTCCACTTCGTCCCACTCCCCAAACTCCCCTCTGCCAGAGAAACAGCCCAACTGCTCATACACCACGTGTTCCGGCTACATGGGCTGCCCACAGACGTGGTGTCTGACCGGGGCCCCCAGTTCACCTCTCACTTCTGGAGGGCTTTTTGCAGGCTGCTGGGTGCCACGGTCAGTTTGTCGTCTGGGTTCCACCCCCAGTCCAACGGCCAGTCCGAGCGGGCGAACCAGCAATTGGAGACCGTACTGCGGTGTCTCACCTCCCAGGAGCCGTCAGCATGGAGCCAGCAACTGCCCTGGGTAGAATATGCCATTAACTCCCTGCCCTCATCATCGTCGGGACTGTCCCCTTTCCAGTGCTGTCTAGGTTACCAGCCCCCCCTGTTCCCAGCCCAGGAGGAGGAGGTCGGCGTCCCCTCGGCAGCTGCCTTCATCCGGCGATGTCGCCGCACCTGGAGACGTGCACGGCTCGCCCTGCTTCGCTCCTCAGCGCAGGTTAAGCGGCTCGCCGATCGCCACCGTTCCAGAGCCCCCCCGCTATCGCTTGGGTCAGCGGGTGTGGCTTTCCACTAGGGATCTTCCCCTCAGGACGGATTCCCGCAAGCTCACACCCCGCTACATCGGCCCCTTTCCTATTGCCAAGGTGATCCCGTAGCGGTTTGGCTCAAGCTCCCGCTCTCGCTTCGTCGGATCCACCCCACCTTCCATGTCTCCAGAGTCAAGCCTGTCGTCAGTAGCCCCCTCTGCCCGGCTCTGAGGGCTCCTCCGCCGCCTCGCCTGATCGACGGAACGGAGGCTTACACCGTGCGCCGCCTGCTAAAGGTCCGGCGCCGGGGACGTGGATTCCAGTACCTGGTGGACTGGGAGGGCTACGGTCCCGAGGAGAGGTGTTGGGTCCCTGCCAGGGACATCCTGGATCCTGCCCTCATCAGGGATTTCCACCGCCAGCATCCTGGCGCACCCGCTGGGACGCCTGGGGGCGTCCGTAGAGGGGGGGGTACTGTCAGTGCTCCGCCTCCTTAGCTGTTGTGTTTTTGTTTTTTCCTTCTCCATGTGCTTTTGTTTTCCTTGTGTTTTAGTCCTGCCCCGCTCCCCGCCCGGTCTCCGCCCGCCTGATTGCCTGCACACCTGCTTCCCATTCCCTCGTCTGCCCTGCCCTATATCTTCCCTGCTTTTCCCTGTCCTGTTGCTAGTTCGTCACAGTGTTTTTCGCCTGTTTCCTCCCCGCGTTTGCATTTTGCTTCTGTCTGCCGGTTTCTCGCTTTTTGACCCTGCTTTTTCCCCAGACCTCGTTTTTGCGTGCCTCCTTGTCTCGTTCGCCTGATTGCCTGCCTGTCCGGTTCCCGACCTTGCCTGCTCCCGTTTCCCGATCCTCGCTCTGTCCACGGACTGCCTTCCGGTTTTCGACCCTGCCCGTTTTCTGATTAACGATTCTGCCTCACGATTCCGTCAAAGACGCTTGGAACCCGAAGCTCCCGTGGTCCGCGCCTGAGTCCCTGCCTGAGCCCTGACAGTTAAATTTATGGACAGTGTGTGATATTCACCATGTTTACACCATTCAAACCTGTTTTCATTAGAGGGAAATACAGGCTGCTCATCATTTGTGCAGTAATAAAGGCCCACATGAAGCCAAAAACCCACCAATGAACAAAAAGCAGTGACAAACATCTGATTTCCTCTCCGAGTGACATTTATTAGGCATTTACATGTACATTTCTGGACAGTAAAAGTCTTCCACAATAAAACACACATCAGTAAATGTAAAAATAAATGCCGGTACACGTTTATTTCATTGCACATTCATTAGAATTTGTTTGTCTGTGAGCATTTATACTTCAGCCGAAATAAAATAAATAAATGTACTGCAATAAATATGGAAGTGTCAATGAACTTATTTCAAGGTGTCTGTATTGCAAGGTGTACATTTTCATATCAGTTTATTTATGTCAAAAATAACTTCTCCAATTAGAAAGACTTATGACTGACCTATCACACAATCACCCCCCCCCCCCCTCCCCCTCGCCCGACCACTCACTTCCCAACTCGTGTCTGCTGTCATCTTTCAGTTCCCCATCTGGATCAGTGCTGTTATAAATTGCTGTTTGCTTTTTGTGTTTTTGTTTTCTTGTTACTGCCTTTACTCTGGCACTCATTGTGCTGTTTTGAAGTTGGATCTTGGTAGTTGCCCTATACCCTGTAGCTGTATAAATTAGCTAGTACTGCGTCCTCAAACAGAGAACTGCTGTCTCATTGTGGAACTGTACATATTCTGTCCCCGTACTGTCGCTATACTTACTGTATGCACTTTTGTACGTCGATTTGGATAAAAGCGTCTGCTAAATAAATAAATGTAAATGTAAATTTACATATTTGACAATGTATCAAAATGCATTTCTTTAGTTAATTTGTTTCAATAGGCCTATATTTATTTATTTCATTTTGGCAGGTTATGGTGATTGGGTTCTCCCTGGTATTTAGTTGTAATTGTCAAGCTGCTAAATGATTTTTCAAGCTCATTCTGTTCATAACCAACAATGTCACTGGTAAACCCCACCTGGTCCGGCTGAGGAAGGGGTCTGGACAATATAGAACTCCAAGCGTCTGTGCTGTGGTGACTACTACATTTTGATTTCATCCTACTGAGTTTTCATGCTTTCATAGTTTTCAGTCAAAAATGTTAATGTCAATTGAAATTAATCTATAAGAAATAAAATGTTTTGAAGGGGCAATCTGTAATAAATTATTTGAAGGTGCTTAATGCCATTGTTATAGTTGTTATCCTGTGAAGGAAAAGATTGAACTGTGCCTGGTTCAAGTTCAATTGAGAAAAACAGGGCCATATGTCACCAGTGTGTTAATCTGTAAAACAGATCCTTTTTATAGGTCATACATTTGTATAAACTTTTATGTAGAGGTCTCTACTGTAAAGCATTATTCCTAGCTGTTACTGAAAGGTAGCTATTAAGCTGCCACTGCACACAGGGCAAGGTTGAATATGGCTTTGCAGCATGGCCAGCTTTGTTTTTTTTATGACGTTAACTGTGGTAGTTATCAGTAGGATCTATCTCTTCTTTTACATGAGCAATAATTTTTGATTGGCTACATAGACTGAATTGCTGTAACAATCTGTACAATGCTCATCTGCTGTGAGATTTTTGTGTGTTTTTTCCTCCTTGTAATGAAACAGACTGGGATCCAATTGCAGTCATAGGTTTTAATCACTGAGGCCAACACATAGTCAGGAGCAAAAACAGGTCATAAACAGAACCAGCAGAACAATAACCAAATCCAAGAGGACAATCAAGGTCCAGAGAACAGGCGAGGATCTAAACACAGGGATAACACGGTAGAAGTAACAGAGAGCAGGCTCGGTAGAGTCTCAGGGAACAATACCTCATAATAAGGCAACTAAAACTGAGTCCTTATATAGGCAGGGCTTGATTGAAGGAATGGGTTACAGGTGCGCTTAAGTGGGCGTGGTTGAGCCAGGTTGAACTGGGCGTGGCTGAGCGGGTTGAACTGTGCGTGGCTGAGCTGGCTGACTGGGAGCGGGTGTGACACTCCTTCAGTGACCTTTCAGACTTTTGAGAAAGCTGTAAAAAAGGGCATATCAGTGTTTAAGTAAAATAACAATTTATTAGTTTGAAAAGTCAAAATTAAAATAAAATTTGCTGAAATACCACTTTCAGTTTTATACACATTTGAGCCCTGCTGGCAGGATGTTTGGACCCACAGAATGGAAACTGCTCTCAGGGGGTGAACCTCCAGGTAAGTAGCAGACAGAATAGAAACCTTATTGAAACAATTCATAAAAGATATAAATCTTTCAGTAACTTGGTGTCCCCTTTCCCCCGGTCTGTCATTCTCCCAGAGTCCTGTCCATCTAGGGAGCCCATGCAGGTAATCTGCTGCACCCCACACCAACAGGAACTGCCAAGTGTGTCAGCTACCTCCACATGGTCGAAAAACTCCCCACACTACACTGCAACACGCTTCTACAGCTCAGCTACATACACACTCTGTCCTCTGTCTCAGCTGTGGGTCCCCCACTCTTCCTCCAGCTTGCCAAGGGGAAGAGGACACACTGGGCCATTCACCTGCCCCCACCCACGCACACACACACACACACAGACTCAGTTCAAAAGAGTGGGGTGGGGGGGGGGGGGGGGCTGTAGCATTGACCCATGCTGCTTTGCTGCAAATTAAAAAACAAAACTCAATAGAAAAGAGACCCCTGCTTCTCTCATTCTCTCAACACTGGTCTCACCGCTGTGATTACAGTGGAGAGGGAAAACACAGCCAGACCTCAAGCCCCTTTACGTGACAAGAGCACAGCCTCTCAAACCATCTCTTTTGTTCTCCGCTCATACCTGTTGTGCTTCCCTTTCTCAGGGGCTACTGTGGCCACTCTTCCCACCTGCAGGTAAGCTAGGCTGACATCACACTCACCCCACTCACAACCATAAAAAACATATCTCTCAAGCTCTCCATGTTTTCCTACACACACAAAGCAGTTCTCCCTCACTGTGTGCTATGCCCAAACTCTTATACCCGTAGCTTTTATACCTTTTTTGTGTGATTTCAACCACATTAAATAATTTAGATTATTTTTTAATAATTCCATGAGCGCCCCTAATGACAGACATGTGCGAGCACCACCATCCTGTCCTTGTCTCTTATGCCACTCTGGGGCTTGTTGCGCTCTGTCAGCTCCTTCCTGCCACTCTCACCATCTTAATTCTTCTTGTTCCACTTTGCCTTCTGCTACTCACTGGCTTCAATCTTTCATTTGTTTGTATGCTTCCGCTGCCCTTTGAGACTGTGACCTTCCAAGTCGCTCTGCCAGCCCCTCGCTCTTCCATTACCAAGTTGTGTTCTCCACTCCTGCTTCAGTGTGGTGAAATAAATTCCAAGGCCACACAGGGGCTTCATAGTCCTGTACCTCCTTCCCTCATCTCATAACAATTCGGATCTTTAATTAGGCCACCAGCTCTGACAGATATTCTTCATTCTATGCCTCAGTTTCCTCATAACCCCAAGCCAACATTATGTACTGTCTTTTGCTTCTTCTTCTCATTATTGTGGTTATTTTAATTATGGCTGTTGTTGCTGACCATGCTAAAAATTCATTCATTTCCCTGGCAGATGCCAAGAGAGTGCATTGCAAAGTTAATATGGCCTGATACATAAAACGCATGTTCCAAAAGCAAAAGCAAAAATTGATAACAGATAACACAGCAGATAGATTAACAGGAAACAGGCCACCTCTATGAAAATTGTTGCTAAAATGAAATCATATCTGTACTCCTTTAGAGTGAAAGAATTATATAATGATACAAATGTGAATGTAACAACAATCTATTTAACAAAAGAAAAATGGAATAAAGTGGCATGCAGCAATCCAAAAAAGAAATTTCCCATACCTTTGTTGTGTTTTGCTATTTAGGCCATGCATCTGAGAAACCCCAGAGGGCATTTACATAACCAAGCCTGCTGAATGAATTTTTTTTTGGTGTGGATGCTTCTCTTTTTTGAAATTACTCTGAATCCATGATTAATGGAATTTGAGGTTGATCCCGTAGGGATCTGGTCTTTTTCACATCAAGGGAAGGGTGGCCTCCAACCCAAACGAACACCAGGAAACCTGCCAACCCCTTGCGCTAGCTCCGCTCCATTTCCTACCTTTTTTGAGATTTCTTCTTTGCATTTTACAGTTCCAATGTGTGCACCTATCTGATTGGCCCCTCAGAGACAGCATGAATCTAATGCTCCTGCTCATTCTAGAGAGTCTCAGAGTCTTTATACTTTTAGTGACTCTTCATGAAGGTCATATCAGAGACGTGCATTCGTGTAATGTCTTTGATTATGGTCATTTGCATTTCCTCGATCTTCAATGGATAAGTAATTTGACATAATACAGATCATTTTGCCTTGTATTATATTGCCTCCATTGTTGTATGCTGAATGCTTTTTGTGATCAGTATAATAAGAAATATTATGAAAGATTGTGCCAGGTTGATGGACCACATGCAGAAAAGAGTATTCACCCTAATGTTATCTACATTGCTATTATGTTATTATGTTGTCTACAAAATTAGTAAAGTGTCTGCTGGGAACGTGAAACGTATGACTCAAAACACGATGGTATGACACATCAGTCATTTCTGATATAATGGCACTCCTTATCATTCATACACCCCTGGTATTGCATAATATCTACTATCATATTATATTATATTATATTATATTATAGACGTATCTCCAACCAGATTGTGTGAGGCAGACTTTTTAAGTTTGAGGTATATATTGCACTTCTTCAGCTTACCATACTGCTAACAACAAGATTTTTACAGGACCAAGGTGGGATTTATTACATCACAAGAACCAGAAGACGATGAAATGATGTTCTCCTAGGATGATTATGAGATGTTTGTTTGTGGTTGAGTGAAACCCCTGCTAATATGTTAATTGGTTGAGAAACAACATTTGCTCGTTGCTCAGTTTAAGGCAGAATAATTTTCATTAACCACCTCTAAAATAACCCACATTCTGCTTTTTAAGATTGCATAATCTTCAACATGGACAAATGTCTCCCTCAATATTTAAATTTAGTATAAATGTTTAACTGTTTTGAAGGACTCTTTACTTTGCTTGAGCCATCCTCTGGACTCTAGATTTTAAAAACTGCAAAACAAGCCTTTTTTCTTCAGTTTCACCTCAGTTAGTTTTTATGTGCACGCAAACATGTCACCAGGTAGGCATTGTGTAATTGGTAAATAGATTGACTGATCACACCTTTCAGGTTACACAAATGATTCTAACATTGTGAGAAGGGTCTGTGAATTTCAAATGATTAACTCTTGTTTTATTTTTTATGCATATTATGTATTTTAAACTGTCATATTTATAATACATTTACCATTTTAAGGATGTTTTCATTCTTTGTTTCTCATTCTCATTCTTTGTTTCTCATTTCATTCTCCCGACAAAGGTTTATGAGCTGGTTGCTAGGGCGTTGTTGGGTGGTTGCCAAAGTGTTGCTAAGTGGTTGCTAGGGTATATAAGGTGGTTGCTGGGGTGTTACTAGGTGGTTGCTAGGATGTTGTTGGGTGTTGCTAGGTGGTTGCTAGGGCGTTGTTTGGTGGTTGCCAGGCTAGCTGGTTGCTAGGGTGTTACTAAGTTGTTAGGGTGTTGCTAGGTGGTTGCTAGTGTAAGCAATATGGTCATTGGGTCATTGCTAGGGCGTTGCTGGGTGGTTGCCAGGGTAAACAATATGGCTGCTGGGTGTTGCCAGGGTGTTGCTGGGTGGTTGCTAGGGTGTTTCAAAAAAGTGGCCCAATCCATCACATCTGCCAAGTGAGCTGAAAATGTAAAGACTCGCATTCATTTAAAGCATGACAACAGGACTATGAAAACATTCAAAAGTATTTATAAATTACACTTAGGAACTAGAAAAGTGCATTTCCTGAAGGAAATGAAGGGTGTGATTGAGACCCGGCAGCGAAAACATGGTAACGCATATGACACAATTGCTAGGAAGTGGTTGCTAGGGTGTTGATAGGTGGTTGCTATGGTGTTGCTAGGTGGTTGCTAAAGTGTTACTACGTGGTTGCTACGGCATTGCTAGATGGTTACTAAGGTGTCGGGGGAAATGAGAATTTAATAGAAATTAAACGGTCTGAACCCAGCGGCCTTAGAAATTAATGCCCTTGTTTATCATTCGGCACTCTGAATACCGAACACAAATGACAATTACTAAAGCTCCTCACTTAACCAACATGTAAAATAATTAAAAGAATTGATTTAATAATTATTATTAAACATATTAATTATCAATTAAATCGCCAAATTCGTTGATAGGAAATGAGCAGTCTGGTGGATCAACCTTTGTCAGAATCACGCAATCACCACTGGAATAGATTAAGACGGTTTATTGAGCAAGACAATATTCAGAGTCTGGGCTACAGACCTGGTCCACTACCTTAACAGACACTAAATTATATAAAGACATTAACAAAACAAGAACATGGGTGGATCACGGAATGGATGAATGAATGCATGAAGAGAAAATCACCTAAGCCAATTGTTTACCTCTCCCAAGGAAGAACACAGGAACCACTCACCATAGCAGCAAAACTCCAAAAGGAAAAATCCGTAAAGTCGCAGGAGAAACTGAGCCACGGACTGGGTGACTGAACGGATGACTGAGTGTCTATCTGAGCATAGGGCTGAACATCAAGGCTGAGCGCAGGCGAAAACTGAGCATAAGCAGAAACTGCGCCGCAAAAACTGAGCCAAGAGGCATGTTCTATGCCTGACTTAAGAAGAAGCTCTCTCCACCTCCATGACCCATGCATAATTAATTTTATGGTGGGGGAGTGCCTGAAAGTTTCTTCAAGACTTAATTTTGTGCTTCACATCCCAACATCTGGAAATACCAGATATAGTTTTGAGATTATCACTTTTGCACTCTGTGCTGTCAGTGAAGTGCGTACTGTCTCTTTAAGAGTCAGTCACTTATTGATGATGTCATCAGCACCTCATTTTTCTGTTCAGGAAGTGTTTAGTTAATGGAAAAGTTAGAAAAGGCTTCAGAAGTTCTGGTCACGACAATTCTCTTTATCTGTTACGTTTCATGTTCCTGGATGCACAGTCGTTGTTTGTGTTGTTAACAAAGCCTTGAGTGACATTTCATGTTTTAATGTGAGTTTACGATATATGTGTTGGTTAGTATGTGCAGGATAAGATAATCCATTGTCATAGTTAAAACACTTAAAATGGTTAAAACACTCATTTTAGTTAATTGTCAAAGCACAGGTTAAAATGGCATGTAAGTTGCACACTTAAAAGAACTCAGGTCTCATTTCATGGTTGTTTTATTGATGTATACAGGAATTCATGTATTTATTATGTTGTATACCCGCTTCCAGTACACCATTAAACAGAGTTCACCGAGTACTCTCTCCAGCGTGGTGATTTTGGAGGAGGAGTTATCTATCTGTCAGCTTGTGCAGGGCGTACAAGGGTGGCAGAATACACTCAGCTCTTCATGAGCATTGCAACAACACCAAACATTAGTAGACATGGGTTGAGAGGAGAGTGTTGGTTGAGAGGAACTGGTAAAATGGTGGTTTTGCTGCTATATTGAGAAATACATGTTATCACATGGCATTGGTTTTTCCAATATTTTTCCCATAATATGGGGGTGCAATTAACTGTGGGGTATAAAAGGGTAAGTGATCCAAACATGTAGATACAAACAAACACACACAGACACACACACACAAACACATACACACACACACACACACACGCTGATTGTGCTCAGGAAGGGGAGAAGGGGGAGAAGGCAACCCTCTGCAGTTGTAGTCTAGCTGGATGTTACTGTTTTAAGAAGTAACTTTAAGGTGGGCCAAAAGGCAAAGTTCTTTAAGATTATATTAGAAGTATTTGGTACCTGAACCAGTTTCAGATTAAACCAAACATGAATGTGGCAACCGTTTAGCCAAGGATTCTACATCTGAGGGGCAGATTAATGCTTACCAATACACAAAAGGGGCATACCATGCCCTACCCCCGCTTTTATCTGGCAAAATCAACCGGCAATCATTCGTTTTAGGGCTGGGGCTAGTTGCTAGGGCTTTGCTGTCTGGTTGCCAAAGTGTTGCTAACTGGTTGCTAGGTAGTTTCTAGGGTGTTGGTCGGCAGTTGCTATGGTGTTGCTAAGTGGTTGCTAGGCGGTTGCTAGGTGGTTGCTAGGGTATATAAGGTAGTTGCTGGAGTGTTGCTAGGTGGTTGCTAGGGTGTTGTTTGGCGGTTGCCAGGCTAGCTGGTTGCTAGGGTGTTACTAAATTGTTGCTAGGGTGTTGCTAGGTGGTTGTTAGGGTAAGCAATATGGGCGTTGGGTCATTGCTAGGGCATTGCTGGGTGGTTGCCAAAGTGTTGCTAAGTGGTTGCTAGGTGGTTGATAGGGTGTTGCTGGGTGGTTGCCAAAGTGTTGCTAAGTGGTTGCTAGGGTGTTGGTAGGCGGTTGCTGGGGTGTTGATTAGTGGTTGCTAGGGTAAACAATATGGTTGCTAGGGACACGCACACACCTTTGATGAGTGTTGGGTCACATGACCCAAAGCAGCATATCAGGTCCCGTGGCTACTGGTCAAATGGTGACTGAGTGGTAAGACTTTGAAAAATCAACTGAAGTGAATGGGTGAATGGAGGGATGAATAAACGAGTAGAAGACAAGCGCGGGTCAGTATGGGTTTCAATGAGTGTTGGGTGGCATGACCTGAGCAAGCATATGAGGTACTGTGACCGTAGGCCGAAAGGTAACCGAGTGGTAAGACTTTGAAAAATGAATTGATGTCAGTGAGAGGATGGAAGGATGAATAAACGAGTAAAAGACGAGTGTGGGTCAGTATGGGTTTTAGTGAGTGTTTGGTGGCATGACCTGAGCCAGCATATGAGGGACTGTGACCGTAGGTCAAAAGGTGAACAAGTGGTAAGACTTTGAAAAACTAATTGAAGTCAGCGGGAGGATGAAGGATTAATGAAAGACAAAAAGACAAGTGCAGGTCAGTATGGCTTTCAGTGAGTATTGGGTGATTTGATCTTGAAATAATACTAATACTAATACTGAAATTCATGATTAATTCAAGAGTTACTAGTGGTTAGTTAAGTATGTTGTGTGAGCTCATCTAAAGTGAGGGCTTTCTATGCTTTACAAAACATTTACAAATGACTTGTTAAGGTTATGGGTACTGAAAGACATACAAAACACAGAAAAAGTCACAAAAGTATTATCCTAAGAAAAGGGAAACACCACAAAGTGCTGGAAAACTTAACTAAAAAAAATAACTAAATTTCAATACAAAAATAATAAAACATGGCATATATATGGAATGCAAATTTTAATTCAAAACAACAAAATTCAAACATACTGCAAACATGCTGCATCACATACACATTCACTTTACATTTACTTTCTCTTCGGTGGGAGCAGCTTCCCACTGGTTTTAAACAAATTGACTTTCTCAACTATCTCCTGGTCTGCTTCAATCGTGGCAGAACACTGTGCAGCAAAGGAACTCAATTTGGTCCCAAGACCATAAGTTTTAATTACATTGTTGTAGGTGGTTGGTGACACAATACAGAGTTCTGCAATTGGAGCAGCTACTGTGAGCTACTGTGAGATTTGAGCTACTGTGTTATGGTCAAAACCCACACGTTTAAAGGACCCCGACATGGTTCCCAATCTCTTGTAGTAGTGGAGTATTTTCTTGTACTGGGCTACAACCTGCTCTGGCTTCTGGGCTGCAATTTAGCGAATATACAATTAGGGCTATCCACAGTAAGATTTTGTTGATATATTTATTATATTACTGCACTCAAACACACTCTTTGACACACACACACACACACACACACACACACACACTACACTACACTATGAATGTAGGCTTGCCAGTCACACATTCAAATGCAATTTCAATATACAGTATGGGACCTGTATGTAAATGATTAACTAGGAGCTATTTTTCTGTATGGTGATTCCTCCAGAATGCACTTTGTTAAGCAGTGCTAAAAACAATTACACATGCAATATCACATCATATGGGAAGAGCCAGGCTGGAGAACACAGCACACAGCAGAGCTAGGCAGGAGTAAACCAAAAACCAATGTGAGTGGAAAGGGGTGAAATTAGCATTTTAACCTCTTGCAGTATTTTTGATTCCCTTCTTTGCCTTCTTTGGTCCCTTCTTTCTCCCTTTTCCCTTATTCTTCTTAGTCTTCTTGTCCTCTGATGAGGATGTGATGAATGACAACTCAGAGTCAGAGGACCTCTCCACTGAGGTCTCAGAAGAAGAAGATTCAATTGTCTGGATACTGCTGGCCCCAGCGCTACTGGCTGCATTGGGTTTCCTCTTTTTTAAGAGCTGTTGAAAAAGATATACATAAGGGTCACACATAACATGTAAAAACACATACACTATATGGACAAAAGTATTTGGCCACACCTGTTTTTCAGGGTTTGGGCTAGGCCCCTTATCTCCAGTGAAGGGCAATCTTAATGCTTCAGCATACCAAGGACAATGCTATGCTTCCAACTTTGTGGCAACAGTTTGGGGAAGGCCCTTTTCTATTCCAACATGACTGTGCCCCAGTGCACAAAGCAAGGACTATAAAGACATGGTTTAATGAGTTCGGTGTGGAAGAACTTGACTGGCCCGCACAGAGCCCTGACCTCAACCCCATCGAGCACCTTTGGGATGAACTGGAACGGAGATTGCGAGCCAGGCCTTCTCGTCTAACATCAGTGCCTGACCTCATAAATGCTCTACAGAATGAATGGGCACAAATTCCCACAGAAACACTCCAAAATCTTCCAAGAAGAGTGGAAGCTGTTATAGCTGCAAAACTCCATATTAAAGTATATGTATTTGAATACAATGTCATTACAGTCCCTGTTGGTGTAATGGTCAGGCGTCTGAATACTTTTGTCCATATAGTGTATGTGCATGTATAGAATCCAGATCTAGACTCAGTATGTCAAGTTCAAGTTCACTGTCATAATTGCATAATTGCAACTGCATACGGCAGTGTAGTGGGGCGGGATCATAATTCATGCATCAGGCAAACCCATCTGAAATTGCCAAAGAAGAGGAGGATGATTGTGCTGGATTTTCTTCTTTTAACAATGCGGAATGAGTTTGGCGGCACCCTAATTTTGTGGCTCTTGAAACAGGGGAGAATATTATCTCTTTTACAACAAAGCACACCCAGGTTCTTGAAAAGTTTCCTTAATGTTACATCCCATCTGTGTAGCCTGTGTTCTTTCTGCAGATATGTCTCAAATCACACATTATTTTAAAAAGAGAGTTTATGAGATCAGGAGGAGAATCGCAACAATAAGTGAGCTAATGCAGAACACAGACATTATTAGTCCTTCGAGTACGGGAAAATGTCAATTCGTGTTACTGGCAAGATCAGGACATGTCAATTTGTCAGGACTTAAGGTAGCCTAGGTCTAGTTCACAGCCACCAAGTGGAAGGTCCCTGCGGTGTCCAACTAAGAACACTGCAATTCTCTGACTAAACTATGTGTTGGGAGACTTACCTGATGCAAGCTATTCTTTCAGAAAGTCTCTCTCCTTGGTGAGTTCCTCATTTTTGTCCCTCTGCCATTCTATCCTCATTTTGCAGATCTCCAGTTCATGAGACATATTTTTGGTTGCCAACTGTGCCGTAGGGGCTGTGGACACACCTAACAGAAAGAAATTGTTCATTATTGAATGAATCTAGAAAGTTCTATTAACCATATTTCCTACCACCCCCACAGCAAAACACACGCACACACAAACACATACACACATGGACAGAGGACAATTAATACTGTTCACAACTCTGCCCGGTATTAATGATGACTTAATATTACAATATATTACATCAATTTTTTTCACTTCATAATCAACACTCTTTCATGGCAATGAGTGACATGTCAAATCACTAGACACAGCCATTCACTGGAGTGTGTTTCTGATATCCATGAGTATATAATAGAATAGAGTATACAACTATTAGCCTATTCATATTGCCTGTCTACTTAATACCAGTATATTTACTGAACAGAAAGAAACTGGGTGGCAGTGTAGCATAGTGGTTAAGGAGCAGGTTCAATCCCCGCTGGGACACTGCTGCTGTATCCTTGGGCAAGGTACTTAACCCACAACTGCCTCAGTAAAAATATCCAGCTGTATAAATGGATAACATTGTAAAACAACCGTAACCTATGTAAGTCGCTTTGGATAAAAGCGTCTGCCAAATGAATAAATGTAAATGTAAACTAATAGAGTTCAATCAATTTCACTGACAAGGCTACATTTGCCAGACTAGGTTATTATTAAGGTATAATGTCATGCAAATTATCATGTCATTAGTTAATGTCAGGCTGCTGTGTGATCGCTAACAGTACCCGAACACGGAACGCGAACATGACGTCAATGATGCGACTGTCCCATTTGACAAATATATCCGTTATAGCAACAGTTAGCTGGATATGTTAGTTACATGCCCAGTCATAATAAATCCTTTAAACCATCATTTGACTAGCTAGCTGACTTCCTTAAATATAACAAGCGGGCTACCTCCAAAATGATGTTTGACTGGTTAGTTCTGTAGATCTATACCTAAAAATAACATTAGCTTGATTACTAGCAAGCGAAATAAAACTCACCATACTTTACGTAAGCATTGCTGTTGTCAGGGGCTTAGTCACAGTATCACAAATGAAGCAGCCAACCTGTTTAAGTAGCTAGTCTTCAACAATCATTTAGATAGGTAGCTTGTTAGCTTACTAGTTTGTCAAATCTATCGCCAGATAGCTAACGTTAGCTCCCCAGGCAGTTAGCATCGATTATGCAAGTGTAGCGGAGCTGAAGTGATTAGCTCGTGTGAGTCCTGCGTAAAGCCTTAGGTAGCGGGTAGCAGGTAGCCGAGTGGTTGCAGCGGCTACGTCACTCCCTCTGAGACCTGGTTAAGTAGCGTTGTCGCCGACAGGCTAACGGCAATTTGCCTTTAGCTCAACTGGCAACGACGCTGGCTTTAAGGGGTTGGCAGCGGCCAGTAAGAACCTCGGTTCGAAACTCGCTCGCTCGCCGACCCACGTAACATCACATTAAAAAAACACAACGCAGCGATTTTGTTTGTGCTGGACGTATAAGATCTTTATGGAGGCAGCTGACGCTAAGGGAGGAATTTGGAGCTTTACTTACCGACTACAATTCACGTTCATAAATAAGGTAAGAACCAGACACGTTATTAACCCAAATATTCTCGAATGAATTGAAAAGTAGTAATAGAAGATTTTTGTTGTTGTAATCATGACAGTGGCGCACACACAAGTAGTAACCCTAACTGGTTAACATTAGCTAACATTATTGTGATTAGGCTACTGTAATCTGGCACAAAATATTGGTCTGTCCCTTAGCATAATGACTGAAACGTCAGCTACCTCCATAAAAATCTTATTATACATGTAGCACGATTAACTGAAAATCACTGCGTGGCATAATCGATAAATCTATCAGGCATGTGAGAGTGCCCTGTCTCACCGCGCCCAAAACGACTCCAAATATGCCACAAGTACAATCATGAACTCCCTTGTACTGTGCTAGAGCGCTTTTCCTCAACACAAAAGTCGCATCGTGATGACGCAAGCGTGCTCGGGCCTGGAACGTTAAGCGCAATGTGAGCGCAGTCCAGCGGGGGAGGGGGAGGGGGGACAATCGTGCTCGGGCACGGTACAAGGCAACCGGGCCTAGTGTGAGTACGCCCTATGATAGGCTATAACGGTAACAAAAGGAGAAAGTTATTTTGTGTGTATACCTCTCACATACGCTCGAAAAATAGACGTGAAGCGTAAAAATACGTCTTCCTCTACTTTTAACAGCCGTGGTATGCCAATAAAGCACTGCAGGTGTAAATCGATACACTGATTCTAATGCTTGTTGCTAACAATAGACGGACGTCAGGGACGCCTGAAAAAATGCTTCAAAAGCGGCTCTAGGGTAAATTCCCTGTCAGTTAACTGACTGTAGCTCCTTACGACTGATTATGCAGTTTGGGCGTGTGTCTCTGAGCCAGCATATAAGGTACGGCCTAAGTGTGACCGTGTGATAGGGCTTTGAAAATGAATTGAAGTCAATGGCAGGATGGAGAGATGAATAAATGAGTAAAAACACTGATGAAAAAAATGACAAAAAGACGAGTGCGGGTCAAGACGGTCTTGGATGAGTGTTGGGTGATTTGCCCCGAGGCAACATGTGAGGTATGGTGGCTATGGGGTGAGAAGTGGCCGAGTGGGAAGGCCATGAAGTGTGAGGGGGGTGATTTTGAAAATGAATGGGAGTCTATGGGAAAAAAGGGATGAAAAAACGACAAAAACCGTAGAACGAGTGCAGGTACGGCTTAGCTGTTGTAGGGGGAAGTTAGTCTTCCTCACATGGGCAATGCCAATTATGTAGGGACAATGCCTACGATTAGAGAGGGGTACCACTTACGTGTAAGGAATATCCTTACATGGGGCACCAATTATGTTGGTGATAATTAAATTAAACACATGGAGGCGCCATACAGAATATGGCGTCTACCATAGTGGTTAAAATAAAATATCAGTCTCAGTTTCATATATCAGTCTCATAAAATATACTAAACTATGAATTTTGAACTTCAATTAATAATTAAATTAATAATCATAATCAAAATTACCACATCAATAGTTAATCTTAATCAAATCACAATATTATCTACTTAGCTAACTAAACAAATAACTCTGATGATTCAGCTAAGAGGTGAAGGCATTTAGAATTCTGATCAGCAGAGGTTGGCGATATTCATTTCACGTGTGACAGTACAACACAACCTTGGAAAAATAATGCATTTATTGAAATATAAAACCAAAGTAGTAATGCAGTACATTTATGTACAATGAGTGGAGTGAATGTGTATATATTTACACTTATGTGTAGGTTCGAGTGAATGTCTTGTGCTAGTGTGTGAGTGTGTCATAGAGTGTGTGTTCCTTTGTTCTGGGTCATGCATGTTCTGCGCGTGCACGTTTGCTGCGCGTGCTTGCTGAGCACACGTGTTCAAAGAGAACAAAGAAACATGCATGTGGCGGCGTTTGAGTTGCCTATGTGCGTGTGTGAGGGAACATAACGTCTGTCTGGTACAGGATATGTTTGGACGATTGATAACCGAGGGGTTATTTTGTGTGGAATAAAAGAAGGGGTTAGTAAGACGATACGCATGCAAAGACCCTACGTCTCTGTGTGGTATCTTAACAAACGCTGCGCGGTGAATAGTGGGTGACAAATCAGCTAGAATCAAGGAAACATAGCTAGCTACATTACTCGTAATGTTCTGAAACACACGGATGTACAAACATTCATAAATGTAGCTAACAGTTGTTTAGCTATACAAGGTCCTATGCCTAGAGTTAACAGCCTACTGTAGCTCATGAAATGAGGTCCAAATCTTGCGGTTCCATGGGTGGTTTCACTGGCAGTTCCATCATCAGGGAGCCAGGGCTGGTCTGGTTCGGTGTGGATTGGTCCAGGCACTCACGAGGGTTTCTTTCTGGGAGACACGTTGAGGTGGATCCGGTCGCACCTTTGTCTCCGGCTAGAAACAAGTTTGTGCTGCTCTGATTGCTGGTACTGAAACTTGGCTCTTGCTTTATTGATCTCCACCAGCAATTCGTCCCTAAGGCGGAGAATCAAAGCCAGGACAGGGCCATCGGCTCGGCTGTCCGTGTCCCGTCCGCGTGGTGCAGCCTTCGGGGAACAAGAGGGATGCCTCTGTCTTCTTTGGACGCAGAGCAAGAGAGCAGGCGAAGTACGTCCATCGTCTTCGGACATACGAAGCAAGAAGACGGGCATACGTCCGTCTTCTGCAGACGTGTGAAGCAAGAGGCAAGAGCGTGAGCAAAGGAATGCACCCGGTTTTTACTAGCATCGCTGCAGGGGTTTCCTGTTTACTGTAGCTGTCCTTGGTTGGGTGAGAGGTTGTGAAACTGCAACATCACTTCCCGTGAGATCGTGTTTCACATTAAAAGCAGTTTATGTGTTACTGTCCGTAAAAGTTGAACAAATAAAATGGACAAATCTATCTGTGGACAGCACTGTACCTACACTGTATACAAGCACACTGATCGGGGTCAGACCGGATGGGTTACAGATGGTTTGGGGTCGATATCTTGAAAACTGTGGGAGGAGAAGTGGGACAAAATTTGGTAGAAGAAGAAGAAGAAAACTATCGGATAACAATAGTTTGCTTGCAATGCTTTGCATTGCAATCACACTAATAAATGTACATAAAATGTAATAAATATGAAGATTCATAAAACATGGGACCCATCCTACAGGGGAAAAATTCTTTTTATAAAAATGCACTCTCCTTTCCAAAGTCCTCGTCATAATCATCATAATGCCTTTCAATGCTTCCTTTGAGCTTCCTTTGAGTTTCCTTTTGAGACATCTTTGTGTTTCATTATTTCACCAATGTAAGGAAAAACAAGGCGCAATTCCGATCTTCGCAGAAAAGACTTCTTTATTTACAGGAACGGCAGTTGTCATAAATACGTGAAAACACACTCTGGGATCAGCGGAGTCAATCTGAACCATGAGGGTCTACTGAAGGCATTTTTTATACAGATGCAGTGCTTTGATCAGGATGGACAATAATTAAATAACTATCAATAAGGGTGGGAGTACATGTGATGAAATACTGGGGGTTTGGTAATGAGATTATTTCATCTTTGATAAGGATAGACAATAGAGTACATGTGGTGAACTAACAGAGGTCTGGTAATTACATTGTCTTCCCTAGCAAAAACAGTTCTCAATCACCCATCACCGGTTTCTTTGGAAGTATCAATTGAAGTCTGTGAGCAGAACTGTGGTTACAATAAGGCCATCTAGACAAATGAATACAGGTATTTGCAGACCTTAAGTGAGAAGGATCTGTGCTATCTTATACTGCACTGAGTGAGCTGGTTTAGGGATCTGGACCAAAATCTTACACCACCTACCCTTTTACAGCTACTGTGTAGCAATCTCTGTCAAATGCAAACTATTCTCTCTGACCTCTTGATATCCACTTGCTGCATAAAAATAATTCTGGGTCAGATTTGTTCATAGGAAAAAAAAATAATTGCACTGGAAATAAAGGATTGGCTAACTCCAAACCCCTACAACTGCACTCCACTGCACAACTTGTCTACAATCTCCCTAAATGTTGTCGAGTTACTCCCCTCCTCAAATCACTTCATTGGCTTCCTGTTATCGCTTGCATCAAGTTCCAAACCTTGGAGAGTGAATGGGACAGCCCCCTCATACTTATGACTGGTCTTCAAATCCTATGTTCCGACAAGATTGCTACACTTTGCATCGAAGGAGCAACTGACTATCCCATCCCAATCAGGTTGTTCCTTTCAGGCACAATCCCTGTCTGTACTGGTCCCTCAGTGGTGGAATGAACTCCCAACAAAGGTCAGGACAGCGGAATCCCTGGCCATCTTCCCGTCACAGACTGAAGACCCACCTCTTCAAACTTGATCTTGTTCCACCTCAATCCCCGCCCCCCAACACATGCTTTCTCTAGGATTGATGCTTATTTTACATGTGGTATTGTGATATTTTTTGGATTCTGTGTTCTAGTGTACTTGGCTGCCGTTGCCTAGTCTGCTTGCACAAGCTAACTTGAGGTTCAATTCAATTCAATTCAATTTTATTTGTATAGTGCTTTTTACAACACAAGTTGTCACAAAGCAACTTTACATTGTTCCCAGGCCAGAGACCCCCTGACAGCAAGGCAACAGTGGCAAGTGGCTCCCTAATTTACAGGAGGAAACCTTGAGCAGAACTCAGCTCAGAGGGGGAGCCCATCTGCTTCTGGCTGGCACTGGGCAGATAGAATTACATAGAATACTTAAAATTGTACAATGTACCTTAAGACATTTGAGTTTTGATAGACAGTAGTAAATAACAGAGTAATTATAAAATGTATCCTAAGGAATGTCCGGTTCTTGGCATGCAGTTAGCTTGATAAGCAGGGCAGCAAGGTAGCAGGACTGGAGATCGGGATGTGATTCTTGGACTACAGCTCCAGGCAGGAGCTCAGAGCAGGGACAAGAAACAAATGGAGAACAATGATTAGTGGATGGTAAGAATGACAGGAATGTACAGCAGAGAGGCAGGAGGGGAGGGGCAGGGGAAAAGGTGCCAGTGTGCAACAAGGAAAAACCCCAGCAGTCTAACATTATGGCAGCATAACTAGGGGACGGGAGGCAGGGAACCGGCATAGTCATGAGGGTGACCCTAAGGCAGTCAACACCAGGCCACGGCACAGAGTCCATGTCATGACAGCAATGACCACCTAGTCCACCAGAGACTCTATGATCCATGCCAGCATCAGGCCATGTCCCTCAGCTGAAGGATTTACTGTATAGATATGTTTTGAGCCTAGACTTTAAGGTGTAGAGAGAGTCTGCTCCCCGAACCTCGGTAGGTAAGCTGTTCCACAGGAGAGGGCTCGATAGGAGTATAGTAGTTTTGCCCACTCTTGGAATGATGAGAAGCCCAGCATTTTGGGAATGAAGGGCTCTTTGTGGAAGGTATGGATGAAGAAGGTCCTTAAAATAGGGAGGGGCAAGCCCATTTAAAGCCTTAAATGTGAGTGAGAGTATTTTAAAATTGATCTGGTATTCAATGGGTAGTCAATGGAGAGAAGCTAGAACTGGGGTAATGTGCTCAAAACGTTTAGTTCTAGTTAAGATTCGAGCATTTTGTACCAGCTGAAGGGGTTTTAGTGAGACATTTGCACATCTTGACAAGAGGGCATTGCAGTAGTCTAATCCGGACTACTCCTGGAGCTTAACCTGTGGTCTTGGCTGGTGTTATGCTCACACTCACTGGAGTGTTGTTGGCCTGGTCTGACACTGTTGCTCATTTAATGTGAATGGATACACTTATGTTCTGTTGTGCTGGAAGTTGCTCTTCTTTAGTGTCTGCTAAATGCATGTAATGTAATGTAATCTTATCTAATTGGGATTTTTCTAACACTGATTATTACTAGCAGATGCAAGTACCACTCTTATACAATGCTTTGGCTCAAAGGTGAAAGATCTGGTCCTCCTAGAGAACACCAATGTTGCCACACCTTTCATTTCTGCACTCAAGGTGTACTGCAAGCCTATCTTCTCATATAGTATCCTCCAGGAGTTTAATTTAGCCCCTCTATTCTCTTCTGGTTGATTCCCTTCTGGTGCCAGTTTTCAGAGGTGGAAAACCCCGGCTTCAGAAAGTAAAAGTCCTACCATGTATTAGTTCTAGCCATTCACTAAACAAGGTGATTTCACTGATTAGCTCATCTACCTGGCTGAAGAGTTGTGCTAAGACTAAAATGGCAAGATGCAAGATGGCGGCGCACGCGGTTGCAGCGGCTTCAAGCTCTCCCTATCTGTGCACGTTTTTTATGTTTTTCGTGTGTATTTTTGCGTGTTGTTCGCCTACACCGGACTTTGACAACCACTATAACCGTATGGACTTACTGGACATCGGTTTTCAGCAGAAAATGACCGTTTGCAGCGACTTTCATCGCACCCACGACATTCCGGACGAGATAGCGAGACCAGCGGGGTCTCCGTGGATTGTTATCGGGTCTGGAAGGCGGAGGAGGCGGCGTCGCGAGAGGAAACAGAAGCGTGGCTGTAGAGCTGGCCTGTTGACCAGGTTGAGGAAACAGTCACTCAAACCTCCTCTACCAAGCCTCTACCTCTCCAACGCCAGATCCATGGTGAACAAGACGGACGATTTGGAATTACAACTGGCTGGAAATCGCTACGTTCGTGAATGCTGTACATTAATCATCACAGAGACCTGGCTACATCCGCTAATACCCGACGCTACCGTGCAGCTAGCTGGCCGCACGCTACACAGAGCTGACAGGACTAGCGACTCGGGGAAGAAAAGAGGTGGTGGGCTTTGCATCTATGTGAATGAAGGTTGGTGTAACAATAGCACTGTATTGGGCAGACATTGCTCTCTGGACCTAGAATTCATGTCGGTGAGATGCAGACCCTTCTTCCTACCCAGGGAGCTAACTGCTGTTGTCATCACTGCCGTTTACATACCACCGGACGCTAATGTAAGTACCGCTCTCTCTCTGCTGCTCGACGCCATAAACAATCACCAGCGTGCCTACCCTAACGGCGCGCACATCATCGCAGGTGATTTCAATCAGGCAAACCTCAAGACTGTTTTACCAAAATTTCACCAGCATGTGAAATGTTCAACCAGGGAAGGTAAAACTTTGGACCATGTTTACTCCAACCTCAAGAATGCTTACAAAGCCATACCTCTCCCCCACCTGGGCCAGTCAGATCACCTCTCTATCTTCCTGGCCCCTGCATACACCCCCCTCAGCCGACAAACAAAGCCCCAACGACAGACCATTAACACCTGGCCTGACGATGCCCTCCCCCGACTCCAGGACTGCTTTGAACAGACACAGTGGGAGACATTCCAGCATGAGGACCTGGCTACATTCACAGACACAGTACTATCCTACATCAAGTACTGCATGGGGATGGTCACTGTGGAAAAGACTATCCAGGTGTACCCGAACCAGAAGCCGTGGATGACCAGCCAGGTCCGCTCACTCCTCCGGGCCCGCGATGCAGCCTTCAGATCTGGTGACAGAGCGCTCTACAGCACAGCTCGCGCCAACCTGAGGAAAGGCATCAAGACCGCCAAAGCAGACTACAAGGAGAAGATAGAAGGGCAACTCAACAACCCCCGACAGGTGTGGAAGAGCATACAGTCTCTTACCAACTACAAGGGCTCTGCAGCGACGCCTGGGGTCTCAGACGCAGCACTGGCAGAGGAGCTTAACAGCTTCTTTGCATGCTTTGAGGCCCAAGCTCAGAAGCCAGCCACACCACTCCATCCCCCACCACAACCCACACCAACCTCAGCCACCCCCCCACTCACCGTGGAGCTGGAGGACGTGAGACGCGTGCTCCGCGCCGTCAACCCCAAGAAGGCCACAGGACCGGATGGAGTACCAGGGAGAGTACTCAAGGCATGCGCTGACCAGCTAGCTCCAGTCTTCACTGACATTTTCAATCTGTCACTGGAACAAGCCACCATCCCAGCCTGCCTAAAATCGGCCACCATCATCCCAGTCCCCAAAAAGTCACCCACAGCCACCCTCAACGACTTTCGCCCCGTTGCTCTCACACCAGTCATCACCAAGTGCTTTGAGAAACTGGTGCTGAGACACATCAAAGCTTGCCTTCCTCCCATGCTTGACCCGCATCAGTTTGCATACCGGCCAAACAGATCCACTGAGGATGCAATAACCACCGCACTCCACTCTGCACTGAAACACCTGGAGAAAAAGGGGAGCTATGTCAGGATGCTATTCATTGACTACAGCTCAGCCTTTAACACAATAATTCCAGACATTCTTATCCCCAAGCTGGCCAACCTGGGACTCCCACCCACCACCTGCTCCTGGATAAAAGACTTTCTACTCAACCGTCCCCAGCATGTGAAGCTTGGTCCCCACCTCTCATCCCCCCGCACGCTCAGCACCGGTTCGCCACAAGGGTGTGTATTGAGCCCACTGCTCTACTCTCTCTACACACATGACTGCAGACCCACCCACCCTGAGAACATCATTGTGAAGTTTGCAGACGACACAACAGTGGTGGGGATGATCACAGAGGGGAACGAGGCGGCCTACAGAGATGAGGTCCTTAGACTCAGTGAGTGGTGTGCCTTGAACAACCTGGCGCTGAACATCTCCAAGACTAAGGAACTCATCCTGGACTTCAGACGGAGCAAAGCCGCCCCTGCCCCCCTGTACATCAACGGCGAAAGCGTGGAGCAGGTGGAGTCCTTCAAATTCCTGGGGGTCCACATCGCCGCTGACCTCTCCTGGACAACCAACACCACAGCACTGGTCAAGAAGGCGCAGCAGCGACTCCACTTCCTGAGAGTGCTCAGGAAAGAGCAACTCAACACTGTCCTGCTGGTATCCTTCTACCGATCAGCCATTGAGAGCCTGCTGACCTACGCTGTGTCAGTGTGGCACTCAAGCTGCACAGGAGCTGACAGGCACAGACTGCAGAGGGTAGCCAACACCGCACAAAAGATTATTGGCTGCCCTCTACCTACCTTAACCACCATCTACAACTCCCGATGCCTAGGCAGGGCCAGAAGCATCATAAAGGACTATACACATCCCGGCTTCCACCTCTTCAACCTGCTGCCATCGGGCAGACGCTACAGAGCCATATCAGCCAAAACAAACAGACTCAGAGACAGTTTCTTCCCAAGAGCTGTCTCCATACTCAACTCAAGTTTGCACTAAGAAACTGACATGCCCGCCCACCACTGGCAATGTCATCACCACCACAAAGCTGCTAAGAACTTGCACTGACTCATCATAGCAGATTTGCACTATTATACCATAACTACCTGTTAACTGCCCTTTTGCACAATCTGTTTTAGTTGTCTCCTTCCAATCTGCATATCTAGCCACTCAGTCACTTTAGCACAACCTTTGCAGAGTTTATGTACAGTTGTTAGTAATTTTATATTTTATACTTTTATAGTTTTATATTCTACTATAGTTTTATATTCTACTTGGTCTAATTGTATATTTCCCTATGTTTAAGTTATGTGTGCACTGTATAGAGAAGCTTTAAATCTCATTGTACTTTGTATAATGACAATAAAGGCTTTCTATTCTATTCTATTCTATTCTCTAATTAAATTCAGCTGGTGTAGTGCATGGGTGGAACAAATACGTGGCAGGACTTTTACTTTCTGAAGCCGGGTTTTCCACCTTTGCCAGTTTTGTCCCAGATGATTTTAGGGGTCAAACATAGCTTTTTTTCCTATTTTACCACAGGCTTGCTGAGTGTAATTATCTGTACTCCAGCCCCCTCACTGTTGTTTTGGTGTTCTCCCTATCTGTCAATCAGTGGCGGCTGGTGAGCTGGTAACAGGGGAGGCTGAAACATTGCCTTTAAATCTATCATTACTTTCAACCTGTTCCCCTTTATCAACCTTTCAACCTTTGATTAACAATAAAACAAATAATTCACAGAATAATTGACACCAATGCGTAAATAGAGTAAATGATTATGCTTGTGAAACAGCACAGATTGTCTGTCGTTTGTCCACTGTTGCGAAAGCTACATCATGAGGTTGTTTAATTAACAAGGAAGGCAATTTGAACAATTCAGTGGCAAGTAATCCCAAAGCTTTCTCTTAAATGTTTCACATTATAGCTTTCTTGTGTTACAAAATTCAAATTACAAAACAGAGCTAAATTTAGTTAGATCGATTTAAATTACTGAGAATAAACTTTTAGGTTAGGTTGAGTGCAATGAACAATAACATTTAGAACAAAAACTGTGATGTGTCATGAGCATTTAATGTAATTTAAATCGATAAATGCCATCCTTGTTAATTAAACAATCTCACGTTGTTGCTTTCGCAATAGCAGACAAACGACTGACAATCTGCGCTGTTTCGCGAACATAATCATTTACTCCATTTACATGATTGGTGTCAATTATTCTGTGAATTATTTGTTTTATTGTTAATCAAGGAGGATGAAGGGGAACAGGTTGAAAGTAATGATAGATTTAAAGATAATGTTTCAGCCTCCCCTGTTTCCAGCTCACCAGCCGCCACTGCTGTCAATGTGGTCCATGTGCTTTTGTTTACTGTTTATCTTGTGTTCCAGCCCTGCCCTGCTCTCTGCCCTGTCCCCACCCACCTGATTACCTGATCACCTCCACCTGCCTGCCTGCCCACACTGCATCCCATCTCCTCATCACCCCAGCCCTATATCTACCCTGCTTGTCTCTGTCTTGTTGCCAGTTCGTTGCACTGTTTTGTGCCTGTTTCGTTCCTGCCTGTGTTTTCTGTTTGAAATTTTCCATGCTGACTTTGCCTGTTCCTCTACTTTGTCTCTGCCTGCCGCCTTGCCCTGATTGCCTGATCCGCCTGCCTACCCAGTTTGACCCTACCTGTTCCTGTTATTGATCCCTGTTTGCCTTTGGACTGCCTGCCTGGTTTTGACCCTGCCTGTCCTGCCATTGCATTCTTGCCCAGCGATTCAAATAAAAGCTGCCTGGAACCTGAAACACTTGTGGTCAGTGTCTGAGTCTGTGCCTGACCCCTGACAGTAATACCCCCTTTACTGGGGGGGGAAAGGATGTTGCAATGTTTCACATCTGGTCCAATCAGACACATTCTTGGCTGCAGAAGGGATGAATTGGCTTCACTGCCTTAGTGCCCATTCTCTGTATATTGACATTTTCATCCATCTCTGGGTGATCCACAAGTCCTGACTGGCTGGTGAGCTCACAGTAGAGTGTTTTACTTGACTGCTGGAGGTATTTCTTATCTTGGCAGCTGGACCTGTTAGAGCAGAGCCTCCTGGCTATTCTCATAGATCAATCAAAGGGGAATTGCTAAAGTGAATGCTCCTCGTGAAAAGGGGCTAATTGTCATTATCTTTACTGGCTCCTATCGGACTTTGAGCTTTCCTATTCAGTTTGAAAGCAGCAGTGAATGGTAATGGCATTGATTTTAATTGCAATGCCACTTGTTCCAGGCTTACACTTGGCTGATCTTCATTCCTTCCATTGTCTGAGGCTTGAAGTGCAGCTACAGAAAGAGTAATTGTATTTTATGGGACTGCATTTTATGGTGCAGAAAATACAGGGCATTTGTAGAGTCTCATTTATTCTTCAGAATTTGCATGTTTTTATGAAAACTGAAGATATCTAACACTGCAGATGTGCAGCTCATGCATTTCAGTTAGTGATTTGCATTTGAACCAATATTAACTCTTCTAGCCTCAAGGACAAAACTAGCAAGCATGGAAGAGCAAGCAAATGCCTCTCCATATCATGGTTTAATTAAACAGTATCTGCAAGGTTTACATGCACAGAGAAGTACACATTTTAGAATAGATTATGCTAATAGGTAGGGATCTCCGCTGGCATTCTGGTCTGGATATCAACATTTCGGGGAGAAACATCTCTGTTTCATGTCTTTGCCTGGGTGGTAGACTTGGTGATGGACAGCACAGCATAATGAGAGATGGAATCAGGGGTGCCTGCAGGATTTCATTTTAGGGTACGCACAGAAACTTGACCACGCATGCACACGCACATACACACATCAAGAGAGAGCTGAGAGAGAGAAACGCCACTGACTGATTAATGAATAATTAAATCTGGCCTATCTATATGAAGTTTACTCTCCTTTTCCCAGTCGCATCGAATTGTTTTAGCACTTCCTTACAGACCTTTGATCACAGAGCCTCCGTTTAGCCGGAGAAATTTTTCGGGACATTCTAAAACGCTTAACGTGGCTTAATGTTCCAAAAAAGCAAAGATCACCAAATTTCTCTCTGACATCTCTTGTCAGAAACACCTCCTCCTGCCAAAAAATCAAAGCCGAAATCCTAGGAGTATGGTCGTTATCTCACGTTAAGCGTTTTCCTCTCCATTGACGCCCATTAGGCTTATAAGGAAAAAGCCTGACGTGGCTTAATGTCCCAAAACAGCAATCAATGATCACCAAATTTGTCTGACATCTCATGTCATAAAGACTATCTCCTATCAAAAAAGCAAAACTCAAATCCAGTGAAAAGGGTAACTATCCTGCAAGCCGTTTCTTCTCCATTGACCCCCATTATAAGGAAAAGCTTCACATAGCATTATGGACCAAAACAGCGACGTATCAGGACTACACTTCTCTAACACGTTTCTGATCATGACCACGTTCAAGAACCAATACGACAACCCCATGGGATTAATACAAACACTGATGTTTTCATTGAAGTTTTCCCCATAGGAACCCATTATAAAGACACTGCTTGCGGCTGGCCTACAGTTGGCCTATTGGGAATAGTTTAATGCAAATATTCATGTTTAACCTCTTACGACATCACTTGAGCTACAGCCTACACGGTGGTGGTGATCACCAATGTGTATGATCAGCAATGTGTAGGCCTACTGTTGCAATAAGGAACATTAAGGCTTTTCTGTCATTATAAGAAACAAGCTTAACGTGGCTTAATGTACCTAAACATTGATCAAAGAAGACCAAATTTCTCTCACACATCTCGTCATAAACACCTTCACATATCAAAAAATCAAACCTGAAATCCAAGGCATATGGTCGGTATCTTACGTTAAGCCTTTTCTTTATGCCCGGTACTTAACAAAGTTGGTGCATCACAGTTTGTTGTTTGTTTTATAGCTAGTTTTTCAGTGTGCCCCATGCTAACTTTAGCTTCCAAGCTAGCTAGCTAATTGATACACCTAGTTAGCAAGCTAATTTCTACTTCGTTAGAAATTTGAATAAATTCCAAATGTTAATGAATGCTCACGCTATTACGATCATACAGTCCAAAAATGGTCTATACTTTAATTCTGTCAGACACAATTGTGTCATCTTTTACATGTAATATTTGGTGGAAAAGGTGGCGCAGTAATGCGCTGATCTCCATCTCCAACATTATATAGGACGTTAGCTTGGTACCTAATATTACTCATTGTGTAGATTTGCCCTGTTTGTGACAGTAGAGTGGGCTGTGGGTGTTCATTTTTCACCTTAAGAATATGATAGGCCCGCCTTTTTCTGGATTACGCCTTTACCAACAAAGCGATTGGCCGTTTGGTGTAAAAGTGGGACTTCCCTTAATGCAACCGCCACACTGAGCGTTACGGCCAATGCCATTCATATTTCAACGAGTGGTCTGTCTCCTCCTTTTTAATGTCTCTGACACACCTCTCTCTCTCTCTCTCTCTCTCTCTCTCTCTCTCTCTTTCAATTTTCAATTTCAAATTTAGCTTTATTGGCATGACAAATATACACATACACATCTCTCTCTCTCTCGTGGAGCGCTCACAAATCGGAAATCTCATGGTAGGCACAGTGCGTACAGTCGTACAGCTACAGGCGCCCATGGATGGAATTAGGGGGTCAACATAGTAAATACTTTACTGTGTGTGCCTCTAGCACTGGTCTCCAATCAGATATTCACATACTGGCCATGGACACACACAATCATTTGTGGCTAGAAAAGCTAGGTGTCTATGGAAATCCTGAACCTGAATCTACTGATATATACAGAAGAGTAGGACTGCTGAGACTTAAATCGCATTGACATCACCTGCATGTGTTTTTAAACATTTTAATATTCTTTAAGAAAGAAGAATAAGTTCATTCTGTATCACAAAATGCTTACATTGCCTAGAGGGTTAGGATACCTACAGATTTTCAATTTTAAGACCTATTTGCAAGGACTTATTCTCTCATTTTAATTGATTTTGGGGGATTTGAGCCAGGCAGCTAATCCCCTTTTCTGTGCAGGATAGATTTAAGGGGCTGTTTATGGGGTGGTAGTATAGCATAGTGGCTAAGAAGCAGGACTAAAGGTTGCCAGGACTAAAAAGTTGCCAGTTCAATCCCTGCTGGGACAGTGCTGCTGTACCCTTTGGCAAGGTACCTCAGTAAATAAATTGCCTCAGTAAATATCCAGCTGTATAAATGGATAACATTGTAAAGAACAGTAACCTATGTAAGTCACTTTGGATAAAAAGCATCTGCCAAATGAATAAATGTAAATTTTACTGGCTGGAAATCTAAATACACTCCCAGCATATTTGGCAGAGTAAAAATTAAAATTATTTATAACCTTCATTGACCAGCAGAATCATTCAATACCTACAAAGAAGTTGAGAGAATATTACTATATCAGGTAAAGGAGAATTAATGCAATTGGTCTTGAGATGCAATTACAGTCTGCACCCTGGTCCTTAACTCACAAATGATTGAATATTGCCCCAACATAAATGGAACTAGAGGGAAGGTCTACTCTGATAGCCAATGGAAACCACCTTCCTCCGGTAAGTGATGAACCAAGCTGTTCTTGCCCATATTCAGCATTGGAGCTTGAGGACTTAGCAGAATGTGAATGACAGTTTCTGCCAGGGAATGCCTTACAATAAATGACAGTGGATGGTGATGTCAAGCCATGTATCCAGTTCCTGAAAAGAATGATTTGTTTTTAGATGGAGTTACAAAAACCAAACCAATCTGACTCATATCCCGTGCCCTTAGTTAATGAATTAGTGACCTGGAAAGCAGGGTTTGGTACTTCATTTTTCAAGAGGATCCATATCCAGGGGAAGATCAACCACCATGAGAAGCACGCCACCACTTAAAGAGAAAGCAGAAATTTGCCTACTAAATCAAGCTGTGACTCAGCACAACTGTAGAAGGAAGTAGGGCTCAATCAACCTGTTTGAGATATTCAGTTTGTTAATCATAAAACACATTTCAACCATGTTTGCCCCTAGATGGATCTTTGTGTTACATTCCACATTTTTCCTGTTGGGATGCTATCCCTTTTTCCAGTGTCCCACACTGTAACCTGCTGGGTCTATCCTGTTACAAATGACAAACATTTGTTTTGGGTCAATGTTCCCATTGTTTATAAGCTCTGCCATAAATTGCACTGAGGGACATGACTGTCATGATTTGTAATACTAACAAAGTCTGCCAGCGTGGTTTCTTAAGTTAGCTGTGGCCATGTAACAGATACTCAATAAAGGCTAATCCATGCAACTTGTGGTCAGCTGCTGCATGAATGAAATGATGTAATTGTGCCAATAATGGTCATTTACATAAAGGGTCATGTTGTCTGGCACGCACCTCACGTCATTCTCAAATGTGTGTTTACATGTGTGGTACAGGTGGTCTGGAGCAGTTGTAAGAGTTGTTCGTAAGTGCACAAAATCATTTATACTCATGAAAGGTGAATCTGGCCATCAGTTTTTGTTCATGCAAGTAACTTGTTGGTGTTTTTATGCATTGAAAATGTTTCTTGTTGAGATATTGCAGTCTAATCATTCCTTTTGTGTTCTGAAATGTGAACATCTCAAAGTTCTGCCTCCCCCCAGTGATCTGCTCCCAAGCACTCCCAAGACAACTTTTTTCCTGGGATTGAAGTGTACCACAGATATCAATATCCTCCATTTCCCAATATACCAAGCTTTGAAAATCATTTCGAAATCAAAGGGACCAAGGGAAAGAAATGGAGGTATCCCAAAGCTTGGACCAGCTCTGCATTCAGCACATAAACAAGAGCTGGTGCTGTTGTTGGTTATGGAATCTTGGTTGTCCTGACTGTTTGATAGAATTCTCCTTCTGTTAATGTGTTCCAGTATACATCTCTCTCAAAACGTGCATCAATAAATTCAGTCACGCTTTAAGGGTGCGCCAGCAGCTGCACCTGCGGTCATCACAATGGGCATAGAAGTGATGTCTTTTGAGTTGTCCAATGACAGCTCTATCATTCCACCGGTGAGTAGTAAGAATTATTCTTGAGCATTTCAAAACAGCACTATGTGCACGGTTTTGCTAATGGTCCCAGAGCCTCTCACACTCACCTCCTAATGTGCTTGGCTGCTTGAATGACCACTTAGAACAATCTGTCTTCTTTCCATAGTCTGCATTCCGCAGGTCACACTCATCCAAACCCCACTCTGATGCCTCTGCTCTGTTCTTTCTTCTGTGCATGTGTGCTTTTTCCTTCAATTTCCCTCAACTCAATTTACCAGGAGGCCCCATCTCGAAAGGTGTCATCCACAATGGTGTTCAAAAAAATGAAAAGAAAAATTAAAAAGCTGAAGGGATTTTGACAATTTGTATCTCCCTGTAAACTGAACCCTCTCAGAAGGACTCTTTTCTGGGGACGTGGGCCTTTTGTTGACGGGGTAGGCTGGGCTGATAGGTAAGAGATGTATATTGTGGTTGCCAAGGTTACTGCTTTATTTCCAGTCAGACCACACAAGCCTGGCACGTAAAACAAAATCCCAAATTTGTCCTCAGCCCTCTCTGTTACCTCTGTAGCATAAAACAAGCTTGAGATATGTGCACCCACAAGCTACAGGCAGGGGGATGGTGGAGTATAATGATTTCTTTCTCTTTGTAGAGGCATTCTGTTAATGTGTCAGGATCGGAGATCGGGACACAAACGTGGACCACAGGGTATATGGATCCAAGCGTATAATCGGAATCGGTAGGCAGTTCGTAGTATAGGGACAGGCAGGGTTCGAAAACACGGGGAAGCAGTCCGGGGGCAGATCCAGAATCGGTAGTCGGGGCGGGCAGAGTCAGGAACCAGGCAGGCAAATGGCGTCAAACAGATCCGAATCGGCAGGCAGAAAACAAAGTCAGGAATCAGGCAGGAACGGCGACAGCAAACAAATCACGGGAAATAATTGCGGGGACGAGACAGGAAAAATCACTGAAACGAACTAGCAACAAGACAGAGACACGCAGGGAAGATATAGGGCTGGGGTAACGAGGCAATAGGATGCAGGTGAGCAGGCAGGCAGGTGCAGGTGATGAGGAGATCAGGTGGGCGTAGACCAGGCAGGGAGCGGGGCGGGGCTGGAACACAAGGGAAACTAAAGCACAGGTACGGGGAAAAACAAAAACACCGCAGCTTAAGGGGGCGGAGCCCTGACATAATGAGGCAGTCACACTCTTTGGATGTTCCACTGTCACACCAGTCCCAGAGCAGTAATAACCACTGCTGCATGGAGACTGGAAACTGGCCTTTTAAATACAAGCATGGCACTGATCTGGGTCCAGGACGTCAGCCCTGGGGTGTCAGTCACCAGATGGTCACCAAAAACACCAAGCCAGCCCTGTGACATCAACATACTGAAACCACCACTCCACCACTACAATTTAAATGAAAGCGGCTTTCACTATGTCAATGGAGAGGGCAGTAGCTCTGTAATAACTGAAAATCATACATCATTGCAAGCTTACAGTGCAGTGTGCAGTACAATGGGGGAATGCGTGAGGGACACCTTGGTGCGTGAAGTGAATGGGCGCGCTTCTCTAAGGAGAGGGCAGTGTGACAGAGTGCTGTCACTACGGTTGAGTATGCCCTCTGACTACCATACCAACAAGCCTGGGTCTTTGGCGTTGCGGTCAAGCTGCAGGTTTAGTACCCCATAGACCCGGGTTCAAAGCTGGGTGGGGTGACTGCTCTTTCCCTTTGCTACATCACCTCTCCACAAAGAGGTCATTATTTTCCAGCACTGCTTGAGAGTAGGATCAGCTGTAAAGTTTACACGGGCTTGGAATCAGGGCCCATCAGCACCACTGGAATGACTAATATGCCTGATTTCTCTTGGGGTGTTCTAGTTCTTATTAGGCTCCTCGGGTGAGGAGATGTGCAGCTCAGGGAGCTGTGTGTGGGGCGGGATTTATTCCCGAGCACCACTAATGAGCGCGGCCATGCGTGACACTTGTGCCGTCTCCCAATCACAGACAGGCCCCTGGCATTATCTCCAGGGGTTTTGTCAACACTCGCAAAACTAATTCAGCCAAAAATAGATGCCATCATTTATACAGCTGAGTGCTGTGCGAAGTTGTGCTTTCAGCAGGCACGGGCATAACAGCCAGAGCTGACAGACTCATTAAAAAAAAAAACATCTTTTTTGCCAAAATTTCTGATTGTGCTCCGTGAATCAATCAATCAAGAATAATGAGGCAGGGATAATGAACAGAGATCTGCTGGAAATGTAATGTGGGGGTGTAATTTCAATTAAAAAAATCCTGCTAAATGAGAAAGGTTCACAAAGAGCACATTTCCTGTGTTCAAACGTTTAAACACATTCTCAAAAATGAAATGATAACCAGTATGTCCTCTTTTAAACACAGAGATAGAAAAGTAGTCACATGTTACTGGGACTATGAAAACAATAGTTAGGCATGCCCTTAGACTCAAGGCCTGTGCCAGTTCATATTAGGCCATAATAGGACAATCCTAATGTCAAATCTTATTTTCTGGTTTTTCATAATTTTGTACTGCTAGAGGTTATGATAACTCTTGTGCTGCTATACTATAAGATTTTACACATCATTTCATGTATAAATGCATCATATTCTATCTAAACTTAGCAAATTCTAGAATCAGTGATTCTTATTGAGTTTGTATATAACTACATTTTTTTATTTTATTCATTTAAAAGATGCTGTTACTTAGACTGACTTACAAAATGTGCATTTAAACAGGATTAGGCATGCAGCTGATTCATTAGTGCAAGGTTTGTAATACAGTGCCATTTCAGGGATCATTGCCACATAAGCACTGCCCACAAAAAGCTGCTATCACCATTTTCAGCCACCAAGCCATATAGTTTTACCACCACAAAGTTTAGATCACTGGGATTTTTCTGCAGAAAAGCTTATACTGCTGACAGGATGCTGCCTATTATGCTTATACCTTGCATTCAAGCTTCTACCACAGTGTTAGGAGGTGGATGGGTCAGAGGATGGGTAGCCAAGAAATATTATGAATTGGTGGGTTTTCAGTCTGTGCCGGAATATGGGCAGTGACCCAGCTGTCGTTGGCAGCTAACTTAATCCCTAACTCAATCCATGTAGGTATGTGAAATAAGTAAGCCAGCCTTGGCTAGCCAATATTAAAAATTGACTGTTACTAGGCAAAAGAAACATTAACAGGAACAAAGCAAATGTAAGCCAAGAGTTCTAAAATGTTGGAGATTTTGGTGAGTAGCATTGCTGTGGTTAGTGTATTCTGATATGTGCATCTGAGTTTGAGCAGTTTCCGGTGAATCCAGTAAATAAGATAGGAGAGGCTAATATGATAACAAGGTATTACTATACAATGCAGAGTACACAAAACACAATTTGATCTGTTTTGTTTTAAAAAGTTAAAATAAATGGAACTTGAAAAAAAGTTACACAAAAAAGGAAAAAACAAAGCTAGCCAGCATGTGTTAATACAGTTATCCCTATCCCTATTTCATTCACTGGTATGCCTGTTTTGTCACTAACAGAGTCCAGATTGTAAAGGTGAACAAAACCCTTTCATCTGCCATCACGACTTGGGGCCCCCCAGGGCTGAGTGAGCTCAGCCATGCTTTTCACTTTTTATACAGATGACTGACGTACAGATACACCAAATCAATACATTTTAAAGTATTGTGATGATACAGTGGTAATATCTCTGTTAAGTAACTCAGGCAACCCTGGGCTGCACCAACATGGCGTGAACAAAGTGGTCGAGTGAATTGATAATAACGCTCTCCAGATTATCACACAGAAAACAGAAGAGATGTATTAGTTCACCATCTGACCTTCATAAAGTTCCTATTGTTATCCATCATGAAAAAAATCAAGCAAATATTTTCATATAAATACTTGGGTGTAACGATAGATCATCTGCTATCCTGGAAAGACCACATTGAATCTGTCTGCAAAAGGACAAAGCAAAGAGTTTATTTTCTCCGCTCCCTTAGGTCTTTTGGGCGGAGTAGACAAACTCTTCTTTTGTTTTTTACTTCTGTGATTATGAGTGTTCTACAGTATTGTAATACTACATGGTACAAGTGTTTATCCACTATTTTAAAGTCAAAACTGCTTCACCAACTAAAAATCTGCTCAAAGATTGTAGACTAACCTCTTGAGAAACTCTACGAATCACCCTACCATAGTAATATATTAAGGCTGGCTAACAACATTGTCTCTGACCGCAACCATGTCCTGAACAGTGAATACAAATTGTTACCATCAAACCGGAGATACAGGATTCAATAGGGTTAGACTAAAGCACTCTTTTGTGCATCAATCAACCCTAAAAATTAAATATGGAGCTTAATCCCAGATCAAATGTACGCTGAATATTGTCCTTTGTGATGGTTATGTTAAATGTATGTATCTTTGTTTCATTGTCCCAATTCTTGTCTTCTCTGTGATGTTGCAAATGGAGCTGCTGTGATGCCAGCTTTATTGTCAGACTTGTCTGACAATAAAGTATCATCATCATCATGTTTGACCACCGAAACAGCACGCTATAGAGTGGCCACCTTTGTTGTTTGACATTACAGTAACCATAGCAACAGTAGTACTTCATGGCTCATTTTCTTTTGCCAGAAACAGCTCTCTCTCTCTCAAGGCCACCTCTCTGCTGTAAAAGTGACTGAACTTGATACTTTTTGAAGTATGTAAGACTGATGAATAATATTCATGTTCAATTTTTTTTTGGTTTTGTTGAAAAGACCCACTTTTCAAGGGGCGGCAGTGCTAGGATACTTCAACCTTAAATTAAAACCTTTCATCTTGGTGTATGAGGGCCATAATTTCATGCTTGGACCACAAGAATAAATGGTTTTTTATTATTGGATCTTATCATTCTGCATTTGAAAGAAGAGCCTCAGAATATCAGCTTGAATGACAGCATGCCAGGCAAACAAAATTCCAATACATGGCTCTGGCTAGGCAGTCTAATTGGGTAATGAACAGTGATGAACATGTTGTGTTGATGCTCGATGGCTGTGGAAGAACTGTCGAGTAGCCCTCACCTTAGGTCTTTTGGGGCGAGTAGACAAACTCTGTTTCTTACTTCTGTGATTATGAGTGTTCTACAGTATTGTAATACCACATGGTACAAGTGCCACTACATGGTACAAGTGCCTGATGCCACAAAGCTGTCATCGGTCACTGAAGGTGATGTCTGGGATGGAGGACTGTGATTGGTCTGGAAAGAGCAATACCTTGATGCAAACACCCTGTTTTGTTGCCACAGCTGTAGGATGACTGTACACTCAATGACACGTATATGAAAGGCCTAAAGGTTAAGGTTAGAGATAGTGTCAGGTTTAGGGTTAGGGTTAGAGTTAGAGTTATGTTGGGTCAGGGTTAGGGTTAGGATTATGTTAGGGTTAGAGTTTAGAGTTAGTGTTTAGGGTTAGAGTTAGGGTTTAGGGTAAGGTTTAGGGCCAGGGTTTAGGGTTAGGGTTCCTACACTAGCCCATGTGCTGCAATTATGAAGCAGGGCCACATCTGTAAATCAGCTTCAGCTTTATCTTTTCTGATGAGCATTGAAAATCAGTACTGGGTGTATGCTGGCACTGATGTGACCACTGGCAACAGGGAATGATTTTTTTTTTTTTTTCAATGGACCCTGGGTTTTCAATTTTTTTATTCCTTTTGGAAAGTGCACTATGCTACGTATTTGAACCCTTTGTGGTAATTATAATTAATGTAATGAATTATAATTATTTTAATTATAAAAATGCACAAAAACAATAAAATGGTATCATTGGGATGATATCGCCTGCCTTTGGCTTGGTATCACTGGGAGAAACAGTGATGTGTGCAACAGCTGCACTGAGAAGCAGGACACATCTGTAGGGCTGCAATTAAACTACACTCCACTCAGCAGCAAAGTTCAAACTCTGGACTAATGAAAAAATAATGCATGCTAATACAAGATATGGATATACTGCTGAGTATGTTTCACCAATGATGCAATTCTGTTATAGATTCTATAAATAATGAATTACATTACAGACATGAAAGTGGCAACATTTGACATATCTTCACATATTTGCTTACCATTTTGACACATTACAGACGTATTCCATAGATTCAGGATTTTTGTTTTAATATGCATATTTCATATTGGATGTATTTTATAAGAATACCTTCGAATGGATATGACTATGTTTACAGAATCACTTAGATTAAAATGTAGTTTCTTGTGTTTTCTCCTTTTGTCCCTAGTTTCAATTTACAAAGCTGAACCACGGCTATTGTGGTGGATATCATAAGAACATAAGAACATATGATGACGAGAACAGGCCATTTGGCCCAACTAAGCTCGCCATTTCTTAATTAAAGAGTATCCAAAACTGCATCAAGTCTAGACTTGAACACAGCAAGGGTCTCTGCCTCAACTACATGACCTGGCAACCTATTCCACGTATTGATAACTCTTTGTGTAAAATAATATTTCCTTATATCAGTGCGGAACTTACTCTTAACTAGTTTCCATTTATGTCCTCTTGTTTTACAGACTGAACTCACCCTAAAGAATATATTATAGTTAACCTAGTTTAGACCTTAGTCTAAATAGGTTAAGTAACTTGAGTCTTTCCTCATAGCTTTTATATTTCATGCCAGGAACTAATTTAGTTGCCCTTCTTTGAACCTTTTCTAGAGCTTCGGTATCTTTTTTATAGTGCGGTGCCCAGAACTGCACACAGTATTCCAGGTGCGGTCTGACTAAAGCATTGTATAATTTCAATATAACCTCTTTAGACTTATACTCAATACTTTTGGCTATATATCCCAGCATCCTGTTGGCCTTTTTTTACTGCTGCAGCACACTGCCTAGATCCTGTTAAGCTTGGGTCAACCATTACTCCCAAGTCCTTTTCAAATTGAGCACATTCTAGTTTTTTTCCACCCATGAAGTAGTCTTGTTTAAGGTTCTTATTTCCTACATGCAAGATTTTACATTTATCTAAATTGAAAGTCATCTGCCAGGTATCTGCCCACTTTTGGATGCTGTTTAGGTCTTCCTGTATTACCTTGGTTAATTCTATACTGTTGGCTAGACCCCCTAGTTTTGTGTCATCTGCAAATTTTACTATTTTACTACTAACCTCTGCATCAAGATCATTTATGTATATAAGAAATAGCAAAGGCCCCAACACCGATCCCTGCGGGACTCCACTTCGTACAGGACCCTGCTCTGATACAATTCCTCCCACAGTTACAGTCTGCTTTCTATTAGACAACCAACTTCGAACCCACTCGGTGATAGCTCCTGTAATTCCTGCAGATGTCATTTTCAATATGAGTCTCTCGTGCGGAACTTTGTCAAATGCCTTTTGAAAGTCCAAATAGATAATATCATAAGCTTGGTTTGAGTCCAGACATGCTGTAGCTTCCTCAATGAAGTCCAGGAGGTTTGTTAAGCACAACCTCCCTCTGCGAAAACCGTGTTGGCTATCATTTAGAGACTCTATAAGTCTCTGAGAACTGACTGCACCTGAAGGCATATGCAAAAACACTTCACTAGTGAAACTCTCCACAAAGTAACTGTTTAGTGTATCAGCAATAGCTTTGTTATCGTAAACCATAACCCCATCCTTATTTTTTATACCTCTTATTTCATCCTTAACTATCCTTTTTTGACCATAATACTGAAAAAAACGTTTAGAGTTGCTCTTTGCATCTAGTGCAATTTGTCTTTCATAACACCTTTTGGCTTCCCTTATTTTTTTCTTAACTTGAGCTCGCATATTACTTTATTCAATCTTATTACTATCTGAGCTCTCCAACTTGTATTTTCTAAATAATTTTTTGTTTCAAACTGTTCCGTAGCGACTTATTCATCCACTGTGGATGCTTCTTTTTCAGCTTCCCTTTTCTCACTTGCGGAATGAATTTACACTGTACATCCAGAATAATTGTTTTAAATATGCACCACATTTCTTTGACAGTTTTACCACCTAGAAGAGGTACCCAGTTTATATTCCTTGTATAATCACGCATCTTAATAAAGTCAGCTTGCCTAAAGTTGAATACTCTAGCATTGGAGAATGCAGACTTAACTTGCCAAAAAACTTCAAATGTAATTGAACTATGGTCACTTGTACCGAGTGGTTCCCCTGCGTCAATACTGCCGATTCTATCAGGATTATTACACAGAACCAGATCTAGGATTGTGTTCTGTCTTGTGGGTTGAGTAACAGACTATATCAAAAAACAGTCATTTACAACATCCAAAAATTCTTCCTCACATTTACCTTGACCTGACACAGCTTCCCAATTAATTGAAGGGTAATTGAAGTCCCACATTACTATTGTCTCACCCTCCTGACATGCTAGTTTAATGTTAACAAAGAGCATACTACTGACATTGCTGTCTGAGGCTGGTGGCCTATAGCATACTCCAACATTCAGGCCTTTTTCATTTTCCCCCAATATCTTAATCCATATGTCTTCACTAACACCAAGGGGCTTCATTCCTGGTATTTCCTGAGTATTAAGATTATCCTTTACATAGAGAGCTACGCCTCCTCCTCTTCTATTGATTCTATCTTTTCTTAGCAGTTTGTATCCCGCTACGTTGTGCTCATCCCCATCCCCTGCACCAAGCCACGTCTCTGTAATCCCAACAACATCAAAGTTACTATTACTCATAACGGTTTCCAGATCGAGAATTTTATTTTTTATGCTTCTAGCATTTAAACAGAGGAATTTCAGGGTACCATGTGTGCCTCTCCTGGTCCCCCTGTTCTGGGCCAAATGGACCGAGGGTCTTCCTCCACATTTTGATGCCTTCTGGGAAATAATAAGTCCTCACAGAGTCTGATGTAATCATGGTTGTTTGATTTATTGCATATGGTGATCAATCACATACAGTAAACCGGGTTGGTCCGCGGAGCAACAGGTGTATATGCGGTGTGTATATATTCACAAACACTCCCCAATCACTCTGCCCTCCCCTCAGCCTGCATCCATCCTTTATGCCTTTTCTCACTCCTCCTATCCCAGACCACAATTTCCAACTCCTCCCAGGCTCCTCCTTCAAGCTCATCCCATTTTCCATTTAATACACCATTATTTTATTTTTAAGGTGTTACATTTACCCCACCTGGAAAGTCCCATAAACTCCGTAGTCATCAATTGTATATTATTTTTAAACATAACACTTCTGAAATTTCCCATTATTTCCACTCCACACCTATATGATTTTTAAACATAAATAATACAGAGTTCGTTTTATTTTTAAGCATATATGCCTGGGATATTACCATTATTTCCAGGCCCATGTCTGAATAATAAAAAAGGTTAAATAACTCAGTTAGCCAGACAGCGGTGCTGCAGACTGTAAGAAGGCACACAGATATCTATGTGCCATAAGCTACAAGGTTAGGCCTTAAAAAAAGGGTTAATGTAAGAACTAGGCCCCGTTTGGACACAGCCCAGGAGATGGGCCGCGAGAGCAAGACAAAGAAGAATTAATTCCCACGAAGGGGGGCCATTGGCTCAGCACTACTATGATGGGCAACTATGACAAACTGCAATAAATCAACATACAGTTCACAAGCATTTGCCAGTAGATGTCAGCTAGGCCAAAGCAGGCAATCAGCTCTTATTTTCTAGCTGTATGGCTCCTAAAAGAAAACACAAAACTAAAATGGGATGCATATGTTAAAAGGAGGCAAAAACATGCTGACACGCTGTAGGGGCATGTCAGGGGGAGAAGATACAATAAGCGAAGGTGGCATGACTATGAGTCAGAGGAAGAAGATACAATAAGCGTGACTGTAAAACAACAGGAGAAAGTGGCAAGACCATGAAACCAGAGAAAAAAAATACGATAAGTATAGGCCGTAAACCAATAGGAAAAGTGAAGGGAGAGAAGATACAATAAGTGTAGACCGTAAACCAATAGGAGAAGTGAAGGGAGAGAAGATACAATAAGCGTAGACCATGAACCAATAGGAGAAGGTGGAACAGCAACATAGTGCACAAAGGTTCTGGGGTGACTTCCAGGGAGGGCCAATGCTGAAGGCAGTGTTCCTTCTCCAAGGTCACCCACTGTCCTGTAATAGCCCCCAAGATTACCCCCCTAGCAGTGTCTTACAATGGCCTACATGCAATGTTTATGACCTAGGGTAACCCCCCAGCATTACTTAGGCATAGAATCACAACATATTACTTTTCAGTAGTAGTGCTTAATGCATACAATATTTTCCACTAAGTATAATAGAATACATATTATTTAAGGCTAACATATTAGATTGTCTGGTTTCCATATACATTTCCAGACCTCCACATGTACAGTAAAGATAAAGTAAATAGCTAATGTAATATATCAATAACTTCAGTTAATATGTCAATAACTGTGGTTAAAATCAAAAGCTAACATTTGTTGGCAATGCTTATGATGTTTGCTGGCAATAACTTATTTCCACCATGTAACAAGCTTAATCGTACCACGTCAAGCCCCGCTTTTCTCTGGGGGGTGGGGGTGAAAGTGGCAATACGCATAATTTACATATGGGGTATACACTTTATCAAAAATTTTCCACCACAGTAACTTTAACACACCCAAGGATTCCGAATCTAGCGCAAACCTGAACGAGCTCAGGTTCACGTTATTTAGTTGCAAACGGATACGTTCAAGTTCACAGTTCACCGAAAAAAATGAGCACGTTCAATGAACGCGCTCTTTTAACGCGGTCATGCACAACACTGTCCCTGAGTAATAATTCAAACACGATCGAGACCTAAATGCGTATGAATCGAGGGTTACAATAAAGTCGTAACTTTAGTTCCCTTTCAGACACTTTTATGATGACAGGATCCAGGAAGGTTCTTATTATTTATTTATTGCAGGGAAATAAACTTTGTTTTTGGCAGATGTGAAGTAAATTGTATAATAAATATATAAGCCTAATAACAATGACAATAGCCTATAATATTTATACTACACCGAGGATCCAACTCGCAAAGAATCCTAAATTATGTCGTGGCATTCTTGTTAACTCTATTTTCTGGCAGAGAATATCTATATAGACGGGCTCTGGTCCTGGATAGATTTCTAACTTCCGGTTTCCAGACAGTTTAACTGCGAATCGGCTGAACCCGTGCGTGATGTTACACAGCAGTCACGTTTCGCTTAACACACAGCTGTGCGTTAAACTTGTGATAGTTCCGATTTAAGTAGTACAGTTCTAAAACGCAGCTAAACTAGCTGACAGAGCAATTGCCCCGAGAGGTTTGGTTCAAAGAAAATAAAGTTGGCATGGCATGGCAACACAAGCCTGAGCAAAGGAAGGAACAAAGGGCAGGGCTTAAACAACAAAGAAGAACACAAGAGCAAACAATTGCTAATTACTAATTACTAATTACTAATCCATTTTCTATATCCTGCTTGTTCAATATATTCATGTCCTCTCAAGATGTGCATAAGTTGCACATAAAGTTTGGACACACAAGTGAAGTGCATTGATTGGCACTACTGTTGTTATTTGGCTGTTTGTCTCTGCAAGGAGAACATTGTGGCTGGATGTGTCAGAAGGTGTGACGCCACCATGCTGATGCTATGGCTGGTCATCCCACACCCTGTCCTGAACCCTCTACCCAGGCTGACACCCCACATCTTTCATGGCTTGAGTAGCACATCACTTCCTAGGCTCTGCTTTGCAAGGCCTCTACTGATGGACAGCATAAACAGAACAAGCAGACTGCATGTAGGTCATACTGTACAAGCAGGCAGCATCCAGGTCATACTTCACAAGTCAAGTGCATCCAGGTCATATTGAACAAGCAGGCAGCATCCAGGCCATACTGTACAAGCAGAATGCATCCTGGTCATACTGTACAAGCTGAGTGCATCCAAGTGCATGCAAGTTGGAGGGATTATCAGCAAACCTAATACACCGTTTGTGGGTGATTTCAGAAGCAAGAGGAGGATGTTGTATTGTAACTTGCACTTTGAATATGATTGATGACAACTTTTAGACAAATTGAATTAAATTAGGAAAAAATGAACTTTTCCATGATTTTCTTTTCTTTAACAAAAGCAATCATTTTTATGAGCAATTCAACTGTCATATTCACATATATATATGCATATATGTGAATATGACAGTTGAATTGCTCATAAAAATGATTGCTTTTGTTAAAATCTAGTATAACCTACAGTACAATCTTTACAATTTCAGTGCTATTTTCATGCCCCTGTTCTTAAACTGAAATGGAACAGTAATTACTGAACTTCAGTTAGATACACTGGGGGACTAAATAAAGGAGTGCCACTGCCTCTTCATGTTTTATTAAACTTCAGTTTATGAGGTGCTAGATCTGTGGTGGAGAACAGCAAACATTTTCTCAGTATCTGCTGCACTGAAAGGTGAAACAACTCTAATGAATCACTGTTAGTCATTGTCTCTGTCATAAGAATGTAATGTTTTCTTTGACAACCACTGTGAGTGCTGTGCATATATGCATAACAGCTTTGGTGGAATGCATAAATCATTCCCACACTCCCACTCTGTAGCTGATTTGTCAGATGCCAGTCGTCTGAGAAAGTACAGCCTGCTCTGCACCTTCCTGTACACAGAGTCACAGTTGGCAGACCAGTCCAGTTTATTGTCCAGCAGCAGGCCCAGGTACTTATAGGAGGTGACCACCTCAATCTCCTCACCACAGATGTCAACAGGCAGAGGAGATGTGCGGTGCCTCCTAAAGTCCAGTACCATCTCCTTTGTTTTTGAGGTGTTGAGCTGCAGGTGGTTCAGGTGACTCCAGGTGGTAAAGTCCTTCACAAGGGCCCTGTACTCCCCCTCATCACTCCCCCTGATGCACTCGACGATGGCGGTGTCGTCAGAAAACTTCTGCACGTGACACAGTTCGGTGTTGTGCATGAAGTCTGCTGTGTACAGGGTGAAGAGGAGGGGGGCGAGCACAGTCCCTTGTGGCGCTCCCGTGCTGCTGGTCACCATGTCTGATGTTACAGACCCCAACCTGACAAATTGAGGTCTGTCAATGAGGTAGTCTGTGATCCAGGACATGAGGGGTGGGTCGACCTGCATAGTGATGAGTTTTTCCTTCAGGCGTAGAGGCTGTATGGTGTTGAAGGCGCTTGAGAAATCTATGAAGAGAATTCTCACAGTGCCACTCTCTCTGTCCAGGAATGTGTGGGTACGGTGCAGGAGGTACAGCACCGCGTCCTCAACTCCCACATTCTTCCTGTAACCAAATTGAAGAGGGTCCTGGGCTTGCTGCACCTGTGGTGTTAGGGCATTCATCACCAGCCGCTCCAAAGTCTTCATCAAATGAGAAGTGAGGGCAACAGGTCTGAAGTCCTTCAGGTCACTGGGCCGTACCTTCTTTGGTATTGGAATGATACACGATGTTTTCCAGAGGGTGGGGACCTTCCCCTGGTGCAGGCTCTGGTTGAAGATGTGCTGCAGGGGCTCGGTCAGCTCTGAAGCGCAGGCCCTCAGCAGCCTCGGACACAGCCTGTCCGGACCAGCTGCCTTCCTGGGGCGGAGTCTCCTCAGCTCCTGCCTGACCTGGTCCATGGTGAAGGAGATGGAGGAAGTGGAGGAGTCAGGGGGGTTGGAGAGGGGTGGAGGAGGAGGAGGAGGAGGAGGAGGAGGAGGAGGAGGAGAAGGAGGAGGGGGGCTAGATAGGGAGGCTGGGGATGTGGGGGGGGTGAGTGGGCGGGCAGGTGTTGAGTCAAACCGATTGAAAAAGATGTTGAATTCCTTTGCTCTCTCTACACCCCCCTCCACCACCCCTGTTGTGTTCTTTTTGCACCCAGTGATGGTTTTCATGCCATCCCACACCTCTCTGATGTTGTTCAGCCTCAACTTCCCCTCCAGTTTCTTTTTGTAGGCCTCCCTGGCCTCCTTTAAGCAGATTTTCAATTCTTTCTGCACTCTCTTTACCTCCTCAGTGTCTCTGTTCATGAATGCCCTTTTTTTCCTGTTGAGGACTGCCTTCACCTCGCCAGTGATCCACGGCTTGTTGTTGGCAAAGCATCGCACCTCCCTGGCAGGCACAGCAATGTCAGTACAGAAGTTGACATAGTCAGTCAGACACTGTGTAGCTTCCTCTAGGTCGTCACCATGAGGGTCAAGCAACACACTCTAGTCAGTGCAGCTGAGGCAGTCTCTGAGAGCCTCCTCAGCCTCTGGTGTCCACCTCCTGACAGTTCGTGTAGTGATGGGCTGCCTCCTCACCAGTGGTGTGTACCTGGGCTGCAGATGGACGAGGTTGTGGTCAGACTTCCCTAGGGGCGGGAGGGGCGTGGCCGAGTAGGCATCCCTCACGTTGGTGTACAGCAGGTCGATGGTCCTGTTCTTCCGGGTGGGACAGTCCACGTACTGGTGCATGCCCGGCAGGGTGGAGTCCAGGGTGACGTGATTGAAGTCCCCTGAGATGATGACCAGAGCCTCTGGGTGTTGCGTCTGTAACCCTGCAGTGATGGAGTGTACTGCATCAAGCGCCTCATCCGCATTAGCCCTCGGAGGAATGTAAACACAGATCACAATGACCTGCGTGAACTCCCTCGGTACGTAGTATGGTCTTACGCTAACGGCTAGCAGCTCACAGTCACGGCAGCACATGACGGATTTAATACGGCAATGATTGGGATTACTCCATCTGTTGTTCACGTATAGCATGAGGCCCCCACCTTTACTTTTCCCACTGGCGTTGGTGTCTCTATCTGCCCTCACCGTAGTGAAGCCGGGTAGCTCCACGTTAGCATCAGGTATGTGGGCAGTTAGCCAAGTCTCTGTGAGGATTATTAAGCAGCTCTCCCGATAAGTCTGTTGGTTCTTAATCAATGCCCCCAGCTCGTCCATCTTGTTGGACAAAGCATTTACATTCCCCATCAACACCGAGGGGATCGGTGGCTTATATCTCAGCTGTTGTTGATTTCTAGCTGTAGCCTTAGCCCTGCGCTTCACCCCGGCACGGTTTCCCCGGTACCTCCTCCTTATCTCTCGAGGTATAACGTGGCGAAAGTCCGTTTTGATCTTCCTCAGAGCCAAAAGACTACTTCTAGAGTAGACCGTTACCTTCTTCAGGTTGTCGCATTCGCACACCGAGCAGCGGACCGGCAGCCGGCTTGCACTAGCGCCATGACAGCGTCGTTACGATTACATTGTCACTTTGTAATACTTTGTTGCAAATCCTTTGCAGTCAATGACAGCCTGAAGTCTTGAACCCATGGACATCACCAGACGCTGTGTTTCGTCCCTGGTGATGCTCTGCCAGGCCTCTGCTGCAGCTGTCTTCAGTTCCTGCTTGTTCTTTGGGAATTTTCCCTTCAGTTTTGTCTTAAGCAAGTGAAATGCATGCTCATTCGGATTCAGGTCAGGTGATTGACTTGGCCATTGCAGAACATTCCACTTTTTTGCCTTTAAAAACTCTTTGGTTGCTTTCGCAGTATGCTTTGGGTCATTGTCCATCTGCATTGTGAAGCGCCGTCCAATGAGTTTTGAAGCATTTGGCTGAATATGAGCAGATAATATTGCCCGAAACACTTCAGAATTCATTTTGCTGCTCTTGTCAGAAGTCACATCATCAATAAATATAAGAGATCCAGTTCCACTGGCAGCCATACATGCCCACGCCATTACACTACCACCACCATGCTTCACTGATGAGGTGGTATGCTTCAGATCTTGAGCAGTTCCTTCCCTTCTCCATACTCTTCTCTTTCCATCATTCTGGTACAAGTTGATCTTTGTCTCATCTGTCCATAAGATGTTGTTCCAGAACTGCACAGGCTCTTTTAGATGTTTCTTGGCAAACTCTAATCTGGTCTTCCTGTTATTGAGACTCACCAATGGTTTACACCTTGTGGTGAAACCTCTGTAATTCCTCTGGTGAAGTCTTCTCTTAATTGTTGACTTGGACACAGATACACCTACCTCCTGAAGAGTTTTCTTGATCTGGCCAACTGTTGTGAAGGGGTTTTTCTTGACGAGAGAAAGGATTCGTCTGTCATCCACCACACTTGTTTTCCGTGGTCTTCCAGGTCTTTTGGCGTTGCTGAGCTCACCAGTGTGTTCTCTCTTTTTAAGAATGTACCAAACCGATGACTTGGCCACACCTAATGTTTTTGCTATCTCTCTGATGGGTTTGTTTTGATTTTTCAGCCTAATGATGGCTTGCTTCACTGATAGTGATAGCTCTTTGGACTTCATATTCTCAATGACCTCACCAGATTCCAAATGAATATACCACACTTGAAATGGACTCTAGGCCTTTTATCTGCTCCTTGCAAATGAAATAACGAGGGAATTACACACACCTGGCCATTGAACAGCTGAGTAGCCAATTGTCCAATTACTTTTGATCCCTTAAAAATGTGGAAGGCACCTATAAAATGTGTTGTACTTCTTACACCGTTCAACTGATTTGGATGTAAATACCCTTAAATTAAAGGCCAAAGTCTGCACTTAAAGCACATCTTGATTGTTTCATTTCAAATCCATTGTGGTATTGTACAGAGCTGGAATGCTGAAAATCGTGTCAATGTCCAAATATTTATGGACCTGACTGTATATATTTAATAAGCACACTTCAACAGCAGGACTGATTCTGCAGGTGACACAAAAATATGAAGTGTTCTCTGTGATGTCCATAGATAAACTGATGTTGAGACCTGTGGCTCAATTTGAATTGTCTTATATAACATTACAGCTTCAGATTAATTGAAACTAGAATGACTGCACACTGAATTTTTGCATATTGTATTAATTGGCCATCTTGTCATTCAGGCAAAGGGGCGATGGGACAATACAATAATGATGGGCAAAAAACTTTCTAATTAAATAATCAATGTATAAATTCAACCTTAGTTAGATACTTTTATTATCATCACAGGAATTCTGTATGCACTGTTGGCAAGCAATAAAAAAACTGAAAGAGAGGGGACATACAAAAGGCAAGACTCAAAAAGATACTTGTCATTGCTCTTGTGAATAGATAAATGGTAATATCAGGCTAGCACATGGCTCCACCCTGCCTCCAGTTGATCATCAGTCCTAACACCCCCAGCCTAAACTCAACCTCAACCACCTCTCCTTCAAGCCAGCACATCCCAAATAATAATAATACATTTCATTACTCCCCTGTAAATTCCAAACATCAATTCCCCATGCAAATGCATTATAAAGGCAAATATGTAGGTCTTGTTAAAAACATATGGACCTGAGGTCCTCCTGTTATATATGTTTTCCCCTGTCTGTGTTAGTGGGTGTGTCATTTTTTTGTTTTTGTTGCGTATGTGCTTGTGTTTGCAGACGCCACGTGCTCCATCATCCTGCCTCCTGTCCTGCTGGTTTGTCCTCCTGCCACACCCAGCACCTGGAGCTCATTCTACTCACCTGTTTCCTGTTTTGTCATTAGTAGTCTGTGCATTTAAACCTCCCTGTTTTGCCAGTTCTTTGTCACACTGACTCAGTGTATTTGCCTGTTTTGGGCTAGCCTTTGTAAATTTGTATCTGTGTGCCTTTTGGATTTCCCTTTTGCCTGCTGATTTGGGTTATTATCTGCCTGATTGCTGCTGACCATTCTGCCTGTTTTTTGACTTTGAGTCTTGCCTGTGCCCATTGTTCCTGTCTGCCTATCTGATCCCCTGTTGAAGAACTCTACCTGTACTAGGATTCTGAATTTGTCTTGTGTTTTTTGGATCGGTTGTGTGTGTTCCGGGTAAGGTACTTAACCCACATTTGTCCCTAAATATCCAGCTGTATTAATGGATAACATAATCTTCACATGGGATATAGCGCATCTGCTAAATGACAATGTAATGTAAAAAATATATACTGAATTTGCATTTATGTACATGCATGCTACATTTGAGAGGCAGTAAATATTCAGTTAAAATTTGTGCTGGATGCTAGTCATGATTTACTGATAATTACACAGTATACAATTAATACATATACAGTATCAATCAAATATTTGGACACACCTACTCAAGCACACTCAATCAAAGCATGTGCTGGAGGGATTGCAGAATTTTTTTGTTATTGTTGCTATCAGGTCCACCCACAATATATTTATCAGGATCTGCCACACAACTCCAAAAATAAAACCACAATATGAAGATCTACAGACAATGCTTAAAACATAAAATCTGTGTCTGCATTCAGCATTGTGAAAGTGGGGGTTCCTTTAATGAAGGTCAAAGGCATCTAGTAAAAATTAAGGTGCAGTGCTGGATGAGGTCTCATTATGGTACCTCCAGGAACCCTGGGAATAATAGACATTAGAGCTTCCTAAACAACCATATACACCAGACATTAAGATTTGCTAGGTAGGCATGTAAAGCTGACATTAATGGTATGTAAGCAGGTATTTATAACAGACAGTAGGGCTTGCTAGGTGAGCATGTAGAGCTGACAGTAGAGCTTCATACAACAGACATTGGGACTTCAGATGGGAATTTTAATTGGATGATTTTTCTGCATCTCAGTGAATGCGAAATGCAATCAAAATTTAAATGCAAATATGTTCATTTGTAAACAGAGTCTAGGCTATATCTGGTGAATGATCATACTCAACTTGTGTAAGACCCTTTCTGAGTTAAAGCATCAAGCTTCCGTATGCAAATATTTAAACAAAATGAAATTATTCATCTGTTAAACTGATCAGTTAAAATGTATGTTCAGGCTTCTGGCTCATTTGCTTGCATAAATGTTATCATATTATCATATCAAAACTTTCTCAGTTATTTTTAAATACTAATGTAACCTAGACCACCTGAAGCTATTACTAAGGATCAGAGGTAGCTAGAACGAGGGGTGTATTACACCTGGTCTTCCCCACTATGGTATTCAACTGAATGAATGAGGGAGGGGACGGTGTACAAAATAATGCACTTTAATTACTGATGTATTTCAGTTGCAGTAGAAATATATATCAATAAATACTGTACTTTGTTCAAGATGGAAAAAGAGTTGATATATAAATAGATGTTTAAATTATTGCATATACAATTCCAATAAAGTGTCTCACACCAGCCACTATGACAAATCAGCACCAAGCTGCAGTTAGGCTACTATGCCTGCTACAAAACAAAAGACAAGCAAACAAAATCAAAAAAACAAATACATAAATGACAAAATAGCAATAATAATCACCCCAACGAGCGGGCACTCTCACCCCAGTAAGGACGGGGGGAAAGGGGCGCCAGCCGAGATCAGAATCACCCAGAGGGAACAGCCAGTTATATACTATACCATAGAAGTGCTATAATCAGCTTAGCTACACACAACACTTAGGCAAGAATCCACTACAAATCCAACCCAACCAATAAGGTTATTACACAGCCCATGCACCTAGTAAAGGCCTCGCCAAAAACAACACTATCTATGATCATAACAAGCTCCCCAGACTAAACGTGGATAGGATATCACAACCCCCACCTGGGTTCTCCCGGCCCCGGCTGACAAAGGGGGAAAGAAAAAAAAAATGGAATAAACCTCTCCAAACAAAATGAATAACAAACACAACTTGGAGGTGATTTCACTCTTAGGGCATACAATATAGTAGGCTACCTACAGCATAATAGCTAATGCAAGCCTTGGCCCACTGGCTTAGTATTAGTCTCACTGGAAACGTATGGCTATGTTAAATGGACCACCAGTAATTTTTACATTAAACCTAGCTTTGAGGTAGGGAAAAACAGTGGCTACAATTGGCTCCTGAAAGTAACAAAAGACCACATTAGCCACATGCCCATCCAACATCACAGAGTTTACATGATATCTGGTTAAGAATCCATGCAGTTAGTACCTGATAACATCTGCACTGGTGTCATACAATGTAGACTGGGACATATATTTTAGCACGGATAACTACAAAGACAGTGAATGCATATTCAATACCCAGCAGCACATACATTTCCCATTTAAATTCACGAATTACACTGTTTAATATACATAACATTTACCTTCGTAAAATCCTCAATAACCATGCACACCGTTGGCTATCCCCTCCGCTCTAATGTGATGCGAACAAGGAAGCTACAGTTTTAAAACGCACATCATTGATGAGTAAGCCACAATAAACAAAGTGGCCAAACAATAAAAATCTTTTTAGTACCTGGGAGTATTGATGCCACATGCGACTGCTACAGCCCAGGAAGACAACCAGGCACCAGACGACTGAAGAAACCGCTGGTGTTAAATCACTGCCGGCAGAATCCCGACGCAAACAGTGCTTTCACCACTGAGTTTGTCGTGCCATCTGATTTAAAAGAAAAGAGTGGCTGCGTGGCGTGCTGTTCTACCTGCGTTACTTCTGGTCACATGACGTGAAAGTATCAGGTGACTCACTAGACTTGATCATGTGAAACGAAACCAGGTGTCTCTGTCTCGCTGACTTATCCCACTCCCACCCATCACACTAATAACGTTAATAAGGTTAAGAATGGATGGTCAAGCCTTTTCAGGATCTCCTACCAGATTACAGAAAATACACAAGAGTGGAAACTCACTGAAGCCACCACAAATATGTTGGGGGATAGTGGGAAGTCATTCTGTGCCACAATGCTCACCCCAGATCCGCTATGCATTACATATGCTTGCTGTATGCTATGTAAAATGGTGATTTGAGATCAGATATATAATATATACTGTAGCTATATGCTCTACACAATGGTGAACTTATTGCTTTTGAAGACCAGTGTCCTTGATGTAAAGGCAGCTACTGATACTGTCACATTTATTTCCATTAACACAGGCAAGCTCCCGATTCTCACACAATAAACACCAAGAACCAGATATGTGTCATCACTTTGGTTCCTGAAAAAAAAGAAGGAGCAAAATGGTAAAGTGGGGGTTCTGTTGGGAATTCACAAACAAGATCATTCTCACCTCCATGTCTTCAATTATTGGCCTACAGATGGTCAGAGAAGGAAACTCACATGGGGAAAACTCACTTCATGCTTTAATCATGTTCCCCTGCTTTCTCAAAGCAGAGTATTCTGAATTCTGCTCCACAGGCAATCTCTTCCCCATTTGACTGTGTGATTCAGTCTGTAAGCAGGTGTCCCCAGAGCCTGGTTGCTGAAGCTTCAATTCTTCACCTCTATCTGCATCCTCTCTGCAGACCAAGAACACGGATGTAATGTTTCAGCAATACTAAATCTGCACAGCATGAATGAAGAGGAATCCTCCTTGTCCCTTTGTTATAAGCATATAATTTTGTTTTTTTTTTTTACAGCCACACAGCCTGCACTTTCCAGTAGAGACCACAAGATGAATCATTCAAATGATTCAAACCAAATCAAATTATAGGTGTATAATTACATTTCACACATAAGGCTTTGAATTGTTGCTACCATCCAGACAAACGATGCATTATTTTGCTGGAAGAGAGAAGCAACAAGGTCTTTGTTTTGTTTATTGTTATTTTGTTTTTTGGCATAGGCAAATACCTTCATAAAACAATTACATTTGGTATATACAGTATATTTCTCCATGTTATAGGAAAAATTATGTAAGTTTCTCCTATTACATTTGGTAACTGAATAAAGTTGCAGAGCTCTAACTGTAAACCCCAAACAACTACAGGACATGATAATGCACTTAGATATAGGAATATGGAAGCAATGGCCCATGTCTATGTGAAAATTTAGTCTAAAGATAAAGTAGATAGGCCCAGTTGTTTGATGGACAATGCCTCTCAATGTCTCTAAATCACTACCAACATCTGAAACATGTTTTGAATGGATGCGTTGGCAAGAACTCATTGAGGATTGCTTGTTGTCTGGATCCCGCCAGCTAAATTATGAGAATGAGATTGTTCTGTCACACGATATTTGGACAGTTTAGGATGATAATTGCAGCAGGGTGGCCTGCTGATTAATAAGGTGACATGGTGACATTTGGAGAAATACAAAAAAATGCACTAAGGTTCAAGGAACACTATGGAGTGGGTGAGTCCACTAACAAACCAACAGGAAACCATAAACCCACAAGGCAAGCAATGGAATACTGGTTTCTGTGTTTGTTATATATTTGCACCCCAACTACCTTTCTATATTTGACAGTATAGACAAGAAGTAATGTATTGTATTGTGCATTGTGTCCCTAATAATAGAAGTGTGTGAGCTGCCAGACTTTGGCCATTACAGACCATCTACTACAGACCTTGCATAGTTGCATACTGTGTGGGTATTGTACTGTGAGTACTGTAGAGTTGGAACTCTACAGTAAGTGCTGCAGAGTGGGTACTGTACAGTGAGTGCTGTAGAGTGAGTGCTATAGTGTGGGTAATGTAAAATGGGTACTGTACAGCAGGTACTGTTCATTAATTGTTCATTCTTCATTAACATGGAGCCAAACACATATCCAAATAAGTGATCAGTGATGGCAACATATTCAAGTAATCAAATAGTTCAGTAGTTCTTTGTGCCAGAGAAAGTCACATTTACCATATAGCCAGAGCCTGTGCTAACTTCCCCTCTCTGCTCTAAATTCTGTAGTGCTGTCTGTAAACATACAGAGGAGTGTGTATCACTGTGCTGGCTGGAACACAAAGCTGTGGTAAACTGTTCTCAGGGGGCTTTTTTGTTAGTTTGTTAGTTTACATTTGGAAAACAGATGTGACCCCCCCCCCACACACACACACACACACACACGGTTGTGTCATTGTACATGGCTTAAGATGCCCCCCCCCCCCTTCCCTATCCTGTTATTTAGACTCCAACTCAGACTTGCCCATGATTTCCGTCATTTTGCCACTTCCATAATTTTCCCTATAACCCATTTCCATGGGGGGCGGGGGTTGTTACAGAAGGGACCCTGCTACTTGATTGAGACTGTGCAATTAAAACTTGTTAGAGTGTGTTAGTCAGAGGAAATTGGAGAGACAGTTTGTCAGAGAGACATGCAGTGGGAGAGCCATAATGGCATGAGCCCGCTCCGTGTGGGCGGACTGGGTTTGGTCTCTAAAAATCTGATGAGTCACCATAAAAAGGAGTCTGAGAAAAAAAGCTTCTCTTTACATACAGGCTGCGGTATGTAAGAGGTGCTATGAGTGAAGAAGGGAGCGGGAGGTGAGCAGAGATGGACACCCTGGCTTAAGAAAGTAAAAGTCCTGCCACCCATGCACTACACCAGCTGAATTTAATTAGCACAACTCTTCAGGCAGGTAGAGGAGCTAATTCGTGAAATCACCTTGTTTAGTGAATGGCTACAACAAATACATGGTAGGACTTTTACTTTTTGAAGCCGGAGTGTCCACCTCTGGAGGTGAGCGTGGTTGGATTTCAAATTGCGGCCACAATATGAAGTTGACAGAGCCAAACTAATGAGAGCCAATCAGGATCCCCAAAAATATGCTCCAAACCTATAGCACATCTCCTTTAGTGATGTATTCACAGGGCAAAAACTTTCAGATTTCAGAAAGGTGGTCCTGGCAAGTACAATCATAAAACCATGAGAGCAGACAGCTGGGTGATCTTTGTTTTGTAATGAGAAAGCACTAAACAGCAGCTAATATCCTAGGAAGATTTTTGTTTGGCGTCTTACCAAAATGTTCTTGTATGCTGTCGTGGGAATGGAATCCCACACAATGGCATGCAGGAATTCCAACTGACCTTAACAGAAGGGGGTTCTGCATCCCAACAGTACCGTGGCACGAGTGCTTATGTCAGACTCTGCATCCGGGTGTCAGACCTATTCTCAGAAAATGTGGGGCGTTAAGACCATGGCTGTGCTTCCACCAGTATGGGTACCACAATGTAGACAAGCAGCCAGCCAATCGGGTGTTAGGGCAGGAGTGCACTGTGTTCATTTACCGATATGCTTTTTGAATTCCCCTCCATCTCACAAACATTGACTAAACTCCTCCCCACATAATTCGAAGCATCTACATAGAATATATGGATACTCTGCAAAGGTAGCAAGCAAAACTGGTGAGAGTCACTGTGCGCAGACATTACATTAATGTCATTTAGCAGATTCTCTTATCGAGAGCAACTTACATATTTTTAATCATTTACATAGCCATGATTTTATTCATTTTTCATCCATTTAATGTTATCCATTTATACAGCTGGATATTTACCATTTACAATTGTAGTGTAACCATGAGGTGTGGGGTACAGGCAATGCTCAACTACGCCACCTTGGGAGTTTCGCCCAAGGAAATTGTTTTATGTATGTAAACCCCAAGTGTACACCTGCGCTACAAGAAAGGGTTCCCTCCAGTTCTTCTATAAGGACAAGACAGAGATGTGATTCTGGGAAGCACAATAAATTTATTAAAGTTAAGAAAGTCAAAAATACATTCCACCATTACACAGTTTAAATATATCAAAATACTATACTATTAAAATTGGGCTAAGAGCTTGTTGGGGAGAGGTATATGTAGTAGGAAAAAACTGTATTAGCTTAGCAACACTATGTATTAGCATGAGCCCACCGCATAAATTGTATTAAGTGCACCATGTTGGCCTAGGGACCACTGTAGGCCAGATGTAATGGACGCAGAGAACTTGGGCCACTGCCAACTTAAAGTATGCCAACTTAAATACTTTTTTTTTTAAAAAGTATTTTAAAAAATATGGCATGGCTTAGCGTGAAAATAATGGAAGAAAAGCCAGAGTGGCCGGAGACAATATTAAGAATGGTTATGAGAGATACATAAATAATGGTGTAAAAGCTTGGTCAGACCGGAAAAGGGAAAAGAGGGAGGACCAAGGAAAGGGGGGTAAACAGGTGGACCCCACAGTGGGAAGGTCTAGGAAAAAGGTATATAAGAAAAGGTGGTTGAGGGGTATCCTCAGACCTGGGTCTCAAGGGTGAATGGACTGCTTTGATCCACGTGGACCAGCCCGGTTTACTGTATGTGATCTTTGATCTATATGCAATAAACCTATTTACATCAGACTTTGAGGTATAATTTGTGTTAATATTGGAGATTGTTATTTTCATATTTAATATAGTAAATTGAGGGCACAAGATCGGAAAGGACCCTCAGGCCTGACCGATAAAGGTGGGGAGTGGTGAAGCCACCACATTTAGTTGGCGTCACGAACAGGATAGGCTCGGTGGCCACCAAAAAGAAAGGTAAGCAGAGCCTTTTTCCAAAGTCTGCTAATACTTGTTGTAATTGAGAGCAGTTTGTATTTGCCCAAGCCTAGGCAGCTTAGCCTCTCCTAAAAAGAACATAAAAATTGACCAAGGTCTGATGTAATGCGCTGTATGAATGAATAAAGAGTGATAAGCGCAAGCGGCATGAATGAGTGTATGTTGGATGTGCTAATTGTATGTTGGTTCTTGGTGTGCGTGGTTTTTGCAATTGCTTTGACTCAGGTCGTTATGAACTCGGTACAGCAGTTAGAAGCTGGAGGCAGATAGGCGGGGCACACTAGAAACAGGCTGTGGGGTTGAAGAGGCAGGTTGAGAGGGGCGCAGCACTTGTGGCTACCACTCTTGTCTGCATAACAGAGAGAGAGGTCTGCGCGGGCAAGTGACTGTGCAGTAGTGTGTGGGCATCCGAGGATTAGCCGTATGTGCTGACCTCAGGGCGGTGTTTCTGCGATTTGTGGTCCACGCTGCTATGAAGAGTAGGGGGAGACGTACCTGAGGAGCCGTAAAGAGAGTCGGCTCGAACCGTCGACGGAGGGTCATAAAGAGGGATAAATAGAGAAGTAAGATCAGACCCAGCAGTAGTGCACTACAAATCTCCCGAGAGTGCTCCAGAGGCCCAATAAAGGGAGGTTGCACGCGTGTGTGTGAAGCCGGCAGATTTTGTGAATAAACGTGAATGGCAAATAAGTCTGATGAGTCTTATGTGTTAACTCAGCTGAGAGATTGGGCATTTAAAGTTACCGGTATTCAGAAACGGCCAGCAATAATTTGGAGTCGTAAAACTAGAGACGACCCTGTTAAAGTGCATGCAACAGAATACGTTGATTTGGGAAGTATTTGGGCCATTAGGACAAGGGTGGAATTTAATTTAGACATAGAGGTAGTGTTAAAGGAGTGTAAGCGGGGAAAAGGCTGGGAGAGATATAAGGGGAAGAAGACAATAGAGATAATAAAGCTGTGTGTGGGGAATGATGTAATTTGGCAGACGCATGGGAAAAGAGCAGAGAGGGAAGCGATCCAGTTACAGTGGGGTTACCCTGGGAGGTTTTTGTTTGACTCTGACCGCATACCTGAATCGCCGTTTGAGAGCAGCAATAAATACTGAGTGCACACAAACAGGAGAAAAGAGGTGGTGGGTGTATAAGGTGTGCCCACATTGTGTGGCAACAAACAGATACTTGCATTTTGCCCCACGCATGCTTCATAAGAGACATTTACATTTTACCCCTCATACGCCCCAAATCAGGGAGGTACTGCCCAGAGGAAACGTGGAGGGATAAAAGATAAACAAAATATAAGTGCTGACGTTTGAGTGTATGGAAGAGGAGCGTCAGGGCTCTTATGTGTTAAATCAGTTGTGCGACTGGGGTTTTAGAGGAGTACAGTGGAGGAGAACGCCAGCGTGTATATGGTGTCACAATATTAATATAGTAGTACGCCCTGAAGAATACATTGTAACCGAGAGGATTGTGATAATAAGAGTAAGGATTGAATTTAATTTGGATGTGGAAGTGGTACTGTTAACGTGGGGAAAAGCAGAGAGGTGGAGAAATTGCAGGATAGAAAAGGTGATAGAGTTAACTAAAATTAAATTAGGAGACGAAGTACTCTGGAAATCGCATGGGAAGGGAGTGGAACAAGAATTAGTCTCACTGCAATTAGGATATCCGGGGAGCTTTTCATTTGAGACAAGTAAAATACCCCAGAGCATTACTGAGACATATAGGTGTCCAGGGCCGGCAGAAGGAGGGGTGTGCACGCGCTGTCAGGCACGGAATAGGAGGTACCGTGTTTACAGACATAAGAAAGGGTGGTCTTTGTTTGAGTGGAATAGAGGGCTTAAGGTATTATACAACTCTTGGCGGGCAAGTGAAGGAATTAATGAGGCAAGGAGTCCGCGAGAGAGCTGTAACCGGTACTGGGAGACTGATTGTGGATGCGGGTCAATAGGGCACAGCAAGCCGGCATAGAGACTGGGAACCTAGAGGAGACAGTGATTAAACAGCAGACACATTTGGGAGTGCAGATATTTTTAGGTTTGTGCACTATATCGTTCCTAGTACTGTGGGGAGCTGCCGTGAGGTGGATGTTAAATGATAGATGGGGGATATAGAAACGCAGGGGATTAGAACACACTTTTGGCTGGAACGCACTTATAGAGATCAAGAAGGGGTGGAAAAGTATCAAGACACTCAACTAAGAAATTTAAAACTCTGGGAGATCACAGAGTGGAACAATTTAGATCAAGTACAGGAGGATTTCCCAGCTATTAGGTGGAGATCGGAACTACAGAGATTGTGGACAGAAAGAACGCTGAGCTCGGTATTAATTTGGTTGTGTGAGAACCCTGAGGGAGTAGCAACTGTGCCGCTGGCAGATTTCTTACAGATACCAGAAGGCTTTGCTGTACTGGGAAGAGACAGATTGCTGTTGAATCCCCGACTAAGTATTGTCATTAAGCCAAGGAGAGTTAGGTGGGAAACAGGAAAGTGGGCACACATCAAAAGAACAAAAGAGCCTGACGGTTCAGAAAAATTAGAGCTCGACACTTATAACCCAGACACTAGTAGGAAATATAAGGTAGGGGTTACAGTGGAAAAAATATTCATACTAATCAGGACTAGGGAAACAGATAGAGAATTTGACACCCCAGGCAACAATACCACTAAACAGGGATACATGGGGGCAAGAGCAGGGAAAATGAGAAGGGGTGGAAACATAGGAGGAGTGGAAGTAGTCACACCCGCAGGACTAGTAATTAAACGATATCCGGAACACAAAAAACAGATTAAAAGGTGTATGAGGGAATGGAACAAAAGGACCGTTGGGAATCTGCAATGGCCAAGGGAAGGCACTTTTGACCTCGCTCACTGTAAGGAAGTGGAGATGGCTATAAAATATTACAAAGCATTGAACACAAGTAAGAAACAGGAAGGAAGAAGAGTGAGAGAGAGGGAGGTGTTAAACTGGTTCAGACATGAAGGAAGAACTGCGACATCAATGAGGGGCATGACAGAGAGGGAAGGCAGGTGGGAAAGACAGAAAAAGGAGAAGCACTTCAGGAGCCACCACCTCCATACGCAGATAACAGGAAATCGTTTAAAGCCAGCCAGTATCCGTTAAGGAGTCAAAGCCTGCCAGGGGTGGATCAGGAGCAGGCTGACTCAGATGTGGAAATCAAAGGGACAGTGAAATTTGAACCCATGTTGGGGACAGTGAAAATGAAAGTGAACAGAGATTCCCGAGGTCAAACAGAAAACAGAACCAGGTCACTGAACAATGTCTCACTGACAGGAATTGAGTACCAGGAGCGGCCAGGTGAGGATCAACTGGCAGGCGAACGCTCAGGTGGCGTGTATGACCGACACATAGCCTGGGACCGACGGGAGTACGCCAGAGCAACGGCTCCTCCAGAGGAAAGAGAGGAACAGGAAGTGCCAGTCGTCAGGCGGAAGGTACGCTACACCTCCACACCCAGGACACGGACTGATAGGGACAGAGAGAGAGAGAGCAGCCCTGAGCCGGAGGAACGAGAGGGGACCTCACGGTCAGGTGCAAAGCGAGTGGTGCATGGAGAGCTATACATAGAAAGCGAAGAGAAGGCCCGGCTAAGAAGGGAAAAGGAGAAACAAATGTTGAGACGGCTAGAAGAAGAGCTGAAAGGACAGACGGGAAACATGGACTCCCAGACCAGAGGAATGGAGCTAGCGAGAAGGGAGGAACGGATGCAGAACATTGAAGAAGCAATCAGACGAGTGGAGGAAGAGACTCTCGAACTAATGGGACAGAAGGGGCCTGACAGGTCACGTGTTACAAGACTGAGAAACGGCAAGGAAGTACCAAAAAGGGCGACACTGGAAAGGTGTGAAAGAAGAGAAGAAGGCCGGGATGGCTACGAAGGGGATGCTGACGAAGACATGATAAGCGGATCAGAAGCAAACATGTGTCCCCTAATAGAAAAAGCGGGGGGACAAACCCAGTATGTGCCATGGTCATTTATGGACATGATAGGGCTGGCAGGACGGCTACCAGACCTGATTAACGGAGCAGGAAAATGGATTACAGCCCTGGAGGAGAACACAGGAGGAATCAGACTGGCCCTTGGAGACGTCAAAGCCCTGCTGATGCATGTGGGAGGAAAACAGGTGACCGAAGACGTTTTCAAAGGGGCACAGTTGCCCCAGGTGACCACGGGACATCTGGTGGATCACGTGGGATTCGGAGGGTATAGAACACGCATATGGGCGGAACTCCGACGTCAATTTCCGGGAAAAATGGATCCCACGAAGTTAGAGGGGGAGGAACTGAAAGAAGGTGAAAGCATACAGAAGTTCCTCCACAATTTCCAGAAGGCATGGAGAGAGGAAACAGGAAGTCCTTGGGACACAAATGCCACCACTGCAAACCTGTTTAAAATGATGGTGAAGAAAAGCTTGCCAAAACAAGCACAGAAGCGTCTAGATGGAGTGGTCGGCCTGATGAAGATGGATTGGCCGTTGTTTGCAGAACATGTGATACACCATGTGGAGCAGTATAGAAGAGAGAAAAAGGAAGCAGAAGACCAAACTAAACAACTGAACAGCAAATTAGCGCAACTACAGCTGGGGGAACTAGCTAAGAATAAGAAAGAGAAGGGGAAGACACAAGCTCCAGTGGTACTGGCCGAGACGCCTGCACCCGCCCCAGCCAACGTAGCCCCAACCAGCATGGCCTCACCGCAAGCACCACCAGCACAGAAACGAGGACCGATTCCAGCAAGCTCAGTCCTGGTGTCACCAGCAGCTGCCCCCGCCACGCAGATGCCACCCATAAATGTGTATATCAATCAGGCGGGAGGAGCAGGAGGACGTCGACCCCTTATGATGAGAGGAGGCGGAGGCGCCAGGGGAAGAGGGCGAGGAGGAATGAGTGGTAATGGGCCACAGAGGGGTGGGTACCTATCAACCCAACAAACGGTAAACACCAACCAAGGTTCCCAACCGGCAGGTGATGTATGCTGGGGGTGTCGCCAGATCACAGGCGAAGAGAATGCCCAATTAATCCATGGACAAACCCAGCACCCATGAACGGTGAAACAGGTGAGGGGCCATCATCCAATCCATGGATGGAGCCAGCAGCCAACTGGCAAGCATAGGGAGGCCCAGAGAAGCCAGAGGGGGAGGAAATGTCATTGATTGTCTCTACATGTCCACAAGATGAACCCACCATACCGGTAATTATTAATCAATGCGAACACCAATTTATGGTAGACACCGGAGCAACATATTCCTGTATTGGTAAGACAGGCGCCAATCTCCCCCTCTCTAATTCATCTGTTAAGACAACGGGCTTCTCTGGGAAAACACAGATAATTCCTCTTACTCAGCCTGTCCCTATGCGAATTGCTGGAAAAACTATAGTTGCACCACTGCTGTACTCAGCTCACACTCCTGTTAACCTGTTGGGAAGAGATATTCTATGCCCGCTGAAAGCCAGCATTATGTGCGCACAAGATGGCATTCACATAGACATTCCAGGAGATTCATGTTACTCAATGCTGCCTATGCTGTCACAACGCGGTGGTGTGTCGCGGCCTCTGGTGTATTGGTTGCGTTTATCCCCAGAAAATTCAATGCTGCGGCAACAATGGGAAACATGGAAACCATGGGTGCAGGCGCAGCTGGGAAAAGCTGCAGAGCCACAACTACCACTACACTGTACCCTCATGTACGACGAGTATCGTACAAACATTGACTACGAAGAGTGTTGGGATGAAGTAATCAATGGACACCAATATCACGTGGTCAGTCAAGACATCTACATTGGACCACAAGGGGCAGCGGCTGCAGTGTCGCTGTCGCCCTCACTGCAACATCAACAGTGGTATAGAGCTCCAAGAGCCACCCCACATGTGACACTGATGGTGGCACACGGCCACGAATCGCATGAATTAGGACCGATGGTGAGACGAGCGTTGCAGGTTTTGGAGTGGCTTCCAACAGAAAATGAATTCATCCACACTTCCCGAAGCAAGCAGTTCATTAGAATTTCAATGAAAGCATACGATGATAGCGTCGCAGAAAAGGTTTTGTTGGATGCCAGAATGTCAAAACAGATGCCATTGAAACCGGAGCATGAGGACTTATTGAAACAGGTGCCAGATTGCCTGTGGTCAAAACACAAAACGGACATCGGGTGTGTAAAATCTGCACAACAAGTGCACATTACCTTGAAGCAGGGAGTGAACCTGCCCAACCAGAGACAATATCCTTTGAGACAACAAGCAATAGACGGCATTAAGCCCACAATAGATGGCCTGCTGAGGGCAGGCGTGTTGATTAAGACTAGTAGCCCATGCAACACTCCAATTTTCCCAATCAAAAAGCCACATTCTGATGACTACCGCCTGGTCCATGACTTGAGAGCCGTGAACTCAGTTGTTGATGCTGAAGTACCTGTTGTTCCCGATCCTCATACACTGCTCTCCAACATACCACCGGATGCACGGTGGTACACAGTAATAGACTTGTGTTCCGCATTTTTTAGTGTACCCTTGCACCCAGATTCACAATATCTTTTTGCATTCACCTACCAAGGTCACCAATACACATACACCAGGTTACCACAGGGCTATTGCGAAAGCCCCTCTGTGTTCAATAGGGTGTTAGCACAGGACCTGCAACATTTAGACATGCCAAGCACACTTATTCAGTATGTTGATGATTTATTAATTTGCAGCCCCACGAGAGAACAGTGTGAGGCTGACTCGGTCACGGTATTGACAGCGTTGGCGAAGGGGGGACACAAGGTCAGCAAAGATAAATTACAGTTCTGCCGACAAACGGTTGACTATTTGGGGAGACAATTAAGTGGGGACAAGAGACACATAGCACCATCACAAGTAGAAGCTGTCGCTACAGCCCCCAAACTGCAGACTGTAGGACAAATGCTTTCATTCTTAGGAATGACAGGGTTTAGCAGGCCCTGGATATGTGACTATGCAATCATCACCGCACCCTTACGGGCATTAATTAAGACCGCAGGACAGGGTTACAGTGCAGCACAACTACAATGGACTCCGGAAGCAGAGGAGGCTTTTCAGATCTTAAAAACTCAGATGCAGACGGCCCCAGCGCTCGGCAATCCAGACTACAGCAAACCATTTCACCTTTATGTAGCTGAGAGGTCAGGATTTGCTAGTGCAGTGCTAATGCAGGAAACATCCACAGGCAAGCAACCGTTGGCATTTTACAGCACAAAATTGGACCCAGTAGAACAGGGTCTACCTCCATGTTATCAAGGGCTGGCAGCTGCGGTGTTTGCTTACCAAAAGGCATCAGTGCTAACAATGGGTTACCCAGTGGTACTATACACATCGCATCAATTGCATGCGCTGTTAACCAGCCCCAGATTCGTGCTGACGCAGGCCAGGAGAACTGGCTATGAGGTAATTTTGTCAGCACCTGACATAATTATACAGAGATGTACCACTGTTAATCCAGCAACCAGAATGGTTTTACCCACTGATGGCACCCCACACGAGTGCCTGCAAAAAACTGAGGCTTTTCTTAAAGCACGCGAGGACCTGCACAACCAGCCCATTGAAGCGGACATGACATTGTTTGTGGATGGTTCTTGTTATAGAGATGAAAAAGGCAACCATGCAGGGTATGGTATCGCTCGCCTCAACGACGACGGTACATTGTCTAAAGTACAGGCAGTACAATTATCACAACCGTGTTCAGCCCAACTTGCAGAAATCAAGGCACTGACAATTGCATGTCAAATAGCAGCAGGAAAGAAGGTAAACATATTCACAGACTCAGCCTACGCTTATGGTGTGTGCCACGTGTATGGAACCATTTGGAAACAGAGAGGCTTCTGTAGAGCAGATGGCACACCCATTACGCATGGGCAAGCAGTAGCAGACCTACTGGAGGCAATGAAATCGCCAGCGGCAATAGCCATTGTTAAATGCCCAGCACATCAAAAGGCTCGCACCCTGGAGGCTGACGGTAACAACTTTGCTGATAAGCTGGCGAAGGAAGCCGCCATGGGTTCGACCCTTACTGCCCCATTGTTGGCAGAAGAACCTGATACTCCCGGGGATCCAACGGGGTGTTTACTGTCCCTGATTGAGGCACAAAAACAAGCCAGCGTATATGAAATTAGCATTTGGAAAAAGAGAGGGGCGAGGCAGACGCAGGAAGGACCAAACAAAGGGCTATGGCGAGGGCCACAAGGACACTTTGTGGCACCCACAGCACTCATACACACACTGATTAGGGATGCACATGGTCAAGACCATTGCGCAAGGGGGGAGGTCATTAAACGTATACAACATGCCTGGTGGTCACCCTATTTGACGCATATGGTGGATCGTGCGCTGCACGAGTGTGAAGTATGTGCAACCTACAATGTTAGGAAAGCTTTCTCAGCACCGATCGGCCACATTCCACCACCAGATGGACCATTTAGACACATTATGATTGACTACGTGGAATTCAAGGCAAACGCTATGTGTTAGTAGTAGTGGATAGGTTTAGTGGTTGGGTAGAGGCGGAAGCTACAAATGCTCCAGATGCTAAATCAGTAGTAAAATTTCTATGTAGAGAAGTATTCCCCAGGTTCGGGATTCCGGACAAAATAAGTTCAGATAACGGGCTGCATTTCGTGGCTGAATTAATGAAAACCCTAACTAAAGCGCTAGGTGTGAGGAGAAGATTTGGGTGTGTGTACCACCCACAGTCACAAGGAATGGTAGAAAGAGCTAATGGCGCACTGAAAACAAAAATAGCAAAGATATGCGCAGATGGTAAAATTAACTGGCTGAATGCGCTGCCATTAGCATTGATGAGCATGAGAATGCAAACCAATAGGACTACGCACCTGACCCCGCATGAGATGTTAACCGGCCGACCCATGCCAGTACCATACCTTCGAGGCCCTTACAGTGGACCAGCTCTCGAGCAGTTGGAAAGAGAACTGTCAAATTACGTACAACACCTAACTGCAATACATAAAGCCATCTTCCAACAGGTCAAAGGCGCCACTGAGGGAAGACAAAGCGACATTCCAAGGGACCTCCGGGAAACGAAACCTGGGGACTGGGTGTACATTAAGTGCTTTAGAAGAAGGTGGAACGAGCCCAGGCGTGAAGGACCCTTTAAGGTGGTTTTAACCACCCCCACCGCCTTGAAAGTCGAAGGTAAGACTGTGTGGTTTCACTTAAATCAGTGCTGCAGGGCCGAAGAGCCGGGACGGACATTGGAACAAATAAGGACAATACAGCAGGAAGAGCGAGATGAAGAACAGAACGATGACAGGCGGGAGCTGGCAACAGCAGAAGAGGCAGAAACGGAAGCGGGAGAAAGCAGCGATGGAGAGGAGGAGGCAGGAGTGCCAGCCGAAGGAGGTGCGCCTCCCGCAGGAGCTGGAGACACAGGTGGCAACCAGGAGACAGGAGAACAGTAGGTTGGGCGGGCGTCCACCATGGGGAACATGGAGAGTGACTGTAACGATAGTACTGGTGTTCATGGTGGGCATACACCCTGCTGAGACGAGGAGATATTTCTATGAAACTAAGACGGGGAAAGGTTATCTAAAAATTGAAGGCAGGGCCCGCGTAGGGGGTAAGACAAAAGGGGCTGTAGGGGCCACCGCCATAGGAAGTAGGAGTGAAGTGCAGCAGAAGCCGCACCCGACTGAGACACCGAGTGAGCAATTTAAGTGGCAAGTGGGAACGAACTTGTTTTATCAGTGGATGAATTACTCAGCACGGCAAGTAAGTGAGAAGACATGCATAGCATGCTATAACACAAATGCAAAAAAGGGCCCCCAGGTGAGACCATTACCCTACACTCAGAAAGGATGCTTAAAAGGAGAAGTGGGTAATTTGATATGCATATTATACTATATGGCAAAAGGCTGGAGATGGGACCCAAATGGACGTTTGCATGATGGATGGGTCAGAACTAGGCAGGGACTAAAAGAACTGAAGCTGAGTAAATGCCATCAAAAAGGATACATACAGTCGGAGAAAATAAGCGAAGAGATTGGAACACCACCAGTAGTAACAGTGCAGAGGGACGTTAAGTTTCCGATCTGTATAATGTCAGGTGACGGGCCGGGGGAGGTGATAGACAAATGGCAACGGGGGATTGCAGTGACGGAGATAGACCCGTGGCTGTCTTGTAAAGAATGGGATAAGAAAGGCAGCAGGGCATGTTCCACTACAAAGGGGGCACCCATCAAGTGTAAAGAGGTAGTTGTTAACTACGGCTACACGGCGGACCGGGTAGCTGATAATGGGACAATATTACAAAATGCTTTCACCGTGCCAAACTTTGGCAATGGCTCATATCCAATAGCTGATGTATACTGGTACTGTGGTAAAGGCACGCAACTTAGAACTGCATTAGAAGACGGATGGAGTGGCATATGTGCACCAGTAATGTTGACAGGACGCATGGCAATAATCCCACTCACCAAATCCAAACGATCCGCTAGACCAAAAAGATACATAGGAGAGTGGGACAGAGGAGATGGAGTGTACGTGAATTGGGCTGGTGTGCCAGTCGGCATGCCAAAAGAACACAGACCGATGTCAGAATCATCGATAGACAATCTACTCACATGGCTGCCGCATCTGCAGGGAAAAAGAAACGCTGAATGGATTACTTACTTGTGGTACAATCAGCAAAGGTTCATCAACTACACTGTAAACGCAATGAAGGGAATAAAGGAGCAACTGCATGCCACATCTCTCATGGCATTGCAAAACAGGCTTATTTTGGATACAATGTTGGCAGAGGAGCAGGGAGTGTGTACTCGCATTGGGGATGAATGTTGCGCAGTGATCCCAATGCACACGGGGCCAGGAGGCAACATTACCATCGCACTGGAACAACTGGAGAGGCTGGGAAAGGAACATGCACGGAATACTAAAGGTGAGACGAAAGCCTGGACTTGGTTAGACTGGTTGAACGTCTCATCCTGGAAGGCTGCTTTGACAAAAATTGGACTGATCGTGGGATTGGTGGTGATTTTACTGTTGTTGGCATCATGTTGCGTGATCCCACTGATCCAATCTATGATTAAGAGGATGATTTCCACTGTGTTGGGACAGTATCCGATAGCCCTCGCAGTAGTTCCAACCCCACCGTGCTCACTGCCGGGGGACGCTACCATCGACCAGTGTGAAACGGCTGAGTGGCTGGAGGTGTAATTGCCATTCACATCTCACTGTGCATCGTAAGTGCTAGTAACCTCTCCACAGTGAGGACCCTCTACGGTGCGCATAGCACCTGGGTTGAAGAAATGAATACGTAGATATTAGGAATACACTAATTATTGCACTGGAATAGATAGTTGGGTCTCGCCCTCTTCGCGAAATGGAGAGGCGGAGTGATGTGCTGGTAACCTCTCCTCCGCCCGCTGGTCCAACAACACCTACAGAGGACGTCGCAAGGGGAAGGGACTTCAAAGTTCACACCTGATTATAACTGAAAGTATAGGCACTGAAATGTATCATTACTAACCTCACTACTGATTGACCCCTATTAGAGGGGCCATGAAGTTATATTACACTGTATGCCACTGCTACCACATGACTATGTAATTGTGAACTGTATAATCACACCGTGGCTGGTCCTAATTGCTGATATAATTGATGCACTGAATATATGTTAAAGGAATGTAACCCAGGCATGATCGTGCCATTGTAACCAACTATAACATTACTACTAAGAGAGTGATAAGGGTACTGAATGTATTGGCGACAAGGATGGGTACGATCAAGTTTTTGGTATTGGAACCTCCCGGTAGGAATGTTAATGGACTCGGTGTGGCCTCACCCGCCCTTTATTGACGGGGAGGGGATGTCGTCCACACCGTGCCCTGCCTTGTTGTTGAGCCTCCCTCTGGGCGACGGCTATCGTTTTTTGATGGTTGCCGTGGTTAGGGGGGCGGTTTGTCACCTGGCTAGACGGATCCTAGAGGTAAATGAGCAGATCGATAAGTGTGACTGTATAGTCACAAAGGGGGGAATGTAGTAGGAAAAAACTGTATTAGCTTAGTAACACTATGTATTAGCAAGAGCCCACCGCATAAATTGTATTAAGTGCACCATGTTGGCCTAGGGACCACTGTAGGCCAGATGTAATGGACCCAGAGAACTTGGGCCACTGCCAACTTAAAGTATGGAAGGGAGTCACCGGTTTTAAAAAATATGGCATGGCTTAGCGTGAAAATAATGGAAGAAAAGCCAGAGTGGCCGGAGACAAAATAAAGAATGGTTATGAGAGATACATAAATAATGGTGTAAAAGCTTGGTCAGACCGGAAAAGGGAAAAGAGGGAGGACCAAGGAAAGGGGGGTAAACAGGTGGACCCCACAGTGGGAAGGTCTAGGAAAAAGGTATATAAGAAAAGGTGGTTGAGGGGTATCCTCAGACCTGGGTCTCAAGGGTGAATGGACTGCTTTGATCCACGTGGACCAGCCCGGTTTACTGTATGTGATCTTTGATCTATATGCAATAAACCTATTTACATCAGACTTTGAGGTATAATTTGTGTTAATATTGGAGATTGTTATTTTCATATTTAATATAGTAAATTGAGGGCACAAGATCGGAAAGGACCCTCAGGCCTGACCGATAAAGGCGGGGAGTGGTGAAGCCACCACATATACACTAGGAATACCCTCATGTGAAAGATACTCACCCAAGTGCTTTCTCATTCACTCCCAAACCGCAAACGCGTGCCTACGTGATAAAGTGCAGTTAGCATTAAGACACACAATGAAGGGGAATACCAATATGCTAACCGTCACACCAAACAGCTACTTGCTCACTATACTAAAACCGTTCTTAAAAACAAGCGGTTAAAACTACCTACGACCAGTTGATTTGAGCTGGATTGCGTGTAGGAACACACCGCAACAGACATAAAACAATAAAAGCTCCCGGCGTCTAACCTAGCCCACTCCGCTGAGGGCGGAACTATCTAGAGGCAGAACAGCAGCTAGTGTTGCAGGAGGGGACAACCTAAAACACAAGGACACAACAATCAACTCCGCATAGTCGCACGCATTATAAACACAGGAATTACCGTAAATGCTGGAGAGACGAATTTACGCCATGAATCATTACCTCGACTAAACACAGCAGGAGACAGAACTCCCAACGCCGCTATGAACTATACCTACCTATACACCAGATAGGATAAAGATGACCTCGGTAGGCAAGCACAGGACAGCTAACAGCGTGCGGTCCAACACCACTGTACAGACAGGAAACGGGAGATGCACAGATCCGGAAGCAGAAGCAGAGTCGCTAAACAGGCAGGTATACGCAGCTTAAATAAGGAAAGCTAAGTGGCTATGCGTAAGCTACCACACCCCCAATTATCTAAGTCACGTAAAGTAAGAGGACAGCCTACCCAGGTTACAGTAGGATAAGTACCTTGCACAACAGCAGTGCCCAAGTGGGGAATGAAACCTGCAACCTTTCAGTTACCAGCCCAGGTCCTTACCACTACACCACACTGCCACCCATACAGGTAAAGTATGCACAGCCCTGTTTGCTAAAGGGTTGTGAGCTCAGCCAAGACACATTTTCTGTTATCAAACCCTAGATGCAGTCAAACTGAGCTAACATTATCGGTGTATGTTATCAACTCTGACCCATTCCTCAAATGACAGCATTGAAATTCCATGCAGGTGGTCCTGCTGACACAGTTCAAGCACTGTCTGTTCTGTATTCCAATGTTTCAAGTAGAGTGTTGCTGTCACTGAATGTTCCAACCCAATTCTGACATAATCACAAAAGTTACACTTGGAAAAAAAAAAACACTTTATGATAAACTTCTTTTATTTGATCAATAGTTTTTTAGGTCAGTTATTAAATGTTGTGTGAAGTGACTAGGAGTGTTGAGGAGCTCAGTGTGTGCACCTTCAGCTGTATTCAGCTGCATTTAACTTTCACATGTTGTACTTACATTCACAAAACAATCTTGAGAACATACCATTCTGAGGTGCAGAGTCTGCACCGGGCCATGGGAATATCCATATTTTATAGACAGTTATGAGCTGGAGAATAAAGCCCCCGTGACCTCATGCTTCTGGTACTGCACAAAATTTACAAAAAACATGAGGTCTTATGCTTCTTACTTCTTTGCCTCCCTGATACAATAACTTAAAATGTAATGTTAAAATGTACCAGATTACTGTCTTCACCAATTTCAAAGGTGCACTTCCAGACGGTGCAGTTTTGCTATACTTGTGTATAGTATTTAAGTGATAACTATTTTACATTGGTGCCATATCCCACATACTCAGGTTTGGAGTGATTGAAAGAGGGGTGCAATGTCCACCATTTTTGTATGTGCACTGAGGATATATCACTACCTCCCTGCCTGATCCTTTCTCCTCATAAAAACAGTAAAAAAGATGGCCATATATTATAGTTTAATCCACAAAGGGATGCTGGCATGTCTGGCATATCTGTCATGTATCTTGGGCTAACAGTCTTTTGGAACTGCAAGACTATAGTATCTTTTTTAAAGTGCAGTACCTCTTACTGAAACATTGAAAGTCCAGAAGTCATTACTCTTAATGGAACTTAGTGGAACGCCTTCTCAACAGACCTTGCCATTTCATATCAACACTAAGGTGTCTCTGGGTTATCGGAGGAATTTTATTTATATAAGACAGTAAAACTTTACACAGAGAGTCAAAGCCATTGTGCTTTTTAAAGAGAGAAACTCACTAAAAGGATAACTTCAGTCTTTGAAAAAAGGATGAGAATTGCTCTAAAAAATTGTTCCTCTATTTCACATTGTGAGTGAGAATGACTCTTTCATCAGAAGAATGATTAGAAATGCAAGAAAAAGTGTCTCATAAGAGCTGCCATCTCTTTATGCTTCCATCTGAGGTTTAGGAATTAAATATAACACATGCCAGGCTTAAAGCTCGTGCTAGCCGACCACCGCTACCCAGCCTCCTGCTAGCTAACGTGCGATCGCTGGAGAACAAAATTGACGAACTGAGAGCCAGGATCACAACACGTGAAATCAGAGACTGCTGCGCTCTAATTTTCACGGAGACCTGGCTGTCAGCCAAAGTACCAGAATCCGCCGTGCAGCTACAGACGCACTCTGTTCACCAAGGAGACTGCACTGACGCCTCCGGTAAGGCTAAAGGAGGTGGCGTGTGTGTATACATAAACAACTTGTGGTGTGGAGATGTACAAACTATCCACAAACACTGTTCGCCAGACGTAGAGATGCTGTTGTTGAAATGCCGACCCTACTATCTACCAAGGGAATTCAGTGCTGTGTTTTTGGCCGCCGTTTACATCCCTCCACGAGCGAACTCATCAGCAGCACTCGGTAAACTCTATGACGCTATCAGCGCGCTGGAAACAGCTCACCCTGACGCTGTTTTCATCGTTGCAGGAGACTTCAACCACTGCATTCTACGGACTGTGCTTCCAAAATATTTCCAACACGTAAAGATTCCCACACGAGATCAGAACACGTTGGATCATGTTTACAGCAACATTCGTGAGGCATACAAAGCTGCCCCCCGCCCCCACTTTGGACTCTCAGATCACATCTCCCTGTTGTTGTACCCGGTTTACAGACAAAGACTCAAACTAATGAACCCAGCGGTTAAACAGGTTAAATGCTGGTCTCCAGAGACTGAGAGTATCTTACAGGACTGTTTTGCACAGACAGACTGGGATGTGTTTAGAGCTGCAGCCACACTGGAGGATTCTTCTATTGACATAAATGAGTATGCTGAGTATGTGACTGGGTACATCAGCACCTGTGTTGACCACATTGTACCCACCATACAAATCAAGAAGTTTCCAAACCAGAAGCCTTGGATTAACAGTCAGGTACGCCATATGCTGCATGCTCGATCCCTTGCATTCAGATCACGTGACGAGGAGGAGTACAAGGCAGCAAAGTACAGACTGAGGAAAACCATCAGGGAGGCTAAAAAGCAGTACAGAGAAAGGATGGACGGCTTCTACTCTACTGCTTATGCTGGACGGATGTGGCAAGGCCTGCAGCACATCACAGACTACAAAGGCACCACCAAAGAGATCAGAGGATGTGTGACCACCATAAATATCCACATTGGAACATGACACTTAAACGACTGTAGAGAGCTGGCTCAATGCTCTGTGAATACTAATGGTATAATTTTGTTATACGTATCCACTCTCCATTCAGCCATATGCAACAGAAATATTAGAAATATATTCAAATGAAGATACCCATTTTTTCACATTTTATATAAGGTGTGCAGCTTCTGTGTGGCAAGACCAATGAAAACCAGGTATTTCTGCTCCATGGGATAAATACTCTTCGCTTAAAGAGAGATGTTTAGCACATATCCTTATTATATTCATCTGTCTCATTTGATCTGTTCAAAAAAGTTTTTTGCATGAACATTACTTTGCAAAGACCAGAGAGCTCACTCAAGAATAAAAACAAGTGCGTCTGAGAGCTGTGTGGTCCCTGTACACTGATTTTTTTTTTCATCACATTTGCCAAGTCATAAATCGGACCACACCTCCATGCTAATAAATTTAAAGCTGCTGGTGCTGAATTCTCACTGGAGTGAGAAATGATTGTAATTGAGATGCACTTTAAATTACCTGTAATTTGTGTTACCAGCCCAAAGACTCAATCAGGTAAATCAGTGTCTGGGAGGAGCTGTGGCACCTTGTGATTCCACCCCAGTAAATAAAGAAAGGGACGGGCTTCTCCCTCACAGACATTGCTAAAATTAATGGCTAGAACAGAAACATGTACTCTAGTAAATGCCAGCAACATCAACAGGCCCAGGTGCTGCGCCTTTGAGATTAACTTGCCAAATGAGAGAGCTGCAGGGGAAAGAGACATCCATAATGTTTTACTGTTTTAAGGCTTTACAGTAGCAATAATTATCATTGTCTCATCATCATCATCATCATCATCACTATCATGGTGTGTTCATTTCTGCAGTTTCAGAAAACAAAAGAGACTCAGAATGAAAAAAGGTGATGAAATGGAGCAAATGCAATAAGCAGACATTTTATCTTGTAATTTTGGGGATAATAATAGTGTATCTATGGCATTTTATCACAGTATAAGAATTCTGTGCATCCCTGCATTCACACAGCAGATTAGAAAGCCCTCACATTACATAACATCACATTACATTATTGTCATTTGGGAGATGCTCCTATCCAGAGCGACTTACATAGGTTACAATTTTTTACATGTTATCCATTTATACAGCTGGATATTTACTGAGACAGTTCTGGGTTAGGTACCTTGACCAAGAGTACAGTAGCAGTACAGTAACAGTGCCCCTGAGGGGAATCAAACCAGCAATCTTTTGGTTACGAGCCGTGCTCCTTACCGCTATACTGCACTGCCACCTCTATGGCAGTATTCCATCAACATCTTTGACAGAAGATGATCCCTATCCAATCAGTGGCTCTCATTCATTCATTCATTCATTCATTCCTGCCTGTACAGGATCAAAGAGGAGACATCTCTAGAATTCCCCCACATGTCCCCCCAGACTAACAACATTTTTCACATGGAGTAACATGGGCACCTCTTGACTTAGCTGTGGCTTAGTTTAGCCCTTGGTAGAAGGGCTTGAAGTTTTTCTCTGGTGGTTCCATTTTACGCATGGTAGATTAACAGTGTTTGAGAATAAATGCCCTGAAGAAAATGTGAACCTAAGCCTAATATAAACACATGAGCTCTCATATGACCGCTTTTGGTATATTTTAAGAGCAACTCATGAAAATAGAGTTGTACGGGATAATTCCATGGTCCTGTTGGATTCCTGTGTGATTCCATGTGATAAACGCAATTCTGTCTGAGTTTTTCTTCAGAGCCATGTTTCTGTACTGTGAGCCTTTGAGTCACGTAATTCATATCATACTTGAATTACACCAGTTTCTCGGGTGGGTCTAATCTGTATCCTCAGTCAAACACATTAGCTTTGCCAGTGTAATGTACACTGCCTTCACCATTTGTTGATGTCAGTTCATTTCTTTGCACTTTGTTCTTCTAGCCAGTTTCTCACCAGGCAGTCATTTTTGTGGGCGCAAAATGCAACAACATCAGCCTTAACTCAGCAAATTGCATTTTTGATTCACCTCTCTCAGAGACAAATCCAGCTTCTGCAGGGAGAATGCATGGCACAATGGAGAGGAGTTCCCTTTCAGAGGAACAGCAGTCAGAGGAAATTGAAGTCATCCAACTCTTATTTCAGTGCTGTCATTGGAAAAAGAAAAGAGTGTCTGTAACCCCCCAATGGCTGGGGACTGCAAACAGGTGCCTTTGGGACAGTAGCTGATGGCTGAATGAAAGACGCTGCTCAGTTATAGCCCCTTAGTAAGGTGTTGGCAGCAGTACCTGGCCATTCTGTTGACTATGGCTAAGGATAGCTAACGTTAGGGTAGACACTAGCATGTTTGCAGTCAGTAATCTGTTTACATTAGTAAAAGTCCCAAGGTAATACTCATTTCCTCAGGCAATATTTTCTAACTGGGTGTGTATACTGTATACCATGTAGGATACTTTATTGAGGGTTTTGATTTTCTATTCAGTGGAGATAACTAGCATGTGTGTTAGCTTGATAGTGATATGTGCTATGACATGCTTATGTTCAAAAATAACATCAAAACAAATTTTAATGTTTTTCCTGTTTAAAATGTCCAGAAATGGATTGCACATGGATTTTAATGGTGTGTAAAGAGAGAAGGTTAATTATGTGGTAAAAAAAACTTAGCCAATCAATGACATCTTTGTGAAAGCAAAAACATAAAGATGACTTCTCTCTGACTACAGACCATTTTAAGCCTGTCTGTGCTTCAGAGTTCAAAGTTCAAAGTTTTATTTGCCACATGCCAAGGTACAATGTACAATAAGCAGTGAAATGATGGTCGGCAGCAGGGCAGACTGTGCAAAACTCACAATAGAAAAAAATATATAATTTAAAAAAACAAGGAAGATATACTATAAACTCACAATAGAAAAATATAGTTTAAAGAATATAACTAAGGAAGACAGCTAGGTCAGAATTATACCACACTGCAGGGTAAATGACTGAGATACCAGTTAGAACACAGGGTGATGATTGTATACATACATAGTATATATATATGGTGGGTGCAGTAGTAGTACTGAAGTTAGACTCCAGGATGGGCTGCATTTAACATTCTGATGGCCTGGGGGAAGAAGCTCCTACGAGGCCTCTCAGTATTTGCCTTGAGGTTGCGGAGGCATCTGCCTGACTGCAGCCACTGAAAGAGTCCTTGGTTCGGGTCATGGGGGTTGTTGGATTTCGGTGATCCGAAATCCAACAAGTTGCAGGAGTTGCAGGAGAGGCAGAAGATGTTTATTGATGATCTTCAGTACAGAAAGGCTTCGCAGAGTTTCAGATGTTACACACACTAAGTTTCACACTTAGAGTCTTACGCCTTACACACTCATCAACCTCTCACAGTCCAGTCCGTCTCAGCTGGGGGGCAACACTGCTTCACAAAGAACATCTTATAGCATCCTAAATAGTGGGAAACTGATGACATAAGCTGTGCAGAATATGTAATTGTAACTGACCTTGCATCACCGAGTCTGGCACCTAATTGGAAAAACATTGCTTCAAAAGGTATCCTTGGATTGATAGGGGAGCACACAGTGACCCGACTCCTCTTTGTCACAAACCCAGACAAAGGAGGCAGAGTGGGAGAAACTTCAGCCGGGTGGATTGCTCTTGCTCGACTGCTCTAGCTTGGACGAGTTCCTGCTGTGTTTGTGCTGTGTTTGTTGGTGTTGTGTTTGTGGAGTGGTTTCTGTGCTTTTACATTCAATCGGATAAAAATAAAAATTGGTGCTATTTACCTAGCTATTACATAAGGTAGGTCTGATCTGCTCTTAAAGTTGAATCTTTTGTTGCCATTAGGGGACAGAGAGGGAATTTTCCACTTTTTTTCCTCCGTCGCAGCTAATTCGGCTCTAGCCGACGAGAGGTTTTTTGTGGTTTTTCGCCCTCTCAGGAGCAAATCTCTAAATAATTAAGCAGCACACTTTAGCTAGCTATTCGGGTAGTTTAGCTAACTAGCCGGTTCACTTTTTTTACCTTTTTCTACTATTTTTCAGCGTCAGATTTTAGAATATTCTGATTCTGGTTGTGTTAGCGCGTCTGCGCGTTTGCTGAACTGTAAACGTAATTTTATTGTATTAGGCTAAGTGGCATTTCTTGCGCTTGATTTCTGCCTTCTGACTGTTCTGAGCCACCTCGGTGCTTTTAGCACTTTTTTAGCTGGTAATTCTGTCTCGGCAGTAAATCCTTATTTAGGGAAAGCGTTTACAGTTAGGGGAAAAAATGTGGCCAAAACTGTGCGAGAGTTGCCGGATGATCGGATTTCTGGAGGGAGACCTCCAGAATGAGTTCATCTGCGACCGTTGCCGACTTGTTGAGCACTTGGAGAACAAGATTCTTGATCTCGAGGCCCAACTAGCTGGACTCCACAGTAATCCTGAATTGTTAGAGTTCCAGGAACTGATTAGTACGCCCTATAGAGAGATAGTGTGCTCACCCAAGCCGGGTAGGGGGGAATATACAGACCAGATAGGGCGAGAGAGCTGGGTTACAGTAGGGCGTAAACGTAGAAAGGAGCACAAAATTCCAAGAGGGGCAGTATCTCCAGAGATTGCGGTGACCAACCGTTTCGCGCCACTGCAGGACGAGTTGACCCACGATCCTGAGAGTAGGAGGACTGAAGAGCCCCAGGGCACCCAGGTGGCCTCATCCTCCAAGAAAAGGGAGTTGGTGATAGTGGGGGATTCAGTCATTAGAGGGGTAGATAGCATAGTGTGTTTGCGCGACAAGGAGTCTCGCATGGTCTGTTGCCTGCCTGGTGCCCAGGTCGGAGACCTCCTGGAGAGCGCGGACAAGCTCCTGGCCAGAGCGGGGGAGGATCCGGTGGTCATGGTCCATGTTGGAACCAATGACATAGGAAAGGGTAGGTTCGGGGTTCTGCAAGAAAAATTTATTGAGCTAGCGGGGAAGATTAGGAGCAGAACCTCCACGGTAGTCTTCTCTGGAATTCTACCAGTACCACGTGCAAGCAAAGGGAAGCAAGCCTTTATATGGAGGTTTAACACATGGTTACAAACCTGGTGTAGGAAAGAGGGGTAGAGGTTTATGGGGCACTGGGACTCCTTTTGGAACAGGGGTGACCTGTACAAGCGGGACGGGTTGCACCTGAACCGGAGGGGTACAGCTGCACTGGGCCAGCGTATGCTTAGGGTAGCAGAGGGTTATTTAAACTAGGGTTTGGGAGGGCAGGGAGTTTATACAGTCAGATGGGTAGGGATAGACAGACTGCCGGAATAGAACACACCATAGCTAAATATCTTATTAGTAGAGAGGAAACGATGCTTGTAAATCAGTCAGAACAGCACTGTAATAGAGGTGGTTCTGGGCAGTTGGGGGCGGGGGTAGAGGGCAGGAGAGGCACACATGGTACCCTGAAATTTCTCTGTTTAAATGCTAGAAGCATAAAAAATAAAATTCTCGATCTGGAAACCGTTATGAGTAATAGTAACTTTGATGTTGTTGGGATTACAGAGATGTGGCTTGGTCCAGGGGATGGGGATGAACACAACGTAGAGGGATACAAGCTACTAAGAAAAGATAGAATCAATAGAAGAGGAGGAGGCGTAGCTCTCTATGTAAAGGATAATCTTAATACTCAGGAAATACCAGGAATGGAGTCCATTGGTGTTAGTGAAGACTTATGGATTAAGATATTGGGGGAAAATCAAAAAGGCCTGAATGTTGGAGTATGCTATAGGCCACCAGCCTCAGATAGCAATGTCAGTAGTACTCTCTTTGATAACATTAAACTTGCATGTCAGGAGGGTGAGACAATAGTAATGGGGGACTTCAATTACCCTTCAATTAATTGGGAAGCTGTGTCAGGTCAAGGTAAATGTGAGGAAGAGTTTTTGGATGTTGTAAATGACTGTTTTTTGATACAGTCTGTTACTCAACCCACGAGAGAGAACACAATCCTAGATCTGGTTCTGTGTAATAATCCTGATAGAATCGGCAGTATTGAGGTAGGGGAACCACTCAGTACAAGTGACCATAGTTCAATTACATTTGAAGTTTTTTGGCAAGTCAAGTCTGCATTCTCCAATGCTAGAGTATTCAACTTTAGGCAAGCTGACTTTATTAAGATGCGTGATTATACAAGGAATATAAACTGGGTACCTCTTCTATGTGAAACTGTCAAAGAAATGTGGTGCATATTTAAAACGATTATTCTGGATGTACAGCGTAAATTCATTCCGCAAGTGAGAAAAGGAAAACTGAAAAAGAAGCATCCACAGTGGATGAATAAGTCACTGCGGAACAGTTTGAAACAAAAAAGGAAATTATTTAGAAAATACAAGTTGGAGAGCTCAGATAGTAATAAGATTGAATACAGTAATATGCGAGCTCAAATTAAGAAAAAAATAAGGGAAGCCAAAAGATGTTATGAAAGACAAATTGCACTAGATGCAAAGAGCAACTCTAAACGTTTTTTTCAATATTATGGTCAAAAAAGGATAGTTAAGGATGAAATAAGAGGTATTGCTGATACACTAAACAGTTACTTTGTGGAGAGTTTCACTAGTGAAGTGTTTTTGCATATGCCTTCAGGTGCAGTCAGCTCTCAGAGACTTGTAGAGGAAATTGATTTAAATGATGCAGAAGTACTAGATAAACTTCAAAAACTTAAAACAAATAAGGCAGCAGGCCCTGATGGAATATATCCAAGAGTTCTCAGAGAACTAGCAGAGGTGGTTTACAAGCCTCTGACAGTTATTTTTAAGCAATCCCTTAAAACTGGAGAAATACCAGATGACTGGAAACATGGCAGTGTAGTACCTATCTACAAGAAAGGAGACCGGACTGAACCAGGAAATTATAGGCCTGTCAGCTTAACTTGTATCGCATGCAAAATACTGGAATCCATCATTAGGGATAATTTGCAATTATCCCTGGAACGAAATGGTGTTCTAAATGATAGCCAACACGGTTTTCGCAGAGGGATGTCATGCTTAACAAACCTCCTGGACTTCTTTGAGGAAGCTACAGCATGTCTGGACTCAAACCAGGCTTATGATATTATCTATTTGGACTTTCAAAAGGCATTTGACAAAGTTCCGCACGAGAGACTCATATTGAAAATGACATCTGCGGGAATTACAGGAGCCATCACCGAGTGGGTTAGAAGTTGGCTGTCTAATAGAAAGCAGACTGTAACTGTGGGAGGAATTGTATCGGAGCAGGGTCCTGTACGAAGTGGAGTCCCGCAGGGATCGGTGTTGGGGCCTTTGCTATTTCTTATATACATAAATGATCTTGATGCAGAGGTTAGAAGTAAAATAGTAAAATTTGCAGATGACACAAAACTAGGGGGTCTAGCCAACAGTATAGAATCAACTAAGGTAATACAGGAAGACCTAAACAGCATCCAAAAGTGGGCAGATACCTGGCAGATGACTTTCAATTTAGATAAATGTAAAATCTTGCATGTAGGAAAAAAGAACCTTAAACAAGACTACTTCATGGGTGGAAAAAAACTAGAATGTGCTCAATTTGAAAAGGATTTGGGAGTAATGGTTGACCCAAGCTTAACAGGATCTAGGCAGTGTGCTGTAGCAGTAAAAAAGGCCAACAGGATGCTGGGATATATAGCCAAAAGTATTGAGTATAAATCTAAAGAGGTTATATTGAAATTATACAATGCCTTAGTCAGACCGCACCTGGAATACTGTGTGCAGTTCTGGGCACCGCACTATAAAAAAGATACTGAAGCTTTAGAAAAGGTTCAAAGAAGGGCAACTAAATTAGTTCCTGGCATGAAATATAAATGCTATGAGGAAAGACTCAAGTCACTTAACCTATTTAGATTAAGCGAGAGGAGGCTTAGGGGTGATTTAATTGAGGTATTTAAATTTATAAAAGGAATCAATAAGGTTAACTATAATAGATTCTTTAGGGTGAGTTCAGTCTGTAAAACAAGAGGATATAAATGGAAACTAGTTAAGAGTAAGTTCCGCACTGATGTAAGGAAATATTATTTTACACAAAGAGTTATCAATACATGGAATAGGTTGCCAGGTCATGTAGTTGAGGCAGAGACCCTTGCTGTGTTCAAGTCTAGACTTGATGCAGTTTTGGATACTCTTTAATTAAGAAATGGCGAGCTTAGTTGGGCCGAATGGCCTGTTCTCGTCATCATATGTTCTTATGTTCTTATGTTCTTATATCACCTAGAACAAAACTTTTAATATAAGAAGCTTCAAAGATCTGAGGTATCTTGGTTGTGATATATGCATTGATATATCTGATTAACCCAAATGGTTAAATATGAAGTGACTGACCTGAACTGAACTACAGCTATATGAGTGCTTGAAATCACAGGCCTCTCTTTTGGGACGGCCTTGTGCCACGTATACACTTTCAGTGTGCCTGTGTGCATGATTAGTGCAACATAGCAGCATCACTTTGAATGTAGGTCACAGGTCGTAACTCTGTGATCAACCTTAAAAACTACACAGAATACAATCATCATTGTCCCGTTGTATACTAATTCTACTAAACTAATCAGTCTATTGATATAATGATCACTAAATAATCACCACTATTCTTCAGGGTCCATTATAATCCTACCGGCACTGGTGCTCCACCGCCTGGTATACAATGATATAAAATACAGAATTATTTATTTAAACTATTTACTTATTCTTTACCTATTCAATTCTCAGTATATTGCATGAAAAAACACAGATATTCATTCATGTCAAAATTCATGCATTATATTTTGACAGATTTTGGTTAGATAATCACTTTGGATGTCTTTGAAAATGTGAAGAGATCTGTTGCTGTAAAGCTCTCTCAGACAGTTACTACCATCCCTGAGTCTCATAATGGCTTCTGTCTGCTCTCTGTAAAACGTCCCAGAGGAGCTGTGATTTATATTGGCCCCCTGTTCTAGCTTCATTGTTGTTATAATTGCTCATGCGCATCCCGTTCTCTATAAATCAACAGCAATTACATTTACTTTAATGGCCCATTCTGCTGATTGAGTTGTAGAAGCTGCATAACTATCTTGCTAGAGGTTGTAGAAATAAACCACCTTGACTGCATTTGGAGATACTAAGCTGTGATAATTTAACCCTTAAAGGGGAGGTTGGAAGGCATTGTTGTTTGGAAGTCAATGAACTGAAATTAATAAGGCTTGAGTGACTTCACAATTCAGTAGTTTATAACATTGAATTATTAGGTCCAATCTCTTGATGATTTGTAGGTGCTCTTCTGCAAACTCGCACTGAATAAGCTGCCCTTAGATTTGTGGATATAGAAGGAAAAAGTATTTACAGCAAAAGAAAAGGTAAGTCAAGGCCGTCAAAAGACTCAAAGCATTATGAAACCATTATGCAAAGTATTATACTGTATCTTCTTCTGCAAGGCCCTGCTCAGCACTGAACACATAGAAAGCCATGATATCCACTGAACAATGAATCATTAAGAAAAGTACAGTTTAGTGGATGCAAGACAAAATGAATTCTGAAAGGTTTAGTACTTTAATATTTAACACTTTAAGGCTGCCAAGATACTGTTTGGGAGCTTCCATTTTAAGACTGACAATGGTTTAGAACTCCTGCTTCCTGAAACTTTTCTTAACCTCAGCATGAACACATTCCTCAATGGCACTCAGCAGTATGACTGGATATGCAAAGTTTCCCTATTTTTCTTTCATAGATTCAGTGCATATTTTATTCGGACCTGACCAGTAAATCTGAAGTTAGGACTAATTAATGTGACCACAATTTCAGTTTCAAACTGTTAAAGCTTGCATAAGCCTGTAAGGGGGGTGGGGGGCAGAAAGCTAGACAAAGGAAAAGCTTTCTTAAAATAGTCTGAAAGAATGGGGCCTGCAGTTTCCATGGTTACTCAGTTCAGAGAGATTCCATGAACTAGAATGATGCTCTGGCAGTAGTTTCCTGCAGGTAGGACCGATGGCCAACTGCACTCTTTTAAGAGTCTGGCACCTAGCTTCCACTGTTTTGCCAGAACCAGGTTCTCATCAAACATGCATTCTTGTCTTCACAAGCAAAGGTGTATGACAGCTACAGCTAGAGATATCTGTGCCTGTTTTATATGTATCACAGAATAATATCATAGCAGCATAGTACCGATATAGTAGGGCTGGGTATCGTCAAGGACATCACGATACGATACATACCTCGATACATGGGTCACGATACAATACGTACCTCGATACAGTGCAGTGCGATACGATTCGATACGATAATGATACGATGCCGATATGATAACGATATATAATGCCCTTAAAGCAATACTCGACATCATTTACTCAAAATTTAAAAATGGTGCTGAAAATACAACTTGCTGTGTACCACTTAAGTAATCTCACAATAGGCAGGCACATATCATTATATTGGTAACTGAGTTGACAAACTGAGTTGATGTTCAATATATTTATTTTCAATTTATTGAACTTAAGATTCAGTGCATAATTCTCATAAACTGAATGAATATAAAAATAAAAGTGCATGCAAGGACTTACAGCTTACAATTTGGCAACCTCAGTAAATTAAACCATAGCAGCTCAGGAGAAAAACAAAATTTCCCACACTGACTAAAATCAAAATAATGTGCATGTAAGGATTGTTCTTACATTCATATTCACAAAAGGTTACAGAGTCATTTTTGTTCAAGTCTTGTTAACGGAAATTTAGTGTTTGGTGCGCCCAAAAAACAAAAACTGTGTCCAGTCTCAGTGACTGGACTCACTGGTCAGTGATCATTGACTCAGAGCTTACAAGAATTTACCAACTACTTCAGTTACTTACTTTGACCACATTAGTTCAGAATAAAAACACAACTCACTATGGTAAACAACAAACAGCAACATATTGAGCTATGGCTCTTCCTCCCCCTCCTGTCTAGCCTGTTAGCCTGACCTCATCACATCACTTATTCTGGCCTACTTTTTTTTTAAGATTTTTGTTTAGGAACAGAAGTTGGTCTACATGGTCTGAGCTAAGTGCACTCCTCTGTGCAGTGATTATATCTCCCGCGGTAGAAAAACTCGTCCTGAGGAGACACTTGTCCCTGGGATACATAGGTATCGTTTTACTCGCTCTGGTGCTCCTTCCACCAGTTGAGTGGATTGCCTCCGGCAAGTGACATGGGAGCTGCTTCCTTGTATCTTGTCATCTCCTCCTCTGCCTGGTCCTGTGTGGTTCTGTGTTTCTTTGTAGTACTTGCACCATATCTTTGACCAAGTAGGTCGGCCAGAGTGCATGAGTCTCTTGCTCTCTTGGAGGATGGACCTGCAGAGATGTCCTCTTCCTCCCTAACTTCCACATGACCTTGATTGTCCTCCTTCTCTGGCACCACATTCACATCAGTCTCTGCTGTCTCCACTCCAGCCTCTTCCTGTTGATGTAAAGCAGAAATAGATTTTCTATGAATTAGTGAATCAGTTAGTATTATATGGCCAAATGTAAGTGACAATAATTGATAAAATGAACCAATATTATGATTTTGTGTTGTTTTACTATAATGAATTATGTTAATACACTCACCAGCCAGAAAATTAGGTACCCCTGTACAATATAATACAATCCAAGGTAACACCTCTGACATAAATACTACCTTTACCAAGTTTAAAATGTTAATTTTTTCTCAACATTGTCAAGAATATGGGAACTAAATTATATGTTTAGGCCTAGTTTTCAGTGGTGTAAAATTGGACTACATTATATTGAGTGTTTGAGAGGTGTTGTTCTAATTTGTTTTGTCCTCCTGTTTGTTTACATGTTTATTTATGCTCCAGGATTATTCTATGCATTTTAAAAGTTGTCAGGGCTCCGCCCCCTTAGCTGTGGTGTTTTTGTTTTTCCCTGTCCATGTGCTTTTTGTTTTCCTTGTGTTCCAGCCCCGCCCCGCTCCCTGCCTGGTCTCCGCCCGCCTGATTGCCCCATTACCTTCACCTGCCTGCCTGCCCACCTGCATCCCATCTTCTCATCAGCCCAGCCCTATTTCTACCCTGCTTGTTCCTGTCTTGTTTGCCAGTTCATCTCAGTTTCTGTACCTGTTTCGTCCCTGCCGGTTTTCTCGATTTCAGTTTTCACTGTGTTTGACTCTGCCTGCTCTTCGTCTTCGTCTTCTGCCTGCCGAGTTGTCCCGTTGCCTGATCGTTTGCCTGCCAGGTTCCTGACCCTGCCTGCTCCTGTTCCCGACCCTGTTTGTATTCACCATTAGCCTGAAGCCTGGGTTTTCGACAATGGTATAAGGTCTTGGCATATAAAATGCACCACCGAATCTGTAATCTTTTGTGCACAAGCTGAGGTAGATGGAAGCTTGTAAGTGGCGTTTTCCAGAGTAGTTTGCCTGGGGTCCACAGGTTTCTGTGGCGGCGGCGCTGCTACTTTTTCAGCGTGGTGTCTTTGTAGGTGAACGTGCAAGTTGGTTGTCTTGCCTGAATTGCAACATGGCAATACTTGCAAACAGTGTTTGCTTTGTCCATGTCATTAGTTCCGTCTTTGGCTTTAAATCCAAAATGTATCCAAAGATCTGCTTTTTATGATGAAGGTGCAAGTAAAATCTTTTCTGACATTTCACCAAATGCGCGCTGTACAAGAAGCACTGCCCCCATCTACTGCAATGGCCGGGGAAGGTACAGCGCCCCCTAACGGCTGGAGGGAGTATCGATATTAGGGGCTGGAATATCGATATTGTACCGTCTTTTAAAATATCGATATATATCTAAATATCGTGTGTTTTTTTTTTTTTTTTGTTTTTTTTTTTTTTTGCACAGCCCTACTATATAGTAGAATATATAAGAAAAGCAGATTAAAAAAACTAACTATAAATCAGCCAGTCAGCCACCTGAAAGAGATGCAAGAACTGCTGTGTAGCGAAGGGCGAGAGTAGTCACCCCACCCAGCCTTGAACTGGGTCTACGGGGTACCAAACATGCGACTTTGACCGCAACGCTAAAGAGCCAGGCTTGTTGGTATGGCAGTCAGAGCGCATACTCAACCGTAATGACAGCACTCTGTCACATGCTGGATATGCAAACTGTTTTAACTGTTAGGTTATTACTAGGTGACTGCTATGTTAGCTTGCAAATGTATGCACTGCCACTACATAACACAGGCCATGCTAGCTAAAAGCTACAACTTGAAACACAACATTTCTTTACCCCGGGTCACCAACAGTTTAGGAAAATACATGCTAATATGTTGCAAACTTGAACTGGGGCTCCTTGCTCTAATCAGTGATTCCAAACCTTGTCTTAGGGACACATTGTACATGGCTATTTCATAATTGCAAATTCATTACAACAATAGGTTAGGAGACATAAGACAGGTGTAGGTATTTAAGCAAAAATAATTGGCACATGGCTCTTGCAGGGCCCTGTTGGCAACTTTCAGGACAGCAGGCATACCTTGTTTCCTCTGTCTCCCACTGTCCTTTAGAATTATTAGAATGATGGCACGCTCAAATTAATACTTCCTTCTCTGGCTGCCTCAGCATTTCTTTACTTTCTTACTGTGGAGCAATGCACTAAATAACAATCAGCATGGAAGTGCCATCACTGCATTTTCCAATGAACTTCTGATTGAGTAGTCACTTTACTTCAAGTAAAACCTCCTTGCTGTCTTAGAAAGCATGGACAAGTTGACAAACACAAGTATGTGAATGAGTGAGCAAGTAAATGGCTGACTGGTGTAAGGGAGAAGTTAGTCTCCCTCACACGAGAAATGCCAATTATGTAGGGACAATGCTTACAATTAGGGAGGGGTACCACTTACGTGTAAGGAATATCCTTACATGAGGTACCAATTATGTTGGTGATAATTAAAATAAACACATGGAGGCGCCATACAAAATATGGCGTCTACCATAGTGGTTAAAATAAAATATCAGTCTCAGTTTCATATATCAGTCTCATAAAATATACTAAACTATTAATTTGGAACTTCAATTAATAATTAAATAATCATAATCAAAATTAACACATCAATAGTTAATCTTAATCAACTCACAACATTATCTATTTAGCTACCTAATCAAATAACACTGATGATTCAACTAAGAGGTGAAGGCATTTAGAATTCTGATCAGCAGAGATTGGCAATATTCATTCCATGTGTGACATTACACCAGACAACCTTGAAAAAATAATGCATTTATTGGGATATCATAGTTATCATACACAAATCAATACATTTATGTACAAAGAGTGAAGCGAATGTGTATGTATTTACACTCATGTGTAGGTTCGGGTGAGTGTGTTGCGCAAGTGTGTGAGCAGGTCATAGGGTGTGTGTTCCTCTGTTCTGGGTTGTGCGTGTGCTGCGCGTGCTTGCTGAACACACGTGTTCAAAGAGAACAAAGGAACATGCGTGTGGCGGTGAGTTTGAGTTGACTATATGCATGTGTGAATGAACATAACGTCTGTCTGGTACAGGACATGTTCAGACGATTGATAATTGCGGGGTTATTCTGTGCGGATTAAAACAAGGTACCGGGGGTTAGTAAGACAATACGCATGCAAAGACCCTACGTCTCTGTGTGGTATCTTAACTAATGCTGCGCGGTGAATAGTGTGTGACAAATTAGCTAGAATCAAGGAAACATAGCTAGCTACATTACTCGTAATGTTCTGAAAAACACGGATGTACAAACATTCATAAATGTGGCTAACAGTTGTTGTTTAGCTATACAATGGCCTATGCCCAGAGGTAACAGCCTACTGTAGGTCATGAAATGAGGTCCAAATCTTGCGGTTCCATGGGTGGTTTCGCTGGTGGTTCCGTCGTTGGGGAGCCAGGGCTGGTCTGGCGCTGGCGAGGGTTTCTTTCTGGGAGACACGTTGAGGTGGATCCAGTCACACCTTTGTCTCCGGCTGGTAACGAGTTCGGCTACTCTGATTTCTGGCGCTGAAACTCGGCTCTTGCTTTATTGATCTCCGCAAGCAATTCGTCGCTAGCTTGGAGAATCAAAGCCAAGGCCATCGGCTCGGCTGTCCATGTCCCGTCCGCGTGGTGCGGCCCTTGGGGAACGAGAGGGATACGTCCGTCTTCTTCGGACGTATGAAGCAACAGGCAAGAGGTACTGTACGTCCGTCTTTGGACATGCAGAGCAAGAGGCGTAGAGAGCCCAGAGAAGCGTCCGTCTTCTTTGGACGCAAGGCAAGAGAGCAAGAGAAGTACGTCCGTCTTATTTGGACGTACGGAGCAAGAAGCAAGAGAGAAAGCAAAGGAATTGTGGTGGAGAAATGTTTTGAAACACTACTGTTTGAGTACTATGTAGGTTTTGAGCACTGTTACTAATATGAGCACTACTGAAGTATGTTTTGAAACACAAGCACAACTGGAATATATTTTTGATATATTTTTGAGCACTACTAATGCAAGCACAACTACTGAAAAACATTAAGCACTATTGATAATACACTGGGATTTTCTGTGTGTGGTTTTAATATGATTTTAAGTTAAGTAAGACCGGAGGTGACTCAAGGCCGCAGGCATCTGGGAGTTATTCCAAGATGGTTGGTATCAGAATGGATGACCTTGGAGAAGTGCAGCATGGACAAACCAGCCCTTGAAGTTGTTTAACCCTTTTTCAAAAAATCATTCAGGCGAGGGCCTGGAAATAATGGGAAACTCCAGACATGGGTAAGCGTAAGAGATAGGACGAGTCTGCTGTATTATTTAATTATTTTAAAAATCATCCAAGTGCAGACTTGAAAATAATGGGAATTTCTGTATGTGATTGATCACCATATGCAATAAACCAAAGCCTTAACTTACATCAGAGTCTGTAAGATCTTGTTATTTCCAGGAGACATCAAAGTGTTTACCAGCATCGCTGCGGGGTGGGGGGGGGACCTTTCCCATTTACTGTAGCTGTCCTTGGTTGGGTGAGAGGTTGTGAAACTGCACCATCACTTCCCGTGATATCGCGTTTCACATTAAAAGCGGTTTATGTGTTACTGTCCGTAAATGTTGAACAAATAAAATAAACAAACCTATAATAAACGGACAGGAGGATGGCGGTGTGAGTATCGCAAGAATCGAGCAGAGGTGAGATCCAACATGGCAGCACCCGGCTGTTCACAGGCGCAGCAAGACAAGACTACTCTGTGATTTAAACTTTTTTTCCGGACTAAGACAAATCAACATTTCATCGACTACCAAACACACAAAACAAGCTACACACCGATTACATTCTGGAGGATTTAACGGACTTGGAGGCTTTCATCAACGATCACTATTTCCACCTGCAGTCAAGCATGGACTCTAACCAGGACTTAAACACACCCAACTCCAAGAGGAGAAAAAGAGACTCCGTAATGGACACAGGTGATCTATAAATCACCAAAGTTGAGGTTAGTGTGCTGTCGAGCATTAACAAAAAACTGGATATGTTGGTGTCAATACATGAGGAGCTAAAAGACATGCGTAACAGTCTTGAATTTGCCCACAACCAAATCGAAACACTACAAAAATTCAATCAGGAACTGCAAACTAATGTTACAACACTCACCCAACAAATGCAAAACATCACTGCCGAAAACAGACAGATGAAAGAAACAATTCTAGACACCCAAACACGCTCGATGCGTGATAACCTCATCTCAGCCATTCCAGAAACCTCACCCGACAATCCAGAACTGCAGATCAAAAACTTCATGCTAACTCAACTCAAACTGCCCGGCGACGTTGTCCAAAACATCACCTTCCACCGAGTTCACCGTCTTGGCAAACAACAAGAGCACAATAAAGCAAGGCCCATCATCACAAAATTCGAACACTATCAACAAAAAGAACTGGTCAAAAGCAAAGAAAAACAACTCAAGAACACCACTTATGGAATGAATGAACGACGAGGAGATAAATGAACGACGAAAAGTTCTCTACCCCATATTAAAGGAAAACCGAGGAAACAACATACGTGCAGTGTTGGTAGTCGATAAACTCTATATAAATGGAAAATTATTCCGAAGCCCTGAAATAACACCATGGCTCTTTTGAATAAATAACCCACAGAATTAGGCTATCTTCTCTGACACCTCTGTAGGCCTACAGCATTATTAGCTAGCCCATCGCCTACACTTCTCCTGAGCTAACCATCTTTTTTTTTTTAACTCTGTTTTTTGTTTTGTTTGTTTGCTGCCCCTTAGCACCTTTCTCAATCCCCCCTTCACTCTCTCTCTTTTTCTCTCTCTCTCACACACACACATACACGCACTCTCTCTCTCTCTCCCTCCCCCTCTCTCTCTTTCTCCCTCTCCCTCTCTCTTATCAACTCTAATCTCTGATAAGGCATGTACTTCTATACGCGGCTTCCGAACTCAATCCAAAAGACTTAAAGTAATTAACCATCTCATAAAATTAAAGGCTGATATTTGTCTTTTACAGGAAACACACTTAACAGACACAGAAGTACAGTACCTTAAATTCGAACAATTTGACAAAATATTTTCTTCAACATATAACAGTAAACAATGAGGTGTTTCAATTTTAGTAAATAAAAATATTCAGTCTACACTTAACCAATTAATCACTGATCCAGATGGAAGATTCATCATCATTAACATATCCATCAACCATACAACATTCACACTGGCAAACATTTATGGCCCTAACAATGATGATCCATCTTTCTTCCATAACCTTTTTTCCATACTGTCCAATTCAAACAACCTCATTATAGCTGGAGACTTCAATACCATCATTAACCCCACAATCGACCGCTCCAGCACCTCTGGCAACTCAGGGAGCTGGCACTCTACTGACATAATAAAGCAATATATGGAGGACCATGGCCTTAGCGATAGTTGGAGAATGAGAAACCCGTCTTTAAGGGAATATTCATACTTCTCATCAGTTCACCAATGTTCATCTAGAATCGACCTATTTATTGTCAGTAACTCGCTTATACCCAAGATTTAAAATAACACAATTCACCCAATCGTGATCAGTGATCATGCTCCTGTCTCTCTGTCTGTAAATACACAAACATATGTTAAAACTCCAACAAGATGGCACTTCAATACTTCACTGCTAGAAGACCCCAATTTTATAACATTCATAAGGCGAGAGTGGGAATTCTTTCCGGAGATGAATGACTCTCCAGACACCTCACCTTCACTGCTATGGGAAACTGGGAAAGCCGTAATCAGAGGAAAAATCATATCATACTGTAGTGACGGCTGGTTGCCTAGCACGAGACGGTTCGATGTGCAGTCTCCCACTCTAGGTGGGAGCTAGATGGAGATTCGTGCTTGGTACAGGACTGGGGCTCTTACTTACATAGTTAGCTTTGGTGATAAACGCTGTGCTTGCTTATTAAGCAAGAATAATGGCCTGTCCCACCTCGCTTAGAAAACACATTCAGAACGTAAACTTACTGCATTGTTATTACCTGCAGTGTGCTGTTATTTTGACTTGTCAGTTGAATGGGCTACATCAAAATATGTGATTTGGGTAGTGCTGGGAGTGATTCAGTGGAGCTGAGGAAAGCTGGTGTTAGTGAAGTGACAAAATAGGTGCTAGATGGTTCTGCTTTACTGCAAGAAAAAAAGATAAACAAACAGGCAACATGACACTAAAAATACAGTCTTACAGCATCTGTTGCCCACGCACAACCATGTAAGCCTTGAGACTAGCTATTGACATGCAGTCTTATTTTATACAGCATGGTAGGCTATCACAGGCTATAACCTTTCATTCTCAACAATACATAAGTACTCCATACTATCGATACTAATAGGCTATAAGATTATGTAGGGGAAAACATGTAACAGTGTATTCTCATGCCAAATCATGAATGAATTTAGATATATGTAGACTACTTACATGTCTGATGGCAAGGATGCATCCCTTGGGCAGAGTCCAAACTAAAGTCAAGTCAAAGTCAAAGTGTACTTTATTGTCAATTCCAACCATACAACAAGTAGTGTACAGCAGAATGAAATTGCGTTTCTCTGAGCCCAATGCTCAATGTGCAAGGTAGGTACAGGCACAAGTAAGACACAACATAAAGCTGGTACGAGCAGGACAACAACAGGTGGACGTAATATACACCATAGACAGACAAGATAACATATCGGCATGTAAAACAATCTAAGCTAAATATATACAAAAACTGTAGAAGTACTATGCAAAAACTATACAAAAAAAATGCACATAGTTTTCACAATTGCACTAAGTTTCCACAGTGGGTGTATTGCACATTGTTACACTGTGAGTGTATTGCTCAATGTCACATTGATGTAAACAGGTACCCGTTGATGGTGAAAGAGTGCTCAGTGGTGAAACCACTGAATTGTTGTTCAAAAATAGCAGCATATGGAATAAGGGCATATGTGATTCAGTCAGTCTGTGCGCATGTATCGGCAGTCCAACAGCCAGTATGTCTGTGTATTGTTAATGCAAGTTGTGGGAAGAAGCTATTTCTGAGTCTGGCAGTCTTGCACCGCATGCTACGGTAGCGTTTGCCAGAGGGCAGAAGGGTGCATCCTCTAATCTGTCACTCTTAGCATCCAACAACAGAATTATTTATCTGGGATGTCCTTGGAGTTTTCCGCTTGATTTTTTTTCCGTCTCTCAAAAATGGGTTCTTAACATCTCCATTGCCTTGTTATCTGTGAAAGTGTGACTGCACCCAAGGTACTGTGATGTTATGACCACTGGTCATGATTTCTGACATTATTCACCTTGTCTTTCAGGGGAAAATCAGTAGGAAAGACATCACTCTCCCCTATATATTCAGCAATGCCCAAGCAGCAGCATCTTTTACACTGGTAATTTTTTCACCCCTATTGTGTTAGTTTTGTGAGGGCACAGAAAATTGAGTTTATGTGGACATTTCATAATGGATGCACGGTAGCCTATATTCACTTAGCTAACTTTCATTTTAGTTCCCATCATTGCTTAAATGAGCCCACATACACAACACATACATGAACTAACATTACTGTAGCCTAACATTAGGCCTGTTAGCTTAAATTGCTGTACTTTGGCGAATGAATATTCATATAGTGAAGTTGCAATGTCAATAATAAGGTTATACATAATAATTATACATTAGGCAGCAGCTTTCAATGCAGTGAATTTTAAACATGAAATTACATTTTTGCTCACCATTCAATGATGGAGATCAGCTATGCATCTTCTGGCATTCTGGCAGTAGGGAGACAATGTGCCTAAATGTTTTGTTGTTGTTGTTGTTGTTGTTGCTGCTGCTGTTGCTATTCTTAAATTTTTAACTACTAGTAGGCTAGCTGAGAAGACTGAGAATGCCAATATCTAACCAGACAAACCCTTGGTCATATAGGGTAGAGAGTACCTTTTTGGGGGATGTGTACTGTTTTTATATACCATCTAGAGTCATCTCCTTAAGAGTTCTTCTTAGAAAGATGGAGGCATTGGAGGAGAACCTGCAGGAGAGGCTCTCCTTCTCTTCAGACAAATTCAGGGCAGACACACAGAGGAGATTAATAAAGTGTTCTCAGGTTGGACAGTATTTCAGATACAGGTATTGAACTACTTTAGTATGAGTCCTTCTCCAAAAAGAAGAACCACAGTGTATGCCAATTATGCAGACTCTTATAAACTCTAAAAAACTTCTTACTTGTCCTTAATTACTGACACATTACAAGTTCTTCTGAGGAAGATGGAGGCATTGGAGGAGAACTCTAACCTACAGGTGGGCCAATCACAGGCTGAACTCCAAGACCTTGAGGGGCACCTTATAAATATGTATTGTGCTGTCAGTAATTTATGAAGGGTAGGTTGTTAGTCTGAAGTTAAAATTCGATGCACTCTCAAACTTGATTATTCCCCCGACCAAGTTTCACTGTCAGTTCAATACACTGCCATAAATCTCAAACTTGGATTAATCAGTAAAAAGGTTTTTTTTTCAGTGATCCACTACAAAATGCTGTATGTCTTGGCCCATCCCAAGCATTTGGCCTAGTTTCCCTTTCTAAGAAGTGTTTGAGCCTGCTACTCATCCTATGAGACCACTATTAGACAGCCACTGTCGCCCCCTCTTGCTGGGGGCGACAGTGGCTCAGGAGGTAGAGCAGTTGACTGGGGATTGGAAGGTCCCTGGTTTGAATCTGGCTCATCCTGGCAGAGTGTCAAAGTGTCCTTGAGCAAGACACTGCACCCCCAACAGCTCCCAGTGGCTAGTTGGTAAGCCTGTATATAGCAGCCTCTGCCACTGGTAGGTAGATATGAGGCATATAACTGTAAAGTGCTTTGAGTACTCAAAAAATGAGTAGAAAAGCGCTATATAAATGCAGTCCATTTACCTTCTTTTGATAGTACTTTTGCTGATTGGAGTGTTGCATTCTTTATTTAATAAATTCTGTATCTGTGATGAATTTGCTTTTCCATCTCTCAGTGAACAAAGTTTTATGTATTGATCTTCTGATGTTGTGGTCACTTTTGGTCTGCCTGATTGTACTTTGGATACAACTGATCTAGTTTCTGGTAAATGTCTGATTCTTAGTGTTCCTTGTTAAACAGTGAAAAGCTGTTCATGCCTGGTCAATCGAGCCAGTGTGCTGAGATCAAAAATGTGTTTGAAATGCTGCTTGCATAACCTGTATTGATAGTCACTGCATTGAGCTTTTCTATTAGGAGGTTTACCACTTTCTCTGAGTCAACCTACCCAGGTTTGTCACTTAAACCATGTATTTGGAATACCCCCCCAGAAGGTCACATGGGGTCATATATGAGATATTGTTCGAACACAGTTTTTTTTTTCCCTCTGGATTTTTTATTTATTTATTTATTTTTAAATATTACATGTACACAATACAATATTACAAGACGTGAAACGACAGCAACAGAGCAAACATAAGTCAAACAAACAACAATAACCACATCAAAAGTAAAAAAAAAAAAATAAGAAACATCTAAGACAAAACAGGAATATTACAAAAGGTTAGAACAGACAAAATTACTCAACCCTCTAGCCACCCCCCACTCTTCCTCCCTCCTCTAGCCCCCCCAGCCCTTCCTCCCCCTTACTCTCCCCGTAGACAGGGTGGAAAGGACAAGCTATGTCTGGATCAACAAATGGGCAAAATAAATGTATGTATAAGTACATGTGGAAACCCCCCCCCCAGAGGAGGACAACTTCTTGTTCTGTCTTCTCCGTTATTGTACAATATATTTTTCTTTATTTTTTACCTTCTTTGTTTAAATATATTACCAATTCCATCCTTCAGCCTCTCTAACTTTATCCCATCCTTTGGCATAAGCTAAAGCTCCTTTTTTATGTGCCATAAGACAAAGTTCTTGAATCTCTCAATTCTTAGATTCTCCACTGATGTCAACCCAAAAATAAATACTTTTCCCAGCAATATATTTATGTTGTGTATTGTGTGAGAGTGTTTTGATATATCGCCCAGTATCACTGTAAACAAGTTTAATTGAAAACAAACATTCTGCATTGATAACCATTCCTGAACCTTTTTCCAAAATAAGGCCACAATCGGACAATACCAAAACAAATGCTCTACAGATTCCACCTCTTCTTGGCAGAATCGGCATACGGAGGATGGGTCAATTCCCCAAATATTTAACATCTTTTTCGTTGAACTTATATGGTAGTTTGTATTGGAAATATGTGTTTTTTTAGCCAAGTTGCCATTTTCATATGTGGCCTACAGACTAACTGGTATCCAGTACCATTTCTAATTTTCCTTTTCCACGTTTGTGGTAAAGATCCGATAAATTGATTGTATTGCTGTAATGTGCAAACAGTTCCATAAATATGAATTAGTTGTGCATATGACATGAGTTTACCTTCTTCATCAACTATATCCTTTATAAAAATTATGCCTATGTCAAACATTTGTTTCCAAAAAATCATTGTTCTGTCCATCATAATGTGGGAGTTCAGCCAGATGATTTGTTGTAAGACTTGTTCTGTATTCTCTGGTGGATGAAATTGGTATTGTAACCAACTTTGTAGAGCTTCTTTCAAAAAAGTGGAGACATTAGAGAATATGTAATTAATTACTGAATAATGCATAGGCTTGACTTATAGGAATGGAAAAAGGCCTTTTTTAAACATGGGGTGAACACTCTTAAGTAATCTACTGGAAAACCATTGTGAGTTGAAATAGAATTTAGGAATAAGGGAGGCTTTAAGTGAAAGATTCAATGCTTTTAAATTTAGTAATTTAAAACCACCAGATACGTAGTCATTATAGAGATATGTCCGCGTAATTTTATCTTGTTTGTTGTTCCATATAAATTGGAACACCTTCTGTTCATATGTTTTGAAAAATGATTCTTCAGGAGTTGGTAATGCCATGAATAAATAGGTAAACTGGGATACAATTAATGAATTAATTAAAGTTGTTTTGCCATAAATGGTCAAAGGTTTTCCTTCCTGAGGCTGCAAGATCTTTGTGATTTTACTGAGTTTATTATTAAAATTAAGTGTTGATATTTCATTCATGTTCTCTGGGATGTGAATACCAAGTACATTAAACAATCCATCTGTCCATTTGATTGGTAAATCACATGGTAGGGAGAAATCTGTATTTTTCAGTGGTCCGAGCCTCAATATGTGACACTTATAGTTTGGCTTTAGTCCAGATAGGTTTGCGAAGCCGTCTAGGTGTTTTATAAGGTTTTGTAGGCATTTATTGTCAGGGCTCAGCAAGAAACTTGAGTCATCAGCATACAATGAAATTTTTGTATTTAGCCCTTGCAATTCCAAACCTTTGATGTTATTATTTGATCTTATTTTAACAGCAAGAATTTCAGTTGCTATGATGAATAAATATGGGGATAAAGGGCAACCTTGTTTTACCCCCCGTGAGAGTGTGATAGGTATTGATAGATATCCATTATTTATATATTAAATCCCATCTTATTTTATCAAAAGCTTTCTCGAAATCTGCTATAAAAATTAATCCTGGTTCCTTTGTTCTATCATAGTGTTCTATAATTTCAAATAACTGTCTTATGTTATTTGCAATATTTCGTCCTTGCATAAAACCAGACTGGTCGTGGTGTATGATATCAGGTAAGACATGTTTAATACGAAAAGCTATGCATTTGGCTAATATTTTGGCATCATAGCACTGAAGTGTAAGGGGTCTCCAGTTTTTCAGGTAGACTGGATCTTTATGTTGGCCACTAGGCTCTTGCTTTAACAACAGAGAGATTACACTTTCTTGCTGAGTACCTGTGAGCATACTTTTTCCATAAGAAAAATTAAAACATGTAAGGAGGGGTTTTTTGATTTGTTCATAAAATGTCTGGTACACTTCAATTGGAATACCATCAAGGCCAGGTGTTTTTCCCCGCTGAAAGGACATAATAGATTGGTAAAGCTCATTTTCTGTAATTAGACCTTCACATGATTCTTTCTGTTTGTCAGATATTTTAACATGAGTATGAGGAAAGAATAATTTGCAATCGTCTTTATCTAATTGTACGGGTGAGGACTTAAATGAAAATATCTCTGTAAAATATTTCTCTACTTCATTCAAAATATCAACTGGTGTAGTGAGGATTTTTGAATCATTCCTATTTAATTTTAGTATATTTTTCTTTGCATTATTTCTCTGTTGAAGGTTTAAAAAGAATTTATTGCATTTTTCCCCCTTCTCCATCCATTTTGCTTTATTTTTGTAATATATAATACTTGACCTGTCATATATTAGTTGTTCAAATTCTCTGTTTCTGGTCCAATTTGTCAAACGCCTCCTGAGTTACTTTTGAGCTGTCCACAAGTGATGTAAGCATTTCAATCTCCTTTTTAATTTCTAGTTCGATTAACCTAAACTGTTTCTGTCTTTGTGAGGCAAATTTAATTGAGTGTCCTCTAAAAGCACATTTAAATGTGTCCCAAACAGTAAGAGGGTCTGTTGATCCTATGTTATGTGAGAAAAAGTCTGTGATAAATTCCTTTGTTCTTTCTACAAATGTCCGATCCTCTAGTAATTTTTGATTGAATTTCCAATACCCACGACCACGATATTCAGTCATTTCTAAATGGAGTAATACAAGTTGATGATCAGATCTTACTTTGTCTTCAATTAAAACCTTTTTTACTTTGGATATCAAGGAGAATGAAATAAGGAAATAATCTATACGACTTGCCTGGTTTTGTCTTTGTCCATGTATACCTATGTGATTTTGGGTTTTTTAATCTCCAAATGTCTATCAGGTCCATTGTGTCCATTATAGATGTAATTTCTGTAGAAGCATGCAGGTGGTAATTGATTGAGTTACTACCTTTATGATCCATAAGAGTATTCTGAACTATGTTATAATCTCCAACCATTATATAATAATCACTTGTAAATTTTGCAGCCCTTATGTTATTATAAATTAACTTAAAGAAGTTTGGATCATCATTATTTGGGCCATATAAGTTAATCAAACAGACTTGCTTGTCTTCAATAGTTATGTTTAAAATGATCCATCTTCCTTGAGAATCTATTTCTTAAGCTTGAGAAGTGATTTTTAAATAAGATCATCACTCCCCTTGAGTTTTTTAAACTGTGGGAAAACAATATTGGAACACCCCATTCCTCCTTCCAAACAGTTTCATCTGAAGGTACCGAGTGTGTAAATACTGGTAAACCAGGTAAATACTTGTTGTCTTTTTTTTATCTGCTAGGCCATTACAATTATAGCTTGCAATAATAACTTCCTCACTTCCCATTATTTAAAGGCTTAAGTTTAATACTTGTAATGTTTTTAGATCATGCTCAAATCTTGGAATGTATACATTGTGAAGAAGATGGAAGATAAATGCTACCTTAAGATGCAAGAAGTTGTCCCTCCCCTGCCCTCCTATATCAGCTAGAAGTATGCATTCCCCCTCAATCCACATCACCCTCCTTTCCCACAACACTGGCCTCCAAACCCAACCCCCCTTTCTCTTTGAAAAGAGATGAACAGAAAAATAAAACAAGAAGCAAAACAACAAAAACATAAGGCAAAAACAGCAACAACCAAAGAACAGCAACAGTCTCTCAACACTACCTTCTCTTCCAACTGGATTAATAACCTATACCTAAACGTGATGGGCTTGTCCGAAGACTATGGTGTAGATTCACATCTCATCAAAATTGAAGGAAAAAAAAGAAAAAGAAGAAGAAGAAAAAAGTCTTCTACTCACAACCATGGTGTAACTTTTGAGTCCCTGTACAGCTGATTATTGATGTATAATTTGTCCACAGTCAAGCGCACTTTGTTGTTTTGGGCCCTGTTGCTCTTCATTATTGGGTAGAGGATGCGTCTTCTTTCCATAATTTCACGAGGGAATTGCTCATACATCGAGAATTGTGTACCTTTTAATTCTCTTCCGCGTTCCAATACATCCATCTTTGTTTTGAAGTTAAGGAATCTCGCCACAACAGGCCTGGGTTTTTTTGGATCCTTTCTGCGGCCGAACCTGTGTGCTCTTTCAATTATGGCTTCAGTCGCTTGGTCCTCCGACATTTTGAGTTCTTTTTTTCATGAATTGTTTCACCAGATTTTCTGTCTCTGTGTAATTTTCAGAGTCTTCCTCCTTTATTCCCATGATCACAATGTTATTTCTCATGCTTTGACATTTCAGGTCAAGTATTTCGTCTTTCATTTGTTTATTTTCATTAGAGAGCTTGTCCGCCTCGTTTCGTAAGGTACTCACTGTTTTTTTAAGGATTGCGTTTTCCTCCTTTAAGTCTTCCAGTAACTTGTTTGTGAAGTCAACCGCCGACTTGAGTTCAGCTATATCTTTTATCATTTCTTGCAAGAGATCTAGTTTCTTCAGTTGTTTTATTTGTTTGTGCATGGCTTCCAGCTTTGTGCGATCTGTTTTTGTTAACGCGGTAGTCCTCTCAATTTCTGGTTCGCTTGCACTTGACAATTCTTCTCTTGATCTCTTGTGGTCTGGTTTGTCAGACATATCGAAATAGTATTTGTCAATAAACGACTGAAGATTCTCAATTTTGTTAGCCAGGGTGCTTTTAAGTTCCGTATTGTAGGGGGTTATAAGCTGTATTTAAATCAATATTAATGGGAAGCATTTGAGAGCTGTGCTGCGCTGCGCTAGTTACTCCGCATGTTCCGCCATTTTGCTCCCTTCTATATACTCGAACACACTGTTTGCGCGATATCTCCTATGTATGAGGGATTTTGACCAACATCCAACATCCAGCCCTCATAAACGGTATCGGAAAAGAAAAAAATGGATTGGTGCATCTGTATATATATTTCAAAATTGATATGCTGTTTATGTAGTTTGTAGCAATTTCATTACATTGTATGGATAGGACAAATGCAATGTTCTTACCCTCTAACCTAAATAAAATATCTCATGGTTTAACTAAATTGTTGTATTAAAGCATTGTCCTGCAGATTGCAGTTTCATGGAGGTGATTTTTTATTTTTACAGTGTACAAGGCTATGGCAGGTGGAGGCATACCAATCGACACTTTGCATCAAGTTCGTTTTCATTCATTTTTTGTTTTCATGTTTCTTTAAATATTGTTCATATTGTTTCTGTTAAGATTCTATTTATATTTGTGTTCTTTTACCTGTGTTTATGTCATTACACCTCCTATATGTATTGTTTGTTTTTATTTCCAGTATGCATTGTATATATTAGAGTTGGGACCAATCTGATCCCATATCAGCATCGGGTGCTGATACTGACATAATTCATATATATACATATACATATACATATATATATATATATATATACAACTTATTGTATATATTTATTTACCAACCGTCCTAGGGAACAGTGAGGTACCCGGCCGCTGATTCAGCTTCACAACCCATTCCGCAGTTAGCAATAGAATCACTGGTCAAACAAGCACGGCACTCACACATTCTGTTTACTGGCTCCATTCCTGGTCCATCAGCATTCTTGTACTGTGTGGAAGCACAGTACAGGGCTAGTACCTTATTCACTCTCCCAGGACAGTGGAAGAGGATTGTTTGGAACGAGGTTGGTGAGTTTGTGTATGTATTATTGATTTATTGTTCATTGTTGTGTATGCTGTATGTAATTTCATGACTGTATGGGAGAAAATGTGTATGGCTATTTGTATATACTTTGGTGTAATTCTGTGCACTATACTATGTGTTCTGTATGGGGCTGTAACTGTTGATGTGTTATTCAATGGGCATTGTTCCCTATCCAAGTGGGCTCTCCCTATGAGCCAGTAATCCATGGCTTTATTTAAGGATGAAAGGGAGAGAGAAGGAGGTGAGACAGCTAGCTGTGAGGCTGATCTTCAATTATAGTGATCTGTTGTGATTTTGCATTGCATACCATTTTCTTGTTTTGTTTTTTTGTTTGCTATTTTTCGTATACTGCACTTTTGAGCACTGTAAATAAACTATTTCTCATCAAAGGCAACTTTGAGCGGCCTACTGTTTTTCCACCCTCTTTTACCACCAAGAACTTTTTGGTCACACCCATCTCTTAAGTGACGTGGGGGTTGAAGAGTCCTGATCTCACATTTGGTATCGAATCGGTATGGTATTGGTATCAGCAGATAACCAAATTCTGTTATCGGAATTGGAATCGGATCGGAAAAGAAAAAAATGGATTGGTGCATCTGTATATATATTTCAAAATTGATATGCTGTTTATGTAGTTTGTAGCAATTTCATTACATTGTATGGATAGGACAAATGCAATGTTCTTAACCTCTAACCTAAATAAAATATCTCATGGTTTAACTAAATTGTTGTATTAAAGCATTGTCCTGCAGATTGCAGTTTCATGGAGGTGATTTTTTATTTTTACAGTGTAATGCAGTTTTGACTTTTATTAATACATAAGGGATTGCAAATAAAGTGCTGTCTGCTGACTACTTTTATATCTAGATGTAGCTGTGGCATCTGAAAAGCCTGCAGACACCCTGGGAGCCATGAGCTATAGCCGAGTTTTGAAACACTAATACTAGACAGATATTCATTGCATTTTCCTATTATGGTTTTTGTTGAGTTGTATACTTTCTGTTCATAATTCCAATAAAACAACCATGTAGACATATGTATGACATGCCTGAGTTGTAAATGAATGAAATATCACCTGTGTTAATAAGTGCTGGGATGCAACATTTTATATAAGAGCTAGATTGAAATTCATGTAGCCTACATGTACAGTTGTCACCTGCAATCAGGTTGTTTAAAAAACAAGGTTGGCCGCGGTCATTTCCGGAAATACTATCTCCGACCACCGTACGGCAACGTTATTTACAGTACCATATGATAACGTTTAGAAGTGACGAAGGGACGACGTCTCGGCAACATAATCCAAGTACCATGAAATAACGTCTGCAACCGACCAATGTACTATGTCCCAACAACGTTATCCACGCGACCAAATGGCAACATTCTCTTAAAACGTTGCTGCGATGTCACAAGAACATCGCCAGAAGGTGTCGCGTTGACCAAATGAGCACTTACTGGCGATGTTGCTGCAACGTTGTGTGTTAGCTGGGAATGGTATAATGTTAACATTAGTTTGAGCAGTAAAGTTATCCTTTAGAAATGTGCTCGCGCAACTAACTTAAATAACCGTTAGCTAACATTAGGCAATTGAAACTGTAACAGCGTCTTAACAGCAAGTCACTCACCTTTTGATTAATAACATGAATTGATCTATCTAAAACTACCTAAATGATGTAACTATTAAACTAACTTATCTAAAACGATCTAAACTATTAAACTAAACTATCAAACTGTTAAACCATCTAGTATAAAACGAACTACGTTTTCTAAAATTACCTATAGGGCTACTATGAAAGACATACAAATATATATATATATATATATATATATATATATATATATATATATATATATATAGTTTGATTAGTATGGCGTCAGATTTATGTGAAAAGTCACGAGCGCAGAAAACACACGCGCACAAAGCAGCCACCAGGCGCGATTTCTGCTTGGCGAGCGCTGGAGGGCATACGCGGGTTAACTCCGCTCTCGAAGTTGAGTTCTGGTCGCGCGAATCGACCTGAGTTTTGACAATTTGGGGGCGGAAACCAAGGGAGGCACTGGCCCTCTTATGATTAGTCACTTTCAACGCAATCACACCCACACGACCTCCTTGAACCTTGATTGACAGCTTCCATTAACTGAACGACAGACAGACAGTTAGGCCAGAGGCTTGTTATTTCAAACAACTGAGTCCTGACAACAAGTTCGGAGTTGCAGACACAGTGAACAGAACAATGGCGGCGACACCTGAAAATTTATATGTAAGGGATACTGATAGATGGCTTCGTCAAACAACCCAGCAATTTATTTACGTTAACGTTACTTAACGTTTGGTCTATTGCATGCAATCGGCTGAATGACAGGAGAAGCATAGCTAACGTTAGCTATTTACATGTTCCAACCAAATTTCAGAGTAAGTAAATTACTTTACATAAATTTACAGAGTAAGTAAATTTCAGAGAAGTAGTCATCACAAAGCTTCTACAGGCACACAATGCCATGATCAAAGGAAATTCCAGAACAGCTGAGATTGATATATCTCAAAAATGTTTCTATCTGAAAATGGTTGCAAATCCATTTCTAAGGTTCTTGGACTCCACTGAACCACAGTGCGAGCCATTATCTCCAAATGGAAAAGACTTGGAGTAGTGGTGAGTATTCTCAGGAGTGGCTAAGCTGCCAAAATTTCTCCCAAGGGCACAGTGGCACCTGATCCAGGAAGGCTCAAAAGATCCCAGGAAGAATTTCCAAAGAACTGCAGGCCTCTCTAGCATCAGTTAAGGTCAGTGTTCATGACTCAACAATAAGAAAGAGACTGCAAAAATAGGCTCTTTGGAAGAATAGCAAGGCAGAAACCCCTGCTCACCAAAAAAACAGCAAAGCTTGTCTCACATTTTCTAAAAAGCACCTGGATGATCCCCAGGAATTTTTGAATAATATTCTACAGACAAATGAGTCAAAAGTGGAACTTTTTGGAGGGTGCAAGTCTGATCTAAAGCAAATACAGCATTCCACTGTAAGAATGTCAAATCTACAGTGAAACATGGTAGTGGCAGTGTGATGGTATGGGATGTTTTGTTGCCTCGGGACCTGGACAACTTGCTATCATTGAAGATTCTGCTATGTACCATACAATTCCTAAGGAAAATGTCTGACCATCTGTGCGTGAGCTGAAGCTAAAGCGCAATTGAGTGATGTAGCTGGACAATAATCCAAAACACAGAAGCAAGTCCACATCTGAATGGCTAAAAAGAAGCTAAATTAAAGTTTTGGAGTGGCCTATTCAAAGTCCTGATTTGAATCCAATAGAGATGATGTGGCAGGACCTGAAGAGAGCAGTTCATGCTCAAGGAACTACCAATCTATCAAAGTTAAAGCAGTTCTGCAAAGAAGAGTGGGCTAAGATTTCAAATTATAGGAAGCGTTTAGTTGCAGTTATTGCTGCTAAGGGTGGTCGAACCAGATATTAGGTTTAAGGGGGATTTACTTTTTCCCACGGCAAACAGGTTAACAGAAGATGCCATCTCCATCGGCATCCACATAGTCCTGGACCACCTGGAACAGAAGAACACCTAGATCAGAATGTTTTTTATCGTCTACAGTTCCACTTTCAATAGGGATGTGTATACAACCCACTCTCTCTATGCACTTTTCACCCATTACTGCGCACATGCTCATGCCTGCAACACCATTATCAATTTTGCAGATGACACCACAGTGATTGGGTTAATCTCAAACAATGATGAATCAGCATAGAGAGAGGAGGCTGGGTGGTGTAATGACACCAACCTCTCACTTAACATTTAGAAGACCAAAGAACTGATACTCAATTTCAGAAAAACCAGGAGGAATGAACAAGCTCCACTAATCATAAACGGAGAAGCCGTGTGAAGTCGCTGTGTAACTTTGCATTTCTTGTCGCATAGTCAAAGGGCTTAATCATTCATGTCAATAAGAGTCCTACTGAAAAACAGAAGGAATAGCCTAAACATTCATTTTGAAGATGTCACAAGAAAAAAACATCATAAGACCTTTTAAGTGAGTGATTATCCCTTCAGTTTATCTATAGGACTTTAAAGGGGCTGAGTACTCCATGCAATATGGGCCCTTCAACTCTGTGGGGCGAAATCAAAAAAGCAAGTGCAAAACAACAGCATTAGAAGCTCTGGCTAAGGGGCCTTTCAGGGGTGGTCATGGACAAGGACAAGGTGGTTCGTGTCGTGGTTCATGAAGACCCCATTATGTTGTTATCCACCCCTGATCTGTCTGAATGGGGCCCCTCAGTCATATAACATGGGCCTGCAGACCAATCTACAAATGAATGGCCATACAACAGTAGATTTTTTACAGGGCAGGGTGGGATATTTGAGGTTCTGCCTGTTGAAGAATGCTCTTTGAAATATTATGCATGCCAGATAACCTACAGTAATTGATTTTTTAATTATTATTATTTATTTTTGTGGTGTATCACTTTTATTTATTTATTTTTTATTTTATTTTACCTTCACTTTACCAGTAAGTCCCATTGAGATAAAAAATCTGTTTTACAAGAGAGACCTGGCCAAGATAGCAGCCATACAAACTCACAACATATTAAAAATACAACATATACAACATAAAATACGACATATACAACATAATATACAAAAATCCACCACAAAAAAACAGCTATTTAAACTCAGTGGCCTCTCAAGAAAAACAACCATGTCTCATTCACCACATTCTTTATGATGCCCTTAAATTTATCAATGGATATAAATGTATCTAATTTTAAATCTTTCTGTAGATTATTCCATGTCCAAGGTGCATAGTAAGAAAATGTAGTTTTCCCCAGATCTGTCAAAAGGGTACATTAAAAAGCAACCACCTGGAAGAGCATTGCTGCTAACTACCTGAGCTGAGGCAGAGAAGGGTAGAGAGGTGAGCTGGAAGTTTACCCAGTATCGCTTTATAGATAAAAATAAACCAGTGCTGTTGTCTGCGAGTGGTCAGTGATGTCCAGCCCACCAAATCATAAAGAATGCAGTGGTAAGAGACTTTGCATTTGCAATAAAACGTATCGATGCATGGTACACTGAATCAAGGCTCCGTAAAATGGAGGAGGCTACACGCATATACAGTAGTCCCCCCTTATCCGTGGGGGATATGTTCCAAGACCCCAGCGGATGCCTGAAACCGCAGATAGTACTGTATATATAGGGTTCGGTACTAAGTGACTAACGGGCAGGTAGCATGGATACGCTGGAAAAAGGGATGATTCACGTCCTGGGCGGGACGGCGCGAGATTTCATCATGCTACTCAGAACGGCGCGGAATTTAAAACCTATGAATTGTTTGTGTCTGGAATTTTCCATTTTATATTTTTGGACCACGGTTGACCGCGGGTAACTGAAACCGCGGAAAGCGAAACCATGGATAAGGGGAGACCACTGTACAATATATCACCATAATCGATCACAGGCAGAAAAGTAGCTTCCTACGTTTTTTCTTAGCATTAAAGTAAAACAAGATTTATTTCTAAAATAAAGGCCAACCTTCACTTTGAGCTTCCTAACTAGATTAGCAATATGTACATTAAATAAAAGCTTGTTGTCTATCCATATATATATATATCCATATATATATATCCAGGTACTTGTACAAGGGCACCCTTTCAATGGATTTGCCATTGGACGTGAAAATGCTAAAATCATCAAGCAACTGTAAGCGAGCTTTTGAGAAGACCATGAACTTTGTTTTCTGAGCATTTAAGACCAATTTTAAACTAAGCAGAGCTGTTTGTAGGCTAATGACTGTAATGCAGTCTGAAGCTCTTGTACCACCTGTGCTGTGGAAGATATTGTGGATGATTTCGCACAAAGCAGAGCCAGCAAAAAATGCATTGCATAAGGTAAGACTATTTCATGATTAATTTGGGCTTATAAAGTCTTCCTGTGTTTGGCATATGTGACACCATAGCTTGCTGTCAATTGTTTTTTTAGGCTTGTTTTTTTAATTAGAGGTGGCTTAAACTTATCTCTTTCTTGTGGTTGAGAGCAGTGTATTTTGTTAATGTTCTGTTGGTTTTAATTGAGTGTACCTGCGCTGTAAATCCTGTGTTGTTGAGATACAGGTGAATTTATTTCTAGTTATTGGGCTGTTGGCTTTGAGTGTTCCTGTGCTGTAAATCCTGTTGAGATGCAGTATGCAGGTGAACGTATGTATTAGCTAATATGCTGTAGGCGTTAATTGTGTGTATGTGTGCTGTAAATCCTGTTGAGGCACAGGTGAATTTAGTTGTTGTGCTGTTGGCTGTAAGTCAACCTGTGTACCTGCCCTGCTGGGCAAGGGGGGGGGGGGGGGGGGCTTACATGTCCGTGCCCAGAGGCCCATTGTCTCATAATCTGCCTATGAGTGCCTATACTATCTCAGGAAACTACAGAGAGCAAATCTGCCCCAAAAGCTACTGGCGAACCTTTACTGGTGTGCCATAGAGAGCATACTGACATTGTTGGGACAGAAGTCCCAGACATCAAGACCATTTACAGCTCACACTGTCTATGACAGCCACACAACATTGTCAGGGACTCAATTCATCCCTGCAATCACCTGTTTAACCACCCATTTGGTAGGAGATTCAGAAGCATTTCAGCTCACACAACCAGACTGAAGGACAGCAATTTCCCCAGAGCTGCAATGGAGCTGAATATATCCTTCCCACTCCACCTCCCAGAGAAGGCAACAATGAACCACGGACTACCTCATGTGCAATAATGACATTATTGTGTGCAATGCAAACTACCTTTTGTGCAATAATATGGACACCATGTGCACTGCACTTTATTGCAATGCAATGTAATGCAATAATATGGGCATGTGCAATAATTGGGTATGTGTGCAACAGAAATTTATTATTTATTATTATCTAATCATTTCTCATACACTCCTTATGTTTTATATATTCACACATTTTGTATATATTCTTGTTTTAAGTTCTTGTTATATGTAGTCATGGCACTGACATGGGGTAGCAAATGTAATTTTGCTTTCCTGAACAATGACAATAAAGCGCTCTCTCTCTCTCTCTCTCTTGTTACGGCCAGACTCCTACCAAAGGTGACTACAGGCAGTCACAGGGCAGTTGGCAGGACAAATACTCCGCACATAATAATACAACAACCCGGCTAGTCACTCTTCCAAGTTTGGTCCAGCCGGGCAGAAGACGCAGCGGCGAGTGCTTCGCAGTTGAACGGGTTGAACAGTATTTATACAGATTGGAGAACAGATAGTTGGAGAGATAGCAGTGCACTGGAGTTTTAGAAAGAGTGGTTTGAGAGAGGGAAGAAAGTAATGTGGAGTAAAGAAAAGTATGGAGATCTGGAGATCGGTGCGCAAAAGAATGAAATAAAACGGTGGGGACCGGCCAGTCTGCAATAGACCGTCGGACTGGCTCCACCGTCCTATCCAAAACAACCAAAACAAAACTAGAAAATAAACTCGACAAAAAAATGCACCACCGTCTCACGAACTTTACACATAAAGCTGCTTTTAAACACGAAGTGAGACAACAACTAAATTCGCACAATATAGTACGCTGGTACTCACTCAAATTCCCCCGACTGTGCTTGCCGCCATAGACGTTTAAATTACCTGAGGTGCACAAGTTCGTGCCCCCGTGACCCTGACGTCATGTGACCCCTAACCCTTACTTCCGTGCACCCTTTTCCTGACGTCATGTGGCATACCCGTAACACTCTCTCTCTCTCTCTCTCTCTCTATATATATATATAGAGAGAGAGAGAGAGAGAGAGAACTTTATTGCTATAGTTTGGGTGTTTTAAAGTGGCTTTTAATAAGGCCAGGAGCTTTTTACCTATTTTTGGTGCTCCAATGCTCTGGTCACCATTTATTGGATTGAAATAATGGTTCAACTTTTTTCCATTATAGTGGCTTTGCAACTGTGTAACAGGACATGTTAGCACATGTTACTATACTGTACATTACAGCTATATGAGCAACTGCGCCAGACCTGCTTAATAATACACACAGACCCTCAAGTGCATGCACAACACCATTCAAGCATTAACACTATGCTGCTGTGAAACTAAGAAAACCTAGAAACTATGTCAAATACATACGATACCATGAATCACAGAATGGCAATAAATTATGTAATGTCCAAAACTCATGGCAATAAGTGTCAGGGCTCCCGTCCCCAAGCTGTCTCCACCTGCCTGCCTGCATACCTGCTTCCCATCACCTCATCAGCCTAGCCCTATATCTGTCCTGCTTGTCTCTGTCTTGTTTGCCAGATCATTTCAGTGTTTCTGCCTGTCTCGTTCCCACCTGTGTTTCCCTGTTTGGATTTTCTGGTTTTTTGCCTCGCCTGTTCCTCGACATCGTCTTTGCCTGCCCTTCTGTCCTGATTGCCTGATCTGCCTGCCTTCACGGTTTGACCCTGCCTGTTGCTGTTTTGATCCTTGTTTTGCCCTTGGACTGCCTGCCTGGAATTAGAGCACTCATGGTCCGCGTCTGAGTCCATGCCTGAGTCCATGCCTGAGTCCTGACAATAAGACAAGTAATAAAATAGCAGACAGGCAATAAGATAAGCAGGAAGTAATAGAAGTAGTGCAACTAGCAGGGGATGCAGATCGAGGTGGAACTGAAATACATTCTGAAAGGGTGGGTGTTTTCAGCTCTACAATTAAGTCATGTTTCTTTTTGAACACTACACAACACTGATCGGTGTAGCAATCCCTTGTCACTCATCGAGGCAAACCATAGATACATTTACATAGAAAAGCAGAGACCAGTTAAATTTTCAATCTTCAAAATTTTAAATCACAAAGTACATTTCAGTTTACTTTCCTTCTGTCTTTGTACCTGCCCATGAGTCATTTTTCTGCTCTGTGACTACAACTCATTTGCAAGATAATGTCATGTTGTCATTCAGAATGCCCTTCCACACAAAAGCTGTTTTTTGAATTCCTATGCTAATACAGCTAATGCCTTCCGTTTATCTCAGAAGGGCACAATTCTGCCAGCCATTTCACCAGTCATTTGTTTTCTGTACAACGGGATAATCATCAGTAAATATACCTATTCTGAATTCATTCCTTGATTACAACTTTCAAAGCACAAGCCTCTTTATGTTCTTCGTCACACTTTTAATCTTTTTCTTTAATTTTCTTTATACTATTAAAGCAACTGCTATTAAAATGAATGAATCATATCATCCTTGTCCAAATGAGTAGCTTACATTATTCATTTTCTCAACTAAAAGTGGCCATTTTATTCAAAAATCCATTTATTTTCCATTATCTTCATAAATGTTGATGTAGTAAAAGTGTAGAACTTATGTCTGTATGTGGGAACGATGTATCATATAAAAATACTGAAGTGCACATAGGGTTGCAATCCCCACTCATTCTAATGGTGCCTCGGCTTGTTTGTCAGTTTCTTCATCCCAGGCAAGCAGTGCCATAAAGCCAGCAGCTTTGCCCAGCATGTTCCTTCCTCTTCATGTTCCTCCAAAGGCCATGACCAACATCACTTCTGTAATACTGCCTTATACATAAATCTGTCATGTTGAATAATCCCTCCTCCTCCAATGTAAGTAAAAAGAAACAGATGGTAGTTTGCATTGACGCAGGTATTATCCAGGCCAATGAAACCCAATCTGAAATTGAACTCCACCCAGGAGGGGAATGCCCTTTGCTATTATATGAGGGCAAGTCATTCTTCTTAAATGATCATCAAAATGAGGTCATGAGGGTTGTATCTGCTGATAGCAGGGTTCTAAGAATTCTAGCTTTGGAATCAAGGCCCATACCCCATACCCTGTAATTCTTCATCTTTCAGCTCATGAGATGGTTGCCTGCTGAAATCTGCTAAATTCTCTTCCTGAAAGTGTAAAATTGCCATGGTAAACTGGAAAGAAGATAACAGGCATCTCCTCCATGCTGTTCTCACTGTCCTCCAGGCTGTGAAGCACATGCTTTCCCTAGCAGAGGTTTCCTCAAAGGCAGGCACAGTGCACAGGAGGCATGAATAACACATTACACACTGCACACATTCTCCAGTTGCCAAACCCAACATAAACGGCCAACGAGTGCAGCCAGCATAATGATTTCCTTATTCTGTCTGGCCCCTGTGGCTCCTTCCTTCTTTTGGGAAACTTTCTCTGTTCTTTCATCCCCAGCTGTCCAATCCAATCAGACATCACAGAAACCTGCAGACCCACATGCGAAGCATGCATTAACTAATAATGTGTCCACTCCTCCAACTGGAGATAACAGTATCATGTAGGTCAAAACAGAAAACGAACACATACATTGTACATGTAATAAATTATTCTGTATATTGATTGCAATCATTGTTGAAGGACAATATTGCTGTCATGGCCCTGTTCACACCTGGTATTAACATGCGTCTTTGGTGATCTGATCATAAGTGGACAGCGCCAAGTACAGGTGTGAACACACCAAGATCCGATTTGAGATCCCATCTTTCAGACCACATTCGGAGGTGGTCTGGGCCACACATGGCCACATTCTTTTAGCAGTGTGAACGCAAATGCGTCCTGGGCCACATTGAAGGACCGCCTGTTCAACTGATGTCCTCTGCGTAGTGGAAATACTTACTGTATGGAGCATATGTATGGGAGGATGACACAGTGCTGAGACTATCGCGAGACAGCAGGTGAGATCTAACATGGCGGCCCACTGAACTCAGAAAACATCGAACTAAAAGAAACAGTCAAAAACCTATCCACCCAAGTAACACACCTCACCAACGAAAATCAAACCATGAAGGCAACAATATTGGATCTACAGTGCCGCAGCATGCGTGATAATCTCATCTTTTCCGGAATACCAGAACAAACACCCGACAACAACCTAGAAAAAGCCCTGAAAGAATTCTTGGAAACAACCCTCAAATTCCCAAAAGACACAGTAAATGAAATAACATTCCACCGTGTTCACCGCCTCAGCTCCAAAGACAAGAAAGACAATAAAGACAACAATAAACCAAAGAATCCAAGAATCTAATTCGAAAAAAACCCAGAACAAAGAATTAAACAGCTAACAATCTAACAATCTCACAGCCCCTCCGAAGGAACACAAACCGAATTAAGACAACTCAAAGCACAATTAGAAAGCATTATAGACAAAAAACAATTCTTGATCAAACAAACTGAATTACGACAAATTTCACTACAGCAATAAGGCGAGCAAGTACTTAGCAAACATGTTACAGCACAAAAAAGACAAATCAGTTATTGCATCAATACTCGACCCCTCAGGCAAAACCACCCAGAACCCACAGTATATCAACAAAATCTTTAAACAATTCTACAGCAATTTGTATTCCCCAGTAGCCAACCATCCCAATCAGAAATAGATGTATTCCTTGATTCAATTGACCTTCCCTCACTAACCACAGAACAAGCAGACACATTAGATAAACCGCTTACACTCAAAGAACTCTCCAAAGCCCTAAATAGCATACCAAACAATAAATCACCTGGTCTTGATGGATTACCAGCCGAATTTTACAAGTATTTTTGGAACACCCTATCACCACTATTCACTAGATTAGCCACAGAAATCAAAGCCACTTCCACCATTCCAACCCACATGAACACAGCAGCGATCACACTTCTATTAAAACCAAACAAAAACCCAATCCTCCCCTCTAGTTACCGCCCTCTATCACTTATCAACACTGACTTAAAAATCATCAGCAAAGCATTAGCAGCCAGAATAGAAATAGTTACTCCTACACTAATCCATCCCAACCAGACTGGTTTTATTAAAAACAGGCATGCTTCAAACAACATCCGTAGACTTATTATTCTGACATGCAGAAAAGGCATTTGACAAGGTTAATTGGACATTTTTATTCACTACTCTCTGCAAATTCAGTTTCGGAGTCGTTCATCCATTGGATAAGGACACTATACACATCACTTATGGCCACAATTGCCACAAATGGGATCACTTCACCAACCTTCACACTGCACCAGGGAACCAGACAAGGCTGCCCACTCTCTCCATCTCTTTTCGCCATCTTCATCAAACCACTTGCAGCAGCAATACGTCAAAACAGCAAAATTAAAGGAATACAAAATGCCAAGACACAACACAAAATCAGCCTATATGCAGATGACTTATCATTGTACCTACAGAACCCCCGAGCATCACTACAGGAAGCATTCAATATCATTAACAAATTCTCCATGGTCTCACATTACCAAGTTGACTGGAAAAAATCAATTATGCTACCACTCTCTGAAGACAGCTGGGACACTACAGTCCAAGATCCAAGAACTCTTCCTCTTAACACTGGTAACATCAAATACTTAGGCATCACTATATCCCCCAGGCTGTCAGAGCTGTTCAACCTGAACTATACACCCCTGTTAAAAAAAGCAGAAGACGATTTCAAACATTGGACCAAACTCCCACTCACCCTCATCGGCCGAATCTCAGCAGTTAAAATGAAAACTTTACCACAGATCAATTACCTGTTCAGCATGATTCCCACTAACCCCACAGAAAAATGGTTCAAAACACTGGATTCGTTAACCACTCACTTTTATTGGAAAAATAAAAAACCCAGAATCTCACTCACAACTCTACAAAACACCAAATCCTTGAAGCACCAAATTTTCTACACTATTATCTGGCAAATCAAATACAATATTTATTCAAATGGACACAATTACATAGTCATTCAGACCCATGGATAGAACTGGAACAATCCCTATGCCATCCCACCTCAGTTGCAGATCTCCCTTTTTTATCCCAATCAATCAAAAAATGAATTATTTTAACAACATCGCTATCTATACAACTCTGACAGCCTGGTGGAAAGCAAAAAAAATCACTGAATCAACCTTAGCACCAAACAAAATAACCCCTATCTGGCACAACCCTGACTTCCAACTAAACAACTCCCCAATCCACTTCTCCAAATGGGAACAAAAGGGAATCACTCATCTTCACCACTTATTCAAAAACTTCTAATTTATATCATTTACCTCAATTATCCAGAAATATGGGGCTGGGAGGGACCAATTCCTCCAATATCTGCAGTTGAAATCAGTAATCAAATCCAAAGTTAACTTAACCACACTGCAGCCGTCTAAGATAAGTGAACAACTGATGAACATCAAAGATCACCGGAAAATTATCTCCAAAATATACAAAATAATCTCCACCTCAAACAATTTGACAGTTCCTAGAATACAGTGGGAAAAAGACTTGGCTTTCTCTCCCAACCCTGATTTCTGGATTGAAATCTGGAAGAACATCTTTTCTATCACCACTAACTCCAGTTTACAATGTTCAAAATGGGATTAGCGGTAACAGACACTTGTTCACAGTGCACTCAAGGTAGCACTGACAACTATCTTCACTCCACCTAGACCTGTCAACCAATTCACTCCTTCTGGATCACAGTCACTAACACTGTTTCCTCCATCTTGGACTGCAGAATCCCGCTATCCCCATCACTCTGTCACCTAGGAGACACCTCAGAAGTAACCCACACGCCAAATTACAAAAACCCATTACTCGTCTCTCTAACTATCACTAAGAAAATAGTCTTTCAGAACTGGAAATCAAGAAAATCCTGCCACATCGCACATTGGATCAACCTCATCTCAGAATACATATGTACAGAAAAAACAACCGCACACAAAAAGAACAATTTATCAGCTTTTAATATATCCTGGAATCCATTTATACTCTTCTTAAAAAACTCGGCTACGACATAAGCCACGTACATGACCATAACTCCCTACACATGTGTTCATCCCTCTCCCTTTTTTTTCATTTCTTTATGTTGTTGTTTACAAATGTATTAATTCTGCATCTCCCTAGATCCCCTGCCATTGTCCCCTAGATATAAATTTACGATCATGTCTATGTCTGCCATTTGTCTGTCTGTCTGTTACTCTGCCTGTTTGTCTGTATATTCATCTTGTCTTTGTTTGTTTGTATGTTTGTCCGTCGATCTGTTTTGTCTGTCTGTCGGTTTGTTTACCTGTCTGTCTGTTTGTCTGTTTGTCTGTCCTCTGTTTGCACTAAAACTCTAATATACCAGATTTTCTTTTGTGGTGGGTAACAGTTGTGTGGGCTGTAGCCAAATGTGTTACGGTCCGAATGTTAATCAATAAAATGAGCTCCCCGAGTCTGTTGTGTGAGTGACATCATTACAACTGGTGTCAGAAGTAAAACGATTGAATTTTAAGCCTATTTTGCCCCGGTTTTGTTGCGCTAGCTGGCTAGTTAGCTGACAATAAAATGGCTCGAGCAAGAGCTCGGTTAAGGGATTCGGCCGCGAGGATGGCTGCTGGGGCTGGCATGAGCATGACTACAGGTTCGAAATCCCGCGCGGAACAACAAACATGGCAGTGCCCATAACACCGCAGCCACAGCCCCATTGAAAACACCCAAATACTCGGATAAGTCAGATTGGGAGGATTTCCACGCGCAGTTTGAGTTGCTGGCTCGCGCAGGAGGTTGGACAATGGAAGATAAGGCCCTGCAGCTAGTGATGTGCCTCACTGATGATGCATTGAAGTGCCTTCTATTGCTTAGCCCAGAGGACAGGCATGATTATGAGGCTTTGGTAGGGGCTTTCAAGAGACGCATTGGGCAGTGTGTACAGCCTGACCTGCATAGGGGAGGCTGTGCGGACCCCAGCCTCATCCTCTCCCTCTTTGGCGTCTGCAGGAGGGGCCCAACAGCACAGATGGGGGAGTCAGGCCTCACTTCCCCCTGAAGCAGACGACGACATTTCCCCAGTGCTTGTGGTGGTGATATGATGGACTTGCGTTGGGAACTTTTGCCATATACCTGTGACAGTGGAGGGGGTTCCCTGCTCTGCCCTTGTGGACACTGGGTCAACGGTGATGCTGGTAAGACCTGATGTGGTGCCAGGCTGGACTCAGTTAGAGCCCACCACTGTGCAGCTGCGCACAGTCATGGGTGGGCTGGCACCCATGAAAGGTAAAGGGATACTGACTGTGACTGTGGGGGGCAGGGCCATCCGCCATGCAGTATGGGTGGCAGGGGTGCAGGACCCTTGCATATTGGGGTTGGACTTTTTGAGGGCTACAGGCTGCCAGTTGGATATGGGGGGGCACATTGAGATTCTGGGGTGGGCCTGCTGTCAGGTTGGCACCCACGACCCCACCTGCTGCTGTCCCCACCACCCTGCCTGCGCAAGAAGTCTTTGCAGCAGAGTCTCAGGTCACGCCTATTCCCCTCATTTCCCCCCAATCTCCCAGGATGCCCACCCTTCCAGCCAACCCACTTTCCCCCTCCCATAGCCTTACCTTTCAGTTTCCTCCCTTTCAGGTGGGAAAGGAGCCGATTCACCCCCCTGGCAGTGCCAGCCTCCACCAGCATGGGCCACTCTACCCTGGCTCAGCTGCTCCAGACGGGGGAGGAGACAATGCTGTCTGCCATAAGGAAGATCTGGATGGAGAACTGTGATGGTCTGGACATGTGGCAGCAGGAGCTGTTGTGGCTGCTTTTGTGGGAGTTCAAGGACAGCTTTGCCATGAATGAGGATGAGGTCAATCAGACTGAGCTGGTGGAGCATGAGATCGATACAGGAGACGCTCACCCCATAAAGTGTTGTCCTCGCTGGCTCCCACTGACACGTCAAGAGGCGTGCGACAAGGCACTCTGGGGCATGCTGCAGGCAGGCATCGTTGAGCCATTAGACAGCCCCTGGGCAGCTGCAGTTGTCATGGTCCCCAAAAAGAATGGTGAGTGGCGCCTCTGTTCAGACTACAGGCCATTGAATGGGGTGACAAAGAAAGACTCATATCCACTACCCCGTGTTGATGAGTCTGTGAACTTAATCTCTGGCTTCGCCTGGTTTATATCACTAGACCTCCACAGCGGGTATTACCAGGTGCCCCTCTCACCAAATGCCAGACCAAAGACATCCTTTTGCACTGGATGGGGGCTCTGGCAGTTTAAGGTCCTTAGCTTTGGTTTGTGCAATGCGCCTGCCATTTTTGCCAGACTGATGGACCAGGTACTGGCTGGCATCCCACGCCAGGAGTGCCTGGTCCTATCTGGATGACATCCTGGTGCATGGAGCCTCGTTCGATGCCTCTCTAGGGGAGAATTCAGGCAGCGGGCCTGAAGCTTCATCCTGATAAGTGCCATTTCATGTAGCGACAAGTGACTTTTCTGGGGCACAGGGTGGGCGGGGAGAACATCAGCACTATGGAGAACAAAGTGCAGTCAGTGGTAGACTGGCCCATCCCCTCCACACAGAAAGACTTGAAAAGCTTCTTGGGCCACGCCTCATATTATAGGAGGTTTGTTCGGGGATTTGCATGTACAGCGCCCCCCCTGTTTCAGCTGCTGCAAAAAGACAGAGACTTCCTCTGGATGGAGCAATGGCAAGGGGCATTTGACCATCTACGCCGGGTCCTGAGTGAGGCCCCAGTGCTTGCCCCAGCTGACTCCTCCCTTCCATTTGTTCTGGTCACAGATGCCAGTGGGGTGGGCATTGGAGGAGTGCTGTCCCAGGTGGGTCCAGATGGGGAGAGAGTAGTAGCATATTTCAGTCATGCATTTAACAAGGCTGAGAGGCGCTACTGTGTCACCCACAGAGAGCTCCTGGTGGTAGTGCTCTCTGTGCACCATTTTAAGTACTACCTGTGTGACTTGCCCTTCACTGTGAGGACTGACCACTCTGCTCTCCAGAGGCTGATGTCTTTCACGGACAGAGCCTGAGGGGCAGGTTGCGCAGTTGTTGGAGGAGCTCCAGGCCTACAATTTCACAGTGGTGCACAGGGCTGGAGCACAACATGCCAATGCTGATGCCCTCTCCTGGCACCCCTGCGTTGCAGATGGGTGCCACTACTGTGAGCGGAGGGAGGGCCGTGAGAGAGAGTTACGCGAGGAGGAGCAGCACCAGCAGAGGCAACCAGCAGTGCAGCAAGCAGATGCATTCATCTGCCGGGAACTGCAGGCAGTTGGTGTGGCGGAATGGAGGCAGCAGCAGGAGCAGGACCCAGATATGCAGCCCGTGCTTCTGTGGGTGGAGTCACAGCAGAGGCCACCATGGGAAGAGGTGGTGGGACTCTCTCTGGCTACTAAAGGGCTGTGGGCAAAGTTCGAGGCCCTGCGTCTGGTTGATGGTGTGCTGCAGAGGGCGTGGAAGGAGTCTGCTACAGGTGAGGAGCGTTGGCAGGTGGTAGTCCCCACATGCCTGAGGGTAGCGGTGCTACAGGCCATGCATGGGGCGGCGGAGTCAGGTCACTCGGTGTCACAAAGACACTCTGTCGGCTCCGCCAGGGCTTCTATTGGGGCCACTTCCGGAGGAGCGTGGAGGATTTCTGCCGTCGGTGTCATCTGTGCACAGTGCGGAAGGGGCCAACAGTTGGTCACATGCCCACCTGCAGCAGTTCCTAGTAGGTGCCCCCATGGAGAGGGTGGCCGTGGACATGATGGGCCCATTCCCACGGTCAGAGAAATGTAACCGATACGTTCTCTCAGCCATTGATTATTTCACAAAATGGCTGGAGGCCTACGCTCCTACGCTACGGGTGCCGGACACTGTGCATAGTGACCAGGGGAGGAACTTTGAGTCCCGCATGTTCTCCTCCATGTGCAGTCATCTGAGCATACAGAAGACCCATACCTCCCCTTTATGGCCCCAAAGCAATGGGCTCGCTCCACCGCATGCTGGGACAGCAGCTGGCTATCCTGACATCTGAGCATCAGCGGGACTGGGACAAGCATCTGCCGCTGGTGCGTATGGCGTGTCGCTCAGCAGTGTAGGATTCTACGGCGTGTTCTCCGGCACTCCTCATACTGGGGAGGGAACTTCACACACGTGCAGAGTTGGCCTTTGGGCGCCCCCAGACTCTCCTGCGGTTCCCCCAGGCCCTGAGTATGCCAGAAGGCTTCAAGACAGGCTGGAGTCAGCTCATGCATTCGCCCGAGTGCAACAGCAAAGTGCCGGGTTGCGACAAAAGGGTAATTATGATGTGAGAGCCCGCGGCAGGCACTTTCAGGCTGGAGAGCTAGTCTGGGAGCACAACCCGCAAAGAAGGAAGGGCCGATGCCCTAAGCTTGTCAGCCAGTGGGTGGGGCCCTGCAGGGTGTTGGAGGAGATGGGGGAGGTGGTGTACAGGGTGCAGCTGCCACCTAGAGGGAGAAAGGTAGCCCTCCACAGAGACAGATTAGCCCCCTATCAAGGCAGTGCCTCACCCCAGGTCCCAGGAACCCCGCGCCCTCAGCCTCATTCCCCTTTACTGTTCCCCCGCCCCCCCCACTCCCCGCAGCCATTGCAAGGCAGGTGTGACTCTCTAGCTGATCCATGGTGCCTCTTTCTCAGCCCCCTTCCCCAGTCTCCACGGCCTCAGATGTGAATCTGTTGTCCCAAGTCTCACGCCATGCGCTGCGGGGGGTTGGTGGAGCAGCGGGGGGGCGGGGACTGCCAAGTTGTAGAGAGTTGCACTGAAGAGATGTTTTCTACACTGTTCTGGGTTTTCTTTTGTGGTGGGTGTAACAGGAATATACACCCCAAATTACAAGAATGCCCTAGGTAGTTTTTTTTAGGCTATTGTGATGGATAATGACCTAAACCCAGGCTGTCCAAATAAATGGAGAAGGGAGGCTGTTACAGTCAATAAATAATCAATAATTTATTATTGTTCCATTTCATGTATATTTGTGTTCTCTCAGTCTTCAGTTAAAAACAAGCACGGCAGTATACATTCAGAGATGACAAAGGGAACACGCTAAACCAACAAGTGGCACACGGACAAAGATGCCGACACCAAGAATTCCCTCATTGAGAGCCTGTGCCCACTTAACTGAAGCACAGTTGTGCCCTGAGCTAAGCAGTATTAAAAAAACTCAGTGACAGATTATATTATGTGTACACACAATAGTTAAGAGCTATCAAGCATCACGCTACACTGCACAGCAAGCACACAAAAGGTGCAACCCACACTCTTGCCACTAGGGCCTGTCCACACAATACTGCTATGTAAACTTCGGCCAACAGGATCAGTTACAGTCAGGCCACAGATCATAGAGAAGGGGGCAGTAAAGGGGCAAGAAAACAAAATAAATCAATAAAGAAAAAAATCGTTCAAAAAAACAAAAAAACACAGAACAGAGAATCAGATACGCAGCAGCCGCACACAGGCGAGCCGCTGAATCGACACGGGCGAACCCGTGACGGCAGGGAAAGCCAAGAAGGGGAGGGAAGGGGGGCAAACTAATGAGGGGCTATACTCTGCAGCTGGTAGACTCGGTCAAACAAACACTGACGCTACTTGACCGGCATTGATTGGACTACGCTAACCACTGCGTACACAGCCTCAGTCAGTACAACGCGTACACACACCAAACACACTCACGCACACAATACGAGAAAAAAAACACAAGACTGTAGAACATAAGGCTGGCTGTAACGCTAAGCCAAACCAACAATAAAAGAAAGACGGGGAAAACAGTGATCAAATCCAGGTCCACAGCCACAACAAAATCTGTCGCGGGAAAGAGCAGATCTTAATATGCCAAAGGCCTGGATGCCTATACCCATATAGATCACAATGATAGACAGCAGGAGATGTACATATATATGAGACTGCCATGACTACCTTTACTCTCAGGGGTAAATGCTACTGATGACCCAGGGAAGAAAAAGAAGCCCGGAGCTCTCGGTGCACTACGGTACAACAGGTGAATGTTACTACCAAGTGGCGAGTGATGACATTAAAACTCACAAGCGTAGTGAATTGGGAACAAGATGAAAGCAGTTACCTCACACACTCGGCTGGAATAAACCCCACAAGCTTCCATGGACAAACGGCACAGCTACCCGCAACAAACAGCTCTTTTTCAGGGACGCCCGCATGAGTTTCAAACAATCCCGAGGCACTTCTAAATACCAGAGGAGGTTACGTGCACATTACGTGCCGTCGCACCAGGTGAACTGTCTGAGTGTTAATCAATAAAACCGCAAAAAGGAGCTCCCCGAGTCTGTTGTGTGATTGACATCATTACAGTACTCATTCGTGCGCCAACGGCGTTCACACCAGTGTAATTAGCTGTTTAGCGCGTAAGCTAAAACTGGTGCAATTAGAACACGAGATTGGAAAAATTCTAGCTAATTTTAGCTTTGAGGTAACAGCGATTTAACGTTAAAAATATAGCAAGTGCTAACTGAAAACTATGAGAAGCTTAATAACGTTAATGAAAACATAATGAACCATGTGTGCTACAGAGCATGAAAAATGTTAAATGCGAAAGGGTTTTAAAGTGAGACAACAGGCAACAACAACTGGAGTTCGCAAGCTACGTCAAATGCTTCCAAGCCCCAAAGGTGTCATGCAATATATTACATGGAAAATGGTATTATAAATAATACGTGAAGTGTTGATTTACGATATCATGAATATCAAGGGGACATTCTGAAACGCTTAACGTGGCTTAATGTTCCAAAACTGCGATCAATGATCACACCAAATTTCTCTCGGACATCTCTTGTCAGAAACACTTCCTCCTGACAAATCAAAACCAAAATCCTAGGAGTATGGTCATTATCTCACTACATTTTCCTCTCCATTGATGCCCATTATAAGGAAAAAGCTTGATGTGGCATCCCAAAACAGCGATCAATGATCACAAAATTTGTCTGACATCTCACATGTCATAAACACTATCTCCTATCAAAAAAGCGTCCATACTCATCACTGTTTTGGAACATTAAGCCACATTAAGCCATTTCACGTTAAGCGTTTTAGAATGTCCCTTCAAGAGCTTCGGTTTTAGAAAAGTAATTCATAGATGTTGTCAGGACCCCGCCCCCCTAGCTGTGGTGTTTTTTTTTTTTTCCCTGTCCATGTGCTTTTTGTTTTCCTTGTGTTCCAGCCCCGCCCCGCTCCCTGCCTGGTCCCCGCCCACCTGATTGCCCCATTACCTTCACCTGCCTGGTCCCCGCCCACCTGCATCCCATCTCCTCATCAGCCCAGCCCTATTTCTACCCTGCTTGTTCCTGTCTTGTTTGCCAGTTCGTCTCAGCGTTTTTTGTACTTGTTTCGTTCCCGCAGTTTTTTGATTTCTGATTTTTCCGTGTTTGACTCTGCCTGTCCTTCGTCTTCGTTTTCTGCCTGCCGTCTTGTCCCGTTGCCTGATCATTTGCCTGCCCGGTTCCCGACCCTGCCTGCTCCGGTTCCCGACCCTGTTTTTGTCCACGGACTGCCTTCCGGTTTTCGACCCTGCCCACTTTTTGGTTTCGCTGCTTGCCTGTCGTTATCATTAAACCCGCCTGGAAACTGAAGCTGTCTTGGTCTGCGATTGAGTCCTTGCCTGAGCCATTACAGTACGAACTGGCTAACATGGACTCAGCAGACCTACCCCAGCTGAAGGCTGCGCTGGAGTTGCAAGGCGCATTGCTGGGGGGCCATCAAAGCCAGCTGGAAGCCATCGGCCGGTCCTTGGAGAGTTTCGCCACCAACCTTGCAACTGCAGCAGCTGAGCCAGGAGAACTGCCCCGCACCGCCGGCGGCAGCTTCCCCGTCTGCCCCGCCAGCTCTCCCGAGCCGGGAACCCCGATTGCCACCTCCCGAATGTTACGCAGGGAATCCCGGAACCTGTAGGTCGTTCTTCTCCCAGTGCTCCCTGGTTTTCGAACTCCAACCCTCCACGTTTCCCACGGACCGGGCGAGGATCGCCTACGTGATTACCCTGTTGACGGGACGTGCCAGGGAGTGGGGCACTGCGGTCTGGAATGCCGACACCCGTTTCTGCCACTCCTTCACCACCTTCGCCAAGGAGATGAGGAAGGTCTTCGACCGCTCCAAACACGGTCGTGAAGCCGCGAGGGAGATGCTCCTGATCCGCCAGGGGCGCCAGTCGGTGTCTGATTACGCGATCGATTTCCGCACCCTCGCTGTCTCCAGTGGATGGAACAATGAGGCGCAGTATGACACCTTTCTCCACGGCCTTTTGGAGACCATCAAGGACGAGCTGGCCACTCGGGAGTTGCCGGTCAGCTTTGACGCCTTGGTGGATCTGGCCATCCGCGTTGACCAGCGCCTGTCACAGCGGCACCGGGAGAGAGGAGCCAGTGAACCGCGGAGCCCCTCCCGTGATCCCCTACCCACACCAGCAACGCATAGCCCTGCTACACCGCCGCCTGTTTTCCCGGAGCCAATGCAAGTCGACCGCACTCGCCTGACTTGCCTGTCCCCGGCTGAGCATCAGAGGAGGATCAGTGCCGGGCTGTGCCTGTACTGTGGTCAGCCTGGGAATTTCGTGGCAACCTGCCCAGCAAAAAGCCAGCGCTCACCTGTAGCAAGGGGATTACAGGTGAGCGTCACCCCCTTAAGCCAGTCCTCTGAAGTTCGTCCTCTGTTTTCTGCCACGTTGCTCGTCGAGGATCAGCCTCACCTGGTCTCCGTCCTGATTGACTCAGGGGCCGATGGGAGCTTCATCAATGCCAACCTGGCGGCCCAGCTGCAACTGCCCCGGGTCCCGCTGCACTCGCCTCTGGAGGCCCATGCCATCACCGGGGCCCCGCTGGTCCGTATCACCCACGCCACTCCCCCCGTGAGCTTCCTCATCTCCGGCAACCATCGCGAGAAGATAGTGTTGCACGTCATTGACACCCCGCAAGCTTCCATAGTCTTGGGTCATCCCTGGCTGGCGCGGCATAACCCCCACATCGACTGGCAGGGCAACAAGATCCTGGGCTGGAGTCCGTTCTGTCACTCCCACTGTCTGCATGAGGCCCTAGCTCCTGTGTCACCTGTCGCTCACGCACCAGAGGAGTTTCCGGACCTTTCGGCAGTGCCGCCGGAGTATCTGGACCTGAAGCCCGTGTTCAGCAAGTCCCGTGCAGCCTTGCTTCCCCCGCATCGTCCTTATGACTGTGCGATCGACCTCCTGCCCGGCTCATCACCACCTAGGGGGCGTCTGTACTCCCTATCCCCACCAGAGACTGAGGCCATGAATTGCTACATCCGGGAGTCCCTAGCAGCTGGAATTATTCGCCCGTCCTCCTCACCTGCTGGGGCCGGCTTCTTCTTTGTTGGGAAGAAGGACGGCTCTCTTCATCCATGTATCGATTACCGAGGTCTCAATGCTATTACTGTGAAGAACCGCTACCCCCTCCCGCTCCTGTCCTCTGCTTTTGAGTCACTGCAGGGGGCCACCATCTTCACCAAACTCGACCTCCGAAACGCCTACCACCTGGTCCGTATCCGGGAGGGAGATGAGTGGAAGACAGCCTTCAACACCTCCACTGGTCACTACGAATATCTGGTTATGCCATTCGGGTTAACTAATGCCCCTGCCGTGTTTCAGTCACTGGTGAATGATGTCCTACGGGATATGCTGAACCAGTGCTCCCTGCCTGAACACGTCCAGCATGTCCGTCGCGTTCTCCAGCGCCTGCTGGAGAATCACCTCTATGTCAAGGCTGAGAAGAGCGAATTCCACCGAGACACCATCTCCTTCCTGGGTTTCGTTATCACAGCAGGAAGCATACAAATGGACCGGCGGAAGGTCCGTGCGGTGAAGGAGTGGCCCCACCCCACCTCCCGTCGGGAACTGCAGTGCTTCCTCGGTTTTGCTAACTTTTACCACTGCTTCATCCGTGACTACAGCACAGTAGCAGCTCCCCTCACGGCTCTGACGTCTACCAACAGGGCATTCTCCTGGTCTCCGGCAGCCGAGGTGGCATTTTGCAACCTGAAAGGCTGTTTTACTTCTGCGCCCATTCTGACACAGCCTGATCCTGCCCGTCAGTTCATCGTGGAGGTGGACGCTTCGGACATACGAGGTGGACGCTTCGGACATAGGAGTGGGGGCCGTCCTGTCGCAATGGTCGGCTGCCGATAACAAACTCCATCCCTGTGCGTTCTACTCTCACCGCCTCATGCCCACTGAGCGCAATTACGACATCGGCGACCGGGAGCTGCTAGCGGTGAAGCTTGCTCTGGAGGAGTGGAGGCATTGGCTGGAGGGGGCAAAGACGCCGTTCCTGGTGTGGACCGACCATAAAAACCTGGAGTACATCAGGTCGGCTAAGCGTCTGAACCCCCGACAGGCCCGCTGGTCCCTGTTCTTTTCCCGGTTCGACTTTGCCCTGTCCTACTGACCAGGAACCAAGAACGGGAAAACTGACGCCCTTTCTGCCAGTTTGCACCAGCAGACGAGACCCCGGAACCCAGCACCATCCTGCCTACCCGGTGCGTGGTTGCGGCGGCACAGTGGGACATCGAGACCACCGTCCACGCCGCCTTCCGGACCGAGCCGGGTCCTAGCTCCTGTCCCCTTAACCGCCTCTTTGTACCTCAGTCTGTCCGATCCCAGGTCCTGCAGTGGGGGCACTCGTCCAGACTTGCCTGCCACCCTGGCGCCCGACGTACGGCGGCGTTCATTGGTCAGCGGTTCTGGTGGCCCACCATGAGGGAGGACATCTCCAGCTTCGTTTCCGCCAGCTCTGTCTGCGCCCGGAATAAGACGTCCAACCAGCCGCCCGCCGATCTGCTGCAACCCCTGCCGGTTCCCTGACGACCCTGGTCCCACATCGCGTTGGACTTCGTCACCGGCTTGCCCCCATCAGACGGTAACACCACCATCCTCACCATAATTGACACCATAATTGAGGAGGAGGTCGGCGTCCCCTCGGCAGCTGCGCTCATCAGACGATGTCGCCGCACCTGGAGGCGCGCACGGCTCGCCCTGCTGCGAGCCTCAACCCAGGCTAAGCGCTTCGCCGACCACTGCCGCTCCAAAGCCCCTCGTTATCGCCAGGGTCAGCGAGTGTGGCTCTCCACCAGGGACCTTCCCCTCAGAACGGACTCCCGCAAGCTCGCCCCCTGCTTCATCGGGCCGTTCCCCATTGCTAAGGTGATCAGTCCCGCGGCGGTCCGGTTGAAGCTGCCACTCTCGCTCCGCCGCATACATCCCACCTTCCACGTCTCCAGGATCAAGCCCGTCTTCCGCAGCCCGCTCTGTCCTGCACCCCGGGCGCCCCCGCCACCCTGCCTGATCGATGGATCGGAGGCGTACACCGTGCGCCGCCTGCTTAAGGTTCGGTGACGGGGGCGCGGACTCCAGTACCTGGTGGACTGGGAGGGCTACGGTCCTGAAGAGAGGTGCTGGGTTCCTTGGACATCTTGGACCCCGCCCTCATCCGAGACTTCCACCGCCGGCACCCTGGCGAACCCGCTGTGACGCCTGGGGGCGTCCGTAGGGGGGGGGGGGTACTGTCAGGACTCCGCCCTCCTAGCTGTGGTGTTTTTGTTTTTTCCCTGTCCATGTGCTTTTTGTTTTCCTTGTGTTCCAGCCCTGCCCCGCTCCCTGCCTGGTCCCCGCCCACCTGATTGCCCCATTACCTTCACCTGCCTGCCTGCCCACCTGCATCCCATCTCCTCATCAGCCCAGCCCTATTTCTACCCTGCTTGTTCCTGTCTTGTTTGCCAGTTCGTTTTTTGATTTCTGATTTTTCCGTGTTTGACTCTGCCTGTCCTTTGTCTTCGTTTTCTGCCTGCCGTCTTGTCCCGTTGCCTGATCATTTGCCTGCCCGCTTCTCGACCCTGCCTGCTCGTCCGGTTCCCGACCCTGTTTTTGTCCACGGACTGCCTTCCAGTTTCGCTGCTTGCCTGTTGTTATCATTAAACCCGCCTGGAAACTGAAGCTGTCTTGGTCTGCGACTGAGTCCTTGCCTGAGCCGTTACACTAGCCGTTACACTAGCAAACCAGCAAACATCCTTTGATATTAAACTACATTATGAAACATTTTCATTGCAGTGAATAGCGCAAGAAACTTTGGAAACATAATATCTTGCTTAGCCAATTTAATTCAACCATACTGGCAAGGTGCCAGACAAATACGGTGAAGTTCAAAATGTTCTAATCTAGCGTTTCTGTTTTTTCCAATGATAAACTGAATTTAACAAAAGATCAGCTGCAGCTGAGCTAAGGGTATTTAATTTTAGTGATGAACGGAATCTAGCTTGCTAGTCAACTAGGTTTTCATTTACAGATACAACACGCATTATTTCATAATGACAGTCATAACAAGATTCGTTCAAACAGACCTTTAAATGATGCGTAAACTCACATTTGCAAACGGACTTGATGTTCGTGTTTATTTGCATATAGAGCGGGGAAGTGAGATCCGATCACAAGTGGTCATGTGATGGAGAACCTCTCCCAGTCTAGGCCAATCGGACTGGAGGCTCCCTCCACACTTGTACTGTAACAATTTTAAGTTATATAATTTATACATACCTTTTGTAATAATTACAGAACGTGAATTCCAGTGCCCATTAAAGAACAAATATAATTCTCAAGAGTCTGATGTAATTAGGTTTATTGCATATGGTAATCAATCACATACAGTAAACCGGGGCTGGTCCACGCAGAGCAAATCCCCCATTCACTCTCCCCAAGCATTCATTCACACCCCAAAAAAGCTAGCCCCTCTGGTCTGCATACATTTCTCTTTTATTACTTTCTCCTAGCTCCTCCTGTTATACACAAAACATCATTGCTGAATAAGATGAAAACTTTCTTACAGTGGTCAGAGGCAAGGGGAGGGGGTATCAGGCGTATCCTTAACACAAGACACCAGGAGAAGTGAAGGTCAGGTGAAGATCTGCACATGTACCAAGAGAAGCAACATTATTTTGGCTTCTCTATCACATGCACACTGACTCATACAGTAAACTATTGTTCCAGCTCCATCTCTGCCTTGGCTGCTAAAACATACAGTGCCATGCAAAAGTTTGGGCACCCCTGGTCAAAATTTCTGTTACTGTGAATAGTTAAGTGAATAGAAGATGAACTTATCTCCAAAAGGCATAAAGTTAAAGATGAAACATTCTTTTCTACATTTTAAGCAAGATTGCTGTATTATTTTTGTTTTGTACAATTTTAGAGTGGAAAAAAGGAAAGGAGCACCATGCAAATGTTTGGGCACCCCAAGAGATTTGAGCTCTCAGATAACTTTTACCAAGGTCTCAAACCTTAATTAGCTTGTTAAGTCTATGGCTTCTTCACAATCATCGCTAGGAAAGGCCAGGTGATGCAAATTTCAAAGCTTACAAATACTCTGACTCCTCAAACCTTGTCCCAACAATCAGCAGCCATGGGCTCCTCTGGGCAGCTGCCTAGCACTCTGAAAATTAAAATAATTGATGCCTACAAAGCAGGAGAAGGCTATGAGAAGATAGCAAAGCGTTTTCAGGTAGCCGTTTCCTGAGTTCGTAATGTAATTAAGAAATGGCAGTTAACAGGAAAGGTGGAGGCCAAGCTGAGGTCTGGAACACCGAGAAAACTTTCAGCGAGAACTGCTTGTAGGATTGCTAGAAAGGCAAATCAAAACCACGTTTGACTGCAAAAGACCTTCAAGAAGATTTAGCAGACTCTGAAGTGGTTGTGCACTGTTCTACTGTGCAGCGACAACTGCACAAAAATGACCTTCATGGAAGAGTCATCAGAAGAAAACCTTTCCTGCGACCTCACCACAAAATTCAGTGTCAGAAGTTTGCAAAGGAACATCTAAACAAGCCTGATGCATTTTGGAAACAAGTCCTGTGGACTGATGAAGTTAAAATAGAACTTTTTGGCCGCAGTGAGCTAAGGTATGTTTGGAGCAAAAAGGATGCAGAATTTCATGAAAAGAACACCTCTCTAACTGTTAAGCACGGGGGTGGATTGATCATGCTTTGGGCTTATGTTGCAGCCAGTAGCATGGGGAACACTTCACTGGTAGCCAAAGATGAAAAGAGAATGGCTTCTACAACAGGATAATGATCCTAAACACACCTCAAAATCCACAATGGACTACCTCAAGAGGCACAAGCTGAAGGTTTTGCCATGGCTCTCACAGTCCCCCAACCTATACATCATCGAAAATCTGTGGATAGACTTCAAAAGAGCAGTGCATGCAAGACAGCCCAAGAATCTCATAGAACTAGAAGCCTTTTGCAAGGAAGAATGGCCAAAAACAAGAATTGAAAGACTCAAAAGCTACAAAAAGTGTTTGCAAGCTGTGATACTTGCCAAAGGGGCTGTTACTAAGTACTGACCATGCAGGGTGCCCAAACTTTTGCTTCGGGCCCTTTTCCTTTTTTGTTATTTTGAAACTGTAAAAGATGGAAATAAAAAGTAATCTTGCTTAAAATATTAAAGAAATGTGTCACCTTTAACTTTATGTCTTTTGGAAATCTGGTCATCTTTTACTCGCTTAGCTATTCACAGTAACAGAAATTTTGACCAGGGGTGCCCAAACTTTTGCATGGCACTGTATATGATTGACTATCCACTTTAACCTAGAATAACCCTAACCTAATGTAACCCACTGGCAATGCTTGCTTATGAAACTCAAACTCCTCCCTTAAAGTCACCCCATCTTCTCCATACACTATTGTTACTTCTTCCCAGTCACACCACATTCTCCTGTTATCTATCTCCCCTCCAGCATGCCCCTGTGGTACATCAGCACATTTCTGTCTTCTTTTAAAAAGGAAAAAATATCCCACCTTAATTTTACATTATTTCTAGGGTTGGCATGCTTATGAACTAAATATGGACTTACTGCATGTGGATATACAATTTGTTACATTTCTTCCACCACAATAGTACTGAACAAACAACCCCCCCCCCCCCCCCCTCACAGAGTCCAATTCTTCTTTACTTTCACGATCCATCTCCTGGGCAATGTCCGGACAGCGTCTAACTGGCCTTACTTTGTAGCTTACGGCATACAGTTCTCTCACAGCAGCATAACTTCTCACAGTCGTCAGCACACTTCCGACCCCCCTCTCAGTCTCTGCTCACATGCATACAAAGTACAATAGGATATGTCTATTTTAAGGCTAACATTGGATTGTCTGGTTTATACACCTCTAGACCTTCATATGTATAGTAAAGATAAAGTAAATAGCTAATATATCATTAACTTCAGTTAATATGTCAATAACTGTGGTTAAAATCAACATCTGTTGGCAGTCATTATTATGTTTGCTGGCAATAATTTATTTCCACCATGTAACAAGCTTAATCGTACCACATCAAGTTCCGCTTTTCTCTGGTGGGGTGAAAGTGGCAATGCTCATAATTTACATATGGGGTATACACTTAGTCAAAAATTTTCCAACACAGTCGCTCGAGACGCACGTGCGGATGCATTTTAATGCCAGGTGTGAACAGCCGTATTTAGGCTGTCCACTTGTGATCGGATCATCCAAGACGCATGTTAATACTAGGTGTGAACAGGGCCATTATTACATTACATTACTGTCATTTAGCAGACACTGTGATCCAGAGCAACTTACACAGGGGCAGGGATGTAAATGAGTTGGCAGGCACAATGGACTGCTGGGGCTGGTTTGAGAGGTGCTGCCACTGGGAGCTAAATCTATGGGGAGTGAGGGCAGGTGGAGAGTTCCACCAAGAAGAGTGCCGTGGACAATAGCCATCTGAATCAAATGTGTAGTCACTGGTGTGTCCACAGGGGCACATTATTTACATGATTCGTAAACCCAGCAGACATTCTTATCCAGGGCAACTTACCTACATTATCTGACTTGAAATTTACTGGGAAGTCAAAGTGTAACACTAGCATTACAAGCCCAGCTCATAGCCTTAGCGCCAAACAATGGCATAGCAGGCTTAGAGGTGAAGACAGAGAGGTCTTCAGCTGCTCTGCATTCACATCAATATCCTGATGTGGCCTGTTGACCCTGAAATAGGGTGGTCCCAATCCAGGAGCAAGTGCGGGGGTCACAGGTCAATACCACATGGCTTTGCTGAAGCAGGCACTCAGCCACAGGCCTCAACATGACCTGCCACTCTGCCCACCTCTACTCCAAGAAAATCAGGCTGCTTTTAAGTTATTCACATGGCTATCCAATGCCTGATCTTCGGCATGCTGGAGGATCGAGCCATTCTTCCTCAGGTGCACATTATCAACATGCTTAGTGGTCTGTGACCCCTCCTGTCTTCTTTTTTGTCTGCACGAGAATTATGACTGAATCTTCCAAGGAGCTGTGCACGCTCATGCTAACAGTGGTCACAAGCTATGCCGAGCTCACGTTTCTGGAGGTATGGAGAGATGCCTTGAAGTCACAGTCACAGCACCAGCCTACGTGGCAGGGGGGAGAGGAGTGAGAACCGCTAGAGTTGGTAGAGAGAGAGAGAGGGAGAGGAAGAGGTTCCAGGAACGATCTCTCCCTGTCCATGGTAATTACACACTTAATTATCTGAAGGCTCACAGACTATGCATGATGAATGCTCACAGGCTGGCCAAACCAGCAGGAAGATATTCACCACAACATGTTTCCCCCCAATAATGTTTGACAGTAATATAAATAAAGGACTTCACATTTTCATTTCTCCCATACCACATTCATCATTCAATAATCATAGAAAGGGGAGTGAATAATTCATTCATAGTCAGAAAATATGAAATTTTAATATGGGTGGTTACAGACAAATATATTAAGTAAGTAATGCTTTGTGGTGGTGTATGTGAGTGTCTATAGTCAGCATGTGCCTCACTACACCATTAAACCGGAGTCCCCATAACGTGAAGGGGTCTCTCTGTTTGATATAACACACACGCACACACACACACACGTAACAAGCAACAGTAGCACTTAACACAAATATTGAAAGACCCAAAGCTGAATCTCTTACAATTACAAGCATATACATGCATGCACTGGATGATAAAACACACACTGCTCTGTTAATAACTGTATCTTTTTCGTTAATTTATCAGAAGAATTTTACATTTTAAGGTCAGGTCTTTCGTGAAGTTTTAGTTCTGAATATTTCTTTGTTTCTTTTTAAGGTTTTGGACTTGTTTTGTTCTCTTAGGCTAGTATGATTCTGAGCACTGTATTCATAATTTTTAAGGTTAAGTCTCCTTTTAAGGGCTTTTCTTTTTTAAGATGACAGAGAATTTTTAACAACATAAGAATGCGCCAACTTCACTGGCCCCTGATTAAGTGGCAACAGTGACAACGGTGGCAAGGATATTTGCATATTTATATCCCATCCCCTCACTATTCGCTAAATAATCTAAATAATAAAAATGTCACCACTTGGACAATTGAATGCTCGGACGCAATTAAAATGGGCTGCCTCATAGTTCATATGAATGGCACAGAGATGTGTTTGCGCAGCACAGTTCATGCCACTGAGGTCTTTAGGGAGTCTTGTGACCTAGAAGAAACACCTGTTTGCTTTGATTTTGTCTGGTGGGAAATATGATGCACCCAGTAACCTTCCCAACCCAACCCAATGTAGCAGGTGGAGTTGATAGCCATGCTGTCATGACTCCACAGTGTGCTACAATAAGCCAGTGAGAAATAACGTAAGGACTACTTTTATTGCCAGAGATGCAATGCTCAGTTCATTATGGATATTACTTATATTCCTTACAGTTACTACTACAATAGTATCCTCACTTTGCACATTAGCTATAAACTCTGACAGGCAGACTCCTGGTGAGTGCACATTGACTCTGAAATCATTAAAAGCATTAAAAGCATACTCCAGGTCACTAAGCTGTATCATTTTAGGCCCCGGCAGTATTATCTAAGCACTGACAGCTATTGATCAAAAAACATCATGTTGTTATTTTTGGAGCTGCTTTTGCTGTTATGGCTCAGTTAATTAGCCCCTGCTTTGATTATAGAAATTGGATAAATTGGGGCTTTGGCTTTATATGGTTTGTGTTACATCACGAGCAGAACCTGGACAGGCGGGAGCTTGTTGATCCAAAGCCAGGATTCTGCATGTGAGGCAGCCATTTTGTTGTTCCTGGCTGTGGAGCTGAAGTGCAGTCTGTGACTGAAAGAGATATTCTGCACTTGAGAGTGCAGTGTTTGGTATCATGTCCATGCTCATATTAAATGGTCTGGTTTTTCCTCATTATTATTTATCATTTTTGATGGATTGGTAGCAGAGCATAGTGTTTGGGAGGGAACATAGGCTTGTTGTATTGAGCTCAGGTAGGTAGGTGAAGTTTTGAGCTTATTTAGTCAGAGAAGCATTATTCAGAAAATGACATGTCTGAGGTGATCCATATCAGAAAATATAGGCTGGTTTGTGTAGTGATGCTTGCTTGTGAGTAAAATAAATCTACAATCTAAAATGCAACTGAGTGATGTGAGAGGTGTGCACTGTTTGCGGGCCATTAGAGTGATAAAGTGATATATAGTATGTGTAAATACATTCAGAGCTGTGTTGAACTCCCTGTTACTGGGTGTTTTCCATAGTTTTAGTGGCAAATGAGGGGGAATTTGTCACTTAAATACTCACAAATTCTGACTTAAATGCCACGTTAAAGGTGTTTGTTTATCAGGGGCAGTGTATGATTAAAAACATTCACAAAATGCATCATTCACACGTTAGCCACAGGCTGCATTTCACTGGTAATTCCAGGGCATGTGGACTAGGTACAAAATCATACATAAAAGCACAAAACATTGCACAGCAATAATTAAAAGAAAAGGGAATAAACATCATATTGTAGATACAGGCAATATAAATACTATTTTTGTCATTCTTAAAATGTTAGGTAATGATTATTGGACAGTCGCTCATTGAGGTAAGAGAGTTGAATTACAATTCTAATAAGCATTATACAATTATGAAAAAATGGATGGAGAATCAGATGAGCCAAAAGACTCAGTTGAACAAAACTGCTACTAGTAGCTATGATTATTATTATTATGGCTAGTTACTTTATTTAGCTAAATACGGACAGAGATAAAAACATAGATAACATTATTTTTTCTGATAGAGAAGGTACCTCGCATGACCTGTTTACCAGCTAGCTAGTAGACGGGAGGTTAGCTACAACTGGAGGCACAGCCGCCCTCCTGGTCTGGAGAAATTGTTCTTGCACACAGACTCAAAACGAATTTGTAAATAAGCTGTCAGCTGTCTTAACACTGATAGTCAAAATGTTTGTCTGATTTTCATTGAGCACTTTTGCATTTTAAACAGCAGTCATAAATAAAATATTTTTACACCCTCTTTGAAGGACTTTTCCCCATTATTTTTGTATTGTGCAAGTTCCCTTTCTTCATTCATAGTTCCCTCCGTAGTATCTATGCACCTGCAACTAACTGAGTGATTGCGGAGATTATCAAGGCACAACGGCAGTCTCCACAAATAATCTGTCAGTGAATGGAATTAAATCTAATATTGTAGGAATTTTTTCTCTGTTGCTTTGATGAGGGCTAATAATCATGTGTGGAACTTGGCATGTGTCTCACTTCAAGGAGAGCCGCCTCATCCGTAACAGTCAGTCTCTGAGATAACATTAGGGCTGGGTATTGGCGCAGATGCCCTGATTCGATTCGATTCTGATTCACAAGCTAACGAGTCAATTCAATCCGATTCTATTCGATTCCGATTCGATATCGATTTTATAGGAATGAGACATGAAATACTATATCGCAGCTTTCCATATTTGGAGAGATGTTTAAAAAACTCTAAAGGGAACACAAATTTACAAGTGCAGATTCACTGGAAACAAATTGTGAAAGCCACTAAAGAAAAGGCCAAAGGCTTGTACAGTCATGCGCCGCTTAACGTCCATTTGGACAACGTCCGTTTGCTTAAACTGTACGTCCGTAGTCCCATAAGGTTATAATAAAGTTTAAAAATCCCGATCGCAGAATGGGACGTAACGGACATAACCGGACATAGTGAAGGCAATGCTTCCCGCATGCAACACGTGTATCTCATGTCTCATGGAAATAAAACGATTGCGCTGCCAGGCGTATAACCATACAGTACATAGCATACCATACAATACATACAGTATGTCTTGATAGTCATAATAAATTCCTATGCTAATGTCTTATGTACGTACTGTACTATACTTTCTATCGTTGTTTTAATGTGAACTTTGAATACTTACAATTAAAATGTTTATTGTATAACAGTGTATGCTTCGACTTGTAAGCAGCAGCATCCAATCTCGTGCCTATTCCATATAGGTTTGCAAAGTATAGTATGGTGTTTGCACAACGTCCAAATCACATAACGTCCTATTTCACAGAACATATTGTGGACGTTAAGCAACGCATGGCTGTATAACAAAATCTTTTTATTTGAGGAACACATGGGTATAGTTCCTTAAAAACAAAACCAATCTGCATCATTGCCTACTTATTAATGACACAAAGCAGCAATGTGTTTGCATTAGTTAGCTCAGAGAAAGCTGGTTTGTAAGGTAGCTACAATGACTGAAAAACTAGTATAACTAGTACTAGTAGACAGATCGATATCGAATCGGACGGATTTTAAAAAAATGATTAATCGAAAAAACAATATTTTTACACACCACTAGGTAACATCCCCTGTCAAACCCCAGTAGGCACAATGGTCTCAGCTAGGAAACCATCCCCACCTCTTATCCAATGATACAAACAATTAAGCAGTGCTCACAACATGTCAGAGAGTTTTATAACAGCAAACCAGAAAAGAGCAGTTTGTACTTTTCTGATACATGTAAATATTTGCACAGCTTTCTTAAGATAGTGGTGACCACTGCCTGTGTACAGTTTGTGACTAAAAATACTAACTCCTGTGTCATAGACTCACTCTCATATACGTTATTGTTAATGCATGGCAAATATTAGCATAAGACATGTAGCAATAAAGTAGAAAGTCTTTTAAGTCAATGTCTTCAAGCATAGATATGATTTGTCTTCCTGTCAGCTGTCATAATAGGGAAGGATACCACAGCCTCATACTGTAATTAGTCATTTCATATGCTGAAGTCTGGATAATTTATCTAATTTTATTTATTTTTACCCCCCCCCCCCCCCCCCCCCCCCCCCAGGATGTAATTTAGTTGTTCTGATTAACGTTAGCAATTAGGCAGTTTCCACAGGGAGTGCATTGTGCACACCAATCTGATTTAAACAGGTAGTTTTTTAAAACATTTTTCTGTAAGAAGCTGCAGTTCTAATTTAATTGATAGGTTTTCAGGAAGGGTGTTCAATAGATACTGAACCTGGTGGCATTAACTGACATATACACAGGTCTATGTTTACACTCCATCAGCCAGTACTACCTGATTATTGTATGTGTGTTTGTGCTCTGCATAAACATGCTTTGGGAGAACCCTGTCAACACTTCTAACAAAATGCACAGAAGGAAAAAAATGAAAGACTTAAAAACATAAAAATCAGCCTGTGCTCAAACCATCTCAAGATATTCCCCCTATACCTGCCTAGCCACACCTGTAATTAACAGGCCTTTAATTAGGCAGGTGCATCTCGGCTGGACAAATCAGACAATTACACACATACAATGACAAGTAACATGATTTAAGTGGATTAACTAATTTATTGACAAAATGGAAAATTGAAGAGGAACTGGTAAAAGTTCTCTACTTGTCTGTGAGTCAGATCTGTTTGATAGACAAGCTGTAACTTGGGGGTTACAGTGATGTCTCACACAGAGGTGAATGTTTGTGTGCACTGGGCTCTGTTCCTTTGCCCTCCTGACAAGTTTGCCTTGTATTTGCATTAATGAACATTTTTTTATTTTGTTGATAAAAGCATTTTGATTTTTCCCTGAGTTTTGGCTGCTTAATCTCCCCACAGCTGTCCTGGCATTATGAATGTTATCATAGACACGGACAATGAGATTCGCAGGTCTCCTATTGTTACTTTAATACTGAACATGCAATGCAATATCACAAAAACATAAGTGGGTGCAAGAGTGAAGTGTCACATTTCTTTCGGATGAATCTGTGACGTGGGGCAGATGTGCCAAAAGCACAAAGTGCTGCAGTTCGTGGTTTTAGTGTTAGTACTGCCATCTTATCACCATTGTGTTTGTTTCTGTTCTATCTGTGAATCTTGTGTATCCTTGGAGGCCTAAAATTGTATTCATTTCACATTTTGTGACCAATTAAGCACTCTCAGAGGTTTAATAGTGGTGTTTTACCCATATGCTGCTATTTAGAAAAAACAACTGCTGTACACAATAACATTAGCAAAAGACTAAACAAATCAGTGTGGTAGCTGTGTATGAATGAATACGCTTGCACACCATTACATGCTGTTACATACTTCTCTCGGGGAGAAAGCCCAGTGCTCTCACCGCTAGTTCACACGTCACCCAAAACGTCCTAACAGCTGTAACTAATTAATTAGCCTATTCCATATGAGTGTCCTTTCCTAAAACACCCAAACTGACATGGCACGCATTAATAAAGGGCAGAACTCATTTTAATGAGTTAATGCAGGTTACATGTTAGCACTCTTACCCAGGAATCATGGGTCGTGACAGTAATTAATCATAATGGCAATCCAGAGGACTTTGTTCTCCTTTGAGATGAGAATAAGCGCAGAGATTCACATCCACATTCTCACTCTCCACACAATGGCTGCCAAAAGCAACAACTGGAGTGGAGGAGACATGTCACTAATGACAGCAAATAAATTACAGGCTTGCTCCCCATTGGTTCACTGCTGTGGGCTGGAAAAAGCCAGTGGTTTGAAATGCTGCAAGTCCCTACCTCTCAGAAAACAAATTAGATCTATGGTGAGATCTGCAACCAAGCATGCAGTCACATTATGCGAAATCCATTTCTGTGCTGGCATTAATTACATGATAGCCAATGATTGCCTTCTCCTGGACGCCTCTTTCTTAAGCACTCAGATGAAGCCACAGCATGTTTATGGTTTGCACCCCAACATATTGAGGGTGTCAGACGAAAATGAATATGATGCAATTTCTACTAGGCAGAATGTGTATAGAAGCCCAGACAATTTATGTGACTTGTGCTACAGAGATGGCTTGCACTCACGTTCACAGCTCAACAGCTTATCAGCCAGGAGCGAGATTGGGTCTTCATTTTGTCTGCCCTCTAAGGTAGCTCATCTGATGAGCTTTGGATGGGTCAGATGCAGAAGACGAATTTCCCCAAGGGGATTAATAAAGTGTACTATACCGTCACCACACACAGGACATTACAATCCCCAAAAGGACGATATAGAAACAGGCTTCATTCCTCCTTGCTAAAGGTACTCGCCAAGGCAATTTCTTTTAATGACATCTCCTCACACTCGGGGGTTGAGTTGGGGGGTGCTGAATCCCATACTCCCATCATAGAAAGAGAATGCGTTTGGAAACGTGAGTCTGATATACGTGGTATCAATCTCGCATGCATCAAAGCAGAGCCTGTCTGATCAGAGGAAGGGGAGGAACAGCTGAGATCTGATACTGTTCTCCCCTGGTGTCTGAGCTGAAAGAGGTGATTTATTTTATTCATGCAAGCTGTGAATCATGCTCATTGCACAGCTGCAGCGTTTGGACATGCCAGACAGAATACAAAGCACTTATCCCTTCCATTCTTCTACTTTCCAGTTAAAATCTCAGCAGGATCAGAGAAGCATGTACCATGCAACTGCACCCTGTGAAGAGTTGAGTCTCTTTTTTGCAAAGGTGGCATGGCTGTGGTGATAACCCCATCATAATACCCTTCCACTTGTTACATCCTTTTACTCATTGTTTTCTCCACGGTAGAGGATGTCTACGTCTCAAGAACCACTCCGAAGACATGGCTAATATGAGTGACTCAAGCAACCCAGCATGCAAGCTTTTCATCCCTCTGCAGTTGGGGATACAATACCAGCCTATCAAGGCCACCCTGAACAAACTTGAAGCCACACACTAACATGAAACACTAGCACTTTTTGTTATTGGACCTATTTGCACTTTATGTCTCTTATGTCTCTGTTTTATGTATTTTTTAAGTAATTGCCTTTTGTCCTTGTTTTTTTTTTTTCTTTTACTTGCATTGTACTCCCAAATTCCAATGTGTGTCTGATATATACACATGATGAATAAAGCTGAACTAAACTTAACTGAGGTTAGTACTTGTGTTGCATGTGCACAGGATGCTTCTATGACTCTTGCACCATTCCATTCACTCCAGCTTTCTGTGCCTGCAATTCCTATATCACCTCATGTGTTTTTCTGTCTCACAGGTCAGGTCTCTGCCTCACAGGTCTGGTCTCTGACTCACAGGTCAGATCTCTGCTTCACAGGTTAGGTCTCTGTCTCAGAGGCCGGGTCTCTGTCTCATATCAGTGTCTCACCTTAGCCCCCTCTGTGCTCACTCCTCACTCCTCCCAGTGCCTGTCATACCCCCTGTGCTCAGCTATACTGTGTGGTGTACAGCACACCACCATCCCTGTGCTCCCTCTCTGCTCAAGTGCTGACATCTCTGATGCAGAAACCATGTTGCTCTCTCTTTGGCTGGGTGATCCATCTTGGCCTGACACCCATTAGAGCAGCACCTCCATTCCATTCTGCTGTCTGTCCCAGGCTCCGTCTCCCTTCACAGATCATTACTCATCCGCCCACGCTTCCCTCTGCTGTGCACATCATTTGCATTCTTGTTTCTTACATTATTCTGTCAATTTTCACATCTCATCTGAAATGCATAGCTTCTCGGCCTACCACTTGTGGTTGTGTAGCTGGGGTTATTTGTAGCATGACTCGCACACGTTTGCTTGTTTGGTTTTTCTCTTCCTTGCTGTTTTTCATTTGTGGCGTTTGACTGACTGCAGTCTCTGTTTATTGCCTTACTTTGCATTTTCCCCTTTATGCAACCCTAATTTGAAATCGATAATTGTGCACGAGGCATGCCTCACCGTGACAACCTCTGGACTCATATGAGGGCAGCTGCATTACATTACATTGTTGTCATTTAACAGACACTCTTATCCAGAGTGACTTACTTAGGTTACATTTTTACATGTTTCTATTCGTTATGTCTCACATCATGTTCAAGGCCTTGATGCTTGCATACAGGGCAACCAACAAAACAGCACCTACCTACCTGAACTCACTACTGCAACCCTACGTTCTCTCCCGACTGTTACACTCTGCTACCGAATGGCATTTGGTGGTCCCATCACATCATTGCATAAAATCACTATCCAAGACTTTCTCCGCCATTGTCCCCCAATGGTGGAATGAACTTCCACACTTCATCCGTTCTGCCGAGTCCCTCTATGTCTTCAAGAAACAGCTGAAGACACAGGTCTTCCGCTGTCACCTGAAATACTACCCCTTAAAGGAACTTCTCATGTCTTAAAACTGTCTACTACTAAACTATAAAATGAAATTTAAAAAGTGTAATCAAATGGTGTAACACACTCGTTAGCTTTACCAGCTATGTACCTTAGCCAGTTTGTACCTTGCCTGGCCAACCATTGAAACCTGGTCATGCAGTGCTTCTAATATTGTTGACTCCTTATGGTTTTTTGCTTGTGCTGTACTCTACTTGTAAGTCGCTTTGGATTAAAGTGTCTGCCAAATGAATGAATGTAAATATAATGTAAATGTTCATACAGCTGGGGCAGTTGTAGGTAATGTACCTTGCCTAAGGGTGAAGTAGCGGTGCCCCGGTGGGGAATCAAACCAGCAAACTTTTTGTTATGATCCCCACCCCTTACCACTATCATACACTGCTGCATCTGAGCTGTGAAGTGATGGAAATGTACTCCTCCGATGCACTCACACTGCAAGTCCCACAGTGCAGTGCAGCAGAGCAGGCACTCATCAGGGGATAGGCACTACTCTACTGATGTCATCTGATCAACATGCCTGAGAGCAGTGAAACTAGAAGATCCAGGCCAATCTACCCAGCCCTACCCACAGCAGAATAAAGCCAACAACTGGGATGGACCCCTGGCCATAGAGCTCAGCTTTCACTGAAGGTAGTTGATGTTCTTAGTCCAAAATGATGACACCATCCCAGAGAGTGATAGCGGTTACAAAAATGTCCAGGGAACTGGATCAGACTGGATCAAGTAGAGGAGATTGAGTTCAATACCATGGTTTGTATTTAGGTGAGGCTGAGAGTCTTCAGAGAGGAATGAAGTAAAAGACCTGTTGATCAAGCAGCAAGGTGAAGTGTAAGAGGTTGATCTCTGCATGTTGGATGCAGAGGGTTCCAGCATGGAGAAGAGGCTGGGACTGAGAGAATATGAATAGATAAGAGCATAGATGGAAATGTGTTTAAAACAGCAGTAGAAAGAGAGAAGGACTGGTGAGAGAATCAGGAGATGACAGAGACAAACAGTGTGTGTGTGTTTGACTCTGTGTCTGATTACATGTTGGCATACATGCATACACACCATAGTAATGTGTGCTGCATATTCCTTCCAGTGTAGCTGTGTTATCTGATTGCATCATCTTGCAGGTAGCATCAGCGTTATGGTGAGTTAGCAGAACGGAGACTCCCATGCAGATGGTGGAGCCACTGCCATTCTGTTTGGCCCCTGAGGGTGCACATGCTCCTTATGATTATCTATCATGGCCTCTTTCCAGGACCCTCAATGAAACACTATCCATCTGGGCATCTGTAGGCCATCACAGACCAGCAAATGATATTGTGCTGTGTCCTCTGAAGCATCTTGAGACCTAAATCTTAATGCCAGCACAGGATATGACATGTGGGACCGGGAGGGGACACCGCAGGTTACACACTTAAAGAGTACCGACTCTGGCTCTGAACCCAGCTAGGTTTGCTAGTGCCGTGTGGAAAGGCATGAGGAGAATCACCGGCTACAACCAGACCAGCAGCCGTGTGAGAGAGGACTGCGTGGTCAGGGCCAATGAGTTGAACCTGTTTTTCAATAGGTTTGAAACTGAAGCCCTGGTCCACCCATCCCCCAGCCCCTCGACTATTCACACCTCCCATATCACCATACAGCCCCCCTCCAGACCCTCTCAGGCCCCTGTACCGGGGACTGCCCTTCCCCCCTCACCACTCTCCACAACCATCACAACTGACCAGGTGAAGAGGCAACTGGAAAGACTCCACTCAGGCAAAGCTGCAGACCCCGAAGGCATGGGGATGGAGGTGTTTAAGGGTTGTGCTTGAACAGCTTTATGGAGTCTTCCAAAACATCTTCAGTCTGAGCCTGAGACTTGGAAAGGTTCCCGCGCTATGGAAAACATCATGCCTGGTCCCTGTGTCCAAGAAGGGGTACCCCATGGTCTTAAATGACTACAGGCCAGTGGCGTTAACATCACATGTGATGAAGACCCTGGAGAGGCTTGTCCTCTCCCACCTCAGACCCCTGGTCAGACTAGCATTGGACCCCCTGCAGTTTGCTTACCAGGAATGCATCGGAGTGGAGGATGCCATCATATACCTGCTGCACCGGGCCTACTCCCATCTTGACGAGGCTGGAAGCACTGTGAAAGTCATGAATTTACCTTACCTTACCTGACCAACAGACCACAGTATGTGAGACTTGGGAGCAGTGTGTCAGAGACAGTACTGAGCAGCACAGGGGCACCCCAGGGGACCGTCCTCTCTCCCTTCTTGTTCACCTTGTACACCTCTGACTTCAGGTACAACTCAGAGTCATGCCACCTTCAGAAGTTCTCTCATGACTCCGTTATCGTGGGGTGTATCAAGGGGCAACAGGAGGCAGAATACAGGGGACTGATAGACAGCTTCGTGGAGTGGTGCAGCCTGAACCATCTGCAGCTAAACGTCAGCAAGATGAAGGAGCTGGTTGTGGATTTCCGCAAGTATAAACCTGCTCGGACCCCTGTTGCAATCCATGGAGTTGAAGTAGTCCACTCCTACAAATATCTTGGAGTGCACTTGACAGGCTGGAGTGGACTACGAACACAGAGGCCCTTTACAAGAAGGGCCAGAGTCGGCTTTACTTCCTGCGGAGACTACGATCCTTCAACGTCTGCAACAAGATGCTGCAGATGTTCTATCAGTCTGTGGTTTCCAGTGCCATCTTCTACGCGGTGGTGTGCTGGGGGTGTGGTCTGAAAGGTGGGGATGCAAACAGATTGAACAAGCTCATCAGGAAAGCCAGCTCTGTCATAGGTGGCGGAATTGAGCTGGACTTACTAGGGGCGCTGGCGGAGAGAAGGATGCTTAACAAGCTGGTGAGCATCCTAAACAACACCTCCCATCCTCTCCTTGACAGGCTTGTGAACATGAAGAGCACCTTCAGTGGCAGGCTGATCTCCCCAAAATGTTCCACTGAGAGGCACAGAAGGTCTTTTCTGCCTGCATCCATCAAATGATACAACTCCTCCCCTCTCTGCTGCAACATGGGATTGACTGGCACCTGATGCCCTGTGCTGCCCCCCGCCACACACATAATCTTTGCACAACTGTTCTCTAGCCATCTGGTCAGGATTTGCACTATACAGTTATCATTGTTTTGCATATTGTACGACAATAACTATTCTACTGCACTTCATACTGTAGAATAGCAATAACCTTACCCTTGTTTATTCTTGTTTCATAATTCATTTTATACTATGTATATAATCATAGCACAAGCATGATAACTTCTCCATCTCACTATTCTCATTTATTTATTATGACAGCTACAGAAGTACTGCACAATGCATAATTGCACAAACTTCTTTCTATTTGTTGTAGTTTATACCTCTCTATTTATTTTATGCAATTTATTGTTTTGTTGTTTTTGATGTGTGCAGTTGTGACACTCAGATTTCCTTCGGGATTAATAAAGTATTTCTTATTCTTATTCTTATTCTTAGTGGAAGACACAGTAGCAAAGATGACTACAGTTGGTAGTTAGCTAGGTAACAAACAACTGTAATCGATATAAAATGGTTCAGTGATTTGTCCTGGACTGTAGCCCCAATACATATGTGAACGACTGCAAATTTTTCAGGTTTCCAAAATGCCCCATGACATAGTTTTACATTATGGAAACCATGAAGGTTATCTCTGTAAGCACACCATCAGAGAGACGTCTATCAAATGTAGCTAACTGAACGTGCATTTTCACTCAAGTCCAGTGCCCGGATCTACACGTGTAAGCAGAATTATCTTTTTGCTTAAACATCAAGGTGTTCCTGACTCTGTAGATCAAAGGTTTCAGGCATTTTTCATCATTCAAAATCGTGGGTTAGTCCACTTAGCAAGCTCAATGGGTGATGATGTGCTAACCTGACCTTGCTAGCTAGCTAGCTGGTTAGCTATGCTACCTAACGTTACACTGGTCTACACTCACCGACACCCTGTAGGTCTTATCCCTCATGCTCGCCCTGACCAAACTGGTCAACTCATGCTCATGCTCACCCTGACCACAAACAACTGAATTCCTCCACGTGCCCTGATTTATAATGGTTTTCGCCCCGCTGAAAACTTTGGGTCTCATCCTTAAAGAAGAAGAGAATATGGCTAAGCGACACCATTGCTGCTAACGATGAGCTTGCTATTGCTGATAGCGATGACTGCTAAATTCAATTAAATTTTCAATTCAATATATTTATATAGCGCTTTTTACAACATGAGTTGTCACAAAGCAGCTTTACATCGGTATTCCAGGCCTGATACCCCCTCAGAGCAAGCCAAAGGTGACAGTGGCAAGAAAAAACTCCCTGACTAATAGGAAGAAACCTTGAGCAGAACCCGGGTCAGAGGGGGAGCCCATCTGCTTCCGGTTGGCACTGGGTGGACAAATAGAGTAGGAAAGAATTTCCTAAGAAGTTTTTAACAGTACTTAAGAGTGATGAAACATGTAGGTAGTAAGACACAGCAATATACGGTGCGTAAAACATAATGAGTCTTGTAAAAACATAATGAGTCTTCTAAAGATGAGCTTGCAAGGTAGCTTCTATAGGGATAGCTGATAGCAATGATTAGCCACACTCTAGCTAGCAAGGCCAGAGAGCGGGAATGAGAAAACTCCATGGTTTCATGGAACGTGTAGTTTTTACCCCGTGGTTGTACTAGTATATAAGCTAAAAAATTGAATTACATAAAATTTAGCTCGAAACACTTACAATAAACATAAATACTTTATTAGGACATTACTTAATAGTGTGCTTTGAATGCTTCAAATATAAGTTCAATTTTAGTGGAAGTTTATATATGATTATCAAGTGTACTTAATGGCTTGCTTTTAACAAATTTACTTTTCTCACACTTTCAAAATATGTTTTCAAGACATAGCAGCATAGCAGTTTTGAAGTGCACTTAAAATAAGTGTATTAATGTAATTAATTAAAGTAAGTGTATTAAAATGCCCCTTACAAAAAAAGAAGGTTATTAAAGTATGCAAAGAGCAAGAGCAGTCACCCCATCCAGCCTCGAACCCAGGTCTACAGGGTGCCAAACTGCAGCTTTGACCGCAACACCAAAGAGCCAGGCTCAACTCAACTGTACTCATACTCATACTCAACCGTAGTGACAACACTTTTGTCACACTGCCCTCCCCTTTGGGAAGCGCGTGCATGCGTTTCATGCACAGAGGCATACCTCACGCATTCCCCCACTGTACTTCTCCCATCCCAGAGTGCCCCACTCACTGGTGCTTCACCCATCTCTGGGGTCCCTCACACCGTGTTTCACCCATCTCTGGGGTCCCTCACCCACCGGGGTCAACCGAACCTGGGGGTCCCTCATACGGCTCACACACTGGGCACGCCTCAGATGGCCCTGCAGCCAGCCATCCCACTACTGACACCACTTGTGAGGATGGCAGGCAGTCAAACAGGGGAGACGACAACAGAAATAGGGTGAACAGAACTAATTATTGTATTAAAGTGCCAAAAAAAACAAACCAAAAATAACCACTGTTTGTTATTAGTTTATCTACAAAAAAAACATGAAACATGAGGCAATCAGTCCCCGAATGTTTCCACCTGTGGGCCTCAACCAGGTCTTACCTCAACCCTGGCTCTTTTGTTCCTCCTCTCAGACGGAGGGCCTTAAATAAGCTTACCCCCCTTAGACCCTACCATTGTTCGGATCACAATCAAGTAACTAAGGAGAAACAATAAAAAGCTTAATTCTCTCCTCAACATGTATAACATGAATATACAGAGACAACACATTCAACCTACACATTTACCCCGCCACCAATATAGTAAAATTACCCAAACATTGAAAACAATTCCCCCCTTGTACTACACCAACGTGAACTGCACTTCCCACAATGCATAAAACACATGTTCAGTGCGGTGCACTCCTTTGCATGCCACCAGACGCACAGGTGAGTACAACCGGGATTTCTTTAATACTGTAAGTTTCATAAATGACATATACTGTATGACGTCCAAACCTAGCTCACTGTTAATACAAAGTAACATGTGCACCCATTAAAATGTATATATACATTTCGCTAATGTACCCCGGAAAAATGTAAAGTATTATTTCAACTTTTTATTTTTTTAATACAAACCCCCGAAGCTCATTCTACCACTTAACAAGTTTGGTGGGAAAATAATAATGTATCCGGCGATGCTAACCAATCAATAACGAACATGAAATCAAACATGGTTTAGCATATTTACAATATTTCAATTCCATTTTAGACGGCGCACGTTTTCCCTCACTTCCTCATTGCAAGATGGACGCTTAATTTTGGGATGGAGAATTATAACACAATTAGTTCTCCGTCACAAATACACAAGACAATAAATAGACAATAACAAGACAATAAATAGACAGGATAAAAAGACGATAAATAAATATACAAAAGTAACATGACATCAGATTTTAAGGTGGTAGGCAGAGAGTGCAAGTAAATATGTAAACAGAATACACTTTTTAAAGTGGCTATGTGCTCAGTCCAGGGGAGTGGGCAGGGGCATGCTGTGCTCCGGGGGTGTGGGTCTGTTCCTGCGCAGGCAAGAGGGGAGTAGGGGGCAGCGAGGAGTTGAAGAGCCTAACTGTCTGAGGGAAAAAGCTGTTGCAGTGTCTGGCAGTGACAGTACAGATGCTCTGGTATCTTCTGCCAGACGGCAGGGGAGTGAACAGTCCATGGGAGGGGTGGGAGGGGTCAGTGTCAGTGCAGGTCGCCCACTGGGTGCAGTGGTTCTCGAAGAGCTCTTCCATGGTTGGAAGAGGGACTCCGATGATCCTCTCAGCTGTCCTCACTATCCGCTGTAGGGACTTGCAGTCAGCGACGTTGATAACTTGACGCTGGTAACTGTCTCCACGGCAGAGCCGTCAATGTTCAAGGAGGTATAAACAGCAGGGCTCTTCCTGAAGTCATCAATCATCTCTTTAGTTTTTTCAACGTTAAGAGACAGATTGTTGTCTCAACACCAGTCTACCAGCCGACTGACCTCTGCTCTGTATGCGGACATTGTTGTTACTGATGAGCCCCACCACTGTTGTGTCATTTGCAAACTTGATGATGTGATTTGAACTGTGCTGGGCAGCACAGTCGTGCTTCAGCAGCGTGAACAACAGTGGGCTCAGCACACAGCCCTGGGGGGCGCCGGTGCTCAGCTTGATGACCCTGGAGGTGTTCTTTCCTATACTGACAGACTGAGGCCTGTCAGTCAGGCAGTCTAGGATCCAATTACAGAGAGAGGTGTTCATGCCCAGTAGGCTCAGCTTCCCTACCAGCCTCTGCGGAATGATTGTGTTGAATGCTAAACTAAAGTCTATGAGCAGCATTCTGGTATAATTGTCCTTCTTGTCCAGGTGGGAGAGGGTGAGGTGGAGGGCTGTAGTGATAGCATCATCAGTTGTCTGGTTAGAGCGGAAGGCGAACTGCAGTGGGTCCAGATGGTCTGGGAGATGGACCTTCATGTGCCTCAGTACCAGCCTCTCAAAGCACTTTGTCACAATAGGTGTGAGCGCTACAGGCCGGTAGTCATTGAAGCAGGACACGGTTGACCTCTTAGGCACTGGTATGATCCTGGTTGTTTTGAGGCAAGCAGGTACTGTCGCTGTGCTCAGGGAGATGTTGAATGATGTCAGGCAGAGGACCTGGTCGTTGGAGGATCTTCCTCGCAAGTACCTTGTTCTGTGCCTCAAAATGTGCGTAGAAGTCATTCAGCACATCTGGCAGGGAGGCGTCACTGCTACAAGCCTGAGGTGTTGGTTTGTAGTCCGTGATGGTTTGTATTCCCTGCCACATGTACCATGTGTCCTTGGAGTCCATGAAGTTGCTGTGGATCTTCTTTGCATAGGTGTGCTTTGCGGCCCTGATGGCCCGGGACAGTTTGGCTCTGGCTGTGATGAGAGCCTCCTTGTCCCCAGACTTAAAGGCAGCATCCCTGGCTTTCACCAAAGCACGCACCTCTGCAGAGAACCATGGTTTTTGATTTGCACGGCTGGTGACAGTTCTGGAGACAGTAACATCCTCAGTGCACTTGCTAATGTAGCCAGTACACTTCTGTGTACTTCTCCAAGTCCACAGAGCTGCCATATGTGGCAGCTTCTCTGAAGATTTCAGTCTGTGTTTTCAAAACAGTACTGCAGTGCTGATGTGGCTCCCTGAAGCCAGGTTCTCACCTCCTTCAGGGCTGGTCTGACTTTTTTTTGTATGGATCTGTATGTTGGAGTCAGTAAAACGGAGATGTGGTCCGATTGTCCGAGGTGGGGGAGGGGTGCGGGCTTGTATGCACTGTGGATGTTTGTGTACACAAGGTCTAGCATGTTATCTCTGCGTGTTGTCTATGTGCTGGTGGAATTTCGGAAGTACTGTCCTTAAGTTTGCGTTGTTGAAGTCGCCGGCGACGATGAAGAAGCCGTCGGGGTGGGCCATCTGTAGCTCGCTGATTATCCTGTAGAGTTCACCCAGAGCCCTGCTAGCATTAGCATTAGCGCTAGCGCTAGGGGGGATGTAAATAGCAACAACGATCACTGTTGTGAACTCTCTCGGGTGGTAGAAGGACTCACTGCCAGGACCTCCATGAGTGCTGAGCAGTGCGCAGAGACGATCACTGTGTTCATACACCATTCTTTGTTGATGTAAACACACAGTTGGTCCAGTTTATTGTCGATGGAGTGGACGCTGGAGAGGAAAATAGATGGGAGCGCTGGTCGGCTGGGGTTAGCCCTTAGCCTGGCATGAATGCCGGCTCACTTACCGCGCTTCCGCTTCCTCACGCAGCGCTTTCAGCATCCTTTTGGGCGGTCACCATTGTCTGGTGATGCCATGGTCTTGCGGTCCATTGTCCGGAGCACGCCGAAGAGGCGCAGTTGGTCCAATGTGGTCCCATCTGGTTGAGTTCGGCATTGAATGCCGATATTGGTTAGATGATGTTCTATTGCTAAATGATGTTCTGTTAATTACAGATTACAGTGCAATATTTAGATGCTGCCCCTGAGCCATAAGTGAATGATGTACCTTTTTCAATGTCAGAGATTGTTTACAGAAAGGTCCTGTTATTTTATTATTGGAATTGTTTGTCAGACAAATTTGGTGATCATTGGATGCTATTTTGGAACATTAATTAAGCCACGTTAAACCTTTTCCTTATAATGGGCATCAATGGAGAGGAAAATGCTTAATGTAAGATCATGTCCATACTCATAGGATTTCGGTTTTGATTTTTTGACAGGTGGAAGTGTTTATGACAAGAGACGTCCGAGAGACATTTGGTGAGCATTGGTCGCAGTTTTGGAACATAAGTGTTTTAGAATGTCCGGACTTGAGATGCCTGCGCAGTGTTGACATACTAATATTAATGCCATCCACATTAAGTAACATTAATATCTCCCAGTGTCTCATACCGAGGAAGAAATAAAAGCAGATTAAATGCGATAGCGCCATCACTGCCCACTGTCTTATCCTGTAGCCTAGGTTAGTGACGATTGATAACTAGGCTACCTTAAATTTTTTTCATAATTACGAGATAAGGTGTCTATTTTTTTTTCTTTTGTGAATGCAGTGCGCTACCATTCAAATCACATCGCAATCGCAATATCTGTCAGAAAAATCGCAATTAGATATTTTCCCCAAATTGTTCAGTCCTTGGAGGCAGCAAACAAAATGACTGAAAGCTTAACAGGAGAGTTGATGGTTAAAAGGAAATGCACTTTTTTTTTTCCTCCATCGCAGCTAATTCGTCTCTAGCTGACGAGAGGTTTTTTGTGGTTTTTCGCCCTCTCAGGAGCAAATCTCTAAATAATTAAGCAGCACACTTTAGCTAGCTATTCGGGTAGTTTAGCTAACTAGCCGGTTCACTTTTTTACCTTTTTCTACTATTTTTCGGCGTCAGATTTTAGGATATTCTGATTATGGTTGTGTTAGCGCGTCTGCGCGTTTGCTGAACTGTAAACGTGGTTTTATTGTATTAGGCTAAGTGGCATTTCTTGAGCTTGATTTCTGCCTTCTGACTGTTCTGAGCCACCCCGGTGCTTTTAGCACTTTTTTAGCTGGTAATTCTGTCTCGGCAGTAAATCCTTATTTAGGGAAAGCGTTTACAGTTAGGGGAAAAAATGTGGCCAAAACTGTGCGAGAGTTGCCAGATGATCGGATTTCTGGAGGGAGACCTCCAGAATGAGTTCATCTGCGACCGTTGCCGACTTGTTGAGCACTTGGAGAACAAGATTCTTGATCTCGAGGCCCAACTAGCTGGACTCCACAGTAATCCTGAATTGTTAGAGTTCCAGGAACTGATTAGTACGCCCTATAGAGAGATAGTGTGCTCACCCAAGCCGGGTAGGGGGGAAGATACAGACCAGATAGGGCGAGAGAGCTGGGTTACAGTAGGGCGTAAACGTAGAAAGGGGCACAAAATTCCAAGAGGGGCAGTATCTCCAGAGATTGCGGTGACCAACCGTTTCACGCCACTGCAGGACGAGTTGACCCACGATCCTGAGAGTGGGAGGACTGAAGAGCCCCAGGGCACCCAGGTGGCCTCATCCTCCAAGAAAAGGGAGTTGGTGATAGTGGGGGATTCAGTCATTAGAGGGGTAGATAGCATAGTGTGTTCGCGCGACAAGGAGTCTCGCATGGTCTGTTGCCTGCCTGGTGCCCAGGTTGGAGACCTCCTGGAGAGCGCGGACAAGCTCCTGGCCAGAGCGGGGGAGGATCCGGTGGTCATGGTCCATGTTGGAACCAATGACATAGGAAAGGGTAGGCTCGGGGTTCTGCAAGAAAAATTTATTGAGCTAGCGGGGAAGATTAGGAGCAGAACCTCCACGGTAGTCTTCTCTGGAATTCTACCAGTACCACGTACAAGCAAAGGGAAGCAAGCCTATATATGGAGGTTTAACACGTGGTTACAAACCTGGTGTAGGAAAGAGGGGTACAGGTTTATGGGGCACTGGGACTCCTTTTGGAACAGGGGTGACCTGTACAAGCGGGACGGGTTGCACCTGAACCGGAGGGGTACAGCTGCACTGGGCCAGCGTATGCTTAGGGTAGCAGAGGGTTATTTAAACTAGGGTCTGGGGGGGCAGGGAGTTTATACAGTCAGATGGGTAGGGATAGACAGACTGCCGGAATAGAACACACCATGGCTAAATATCTTATTAGTAGGAAACGATGCTTGTAAATCAGTCAGAGCAGCACTGTAATAGAGGTGGTTCTGGGCAGTTGGGGGCGGGGGTAGAGGGCAGGAGAGGCACACATGGTACCCTGAAATTTCTCTGTTTAAATGCTAGAAGCATAAAAAATAAAATTCTCGATCTGGAAACCGTTATGAGTAATAGTAACTTTGATGTTGTTGGGATTACAGAGACGTGGCTTGGTCCAGGGGATGGGGATGAGTACAACGTAGAGGGATACAAGCTGCTAAGAAAAGATAGAATCAATAGAAGAGGAGGAGGCGTAGCTCTCTATGTAAAGGATAATCTTAATACTCAGGAAATACCAGGAATGGAGCCCCTTGGTGTTAGTGAAGACATATGGATTAAGATATTGGGGGAAAATGAAAAAGGCCTGAATGTTGGAGTATGCTATAGGCCACCAGCCTCAGATAGCAATGTCAGTAGTACTCTCTTTGATAACATTAAACTTGCATGTCAGGAGGGTGAGACAATAGTAATGGGGGACTTCAATTACCCTTCAATTAATTGGGAGGCTGTGTCAGGTCAAGGTAAATGTGAGGAAGAGTTTTTGAATGTTGTAAATGACTGTTTTTTGATACAGTCTGTTACTCAACCCACGAGAGAGAACACAATCCTAGATCTGGTTCTGTGTAATAATCCTGATAGAATCGGCAGTATTGAGGTAGGGGAACCACTCAGTACAAGTGACCATAGTTCAATTACATTTGAAGTTTTTTGGCAAGTTAAGTCTGCATTCTCCAATGCTAGAGTATTCAACTTTAGGCAAGCTGACTTTATTAAGATGCGTGATTATACAAGGAATATAAACTGGGTACCTCTTCTAGGTGGTAAAACTGTCAAAGAAATGTGGTGCATATGGATGTACAGCGTAAATTCATTCCGCAAGTGAGAAAAGGAAAACTGAAAAAGAAGCATCCACAGTGGATGAATAAGTCACTGCGGAACAGTTTGAAACAAAAAAGGAAATTATTTAGAAAATACAAGTTGGAGAGCTCAGATAGTAATAAGATTGAATACAGTAATATGCGAGCTCAAGTTAAGAAAAAAATAAGGGAAGCCAAAAGGTGTTATGAAAGACAAATTGCGCTAGATGCAAAGAGCAACTCTAAACGTTTTTTCAATATTATGGTCAAAAAAGGATAGTTAAGGATGAAATAAGAGGTATAAAAAATAAGGATGGGGTTATGGTTTACGATAACAAAGCTATTGCTGATACACTAAACAGTTACTTTGTGGAGAGTTTCACTGGTGAAGTGTTTTTGCATATGCCTTCAGGTGCAGTCAGTTCTCAGAGACTTATAGAGGAAATTGATTTAAATGATGCAGAAGTACTAGATAAACTTCAAAAACTTAAAACAAATAAGGCAGCAGGCCCTGATGGAATATATCCAAGAGTTCTCAGAGAACTAGCAGAGGTGGTTTACAAGCCTCTGACAGTTATTTTTAAGCAATCCCTTAAAACTGGAGAAATACCAGATGACTGGAAACATGGCAGTGTAGTACCTATCTACAAGAAAGGAGACCGGACTGAACCAGGAAATTATAAGCCTGTCAGCTTAACTTGTATCGCATGCAAAATACTGGAATCCATCATTAGGGATAATTTGCAATTATTCCTGGAACAAAATAGTGTTCTAAATGATAGCCAACACGGTTTTCGCAGAGGGAGGTCGTGCTTAACAAACCTCCTGGACTTCTTTGAGGAAGCTACAGCATGTCTGGACTCAAACCAGGCTTATGATATTATCTATTTGGACTTTCAAAAGGCATTTGACAAAGTTCTGCACGAGAGACTCATATTGAAAATGACATCTGCGGGAATTACAGGAGCCATCACCGAGTGGGTTTGAAGTTCGCTGTCTAATAGAAAGCAGACTGTAACTGTGGGAGGAATTGTATCAGAGCAGGGTCCTGTACGAAGTGGAGTCCCGCAGGGATCGGTGTTGGGGCCTTTGCTATTTCTTATATACATAAATGATTTTGATGCAGAGGTTAGAAGTAAAATAGTAAAATTTGCAGATGACACAAAACTAGGGGGTCTAGCCAACAGTATTGAATCAACTAAGGTAATACAGGAAGACCTAAACAGCATCCAAAAGTGGGCAGATACCTGGCAGATGACTTTCAATTTAGATAAATGTAAAATCTTGCATGTAGGAAAAAAGAACCTTAAACAAGACTACTTCATGGGTGGAAAAAAACTAGAATGTGCTCAATTTGAAAAGGATTTGGGAGTAATGGTTGACCCAAGCTTAACAGGATCTAGGCAGTGTGCTGTAGCAGTAAAAAAGGCCAACAGGATGCTGGGATATATAGCCAAAAGTATTGAGTATAAATCTAAAGAGGTTATATTGAAATTATACAATGCCTTAGTCAGACCGCACCTGGAATACTGTGTGCAGTTCTGGGCACCGCACTATAAAAAAGATACTGAAGCTTTAGAAAAGGTTCAAAGAAGGGCAACTAAATTAGTTCCTGGCATGAAATATAAATGCTATGAGGAAAGACTCAAGTCACTTAACCTATTTAGATTAAGCGAGAGGAGGCTTAGGGGTGATTTAATTGAGGTATTTAAATTTATAAAAGGAATCAATAAGGTCAACTATAATAGATTCTTTAGGGTGAGTTCAGTCTGTAAAACAAGAGGACATAAATGGAAACTAGTTAAGAGTAAGTTCCGCACTGATGTCAGGAAATATTATTTTACACAAAGAGTTATCAATACATGGAATAGGTTGCCAGGTCATGTAGTTGAGGCAGAGACCCTTGCTGTGTTCAAGTCTAGACTTGATGCAGTTTTGGATACTCTTTAATTAAGAAATGGCGAGCTTAGTTGGGCCGAATGGCCTGTTCTCGTCATCATATGTTCTTAAGTACCTTTTTTAAAAATAATTGCAAACCTCCGGTGCTGAGAAATCAAATGTTTGGCAACACTGCGGATTTTTCTAGAGAGACGGACAATTTGCCAAGATGCATGCAATCTGCAAAATATGCCATGCCGCTATAAAGTACACCGGCAGCATGACTAACTGAAGTAAATGGCATTTTAGTTAATTTATGATTTGCTGTCTGCTTAAGAAGAACCAAAGAAATAAAATCAAACTATCTGTACCATATTGAATTGGTATAGACTCATATTCTTTTGCATCGCATCGTATCACGTTGAATCGCATTGTGTTGAATCAAATCGTGTCAAATTGCACTGCATCGCAATAGGGGTGAATCATATCGTATTGCATTAGTAGTTGCTTCACACGTATCTTTAATGTATCGGATCGTTGGCAATTCAACCATAGGTGTTTGCCTTTATGTACATTCCTTATATGTTCAGGAAATTATGGCCAGTTTGCCACTGTCTACAAGTTTGTACAAGTTTATATGTTTACAAGTTAAATTCATAATAAATCAAAAGAAATTTCATGTTTTGCATGTCTTTTTTTACTGTACCGAGAACGTACCAAACCGTGACTTCAAAACCGAGGTACGTACCGAACCGTGACTTTTGCGTACCGTTACACCCCTAATGTTGACACACAATTAAGGTGTATTAAAATGTATTTAAATATACTTGTTGCTAATTGCAGACACATTTGAAACTCATTATAAATTCAATTAAATTATACAAAGGTAAAAAAGTAGACAATTTAAGTACAGTTAGTATATGTACTATATATAATACTATATATATTTATAAATATATTTTCAATGTATTATCCACACATTTTGATTGAATTATAAATATATTTCCAATATATTGTAAGTGTATTAACAGTTGTCTGAAAGGTGGATTCAAATATACTCCAAGCTGAAACAAAGTACATTTATAAAAAGTACAGAAGGATGTACTTAAGTATATTTAAGTGGATCTTAATGGTGTCTCAAAATAGTACCGTCAAGTACACTTAGTTGTATTTAAGTATATCTTTAGTAGCACTGATATATCATTAGCATACTAAGGACATAATTAGTACATCGAAAATAGCACACTTTTCGTACATTAATCATGAGTGCATGGAAGTATACTAAGTATACTTAAATTAAGTATACTTCAGTGTACTTTTTTATTTTACTGGGTAACACCTGACTGAAGCAAAACACGCAGTAAAATCAGATGAATTTCTGCATCATGCCCAAAATAAGCTTCCTTTGTGTGAGCCAGAATGAGAAGATATACTCACTTGTATTATGCTGCAGTGCTGACTTTACATGGTCTTTTGTTGGATTCTGGACTTCTTTCCTCTGTGATTTTCTCTCTCCATCTCTCTACCCCTCTGTGACATAGAATCAAATTCATATTAAAATGCCTGACTGTTTCAATGATAACAATGATAGCCAAAGCAATCATTCTTACAATCAGGGTGCAGCATGGGGGCAGTAATGTAGCATAGTGGTAAAGAGCAGGGCTTGTAACCAAATGCTGCCGGTTCAATTCCCTGCTAGGGCACTGCTGCTGGTACTTAAGCCACAACTGCCTCAGGAAATGTCCAGCTGTATAAATGTATTAGATGTAAAAATTGTAATAGATGTAAGGCGCTCTGGTTAAGGACATCCGCTAAATGACAATAATGTAATGCAATGTAAATAGAGCAGGGATTGTAACCAAAAAAAATTGCCATATTCAAAATATACAATGCAATAACTATTAAGATGTGTTGTCTTGGTAATTTAATCAAGAAATTAAGATCTCTTCTATAGGTGGATACATCTTCTCTAATGTTACCAAGCAAGCTGTGTTTTATGTAACTTTATCAAAGGTATGATAGCTGCATTGCTAAAAAATGAAAACAGATTGACCTGTGAAATGTGCATGTAACCCAATGCGTTGATGGTTAACTCACTTTATTCGCATGTACTCTTGTTGGCTAAATGCATTTGAAAATGTGGCAGGAGTTTACAGCAATCTGTTAATTCTAGCAGATTATGTTTGTTTGCTAGTGATTTTTTCAGATTGTCCAACTCTAGTAAGATATTGTCATGTCCCCAAATAGATCAATATTTACCCTAAACATTTTGTCCTTTTAGTTTTAGCAAAAAGATATTTATACAATATACTAGGCTATTTGTTAATCATTTTCCTACCTAAGGTTAATAGTTGTTAGTCCTATTACTAATTAAGGGTGCTTAGTGATACAAAGTAAAGGCGAACAGGTGTGTCGGGTCATAGCTGTTACTATATCGTGTACTTTAGCATGGCTGGAATGCTGTATGGGCCAATCAGCATCCTGGACCGGAATGATCAGTTTTATAAAGTGCAGTATGCATGCGATTGTGTCCGAGTTTGTGGTTGGGAAACAGCTTAAAAATAAATCAACCGGTTTATGTTTTTTCCTCTATACAAACCAGATCAAGTCTGGACAGAAAATCAACCACTGTGTAACTGACCAAACCTAGACTCAATTATTATGTGGGCTGTAGAGCCATGTTTCAGGTTTGTGAAACCTTGCGTGAAAACAGACAGAAACTAAGATTTCTGTACTTTTTTCCTACTAAGACCATATAAGAACATAATTACATACCTATGATGGCTCTGCAGAGAAGCTGCCTTCTTGCCAGAGCCCTGCCAGCACAGCTGTTGTGCCAATGGCGTTGTCAGGATGCGGGACAGAACGTGGCGGGTATTGGTGCATGGGTTGGTGCCACCAATAGTAGACAAGTATTTAGTCTATATACAAGAGGACAAAAAGGATTAAAACAGTAATTTGAGAACATAGTAAAAACTGACATAAAAAAACCTTTATGATTTTAGAATAATTTGATGTTTGAGGAAACCAAATGTACAGTACCATTCCATTGAAGCAGACCAGGTCCTTCATTTTGTCCTCAGTGGCCTCGAGTTCAGCCAAGCTGCTCAGAGGCAAATTAATGCCTGCTGGTAGAGTGGCAACTGTATTAGATTGCTGGGTCAGATGGAGGAGCATCTGCTTTATCATTGCCATCTCCTCCTTAAGGTGCTCCAGCGCGGTCACAATGTGCCGGTCTGTTGCTGTTAACATAGTAAGTGAAATTTAAAGAAATTTCAATGACGTGTTACACCGTTCAAGTGTGACATTATGATTATTATTATTATGATTTATGCTACAGTTTAACGCGCTTAATCACCAACATTCCAAGTGTGCATATGTACTAATATCTGCCAGAACACCCATCCATAATCACGAGTTCTATTTACTTTTAACAAGTGCAACTACTGCTAGGATATTAAGTTACTTTAAAACTAAATGACATGGCTTAGCATTAAAACCTGAAGCCATCACTTACGAGTAATTACTGGCATTGAGCTGGCTGGTTGGCTTGGTGTGGCCCATGAACTTGGTGGGCTTGGTGGGGCCGGTGGGCTTGGTGGGGCCGGTGGGGCTGGTGGACTTGGTGGAAGGGGTAAAGCACGCCGTGGCCTTTTAGCAGGCTCATCCTCATCAAAGATGTCATTGTATCTTGAATTTGGTCTGGTGGTGTAAATAAATGTATAAATGAGTCTGATCTATGTCCATTATTGGCTAATTACTCAACCACTGTTTGCAGCAGAAACTCCATTTAACTTCCTAAATCATCAGTATAGATTGCTTATCAACTGTATTTATGTTCTCAATGATAACATTTATAGATTTTGAGTATTTAAATACATATAAGTCAATAATGAGCCATATTCAGCCAAATTAAGATTGCTGAACACGTATAAGATCTACTATGATTTTTTCCTTAAAATTGATACTAACACAATGCAGGTTTGGCTCATTGCCATTTTCTTTTCTCATTATCTATCAAATGGCTTAGTTTCAGTGATCAGAATGTCTAATTTAATGTGAGATAACGACCATTACGCACATGCATCCCTCGTCCCCCTCTGTTCCCCCTTAGGGTCGCCCTCATGACTATGCCGGTCCCTTGCCTCCCGTCCCCTAGGTATGCTGCCATAATGTTAGCCTGCCGGTGTCTTTCCTTGTTGCACACCTTTTTCTCTGCCCCTCCTCTCCTGCCTCTCTGTTCTACATCCCTGCCATTCTTATCTGTTTGCCTTTTTGTTTCCATTCCCACACTTAACATCCACTAATCACTGTTCTCTGTTTGTTTTCTACCCCTGCTCCCGGCTCCTGCCCGGAGCTGTAGCTCAAGCGTCACACCCCGACTTCCGGTCCTGCTACCTCACTACCCTGCCCGTCAAGCCAACTGCGTGCTAAGAACCGAACAGTCCTGCTACCTCGCTGCCCTGCCCATCAAGCAAACTGCGTGCCAAGAACCGGACATTATAGGATAGATTTCATAATTACTAGGTCATTAATTACTGCTGTCTATCTAACCCAAATGTCTGGAAGGAAGAAGACTTAATATCTCTTTTTGTTGAGTGTATAAACAAGGAATTTGCAACTGATTTGAGCCTGTGGAAATTTTTTGGCTCTGTTATCAAGTGTCCTTGAAAAAATTGGCTCAACTATGACTTTGAGATAAGTATCCAGAAACCAAATTCCATCCTATCAACAGCTCATTTCCGGCCTTATCACATTTGCTCTGATGGTTCTAAAAACTGGGTTGAAGTCTGTCACTAAGAACCATGACTCAGAGATCTGTGTAAGCAGTAAACAGTGGACTGTACCAAACAGCCGATGGAGTCCTAGCAGATTCAGGGCCCACAGCAAATTCAGGCCTTCAAGTGACCCTTCTAGGGAATCCTTAAATGCAGTGTAGAATGTCAGTGGCTATAAAAGCAGGGCCAAGACCTGCAGCATTCTAACAGACTGCTTTAGTTTCAGACCTCAGTTTCAGACTCTCAGACCTCTGAGACTCAGAGTCTGCTGTAGTTTCAGCAGGCCTCTGGGAGATGTAGTCTGATTTAGTTTCAGCAGGCCTCTGGAAGATGGCATCTGCTTTAGTTTACAAAATACCAATGGGTAAAATAAAGATAATGCTAGGAGTATTGCACAGTACTGTAGCAGAAAGTGACTACTGTGCAACTGGCATGATATATAGACTTTTAAAAGTACCTATAAAACAGTAAACCTACAATCACTGAATAAAGGACTGTTAATGGTTGCAATTTGGAAATACTGTAAGTGCAGAAAAGCAGTTTTATATATGTCAGTCTTTGCATGAGCACTGGTAGAAATTATAGTGTAGTCAATTAAAAAAACCCACTCTGAACCCCTCTCTAGTCAACAACTATAGGCCGATCTTCTATACCTCTCTAAAGGTATAGAACATGCTGTGTCCAATCAAATCTCCCACTTCCTCACCGTTAACTTACTGGACCTGAATAACAGGAATCTGCAGATTCCTGTTATTCAACATAAGGAAGATCAAACCTTACCTATCCGAATACTCAGCCCAAGTGGTGAGCCAGACCCTCATCCTGTCACATCTGGACTACTGCAACTTGCTGCTTGCTGGCCTCCTGGCATATGTCATCCGACCGCTGCAACTCATCCAGAACACAGCAGCCTGATTGACGTTCAACCTCCCCAAGCAGGCCCATGTGACAGCTCTCCTTGAGTCCCTCCACTGGCTACCGGTTGCAGCGAGAATCAAGTTCAAGACCTTGCTAGTAACCTGTAAGGGACTTAACGGATCAACCCCCAATACATACAGCACATGATAAAATCCTACAAGCCTGCAAGAGCGCTGCTCTCTGCTACCTCAGGTCGCCTCCACGTCCCGAAATATAAGGGCAGTATCTCCCCAACCTGCCTCTTCCCAGTACTGGCTCCACACTGGTGGAATGAGCTTCCTGTCAAAATTCAGACAACAGACTCCCTGGCTGCCTTCAAGAAAAAACTTAAAACTTATCTGTTCAAGCTGTATCTGCAGCTAAAAAGTACCTTCCCCCCCATGTATGTCTATCTATCCTATCAATTGCTATGTTCAAAAAAAAAAAAAAAAAAAAAAAAAAAACTCTAGCCTAGCACTTAACTTTGTATCTTACTGACCTCTTGTGCTATCTTACAATGTCTACTCTTAGCATTGCGATTCACTTACTTCTAAGTCACTCTGGGTAAGAGCGTCTGCTAAATGATGTAATGTAATGAGTGTGCTCTGACTTTGAGGATTAGATGTTATTTTCTTGCAGGACAGATTCTAGCGATAGCCACAGACAGCTTAGCAGTCATAAATAATGCATGACATAAACAGATCTGAAGCATCACTTGAGAGTCACCTGTGACTTTAGGTGACATATCAGCTACAGTGACACCATGCTGTTGTTTTTTTATGCTGTACTTTGTGTGGAGTGATCTCTCTGTCTTGCTCTCTCTTTCTCTGTCTCTCTTTTTCTCTCTTCTTCTCTGTGGCCCCCAGCATTGCCAGGTATAATACGCACTCCAGACACGTCTCCCTGGCCGTCACCGTGGCAGCCGATACAAAATGTGCCAGATGAGTAGTCCCATTTACAAAATTCCTGAAACCATTGCATAGCATGGTATCGGCTAAAACACACTCAAAATCCTTCAAGAAACTAGGAAGCATAGATGTGAACATGAAATATGCACGCCATATCAAGTGAGACAAATGGTCTACTTTTGTTTGCAGTTTGTCTTTTCTTCTTTTGCTGCAGTGGATGGTATTTATGAAACCTCTCCTGACAAAAGTACTGATAAACTAGACAAGAGGAAAGAGGTTAATGACAGCATGAATAGTCAGTGCTATTCAAGAGGCTTGTCTAAGGCTGGATGAGCTGCCCTGAGTTCATCTACCCAGTTGTAAATTGCAGTTTGTTTTATTTCATTTTTTCATTTACTTCTTTTGTTTGTTTCTGCTTTCTGATGCAGAATGAGATTTGGAATACTGACACTGTAAATATGATGGTATGAATGGATATAATTTCATTTTAAATACCCTTTACGGGGTTTGCACACTTGTAAAAATGCATTTTTTGTTTTATAATAATGTAACAAATGGGGAAAGTGTAATGTTAGTATAATTCTGCTGCTGTGAATAAAGATACATAAAACTTAAATTAAGACACCTAAAAACTATGAAACCACTGGGTGTGGAAAGACAAGGTGTCATGTGGTCACTTTTATTTCTTTCACATTATAATATTGTGTGTGTGTTCAATGACCTGATCCTGCAGCTCCTGGCTTGACTTTTTGTAGTTCTTATTTTTAATATCCTCCTCTCAATGCAGACGTGTTCAGTTCAGACACTGCCATCCCAGTGGAGCTGCAGGGCACAGGATTCATCCTGTACAGGGGTGCAGCCAAGCCCGTGTGACACACACACATGCACACACACATACATGCACATATTGCCTACTATAGCTTTGAGATTGTGGGTTCATGTTGCGGAGACTCACCACCACTGTGCCCATGAGCGTATTATGTGGAAAATGGTGCCTGCTCAGTGAATATACAATGTACCATGGGTAGCACCACTGAGAACAAGCCTCCAGAGCCAATGGAATTGAATGTGTCGCCTGGCGGGTCATCGTGACATCTGTCTCCCAGCCCAGAAACATAAGCAATCCATCAGATATCATTCTAGATGCGGACATGGACAAATGAGGCTCACAGAGAGGTCCCAGGGAGGTGTGAATCATCTGAAATAAAAACCCCTTCCAGCTCATCAGCTGAGAGTTTCATCAAACTATCAACTTTCAAAGGAAGTCCCATCTGGTGCATGCTGTCCCTCAGGGCCCCCTTCAACCCCAGAGGCCAGTGACTTTAGCCTGATTATCCATCTGTCTCCTAGTGTCACAACCCAGTTTACACTCAGTGACATTGAGCCCTGACTTTGGAACCCTGCTACATGCGGCCTGTCCCTTCCATATTTACTCCTGTTGCTTACCTTTGCACAAGAGGGGTGGTGAAGGGGGTGACAATATCTGGAAGCTTTCCAATGCATTGTGTTCTGTGTGTCAAACCAATAAACACTGCCACACTAGTAACAATTGAGCAGGAGGAATCCAGATGCAGAGATCACACAAAACATAGATTGGTTACAACTTGATGAAAATTAAATCTGGTGAACCAGGCTGAAATTAATACCTGCAAACAAGTGGTCCTTAGGGTTGCTTTATTAAATATAAGGTCTTTAACACCCAAAGCAATGCTAGTAAATGAATTGATTATTGACCATAAATTTGATATCCTATGTCTGACTGAAACTTGGCTTAAGCCGAATGAATTTATTGCTTTCAATGAATCAACGCCTCCCAGTTACAGTAACTACCGGGTCCCTCGTCAGCTGGTAGAGGTGGTGGTGTTGCTGCTGTATATAACTCTAATCTTTGTGCCACTTTTAAATCTGGCCAGAACTTTAATTCATTTGGATTGCTAGTACTTAGCTTTGCACATCCTGACAAGACTGCATCTCAGGTGTTTACTCTTGTAATGTAATGTAAGGCCGCCCGGCCCTTATACTGTTTTCTTATCCAAATTTGCAGACTTTCCATCCAACCTGGTCGTCAACACAGAAAAGGTTATGGTAGTAGGCAGTTTCAACATTCATATGGACAATGAACATTATCCATTCAGAACAGCATTTTTGTCCATTATTGACTCCACTGGATTCTCTCAGTTTGTGGATAAACCCACACATTGCTGCAACCATACGCTGCATCTGGCCCTCACTTATGGCACTGAAATTAACAATGTAGTAAATATGCCACACAATCCCGTACTGTCAGACCATTACCTGGTGACTTTCAACCTTCCTTTAGCTTGTTACATGAACTCATAGTTCATATTTTCTCTCAGACGCACCATCTCTTCTGCTACTACCAAAGCCTTTATTGATGAGCTCCCTGCATCATACAATCTGCACAACTGTAACAGAGTGCATGTCTGTTACATGAACTTAGGTTAACTAAGCAGAAGGGCAAACATATCATGGTACTATCTCATGGTCTTTCTTCTGGCCTGGAAAGAAAGTCTTCTAAACTACAAGCATGCGCTCACAGCTGCCAGAGCTGCGTATTTTTCTACCCTAATAGAGAAAAACAAAGACAATCCCAGGTATTTGTTCAGCTCCATCACCAGGTTGGTTAAGAGCTCTGCATCAGCCAACCCCTGCATTCCATCAATTCATAGTAGTGATGACTACATGAATTTTTTTGACAGCAAAATCATAAAGATATGCGACACAATTCAAAAACTCTCCTCTAATTCTGCCTCCAGCCTGGCCTGTCCAACCTCAGATAACGTAGAGATGTCCAATAGGCCAGCCACATGCCTAGACTCTTTCACACCCATTAAATTTAGCGACTTCTTCTCCCTAATTAATTCATCTAAAAATGCCATCTGTCTACTAGACCACTTTCCAGCAAGATTCTTAAAACAGCTGCTACCTGAAATTGCCACTCCATTATTAAATGTTATCAATGCTTCCCTTACGTTCAGACATGTACCTCAGTCCTTCCAACTAGCAGTCATCAAGTCTATTCTGAAGAAGCCCACTCTAGACCCAACTGACCTGTCGAACTACAGGCCCATCTCAAATCTGATTCCTTTAGAAAATCTTAGAAAAAAATGTAACAAAGCAACTTTGCCCCTTTTTACAGTCCAATAATATTCTGGAAGTCTTTCAGTCTGGGTTTAGACCACATCACAGAACAAAAACCGCTCTCCTAAAAGTAATCAATGACCTACTTCTCTCCTCTGACAATGGCTGTATTTCCCTACTTGTGCTCCTCGACATAAGTGCAGCCTTCAATACCATCAATCATATTATTCTTTTAGACCGACCTGAGAACCTGATTGGCATAAGTGGAAAGGCTCTATCCTGGTTCAGGTCTTATCTTTCAGAGCAACATCACTTTGTCTTCATTAACAATAAGTCTTCCAAACTCTCCAGAGAAAGACATGGTATACCACAAGGATCCGTGCTTGGACCTTTGCTCTTTTCATTATACATGGTCCCTCTTGGAAATATCATTCGTAAACATGGCATTAATTTCCACTGCTATGCAGATGATACCCAGTTATACATATCGGCCAAACCTGATGTCTCCTTGGAAATATCAATCATGGGAAGCCTGCCTCAAAGACATAAAGACATGGATGGCCCAATTCAGAACACAAATATTGGTTATCGGCCCAAAGTCTATCAGGAGCAAACTCACCAATATTACATTAAATCTTGATGGTGTCTCACTGGCCTCAAGTCCAACCATCAAAGACCCTGGTGTCACGATTGATCCTGAGCTCTCTTTTGACACACATTTAAAAAACACCTCCAGGACTGCTTTCTTTCATTTGAGGAATTTTGCCAAAATCAGGAAAATTCTATCAATACAGAAGGCTGAAAAGCAAATCCACGCTTTTGTTACATCCAGATTGGACTACTGTAATTTATTTCAAATCCTTTAGTTGAGGGACACAATGCTGACATTGATCATAGAGTCTCTGATGGACTAATTGGTCATTGCTGTCACTACATCATAGCCTGGGTACTTTGTGTTCAGATGATCTGGCTTTGGTCTGGTGTTGACTGCCTTAGGGTCACCCTCATGATCATGCTGGCCCCTTACCTCTCATCCCCTAGGTATGCTGCCATAGTCCTTATCTGTCGAGATTTTTCCTTATTACACACATGCATCCCTCTTCCCCCCTCCGTTCCCCGCTTTGCCTTTATGCCTTTATGTTTCCATTTCTGCACTTAACATGCACTAATCACTGTTTTCTATTTGTTTCCTATCCTTGCTCCTGGCTCCTGCCTGAAGCTGTAGCCCAAGCGTCACGTCCCGATTTCCAGTCCTGCTACCTCGCTGCCCTGCCTATCAAGCCAACTGCGTAACAAGAACTGGACATTCTAGGATACATTTTATAGTTACTCTGTTGCTAACTACTACTGTCTATCAAAACTCAAATGTACATTGTACAACTTTTAAGCTTTCTCCCTAATTCTGTCTGCCCAGTGCTGGCCACAAGCAGATGGGCTCCACCTCTGAGCCGGGTTCTGCTCAAGGTTTCTTCCTGTTAATTAGGGAGTTTTTCCTTGCCACCGTTGCCTTAGGCTTGCTCTCAGGGGGTCTCAGGCCTGGGAACAATGTAAAGCTGCTTTGTGACAACTTGTGTTGTAAAAAGTGTTATACAAATAAAATTGAATTGAATTGGTTACAGAAGACAAAGAATCTTTACTAGTGACTAAAAACAACTTAGGGTACAGGAAAGCACTCAAGACTGAACACTGAACAAAGAAACCGGCAGGGCTTATACAGAACACAAAACACATTACTAGACTAACTACACACAGGTGAAAACATTTAACTAAATTAAGCAAGGCACAGATAGGAAGAAGGGCCCTCTGGAGGAAGATCGGGGAAGCAGCAGACAACAGGACCCAAAAGGCAGTTACGAGGATGCCTGCTGGTTGTTGCAGGTAGAAGTCTCTGACACCCTGACAACACTTCTGTGCATTCAAGTCAATTAAATGTGTCTGTTTAACACCGAATCGTTACAGTGTGAAATGCAATTTGCAGTGAAACTCCTTTGAACCCAATTAATTTGTCTTGAAGCCATGTCTTTTTCTTCATCCTAAACGAATGCTGATGTCTTAGTGAGCTAGCTACAGCTAAAAAAAAAAATAGATCAATGAAGAATCGCTGGGCTTCCAGATTTATATGAGATGAGAAGGAGCTGACTGAAGCTGAATGAGATCATTGAGACAGAAGACATTTTGTTGGGAAGGTTTCACATCCAGTCCAATTCACTGGCAAGATGCTTGTTTTTAATGTAATACTAAATGCATTCCATATCCTTGCAGCATATTAGAGCTCTGACTGCCATTAAAAACATGAATTTAGAACACCTGATCCTGAAAGTAGGGACAGTTATATAGGAGGTGAAGGACCCTTCTGTAGTACACTGTACATTATCCTCACCTGTTTTCAACAGACCCCTCTCAAAAACAAATTGGTGCATATAAATGCATATATCATGTTGATAAAACTGCAGTTGGGGATACTGTGACTGGGAGGGCTTGTTCTGTAATGTTAATGTCCTCTAATGTGTGTCCTCAAGTGCCACTGATGTGCCAACATCACATGCAAAGTCTTACTCTGATGCATTCACTCACAGCATTCACTCACCCATTCATTCACAGCTTCACTCAGGTGACATTCAGATCAAACCTAAACAACAGCTCCATCCTCAGTGGAGTCCAATCTTCTTGCAACCCTGACTCTTTCTATTTGTCCAGAGTAAAATCCAGACCATACCCACACCCTGTCTATTCAAACCAAGTAGAGGGAATCTCTTTTAATTAATTTCTTTCAAATATGACATTGCGTGGGTTCAGAGTACTGAAATAAGGGTTAGTAATTCAAATCAACCTGAATACAACACTCTAGATTAAAGGTACTTAAATGATTAATTGCAAAATACCACAAAAAGACCAGCACAAGCTTGCATGAAACTGTGTTGGATAGAACCAGCAAACAGTCATAATGCTTGGAGAACTGGTTTTCAGCAATATTTCATTTTTTCATCCCCTACAGAAATATTCCATGTACATGCTGGTGTCTAATTTATGCCAAGTTGTGAATGGCAGCTATCCATTGTGCATGAGGGCTCCCCATTAGAAAATGTGATTGGGCCATCCCACTGAGCCAGTGAGCAGCAGGACAGCCCCACGCTTGGAGAGAAATTTCACTGGTATTCAGCAGCAAATAAATACTGGACTTGGCTCCGCTGCGCTTCGGGCTAATACTGGAGAGAGCTCACCGAACAGGCCGGAGGAGAGATCCCAATGGCCCGCCACGAACTCTCATCATGAAGTTCTTGAACTACAAGGAGAGGATGGCGGTACTGAAGAAACAGATCTATACAAAAATCAGCAGGTGAGATTCTATCTGGACCTGGCCGCGGGAGTGCACAAACAACAGAAGATGTTTGACGTTGTTCGGCAGAAACTACGGAACTTGGGGATCTGATATGGCATGCTGGTACCGGCTCGTCTTCTCGTGACCTACAAAGACCAGTCCTACACATTTGAGAACCCGTCCGACGTGGAGGTCTTCATTGAGCGTATTACAAAAGAAAAGGGACAGGCTGAGGATGATTAACTTTCAAGTTACAGACAAATCTGTCTAACGGTGAATATAGGCTAACGGTATATGCAGGTATATACAGTATATATATTTTTGTTTGTTGTACCAGTCGCATTCGGTTATTTTGGTTTAATTTATTGACTTTTGAACTGATAAGGGACAGTGAACAAATGCCACTTTTATGTTCTGAAGAGGACAAGCCTTGTTTTCTGACAAACGATAAGCATGCTGTCCTGTGCAGAATTTTTAATGGTATTCACGTTAGCCCTAATTTAATTTAGTTGTTTACTTTAGGTCTCTAAGGTTACAGATGGTTAACACCTGGATGAGCATCGCCAACATTGTATGGTATGCCTTAGTTATAAGACTGAAAATACCAACGTTAAATATGAATAAGTAAATACCCGCAGTAAGGGTATATATCTGCTTATGAAAAATGCTGAGCTGACATTAAGTTGATGTTTTGTTTCTGCTGCTTTCTAATTAGTTACATTAGCCATAAAATATGTTGGCCCTCCCGGGCTCATTGCCCGTTTTTTGTAGGGTTTATACAATATATGTAGGATATCCCAATACTAAATGGCATAGCGCAAGTTAGCATCATGAGTAGGGAAAGAAGTAAAGTCGGACCGACTCACGTGTTGCTAAGTGCGGAGCAGTCGTTAGCTGTAAGGGGAGGTCTTAACATTAGGAGGGGGGGCTACCCTTTAGGGTGGATTTATGTGGGTCCAGGGGTTGTTAAGGGTTCACAATGTTGGATGTGGGTTGAAACATCCGTGTTAGTTATGTTAATGTTTCTCAAACGCAGTCCTCTGTGTGTCCATATGGGTAATTTAATTTGTGTCAACAGTCATGTCGCGTGGTGTGGCGGTTAAATTTACATCCTGGAATTGCAGAGGCCTACAAAAACTTTAAAAAGTCAAACAGGTTATGAATAGACTTAATAGTTTACAATCAAAAATTATATTTCTGCAAGAAACACATTTATTGGCAAAAGATGATATTAAAACTAAGAGGAGGTGGAGGGGTGTGTATTTTCAGCATCATTTTCTATGCATGCTAGAGGGGTTATGACTTTAATTCATAAATCAATCCCATTTCAGGTAACAAATCTAATCAAGGACAAGGCTGGTAGATACTTAATTGTACAGTGTATCCTTCTGACAGAAAACTTAAACTTAGTTAATATATACGCTCCCAATAATGATGATCCAAAGTTCTTTAGGGATCTGTTTTAGGCTTACACTCTCTCAACAGTGACTGGCAGTTACATCATAGCAGGGGATTTTAATTGTATATTGGATCCATCAAGGGAGCGGTCATCAGGCATAGATAAATCACACACTTAGAGTAGGGCAGTTATACTAAATTTTATGAAAGAGTTTGAATTTGAGGGATATTTGGAGAGAATTTAAACCTGGTGATGTGGAGTATTCTTGCCATTCTAGTACTTATCAATCATATTCCCGTATCTCCATATTTTACATATCAATTTATCTCGGCTCACTATGAAACACTGAAAACCTGCCGGTTCTTTCTCCATTGTTTTTATAGTTAATGGGTATGGGATAGCGCCAAAACTTCAAAAACAAACATCCCTAGCAAACAAGCGTTACATTCCAGCAGATGTTCGTAGCCTAAGTATTGCTGAAAAGTTAGCAAGAGCTAAATGAGCTCCGGCTAATGAGATAAAGGGACACATTTTTGGAAATGTGTATGAAAATCTGCTCCTAGTAGTCCTGTAGTCGTAGACAATACAGCACATGCTGGTTATGCGATGACATACGTCTGTCACGGACCAGAAACACAGTCAGTGAACTCGTAGTATGTTAGCTAGCAGATTCTTTGCAAGTTATCACCTTGGTAAGGTTACTACATTGTATTTCATTAGCTAGTTAGCTAACGTTGTATTTGCCTCTGTGACAACGTCATCACTCGCTTCTCATCTCCTTTCGTAGCCTGTCTGGTCTGGTGACCTTGCTAACTTTTCAGCAATACTTAGGCTACGAACATCTGCTGGAATGTTACGCTTGTTTGCTAGCAATGTTTGTTAACCATAACGTAGCTAAATTAAAAATCAGAACTTACCGATGACATTGTAGGTCCACTCGACGTTGGCGTAGTCTGACCTCGCAGAGCTGCTACAACACCAGCAGCTACTGCTTTTTCAATTACTTCCACCAAATCACCACTACCTGTTGCTACATTCACCATGTTTCTACATTGCCACAGTGCTTGATGTGAATGCCCGAGCTTTTCCATGGGAAAGAATATGCGTCACACAATGGAGGTGTGGTTAATTACCATATTCATTAGGTTCATTCCACATTTGCATATTAGATTTAACATTCATATTTAATATTTACATTCAACATTTATATTTAACATTTACATTAACACTTATATTTACACAAGTTATTTCATATTTTTCATTAATGAAAAATACTACCCTTGAAAAAGACTGACAGATTTGCATCAATTTGTCTGTAAATGTATGAAAAAGTGACAGTTCAAAATTGTACTGCATTTTTTTTTACATTTGACAATGTTAAATGTTACGTTGTTGATTACATCGACTAATCGCAGCAGCCCTAAGTGGAACTGTAATTAACCATGTTTTTACATCTTTCTGTAGGATTTAATCCACTGTATTTGAGGCAGAAACCCCTCCCTCTCTCCTCCTCAGAGGATGTGCACACGGTCAGCCACTCCAATATCTCTGGCTCTCTCGATAAATCTATACCAGCAAAGGAAACATTGCTCCCAAAAGAATACATATGAGTTTAACTACTGAAGTTCATGAAGGCAGAAAATTCATATGTCCATACCCATTTTCCCCAAACTGATCTCTGTCTCTTGCTCCTCTCCTCCAACCTGCAGGTCTCCATCCTGGGCATTGTCTCTTGCCTGGCTTTGACCCTCTAGAGGGTTCCATTGCTCTTCCTACGGCCTGGATACAGCCTGGAGCTGGATAAATTTTGGTCCAAAAGGGCCAAAAGGTAGTGTAGAAAAGGGCCACATGTGTTGGTTTCTGTCTTTGTCTTTGTTTGCGCACAACCCCCACCTCTCACAGGCACTTGTTTACAACTCAGCTGAAACCTGCACAAACCGGTCCTGCTGCTCCCCTTATCAGCAGGACCACCACAGGGAACTCGAGGCACAGGCGCACCCCCAAGGACGGCCCCCAGGTCACCATTCGCCCTCGGACCTGCCCGTATCCTTTGGCCACCAATCAGGGCCTCAATAGGGCCGGGGATACGGGACAAGATAAAGGTGGTAGTGATCTCCCCCACTTCAGTACCGCAACAATATCTGGGAGGTGAAGAACTGGGGAGACCAAGCCTTTGGGGACCAAACATTGTGCTGTTGTTGTGTGCGTCTGTGCCAAAGAAACCACACACACACATACACCACAAACCCTCGCATCCATCCCTTCAAAATCCCCAATAAACACCTGAACCCGGAACCTGACTCCTGTGTCCTGACCGACACCCCACTGTGATAGCAAATTAGCCTGAACCTAGTACGGGTGAAACTGCCCCCTCAGTTTCAGGTAGGTTGGCCCCTCTGAGCTGTCCTATGGCCATATGGCATGCTTGCTTGTCCAAATATTCCTGCAGCTCTCAGTCATCATCAGATATGTAGACCATCAGGGAACAATTCAGGAATGTTTTCTGTTTTTTTTCAATGTTCCGAGGGTGCGAGATGCACAGTTGTCATTCAAGGTTGTCGACTTCTTTTTCAAATGAATGCCCGTGTACCCTCAGTAATTACCTTAAACCTGGCACGTCCCGTTTACTCTAAGACTATAATTTATCAGTTTCAATCAGTATAACAATCTGTTTTTAAATTCTAGCAATTTGGCTTTAAAACAACAGAATGCAGCAATTTACCAAATTGATGATCCAGGACATTGCAAGGAGAAAGGGAAAAGTCCTCTAAAAAACCACCCGACCCGGTGATGTTCTTCCCCGACTTGTTGGCTGAGATTCACAAACAACATCGACGTTACGACCGGGTAAAGCAGAAACTCCGAGCCAAGAGTATTCGCTATGGAATCATCTTTCCAGCTCGCTTGAGAGTCACGCACGGAGGTCGCACTCTCATTTTTGAAAATCCATTGGAGGCTGAGCATTTTGTTGAAAGGTTAGACAAGGGGATTCAACCAGGAGCAGAGGACTGAACTGTGCATCGCAGACGATGTGGAAAAAAAAATCAGTAGAGATGTTTTATTTTTCTAAAACAAGAGCGTTGTCATTTCATTTTCCTGGAGCAAGTGAGTACTTTCTGTATTCGATTGAGGGCGTTGCTGTATCTGTTTATTGACATGCCTGTATTACTTTATTTAAGCGCGCTCCTTTTATTTAATGTTATGGTAGCCTAATTGTTTTTGTAAGTTGTTGAAACGGATAACTGCAGGTCGCGGGTGGCCCAGCCAATCTGGAGGGTGATTTTGTGTTTTAAACAATTTAGACAATTTCGCATGCCAAAATCGCAGTTGCATTATAGGGCTGAAATGGTTCTGTAATCGGTGGCATTATTTGGGTGGAGGGAATTGCTTATATGCTCCATAATTCAAAGTGTTTATATTATATTGCAGTGGGGAGGGAGGGAGGGTAGGAGTGGAACATATAGCTCCTCGCATTTGTGTGGATCTGTAGAGGTAGTCATAGAGTGGAGTTTCAATAAGGGGGGAGGGGTGGAGCCGAATCCGAATCCGGTTTTTGGCAAAGCACAAGCTGAAACACTACACTATCTGTCAAGAACGGGGATCGGGACACAAGCGCGGACCACCGGGTAAACGAAACCAAGCGTTTAATGAAAATCGTCAGGCAGTTCGTAGTACAGGGGCAGGCAGGGTTCAAAAACACGGGAAGGCAGTCCGGGGGCAGATCCAGGATCGGGAGTCGGGGCAGGCAGAGTCGGTAACCAGGAGGGCAGAACAGGCAGACGGGACCAAAACGGCAGGCGAAGGACGAAGTCGAAAAACAGGCAGGATTCCAAAAACAGCGATCAGGCTTCAGGTTACTAGAGCGGGGACGAGACAGGAAAAACTCACTGCAACGAACTAGCAACGAGACAGAGACACGTAGGGAAGATATAGGGCTGGGGTAACGAGGAGATGGGAAGCAGGTGAGCAGGCAGGCAGGTGCAGGCAATAAGGGAATCAGGTGGGCGGGGACCCGGCGGGGAGCCGGGCGGGGCAGGAACACAAGGAAAACAAAAGCACAAGGACAGGGAAAACAAAAACACTGCGGCTTAAGGGGGCGGAGCCCTGACACTATCATTACTTTCAACCTGTTCCCCGTTATCCTCCTTGATTAACAATAAAACAAATAATTCACAGAATAATTGACACCAATTGCGTAAAATAGAGTAAATGATCATGCTCACGAAACAGCGCAGATTGTCTGTAGTTTGTGTGCTTGCGAAAGCTACAACATGAGATTGTATAGATTGTTAAGCCCCTTTCACACATGCACTGGACGCCGGAACGTATCTGGCCCTTAGCCGGAGGAGCTGTATGTGAGAGCGCAATGTCCGAATCAGTCGGACCGGACATGTGACGGACTTCGTTCTGCCAGCTTCCTAGTACAAAGTCCGCCTCATGTCAGAGTGAGCCCATGTGTGAATAGAGCAGGCAACGTTCTGGAGAATCCACCGCGAGCAAGTGGGCGTGTTGATGACGTTTCTATCTTTCTATCATGCGACTGGCGCAAAACCAGAAGAATACAAACATCTGCCTTGTACTCTTTTCCGCGTGCCTGTACATTGCTTTCCAATGTTTCGCTGACATTGCAGATACATCCAATTACATGCTATTTTGAGTCCAATGATCATTAAAGAGATAGTTAGCTATAGCTATACTGCCAAAACTTGTCTCTTACGATGATTAATAACTTATGATTATTATAACTTATGATGATTAATTAATTGGTTAGTAGTTTATTATCTGGTTAGTAGCTAGCTAAGCTGTAGCTAAGTAATAGTGATAGGTATAGTGAGATAGGTGAACTGCTGACCTAACATTACATAGCAAACAACAAAAACTTACCTTATTGTTATAATAAATGTATAATTAATAATAAATTATGTGTACCGGTAGCACCATTTGGATGGCTATGTGTGATTTTTTTATAGGCTACCCAAAAGTACAATAGCTATGTTCACCTTCTCCTCCTCCATGCCACAATATGTACCCGTGCCACCAAAAGGTAAGACATTGAAAAGAAAAAAAAAATACTGAAAATACTTCAACTCATGAATACTTTAGGCGATCTCGTCAATACTTTTCACTCGTGAGAATGCAAGTGGCGTCTAACTGGAAAATACCACGAGGAAAATCTGGACATTTCTAAACTCGCAATGATGCGACAATGTAACATACTACAAATGTAATTATTAATGGTCACATACTGGGTACTACACTGAAAAATAGCATGCAGTATACAGTATATACTTGTGTAGTACGCAGTACACAGTATGCAGTAGATGGTTTCGAATACAGCCACTGCGATTTCTGCAGCGTACTTTTTGCATCATGTCCTGCCTCCTGCACACTCTACCCAGGCGCCGCCCCTCACCTAAACCAAACCGGAGTATTTCCTGTAGGTAAGAATGCTTCTGACATGGAAAATCTCGTGTTGTGTGCTACATATGTGAAAGGGCAGAGAGGGAGGCCAAGATGGCGCTGTAGGAGGTGTAATGTGGTATCAGCTCTGAAGAAACTGTTGGAGCATAATTCAGCTAAGTAGTACAAGTATACTACAACTGGCTATAATACCCCATTACTAAGCTTTTAGACTGACAGTTGCTGATAGCTTTAAGGCTCTCTTTTATATCAATTACAACACTGACTAGCCTATTGCAAACTGCCTGCTAAGCTAGCGTGTAGAATTATTAGAGAGAGACGGCGAAGAAAGTCGTCAAGGAAAATGAGTCAAGCAAGTGGGTCTATGGATTCAGATAACGACATGAAACGAGCCTTACATGGCTATGTAAGAAAATCATTGGAGACTGACTTTAATGCTGTAGCAGGGGAAGCCCTGTTACCTGTTACTCCCGAGTCACAACCTGCCAAGAAACACAGACCTGCTGACAGTCCAACTGTTTCCAACTCTGTACTCCTCGCAGCCATCGAAAAAGTTGGAAGAATGCAACAAGAATCTCTTCAAAATCTGTGGAAAATGCTGTGAATAGCAACACACAATCGATAAAAGAACTGATGGCATCATTGGAATTCGTGAATGCGCAATTAGAGGATATCAATGGAAAAGTGAAGTTATTGCAAAGCAAAGTCAGTGGACTGGAGAAAGAAAACGAATGGCTTCATCAGAAATGCTCGGAGATGGACTCTTACAAACGACGATGGAATCTGCGGGTTGCAGGAATCCCAGAAAAACCAGGTGAAAACATGAAGAAAGTCATCATCGATCTGTTTGGCCGGGTATCTCCGGATATAGCTGAGTATCTTCCAAATACGGTGGACATTGCGCATAGGCTTGGTCCTCAGGATGGCAAGCGAACCCGACGCATCATCGTGCAATTCATCTCACGCTCTCACAGGGATAAGGTGTGGAGAGAGGCTCGAACATCTACACAGAACAACATAAAGATCTTTGAAGATTTGCCGCAGGAAGCCAAAGATGCCAGGAATAAACTGTGGCCGTTGGTGGAGAAAGCAATGAAGGAAGGAAAAAGGGCTGGTTTCAAGGGGGCGACTGCAGTAACTGCTGGTAAAAACGTTTCAATCAATGACCTGTCCAATTAATATAACATTGAACACATAGCCTAAGATTCCTTTGTGCTGTTGTTACGTGCAGCGCACTGGGCGTGTGGAGTCTGGGCCGCCTGCATCTCGTTTTCCGCTCTGTTCCACTCTCTCTCCTGACGCAGGTATCCCGCGGCGCTGCGCCCCGCCTCCTCGTTCCGGCCTGGCCAACCAGAAACAGGGCGCCCCGATTTAAAGATACTGGATTCTTGGGGTACTCGCTCACTGTTTTGATCCTTCATGTTCATCATTTGCTTACAAACTTGCTTGTTCCGTGTTTTTGATTTTGCATCGTTTATTGACTTCGATTGTGGATCTTGTCTCGGTTTTGGTTGCTTTCGGTTGTCATGGGAGGCATGACAGGTAAGCTGGGGGGTCCCCATGTGAGGGTTCACTGTGTTAGGGTTAGGTTAGAGGCGGGTGCCGCTTCTGTGTATTTTTGGTTTAGTTAGTTAGAGTAGGTAGGTTTTTGTTTGGCTCTGCCAGCCGTTTTGTTTTTTGTATTCAGTTGGATTTGTATTGGTATGTAGGGTTGGTTTTTGTTTTGTTTTGTTCTTTTCTTTGGCACCACCTGTTGTCCTCCCCCCCCCCCCCTTTTCCTGTGAATGTTTGTCATTGTATATCATCTTGTAAACACTGTATATATATCGTGCTCCCCTACATTGCTCCCGCGTCTGTGCTTTCTTTGCCGCCCTGCACTGTCCAAGCCAGCGGGGGCTGGTTGTTTCCTTTTGTGTTGTGTCCCGCATACATACCTCTGGATGCCATTACCCATCTGGGACGTAACAGCTGTCTTAAATGATAGGCTAGGATTAATATCCCTGTCAGGTTCTGGGCTGAATTTTGAAAATGTTCAATGACTTCAGAAATTTCTGACTCTCCACACTCCAATTTCATTTGGGTTCATTTTAATTTTGGAAATAAGAGAGATGGGTAGTTAGTATGGTTTATAAAGAACTATTATCTTAATACCTCACCTTTTTTGGTGTAATTTTTGAATATTAGGCCAGTTCTTTCTCCTGATGATGTCTATGTTCAGGCCTGCTAGCAGTGGAAAACCATGGGACGTCTATTTAATGAGTATTTAGATAAATATATTGGGTTATGGATGTTGAACTTATTCTTACCTATTGCATTTTGATATGGTTTATACTTCTGAGTTGTGCTGATACAATTAATACAGTTTCAGTTTTAGTGCAACTTAGCCCAAGTGAGTTGTAGTTTACTCTAGTTGACACTTGGTGTTATTGTACCTACTCCTGTTTCTTTTTTCTCTTTTTTTTATGTCTCTGTCTTTTTTGTCTGTCAATGCTGGGGGTTAAGAGACAGTGTAAAACGAAAAGCCTTATTTATGTATGCTAAGAACTACAAAACTAGCTTCTGTTTTTTTCAAGAATGCCATTCAACAAAGGAGGACACAAATTTTTGGAGATCACAATGGGGTAATGATTTGTGGCTTGCACACGGATCTTCTCATTTTGCTGGAGTAGCCATTTTAAAGAAAAGCTTCACAGGAAATATCCTATGAAGCTGACCCATTAGGTCACTTTTGTTTTTTTGATTATTTCTTTTGAAGAAACTGTAATTATTACAATCAATATATATGGACTACACTTTTTCTTAAGAATGCTTCCCAGGTTCCTCAAGCTATTTCTCTTATAGAAAAATTTTCCAGAGCATCAAGACTATTTCTAAATATTAAATGAGAATTGTTGGCTGTAAAAGATAACTCAATGTCCAGTACTTGTGGTATTCCAGTCAAAGATCAAGTCAAGTACTTAGGGGTAACAATCCTTAAAAATGATAGTTTAAGATGCCTCATTAATTTTAATCCAAAACTCAAAAGAAGTTTAACTGCTGGTTGCAAAGAGATCTGTCATTAAGAGGAAGAATTTTATTGACAAAAGCCGAAGGAATCTCTTACGTACTTGGCACACCCCCTATATATTGATAACTCTCTTGCTAAAAAAATTGATAAGATGTTATTTGATTTTCTTTGGAGGAATAGAACACACTATATTAAAAAGTCTGTTATAATGAATACCAATGCACGTGGAGGTATGAACTTTCTTGATTTTACATCTCTTAACAACACATTTAAAATAAATTGGCTTAGGCAATTTTTAAATACCCCATCATCTAACTGGAACTTTATCCCGCAAGATGTTTTCTCAAAAGTAGGAGGTCTCAAGTTTCTTCTAATGTGTATCTATAGCATTCATAAAACCCCCATTAAATTGGCTAGCTTTCATAAACAAGTGCTTTTAGACTGGTCCTTAATTTACCAGCATAATTTTTCTCCACATAAGTATTTAATTTGGAATAACAAAGACATTCTTTATAAAAACAAGTCTCTTTACCTAGAAAATTGGGTGAACTATGGTATTCTGTTGGTCTCTCAACTACTGAATCAGAATGGTCTTCTCCTTAACTATTTTGATTTCTTATCTAAATTTAAATTACCACCGTTCGCCACCGGTGTTGCCACCATTGTTGATGGTATACCTCAAGGGGTTGTGATGTTGTTGAAGAGCCAACAATCCAAATATACCAGACTTAGACCAATGTACCTCAGCTATAGGACAGATTTGCTTCTCACCCAGGATTAGTAAGAACAATAGAGCCATTTGGACCTTGTTCCAAGGAGACATTCTGACAGTTCCTTATGTGATTTCCTATTGGGCTAGTTTCATCTGTGACATCCCTTGGAAGAGTGTTTGTTCCCTGCCTTTAAAATATATTTTAATAAATAAAGTGAGAGAGGTTTCTTATAAACTTATACATAGATATTACCCTGCTAAAAAAAATTATTCTTAGAATGAAAATGATCTAGATAATAAATGCTCTTTCTGTGAAGGGCCTCCTGAAACATCAGTACACTTATTTTGGTTCTGCTGTCATACTGAAAAATTCTGGTCAGATCTACTAATATTTTTATGCACCAGCTTGAAGTATAATTTAGAATTTTCCTGTAGAACATGTTTTACTTGGCTTCCATGACTTCAGTCCTGAGGAAAAAGATATATTTTATATTATCAATTTAATCTTTTTATTAGCAAAATACTTTATACACAAATGCAAGTATAATAATAGCAAGCCACTCCTCTCTATATTCCTCAATGACATAAAAATATATAACAGCACAATTCAAACCTCAACAAACCCTAAAGATGCAAAAACTGTCCTCCTTCTGAACTGTTTTCACCTCTGTGAATGACCTTCTCTCTGTCTCTGTGTAGATTTTTTTTATCTGTTTGAACATCTGCTGTTTACTGTATCAATGTCACTGTACTCTCCTGGCATCTTTGTAACATGATTCATGTCCACATATTCTGTCTGTGAATGTACTGGTTGGTAAATAAAATTAAAAAAAAAAATGTGTGAAAGGGAAATTCCGGCCAATTTCCGGACCTGATTCTCCGCACTTTGTCCGGAGTTCATATGTGAAAACGGCTTTAGTGTTCTAATTCAGTTTGTTTAGAACGGTCACTCTCTGAGCAATAGTCTTGTGAGCTATAGGTAGGCTAGCTACAATTTTGTACAATATGTACTTACTGCTAGCTAACCATAGCAAATTAGGTGGTATAAGGGCTAACGTTAGCTAGGTTTCTCTCTCTAGAGATATATGTAGGCTATAATAGCTTACTAAACGTTATTTAACATTGGCTACCATTATATCCTTATGTATATCCTTACATTATATATAGTTATATAGGATAGTGATATATATATATATATGTATATATATACAGTGGCGGCCGGTGAGCTGGAAACAGGGGAAGCTGAAACATTACCTTTAAATCAACCTGTTCCCCTTTATCTTCCTTGATTAACAATAAAAAATAATTCACAGAATAATTGACACCAATCGCGTAAATGGAGTAAATGATTATGCTCGTGAAACAGCGCAGATTGTCTGTAGTTTGTGTGCTTGCGAAAGCTACAATGTGAAATTGTTTAATTAACAAGGATGGCATTTGTCGATTTAAATTACATTAAATGCTCACTTTTGTGAGGTCTGTCTTCTAAACGTTATTGTTAATTGCACTCAACCTAACCTAAAAGTTTATTCTCAGTAATTTGTAAATTATTTGTTTTATTGTTAATCAAGGAGGATAAAGGGGAACAGGTTGAAAGTAATGATAGATTTAAAGGTAATGTTTTAGCTTCCCCTGTTTCCAGCTCACCAGTCACCACTGTATATAAATATATATATATATATATATATATATATAAAAATATATATATATATTTATTTATTTATTTATTTATACACAGTATATATATATACAGTATATGGACAAAAGTATTCAGACGCCTGACCATTACATTGTAATGACATTGTATTCAAATACATGTACTTTAATATGGAGTTGGTCCCCCTTCTGCAGCTATAACAGCTTCCACTCTTCTTGGAAGGCTTTCCACAAGATTTTGGAGTGTTTCTGTGGGAATTTGTGCCCATTCATTCTGTAGAGCATTTATGAGGTCAGGCACTGATGTTGGACGAGAAGGCCTGGCTCGCAATCTCCGTTCCAGTTCATCCCAAAGGTGCTCGATGGGGTTGAGGTCAGGGCTCTGTGCGGGCCAGTCAAGTTCTTCCACACCAAACTCATCAAACCATGTCTTTATAGTCCTTGCACTGGGGCACAGTCATGTTGGAATAGAAAAGGGCCTTCCCCAATCTGTTGCCACAGAGTTGGAAACATAGCATTGTCTGAAATATCTTGGTATGCTGAAGCATTAAGATTGCCCTTCACTGGAGATAAGGGGCCTAGCCCAAACCCTGAAAAACAGCCCCATACCATTATCCCTCCTCCACCAAACCTCATAAATGCTCTTCAGAATGAATGGGCACAAATTCCCACAGAAACACTCCAAAATCTTGTGGAAAGCCTTCCAAGAAGAATGGAAGCTCTTATAGCTGCAAAAGGGGGACCAACTCCATATTAAAGTATATGTATTTGAATACAATGTCATTACAGTCCCTGTTGGTGTAATGGTCAGGCGTCCGAATACTTTTGTCCATATAGTGTACCTTTACCATACCAAGGCAGGCGACACCAAATAGTCTGCAGGAACTGGCAAAGTGTCACCACCATATTGGGACAGATAACACCAAATTGTTTACAGGAACTGTACGAGAACAAAGAGTCATTAACACATCAATGCTTGGAGTCCACTGCCTCTGTCTAAACCCAAATCAACCATTGTTGAGGTGTGGCTTAATTACACCTAGGTATTTCTGTGAGTGCTCATCTGAGCCTAGGCAGTCTTAGTTCAGGCACTGTTTGCGTGCGTAACTGGCTCCTGGGGAATAAACCTCGTCTCTGCAAGACCAGTCTCATCTCATTCATCACACTGTCCGTTCCACAAAGTAGAATGTTATGACCCTGTCTAGCGTGAGGTGTAACATAATATAAAACGAGTGGACACCCCCCTTTCTTCTCACCAGTCCAAAACACACACCGTAACTTCAGGGGTGGGCAAGGCCAAAATAACAAACAGAACAAAACTTAAGGAGAAAGGGAATAAATTACCTAATCAAAAATAATAAAATAAAATACACAGTCTCTTCCTTGACTCCCTAACTATCTGAAAACAAGAGAAAAAAACCAACAATAGAAAATGGCACCCACCCCCTACTACCCGCTGACTAAATAACAAAAACACAAAGAAAATATTTACAACTATTTACATGTAACAGAAAATGCACACACACCAACGCGCATCATCAGCTAGCACTCTAGCAGTACACCGGACAGTCCTTAGCAAGAGGGGAAGTACCCCTACATCCTGAGGCTTCCTCCTTTTAAATCTTCCTGCTCATTCCTCAATCGCAGTAGAGGCACCAATATGCAAAGAAAAAAAAGAAAACGGAGGGCAGAACAGAGCAAGAGAGAGAGCAGATGTATGAACTCCGTGGCTACGTCCTGGAACGTAACAAGAACCTAACTGTGGAGTTTTCTTTCATATGCACATAAGTGGTTAATAATTCTGTGAAGTGTGTGTATGTGTTATAGCGCCCCTAGCGGCGATGTTCCCGGGGGGTTTATAGTACTGTATAACTCTGTTGTTGCTCACTCGCGTTTGACCGGCGAAGCTGAGCTGTTGACTACCTAACAGGCTACAACTATAGCTACAGCTAACAAACTACAACTATTACTACTGCTAACTACTATCTTTTCTAACTACACGTATCTATCTATTTCTAACTTCTGTAACCCTGCTCATGTGTGGATTGTAGAATAAACGTGAAAAAGGACAGAAGATGTGTGGTGCTTGTGAACGCTGTTGAGTGGTCGCTGTCTTCGTCGGCCGAACGACCCCGTGCGGTGGGAGTTGAGGCAGGTTAAAGCGAGTAACTTGCTAAAAACCGTACACTAACAACCAGGAGTAATGAGGGGTAGTAGGTGACCAGACAGTTAATGAGTTAAAACCTCAGATGACACTGCTGTTGCATCCTTTACCAGGGTTCATAATTTGAATTCCTTTTCCATTCCTGGATATATATAAGTAGTCTATGACCTAAAATAAGGATGTCAGCCTTGAGTAACATAGAGTAGGAATTACAACACAGTACAAACTAGCATGCTAAAACCAGTTATGAAACAAAACATTTGTATAGCTGTCTAAGACCAGTATTATTGTATTATATATGTTCCCTTTTGAAATGCTATGAAAAGAATGAATACCCTGCATGCCTCTGATACCACAAAGAGCTGGATAAATTCTGGGATCAAGGCCTAATCCTGAGCTGGAGGGAGAGGCAAGAGTGATCCACTATCCTGGTGTAATATGACACCCTTGGGTCCTGCCCCTCTGCAGTCAGCCTATCATGACAGTAACAGCAGCCCCATCTATATGATAATCTCCCACAGATACGCTGGTGAGGCACAGAGAAAGCAGGGCTCGCTCTCTGAACCTGCTGTGTTATTCCACCATTTGTAGGAGATGCTCCCAATCCCGGTGTAATGGCTCAGGCAAGGACTCAGTCGCAGACCAAGAGAGCTTCAGGTTCCAGGCGGGTTTATTAATAATGTCAGGCAAGATGCAAAACAAAAGCAGGCAGGGTCGAAAACCGGAAGGCAGTCCGTGGACAAAAACAGGGTCGGGAACAGGAGCAGGCAGGGTCAGGAACCGGGCAGGCAAATGATCAGGCATCGGGACAAGACGGCAGGCAGAAAACAAAGACAAAGAGCAGGCAGAGAAATCAAGAAAAACGGCGGGGACGAAACAGGTTCAAAAACGCTGAGACAAACTGGCAAACAAGACAGGAACAAGCAGGGTAGAAATAGGGCTGAGCTGATGAGGAGATGGGATGCAGGTGGGCAGGCAGGCAGGTGAAGGTAATGGGGCAATCAGGCGGGCGGGGACTAGGCGGGGAGCGGGGCGGGGCTGGAACACAAGGAAAAAAAAGCACATGGACAGGGAAAAACAAAAACACCACAGCTAGGGGGACGGAGCCCTGACAGTACCCCCCCTACGGACGCCCCCAGGCGTCACAGCGGGTTCACCAGGGTGCTGGCAGTGGAAGTCCCGGATGAGGGCGGGGTCCAAGATGTCCCTGGCAGGGACCCAGCACCTCTCTTCAGGACCGTAGCCCTCCCAGTCCACCAGGTACTGGAGTCCGCGCCCCCGTCGCCGAACCTTAAGCAGGCGGCGCACAGAGTACGCCTCTGATCCATCGATCAGGCGGGGTGGCGGGGGCGTCCGGGGTGCAGGACAGAGCGGACTGCGGAAGACAGGCTTGATCCTGGAGACGTGGAAGGTGGGATGTATGCGGCGGAGTGAGAGCCGCAGCTTCAACCAGACCGCCACAGGACTGATCACCTTAGCAATGGGGAACGGCCCGATGAAGCGGGGGGGCGAGCTTGCGGGAGTCTGTTCTGAGGGGAAGGTCCCTGGTGGAGAGCCACACTCGCTGACCCTGGCGATAACGAGGGGCTTTGGAGCGGTGGCGGTCGGCAAAGCGCTTAGCCTGAGCAGAGGCTCGCAGCAGGGCAAGCCATGCGCGCCTCCAGGTGCGGCGACATTGTTGGATGAACGCAGCTGCCAAGGGGAGCTGCGTTCTCCTCCTCCTCCTGGGCAGGAAACGGGGGGGCTGATAGCCCAGGCAACACTGGAAAGGGGACAGCCCAGACAAAGAAGATGGTAGGGAATTGACGGCGTACTCCACCCAGGGCAGGTGCTGGCTCCACCCCGACGGCTCCTGGGAGGTAAGACATCGCAGCACCGTCTCCAGTTGCTGATTTGCTCGCTCATTCTGGCCGTTGGACTGGGGGTGGAACCCGGACGACAAGCTGACTGTGGCGCCCAGCAATCTGCAAAATGCCCTCCAGAAGTGGGAGGTGAATTGGGGGCCCCGGTCAGACACCACGTCGGAGGGCAGGCCGTGCAGCCGGAAAACGTGATGTATTAGCAGCTGCGCTGTTTCTTTGGCGGAGGGAAGTTTGGGAAGGACGGCCCCCACTCCTATGTCCGAAGAGTCCACTTCCACGATGAACTAACGGGCAGGATCAGGCTGTGTCAGAATGGGCGCAGAAGTGAAGCGGCCTTTCAGGTTGCGAAATGCCGCCTTGGCTGCCGGAGACCAGGAGAATGCCCTGTTGGAAGATGTCAGAGCCGTGACGGGAGCTGCTACTGTGCTGTAGTCATGGATGAAGCAGCGATAAAAGTTAGCAAAACCGAGGAAGCGATGCAGCTCCTGATGGGAGGTGGGGTGGGGCCACTCCTCCACCGCACGGACCTTCCGCCGGTCCATTTGTATGCTTCCTGCTGTGATAACGAAACCCAGGAAGGAGATGGTGTCTCGGTGGAATTCGCTCTTCTCAGCCTTGACATAGAGGTGATTCTCCAGCAGGCGCTGGAGAACGCGACGGACATGCTGGATGTGTTCAGGCAGGGAGCGAGAAAAAATGAGTATGTCGTCCAGGTAGACAAAGACAAACTGGTTCAGCATATCCCGTAGGACATCGTTCACCAGCGACTGAAACACGGCAGGGGCATTAGTTAACCCAAATGGCATAACCAGATATTCGTAGTGACCAGTGGAGGTGTTGAAGGCTGTCTTCCACTCATCTCCCTCCCGGATACGGACCAGGTGGTAGGTGTTGCGGAGGTCAAGTTTGGTGAAGATGGTGGCCCCCTGCAGCGACTCAGAAGCAGAGGACAGGAGTGGGAGGGGGTAGCAGTTCTTCACAGTAATGGCATTGAGACCCCGGTAATTGATACACGGATGAAGAGAGCCGTCCTTCTTCCCAACGAAGAAGAAGCCAGCCCCGGCAGGCGAAGAGGATGGGCGAATAATCCCAGCTGCTAGGGACTCCCAGATGTAGCAATTCATGGCCTCAGTCTCCGGCGGGGATAGGGAGTACAGACGCCCCCTACGTGGTGAGGAGCCGGGCAGGAAGTTGATCGCACAGTCATAAGGACGATGCGGAGGAAGCGAGGCGGCCCGGGACTTACTGAACACGGGCTTCAGGTCCATGTACTCCGGCGGCACTGCCGAAAGGTCCGGAAACTCCTCTGGTGCATGAGCGACCGGTGACACAGGAGCTAGGGCCTCATGCAGACAGTGGGAGTGGCAGAACGGACTCCAGCCCAGGATCTTGTTGCCCTGCCAGTCGATGTGGGGGTTATGCCGTGCCAGCCAGGGATGACCCAGGACTACGGAGGCTTGCAGGGTGTCAATGATGTGCAACACTATCTCCTCACGATGGTTGCCGGAGATGAGGAAGCCCACGGGGGGAGTGGCGTGGGTTATACAGACCAGCGGGGCCCCGGTGATGGCATGGGCCTCCAGAGGCAAGTGCAGCGGGACGCGGGGAAGATGCAGGCGGGCCGCCAGGGCAGCGTTGATGAAGCTCCCATCGGCCCCCGAGTCAATCAGGACGGACACCGCGTGAGACTGATCCTCAATGAGCAAGGTGGCAGAAAACAGAGGACGGACTTCAGGGGACTGGCGTAAGGGGGTGACGCTCACCTGTAATCCCCTTGCTACAGGTTAGCGCTGGCTTTTGCTGGGCAGGTTGCCCGTGTTTGGAGCAGTCGAAGACCTTCCTCATCTCCTCGGCGAAGGCGCCGAAGGGGTGGCAGAAAGGGGCGTCGGCATCTCAGACCGCAGTGCCCCACTCCCTGGCACGTCCCGTCAACAGGGTAATCACGTAGGCAATCCTCGCCCGGTCCGTGGGAAACATGGAGGGTTGGAGTTCAAAAACCAGGGAGCACTGGAGGAGGAACGACCGACAGGTTCCCGGATTCCCCGTGTAACATTCGGGAGGTGGCAATCGGGATTCCCGGCTCGGGAGAGCTGGTGGGGCAGACGGGGGAGCTACCGCAGGCGGTGCAGGGCGGTTGTCCTGGCTCAACTGCTGCAACTGCTACAGCTGGGATGTGACGCCGGCAAGGTTGGTGGCGAAAGTCTCCAAAGACCAGCTGATGGCTTCCAGCTGGCTTTGATGGCCCCACAGCAATGCGCCTTGCAGCTCCAGTGCAGCCTTCAGCTGGGGTAGGTCTGCTGAGTCCATAGTGGCCAGTTCGTACTGTAACGGCTCAGGCGAGGACTCAGTCTCAGACCAAGAGAGCTTCAGGTTCCAGGCGGGTTTATTAATAACATCAGGCAAGATGCAAAACAACAGCAGGCAGGGTCGAAAACCAGAAGGCAGTCCGTGGACAAAAACAGGGTCGGGAACAGGAGCAGGCAGGGTTAGGAACCGGGCAGGCAAATGATCAGGCATCGGGACAAGACGGCAGGCAGAAAACGAAGACGAAGAGCAGGCAGTGTCAAACACGGTGAAATCAGAAATCAAGAAAAACGGCGGGGACAAAACATACAAAAACGCTGAGACGAACTGGCAAACAAGACAGGAACAAGCAGGGTAGAAATAGGGCTGTGCTGATGAGGAGATGGGATGCAGGTGGGCAGGCAGGCAGGTGAAGGTAATGGGGCAATCGGGCAGGCAGAGACCAGGCGGGGAGCGGAGCAGGCTGGAACACAAGGAAAACAAAAAGCACATGGACAGGGAAAAACAAAAACACCACAGCTAGGGGGGCGGAGCCCTGACACCTGGTGCCTTCAGCTTGCTGGACCAAGGGCAAGCAGAGCTCCATTCAAAACCACACCTGGAGAATCACTTATGTCTAGCTTGACAGTTTTCAAAGGTACTACTACAACATGTTAAACAGAAAATTTGATTAATGAAAGTACATTCATTCAGTCTAGTTTTCTTTATGAGGCATTTTACAATGGGAATTGTCACAAGGTGCTGAAAATAGAGCAATTTAACCCATTAAGACCTAGGCCGCCTATTAAAAAAGCTTTCTAAAACCTAAGCCTCTTCTGAAGACCACCTCCTAAAACCTGAGGGTTTTCTGAAAAAATTGACAGAATTGTCAACTTTACTAAAATCTTTCTCAGCCTCTGAAGCAGGTAGAGACATGAAATAAAAACATCTGAAAGCTTAGACCTGTGGCTTTCATTGTCAAGCTTCCTTTGCCCTAATGTTCACCAATATTTTTTTTTAAAAATCAATAAACAAAAAAACATTGAACTGAATAGGAAAAAGTTAACAATTGTGTTTTTTCCAGGCATATTTTCCAAAAATGAAGTGGTAGAGCAATAACTTTAACCACATTATAGTTTGTTCACTGTACACAGTTTGTGTCAGCATAATAATGTCACTGAAAATGTCAACGAACATGCTTGCCAAAACACTCAATGTTGGTTTGTGCTGATAATTTGATGAAAATTAAGTTTGACAAACCTGAAAGTAGTACCTGTAGACAAATGGTCCTTAAGATTGGGTTAATAAATATCAGATCATTACAATCTAAAGCTATATTAATAAACAAATTGATTACTGATCACCAATTTGATATCTTATGCCTGACTGAAACTTGGCTTAACCTTGACTTTGTTGCTCTTAATGAATCAACTCCTCCCAGTTACTGTAATCATCAGGTACCTCGACCTAATGGTAGAGGTGGCAGCGTTGCTGTTGTACACAGCTCCAAACTCTGTGCCACCTTTAAACCTGGCTATAACTTCCATTCGTTTGAACTGTTAGTACTTAGCTTTGCACATCCTGGACAAGACTGACTGCATTTCAGCTATTTACACTTGTAATAGTTTACAGGCTTTAGTGTGCATATGGATAATGAACATGACCCATTCAGAACAGCATTTTTGTCCATCATCAAACCCACTGGACTCTATCAAGCTGTGGATAAACCCACACATTACCGCAACCATACTCTAGATTTGGTCCTCACATATGGAGCAGATATTAACCAGGTAGAAATTATGCCACACAATCCTGTGTTATCCGACCACTATCTCATCTCTTTCAATTTACCATTAACGTGCTTCACATACTCAGAGCCTAGATCTTCTTCTAGGCACACGTTTTGTTCTCTTACAGCCAATGCCTTTATCGACGAGCTCCCTACATCATACTACCTGCACAATGAAATCTTCTCTAGTTTATGTTCAAACCCTAGCTCAACTGAAATTAACCTACTCGTGGACAGTATTGACTTTACTTTGCGTAAAACTCTGGATGCCGTTGCTCCCCTCACAGACAAGAAGAAGCTAGCACCTTGGTATAACGACCATACTCATGCTCTCAAACAAGCTACACAAAAACTCGAAAAAAATGGCGCTCCACCAAAGGTTTTTGTCCTGGCAAGGAAGGAAAGTCTCCTAACCTACTCACAGCTACTGTCAGGAGTGACACTATGCCCAGGTAGTTCGCCCTCCTAGGGATCCGCCCGCCACAAGAATGCCAGGACAAGGTGAGTAGGAGCAACTCTTTATTCTTTAAAAAAAACACAAAATTTAACAAGGCAATTCATAAAATCTGAGACGCCGCTATCCCTCTCCCAGCGAAGCCCTTCCCCCTATCCTTCTATCCACCCCTGTCTGCCCTCCCCGGCTACAAACAGGCGGGAACGCTACCCAGCCGCTCACACCAAAAGAAGAGAAGAAAAAGAAAAAACAGAATCCCCACACACACACTTAGCCTCACTGCACACACCCGTGATCTGGCGTCCCCGCCCACTTGGACGCCGGGAGAGAGAAGACTACTCAATCTCACTGCCGAGGGGGAAGTGCTGCCGCTGTGGGGGAGGCTCCTCACACGCACGCACACACACGCATGCACACCACACAAGACGTACAAAATGAAACGAAAATATAAGGGGGGACGTAGCTCAGCCCGCGCCACACTGCCGGGCTTCGCCTACGTCCCAAAAAAACAAAAAAAGAAATTAAATAAACTCCAGACAAGGCCCCCGCGTCACTCCTGCGGGGGCTGGCGGCTCCGGCGGCAACCCACGTCTTCTCCCCGGTAGTAACTCCGCCGGCTCCGCGGGATCGCACTGAGGGAGACACAGAACAGCAGCCGGTCAGCCCTCCCTCTCCACCCCGTGCTGGTGACCCACACACTCTCTTAAGGTTTCGCGGTGCCACCTCCCTTCCAGCTAGGAGATCACCTCCCCAGCACGCGCTTCCACGGGGTGGGGGCTCCCTTCGGCCCCGGCTGCGTCCGGAACCAAGCGTTGTTTTCCCCGCTCCCTCAGGGATTCACCGCTAGAGCCCCTTCGGTCGCCGCTCTTCTGAAGCCGCCTAAAACACACAAACACACTCGCGCATCTCGCACACCAAAGCCAAAAACCAAAAGAAATTAAACAAAGCAAACTCAAAACCCGCTCTGGGTCGCGACTCCCAGAGCACAAAGAAAAAAACAGCAAACCAAAATAAACCCTAAACTCAGCCGTGCCGGCACGTTCAAAAAAAAGAAATCAAAAACCTGGCTCCACGCTAAAATCCCGTGTGATAACCTCCGTTAGCGTCTCTGGCGTGTTACTCCCACTCACCTGCCTAAATAGTCCCAGCGAAAATTACACACAGACAGGCAACAGGTGCGGAGCACACACCAGGCAGCGAACACCGTCAATTGCCAATTATTTCATCCCGAGTCCCCTCGCTCTCCCAGGGAGTGCAGCGCGGTCATGTCAGGAGGAACTCCTGACACTACCAGATCCAAATATTTCTCTACCCTTATTGAGAGAAATAAGGACAATCCTAGGTACCTGTTTAGCACTATTGCCAGATTAACCAAGAGTCCTGCATCAGCTTTGACTCTTTTATACCCATTGAATTTAGCAACTTTTCTTCTTTTATCAATTCCTCTAATAACTCTACCAGCCAACTTGACCCCATACGAACCGGCTTCCTAAAACAGCTACTGCCTGCAATTGGCACACCACTATTAAATCTTATCAACGCCTCCCTTACATCTGGACACGTACCTCAGCCCTTCAAAGTAGCAGTTATCAAGCCTATTCTGAAAAAGACTAATCTTGATCCCAATGACCTGTCAAACTATAGGCCCATCTCAAACCTTCCATTCCTCTCAAAAATTCTGGAAAAAGCAGTATCAAAGCAATGCATTTTTACTCTCTAACAACATTTTGGAAGTTTTTCAGTCCGGGTTTAGACCTCACCACAGTACGGAAACCGCTCTCCTGAAAGTGCTCAACGACCTTCTACTCTCCTGTAACAATGGCTGTATCTCTTTTTTTGTGCTACTAGACCTAAGTGCAGCCTTTGATACCATCAATCATCGTATCCTCCTTGACCACCTGGAAAACCCGGTTGGCATAAGCAGACAGGCCCTATCTTGGTTTAGGTTTAGCCCTAGCCCTAGCCCTAGCCCTAGCCCTAACCCTAGCCCTAACCCTAGCCCTAACCCTAACCCTAACCAAGCCTGGTCCTAGGTCCTAGGTCCTAGCCTGACCCTAATCCCAAACCCTAACCCTAACCATTGGGATCAAGAAAGGGACCACAGTGGACTGGCCCTGATCTTGACCATAACCCTAGTGTTAACCCCAACCCCTATCCTAACCTTAACCCTGACCCCATCCCTGGCCCAGGCCCTGGCCGTAACTCTAACCCTAATTTTTGATTGGAACTACTGGGACCAGGGGGAAGTTGGTAGTGGGATGGGTGGACAGGGTCGTGCTGGGACATAGGACATGGAGACATTAAGGTACAGCCTGGACCCATTGATGTAACTGACAGATGGAAAAAATATACTCAAAGTATAACACTGGGAATTACACACACAGAATGACCTGCCTCCTTCCTTTTTTTCTTCTCTATAAAGGGTAGACAGAGTGGCACATGGAATCTGTCAATGCCCTATGATCTGGAGGACCTGGGTTCAATCCCAAAGGCATCTGATTTTGTTTCACCTCTCCCTTTCTTTCTCTTTCATGGTCCAATTTCACCCCTGCCAGTGAAATAAGTGGCTCGCAATCACCGCTTGTAGATGAGCATCCGCAGTGGGCACGGGGTCAGCAAAATGGCCCCTAAATCTGAAGATCCCTGGTTCAAGACCAGCAGGTGCACATACAAATATATAGACAGTGGTGGCAAGCTATCTAGAAAATAAGAGTGGGATTCAAGTTATACACATGGGCCCGTACATGAGACACTGTTGTTCGGTGCCTCAAATCATTTTCCCCTACCCTAACCCTAGGACATGATGTATGGGGCAAATAAAGGGCAAAATCCCATAAATCGACCCCAATCTGAGTCCTCCCCTCAAACCCTAAGAGACACGGCCTTGGAGAGGGAGCCCATTTTCTACCCCAGGGGCCACCCACGATCAGAACGTAAACTGTATGACTGGTGATTTATAGCAGAAAAGCCAATAGTTTTCATTGGTGATTCGAATTTGAAAAGAATCCCCTCATTTAAGAATGAACAAATCCAGATTGATAGTTATCCAGGCGCTACATTCTATCACATTAATGGCGTGCTTAGAAACTGCCCAGTCTCTCAGTCCACACAAAACGTGATTCTTTCTTTGGGTATCAACAATAAAGATCAGGACCCTAGAAAAACAGCAATTAAGCAATTACAGCAATTACTTAACACAGCACAGAGGGTCTTTCCAAATGCAACATTGTTTGTACCCGTGATCATGTTTTCTCCCAACTGCAGAAGTCTAACTTGACTGTAATTAATAAATATATTGCCACGTACTGCACAACAGTTCCTTTTTCACTACAGGTGATAACATTCATTGGACCCCAACCACGGCGAATAGGATATTTCAGCACTGGTGCCAGCAGTTAAACTTCTAGGGGGGGAGAAGCGGCCACGATCTCCCCAACTCTCTGAACTCAGCAATGTGCTTAACCTCTCACTTACCTTTCAGCTTTCCGAGGCACAGGTGGAAGTGTTGGAGAGAGGCCTTTAATAAGGTTTAATAAGAGAATTGCTGAACAAGTGATGAAATTGCTTGCACCTCAGGTCAAGGTGACATATTTTGAGGATGATTCCTCCTCATTTATCCCAGCTACTCAGACTCAGATGAGGTCTTCTCAGACTACTGAAGCTGTGCCCCCCCCCCTTTAATGCTCCCACTTATGCCCAGGTAGTTGCAGGCCTACATGGTACCATGGCTGGGCCTACCTCCCCGGAACATGCTGTGGTGACACATACAGTACAGAGGACTGCCATGAAAGACCCTGTGGAAGGAACACAAATATTTACCATTGCTGATAATTCAACTGTGTGTGGGCCACCTGGAGATCAACTGAGAACCCTGAAAGAGAAAAAGAACATGTTAGTACAAGCAGAGATACATCATCATTCGGTCAACAGCAGTTTGAAAGCACTTACCTGCAATTTGGATCCTCTTACAAATAGAACAGGGCCCCAGGAGGCCATGAGTATTCAATCTCCCAGTTCTGGCCCCGCTCAGCTGAATGTATCAGTACACTCACCTGTTGCTCCAGATGGGGACCGGGAGGGCCGGGAAACAGGGGAGGGGGAGGTGAACCTGGGGAGAAATTTGAACCATGAAATGGTTTTGTCTGAGAACATTCCCGGGGCATCTACTGTTTGTGGTAGGCCAAGCAATGTCAGTGTACATACAAATGATATCATTCTGGTTTTATCACCAACAGGAAGGTCTAGTTCGACCAGACAGACCAGCACCCAATCTCCAATATAGCATTTAAGCGTGGTGGGGGGGGGAACCTCTCCCGGATTCTGTGACCCTAGGGGACATGCAGGACATGATGAAAGGGGCAAATAAAGGGTAAAATCCCATAAATCAACCCCGCTCTGAGTCCTCCCCTCAAACCCAGAAGGGGACAGTTCCGGAGAGGGCCCCCATATTCTTTCCAAAAGCCCATCCACGCTCAGAACGTAAAGTCCCTGAGTGGCGGTTTGTAGCTGAGAAACCGATCATTTTTATTGGGGACTCCAATCTAAAGAGAATCCCTTCCTTTAATAATGAACAAATACAAATTGATAGTTACCTGGGGGCCCCTTTTTATCACATAAATGGGGTGCTGAGAAACTGTCCGGTCTGTCACAGAAAGTAATTCTTTCTCTGGGCATCAATAATAAAGATCAGGACCCTAGGAAGACAGTGATTAAACAATTACAGCAATTGCTCAATACGGCACAGAGAATTTTTCCAAACGCGACTTTGTTTGTACCTGTAATCATGTTCTCTCCTAATCTGACAGAATTACAGAAGTCCAACCTGAAAGTAATTAATAAATACATTGATACGTACAGTACAACGCTGTTACCTAACAGCTCTTTTTTTACTACAGACGACAATATTCACTGGACCCCAACCACGGCGAATAGAATATTTCAACACTGGTGAAGACAGTTAAACTATTAAGGGGGGAAAAAACGTTCTCGTTCTCCCCTCTTGTGAGAACATAGCAATCTGCTTAACCTGTCACTTACCTTTCAGCTTTCAGAGGCACAGGTGGAAGTGTTGGAAAGAGGCCTAACATTTATTCCTCTCCCCAACCGGGATGACCAGCAGGACCTCTACAGGGACGTCCATGCCTACCGTCACTCACCGTTTATTCTCCCATCACATTGGGAACTGGAAAATTCACAAATGAATCCATATATTAGACAGCTAATACGGAAAGATACATTAACTGCAAGAACACATACCTATTCCACAACCCGTACAGATAATCTCTCCGTGGCACAGAGGGCGGCCCTTAAGGAGCTCTCTAAAAACAGAGATTATCATTAAACCTGCTGATAAAGGTTCAAAAATAGTCATTATGGACAAACAGCAATACCTTTTGGAAGCCAACCGGCAGCTCTCCAATACAAAGCATTATATGCCCATACCTGCATCTTTGCAACTGCAAACACAAAAAGAAATTCATGTTATTGTATAGGATTCATATTACAAGAATTACATCAATTGCAAACAGCGAGACTTCTTACTAGGTTCAGATACACCCAGGAATAGAATATTTTATTTATTACCTAAAATCCACAAGGATCCGGAGACATGGACTGTCTCTCGCAAGGTCCCGCCTGGACGCCCCATTGTGTCCGACTGCGGGAGTGAGTCGTACAATATTGCACAGTATATTGATTACTACCTGAACCCTCTGTCGCATGGTCATCCGAGTTATATTAAAGATATGTACGATTTCCTGAATAAAGTTAAAGATATGACTGTAGCTGCCAATACATATTTATTTACAATTGATGTAGACAACCTATATACGAATATAGATACGGAGGCTGGACTACAGGCGGTGAGTAACATACTTTTAGGAAATCCAGATCCTTCGCGGCCAGATGAACAACTGCTTCAGCTTTTGCACATCAGCCTGACAAAAAACAATTTCATCTTCAATGGGGAACATTACTTACAGATATCGGGAACGGCCATGGGCAAGAAGTTCGCACCGGCCTACGCAGACATTTATACGGCTGAATGGAAGGCGGGTGCGTTGGCTAAGTGCCCACTCTTGCCCGGGGCCTATTACCGATACCTTGATGATATCTTTGGTGTTTGGCTTTACAGTGTACAGGAGTTTTTTCAGATATTGAATACACACCATCCCTCAATAAAACTAAAATATGAATTAAATTCGAAGTCCGTGAACGGACTTTTCTGGACAGTACAGTTTTTTTTTTTTGGCACAACCGGCTAGCTACCGTTTGGCCACGAAGGTATATTTCAAAACTACAGACACTCATGCTCTGCTACACAAACAGAGCTACCATCCAAAACACATGTTTAAAGGCATAGTTAGGCTTAGATTTCACAGAATATGCACCTTCAGTGAGGATTTTGAAATCGCCAATAACTGCAACATTATTTAAAGCGCTACAACGCAGGGGATATTCAAAGAGGCTGCTAAGGTGTGCTAAAGCTGAAGCTGTATCAGGCCGAGCACTCGTACCGCGTAAGGAGGATATAAACATCATTCCTTTTATTACTACCTTCTCTGAGTCCAATAAAGCATTGATTGAGAAAATTAGGAACAACTTCATTTCATAGAAACAAGTCATTTACCATCACTCCGGATGCACAGGATAATCGCGGCCTATAGACGGAATCAAAATCTGAAGGATCTTTTAGTACGCTCAGGGTTACCAGCGAAGACGGAAGACTCACGGGTACAACTCCGCAGGTTTTTTCAATTCAGGTCTATTTTGGTGAACAAATACAGTGGGGAGGAGGCACCAGTGTGGAAAAAGGTATTGATAACAGACAGGAACGTGGTTTATGTAATTGTCTGCAGCACCTGTGGTAAACTTTACATAGGGGAGACAGCATACAATACTGGTGCGATTAAAACAACATCTTTATAATATTCGCAAATTCCAATTACAAACAGAGTTGACTTAACATTTCCAAATTCATCCAGTTTCAGACTTGAGGGTGTCGGGCCTGGACACCAATCCGGGGTGGTCTAATGGGGAGAGAAATGAAATGAAATAATGAAAGGGGTGGGTAGGGTGGGAGGGTGGTCTCCCCCTGGTGGGGTGAGGTGGGGGAGGGAATGAGCACTTTTGGATATGGGGGGGCCAGGTTGGAGGCAATGATGAATTGATTTTGTGGTGGTTTATGTCACATGAAATATGAATAAAGAGTGTCGCTTTTGACTCTTCTGATATTCACGTATGTGTTTTTATATATATGCATATATATGTATGTATGTATGTGTGTGTATATGTAGGAGTATGTACGCGTATATATGTGTGTGTGTGTGTCAGTGCTCCCGCCCCCTAGCTATTGTGTTTTGTTTTTCCCTGTCCATGTGCTTTTGTTTTCCTTGTGTTCTAGCCCTGCCCCACTCTCCGCCCACCCGATCATCCCCTCCTGCCTGCTTACACACCTGCTTCCCATCTCCTCATCAGCCCAGCCCTATATCTACCCTGCTTGTCTCTGTCTTGTTGCCAGTTCGTTGCAGTGTGCCTTTACCTGTCTCGTTCCCGCCGTGTTTTCTGCCTGATCGCTATTCCCCGAATCGACCCTGCCTGCTCTTCGACCTTGCTCCTGCCTGCTGTCCTGCCTTGTTCACCTGATCTTCCTGACTACCTGGTTTGACCCTGCCTGTCCCCGGCTTTGATTCCTGTCTGTGTTTGGACTGCCTTCCTGGTATTTTGACCCTGCCTGTTTTGGACTGCCTGCGTGTTCTGCGATTTTGTTAATAAACACCTGGACTCTGGAGTTCTTGTGGTCCGCGCCTGAGTCCTTGCCTGTGCCTTGTCAGTGTGTGTGTGGGTGCATACAGATTTATATATGTACAGGTGCGTGTAAATATATAAATATATTAATGTGTGTACAAAGGGTTAATAATAAAAAATGCATGTTCTTAAGCACTTACCCATAACAGCAGCACTTCTAGGAAGCCTCGCATCCTGGAGCTCCCATATATGAATTATTTAATATTAGTTTTGAGAATTCTTTCCCTCCTTGCTCCCTCCTCTGGTGAGTAACAAACCCCCCGTCCTGGCCCTAATTTCAATCTTATGTGGGGCCCTGACTCATACCCTGATTCTAACTCCTACCCTAACCTGGGCCCTAACCCCAACCATAATATGACTTCAGCCCCAACCCTACCCATGCCCCGACCCCAACCCTGACCCTAACCCCAACCCTAATTGGGGCCCTGACTTGAACCCTAATGTTGGATTTTCTTCTAATTTTAAAAGTAAACGAACTGGACCAAAAGCGCGCTTGGAGAAAAAGCTTTATTTGGTGATGGAATCCGGCAGCATCTCTGCCTGCGAAGCTTGAACTCAGAGAACTGTTACCGTGATCGGCCTTTTATGCCATGAAACAAATGGCAACACACAATAGGGTTACACTGTTGCAACATCAACCTATGTTCCCAGTGCAAAGCGGGACCCTTTGATGCTGACCGCCCCTTTGTGTGGTGATGGTTGCCAATTGCCCACTCCCGGTTGTATGCTACACTTGATGGCTGTTGCCTGCCTTAATCAATTCCTCTTGGCTCCAACTGTAACGTGGCGCCAAGAGGTATGGAGCTTCCTTTGTAACTATGATAATAAGGCCATCAGGTTAACAGTTCTCTGATTCTGAACCACGTCTGGTCAGAAGTTAGAAGTACTATAATCTTACACTAACCTTGGCGTGGGCCCAAACCCTAACCCTAATTGGGGCTGAGAGCCCAACCCCTACTGGGACTGTAACCCTAGCCCTAAGACTAATGGCAATTCTTGGGGGAAAATACAATAGGCCAGAGCGTTAAAGAGCTTTGTGCTCTTTTTTTTAACCCTAACCCTAACCCACGAATCTTCCGCTCATTCCAGAGTAAGATATGGTATACCTCAAGGATCTGTGCTTGGGCCTCTGCTCTTCTCATTATACATGTTGCCTTTTGGCAATATCATCCGTAAGCATTAATTTCCACTGTTACGCAGATGACACTCAGTTATACATATCAGTCAAACCCAATGTCCCTCTGAATATATCAAACATGGTGGCCTGCCTAACAGATGTAAAGAATTGGATGGCCCGAAACATTCTCCTCCTTAACCCGGACAAAACCGAAATATTAGTCATAGGCCAAAATTCAATCAAGAGCAAATGCACTCATTTTACACTGGACCTTGATGGTGTCTCCCTTGCCCCGAGTGCAGCCATCAAAGGCCTTGGTGTTGTTGTTGATCCTGAGCTCTTTTTTGAAACTCACATAACTAACACCACTAGGACTGCCTTCTTCCATTTGAGAAATATAGCCAAAAACAGGAAAATCGAATCAATTAATGACACTGAAAAACTAATCCACGCCTTTGTAACATCCAGATTAGACTACTGTAATGCCCTCTTGTCAGGATGTGCAAATATCTCATTAAAACCCCTTCAGCTGGTACAAAATGCAGCTGCTCGAATCTTAACTAAAACTAAACACTTTGAGCACATCACCCCAGTTCTGGCTTCTCTCCAGTGGCTACCTATTAAATACCAGATCGTTTTTAAAATACTCTTACTCACATTTAAGGCTTTAAATGGGCTTTCCCCTCCCTATCTTAAGGACCTTCTTCACCCATATCTTCCGCAGAGAGCCCTTCCTTCCCAAAATGCCGGGCTTCTCATCATTCCAAGAGTGGGCAAAACTACTATAGGCGGTAGAGCCTTTTCCTATCAAGCCCCTCTCCTGTGGAACAGCTTACCCACCGAGATTCGGGGAACAGACTCTCTCTCCACCTTTAAGTCTAGGCTCAAAACATAAGAATAAGAAATACTTTATTAATCCCGAGGGAAATTTGAGTGATGAAAACATATCTATATAGTAAATCCTTCAGCTGAGGGACATGGCCTGGTGCTCGCGTAGATCATAGAGTCTCTGGTGGACTAAGTGGTCATTGCTTTCATGGACTCTGTGCCGTGATCTGGTGTTGACTGTCTTAGGGTTGCCCTCATGACTATGCCGGTCCCTTGCCTCCCGTCCCCTAGGTATGCTGCCATAATGTTAGCCTGCCTAGGCTTTTTCCTTGTTGCACACTGGCACCTTCTTCACTGCCCCTCCTCTCCTGCCTCTCTGTTCTACATCCCTGCCATTCTTATCATCCACTAATCACTGTTTTCTGTTTGCTTCCTATCCCTGCTCCGGGCTCCTGTCCGGAGCTGTAGCCCAAGCGTCTCATCCCGTTTTCCAGTCCTGCTACCTCGCTGCTCTGCCCATCAAAGCCAACTGCATTCCACGAACCGGACATCCTAGGAGACATTCTTATAATCACTCTGCTGTTAATTACTATTGTCTATCAATCTTAAATGTGTGAAAGTACATTGTATAACTTGTCTCTAACTCTATATGCCCAGTGCCGGCCAGAAGCAGATGGGTTCCCCCTCTGAGCCAGATTCTGCTCAAGGTTTCTTCCTGATAGGGAGTTTTTCCTTGCCACTGTTGCCTTAGGATTGCTCTCAGGGGGTCTCAGGCCTGGGAACAATGTAAAGCTGCTTTGTGACAACTTGTGTTGTAAAAAGCGCTATACAAATAAAAATGAATTGAATTGAATTGAACGTGTACAGCCTCGTTGCACTGTCTGCAGCCATAGACAGTGGCCCTGGTAGGAATGTCAGTGCCGCTCAGGCAGGTCAATCTTTACCCCTGGCTTTCGGCAATACTGACTCATACGGCGTGGCAGATAGTCCCCCATTTTCCAGTCATCTTGGAATCCAACGAACTCCTCCTCGAGATCCTCCCCGTCATAAAACATCCACTGAGCCTTGTCAAGTGGGTCAGCAGGCAGTCTGAGTCTAAAACATCAGTGTCATTGTCATACTCATCCAAATTAATGCTGTAATCAGCTTCAATATTGCTACTCTCGCTCAGATCATCAGCCATTTTGCTGTGCGAAACTTCGAAACTGCGAAGCTAATAGCGCTAAAAACAACAAAAAAAAAACCAACATTTCCCATAATGCATTTCGCGGTCCCCATGTGTATGTCAGCGAATCACTATACACTTCATCGGCCAAGTGTTTTGAAAACAATGACATCATATGAAAGTCGTACATGTCGCATCCGGCTTTAAAGGTTAGAAAGACTCCGACATCGCAGCCGGTCTTAATGGGAGAACAACTTATACGGTGCGTCTGGTCTTAATGGGTTAAAGAGGGAGACAAAATACCAGAAAAAATGAGCAGCAATTGAGAAAAAAATGGAAAATTATTCCCTGACCCTGGGAAAATGATGTCAAGAAATCCATGGAAAACAGGGAAACCTTGTTGAAGATGATATCAAGGTTTCTGGGTTTTTTCTTTCAAAAGGCAGTAGGCAGAAGGGAAAAGGCTGAATATCCTACACACCAGCCCTTGCACGATCCTATGCACTAACCTTTACAATACACAATACACTAACATTTACACTATCCTCTACATCAGCCCTTACACTATACACCATTCAGATATCCACAAGACCTAATAGATTTTGAATGGGCACATTGCTCGTGCTGGGATCATTCCTCTGATGGGAAGAGCAAGAGCATAAAGTGCACTCACACCATGGGCAAAGCCAGGGGCGTTTTCTAGCCCCTTGACCTGGGGCTTGTCTTTTTTTTTTTTTTGAAGTGAGATTGGCATTGGTAGGTTGGGGAGGCTATATCTACCTTTATAATAGATAAATATTGTCACACACACACACACACATCCAAAGGTTATTATGCTACTTATCTTTACTATTGATTTGTGCACTGCTCACCTTTTCTCTTCTTAAATTTATTGCAGTTCACCTCAGTCTCTGTCCCCTTATGGCTGTTGTTGGCCCTGGTGGTGAAGAAGTACAAACATGGTTACCTTAATCTGCATTCTTACACACATGCAGCTATTGCACTAACCCTGCTTATACCATGATGGCACAGTTTATCCACTGCAATATGTGCAAGGCTCACCTCTGGATCTGTCCTTTCTCCTTTTCTCTCCCTACATGGATGTTTTCTTTCTTCTAGCTGGCATTGCTCTCCCTTTCTCTGTCCCTTCTCCTTGCTCTTTATCTCCTGCTCCCATCCTGTAGTCTTTGTTTATTTGCCTGTGCTGCTGTCTGTCTATCACCCCCTTTGCTCCTTTATTGTTGTCTTAAAATGTTACCAGATTCTTCTGCCAGATTCTTCCTTCCAGTTTCTTTTACTTTTTCTCTTTTGTCTTTTGTCTTTTGTTTTGTTGCTATCCTCCTGTTTGTCCTCTACTCTTCTGAATTAAGAAAAGTAGAGGACAAACAGGAGGATAGTGACAAATTGTCCTATTTGTTGCTATCCTTCCTTACTTCTTTGAGGGTGGAATCGTGAGGGTGTGCCTCCTTGGCTTTAGCTTGGCAAAGTGTTCAGTGACCAACTCAGGATCTATAGTGCTGAGTCTTTTTCTATTGAAAGAAATGCCAAATGGGTGAGCCTTAGCCATGTATGTAGGCGATGCAGTGTGCTTGTTAAATCTTGTGGGAGTTAGGGGGACTGTAGGCGTGGTTCTGTAAGGACACAGGTACTTTGTCAATAACGCACATAGCTTGGTGTACGCAGGGAAAGTCCTTTCAGGAATATTTCCTGGTTCGTTTCTCAGTCAACAGCGAGGGTTTCTGTTCAGCACTGTGCAGGTAGTGATACTCGCGCACACACAAACAAGGTTCTGCGCGCATGTGTGCAGGGGGCACCGCCGCTACCAATGTTGGCCTTTCCAACAGCACTGAATGATCTCTCACAACTGCAGCTACTAACAGGTATTGTTGAGGCAGTTTGAAAGACTGCACTCAAGCTTGGGAACATGTCTGGGTCAAGCAGTTTGTACACACTGCACATGTCAGGAATTGTGCCCTCTTTCTTTTTCTTTGCAAAGAACTGTTTTGCCACTATTATCTCCTGTTTACTTAGTTTTATGTTCTAATGTCATGCAACAAAATTCAAAGAATCTTCACCAAGAAAGTCATCCGCTGATGGGTTGCATGCTTGAATGCCCTTCATAAACTCAACCCCTACACAGAAAATCTGGTGTTCAGTTCGTTTATCATGCGGTCCAGACAAAGATAAAAAAGATTTTGTTTGAGATCATCCTCTGTGCCAAAGTGAGCCCTGGTGCCCAAGGAAGAGTCAACTGTATAGTCAGCCTTCATTTTTGTTTGTGCCTGGGACCAGTCAGGTTCTCTATGATATTGTTGTACTCACAAATTTCTTGTTTCCTTGTAGAACTTCGGTGCCATTTCATTACTCCACGTTGATTTCAGTTTCCAACACTGCATCTTTGTAGAATGTTGCTTGTGCCAAGTCCACAGACTCTTTCTGCAGGTATTTATGGAGCCCCTCTGTAGTGGACAATAAAGTCCTGAACATCACCATCATGTAGACACTGGAAAACCTGGAATGTTTGAACTGCAGTCCAACTGCCATAGATGTTGCAATTCCTTCCAGACACCTCAAGACAGCATCAAGATTTTCAAGCAGAACCTTCACTGAATTCAGCTGGCATGCCCATCTTGTCTTGGATAGCTGGACATATTCACTCATCTCTAAGCCCAGTTGCTTCTGTATGTCAACAAATGTCTGATAATTCACAAGGGAAACACTGAAGAAGCAATATACACTCTCCAAAGCTTCAAAAAATTCTATTGCCTCTGGTATAGCCCTGCAAGTGTGGCAGAGTACCAAATTTAGCTCATGGGCATAGCAGTGAACATAGACTGCTTTTGGGTGTTTCTCATGGAGAGAGCTTGAACACCTCCAACTTCCCCACTCATCATAGCAGCTCCATCATAGGCTTGAGCCACACATGCACGTCATTCAGCCTATTGGATTCAAGCACATCTTCAATTGCACCTGTGATTGAAATGGCATCAAAAGAACTGAGGCTAGATAGTTCAAGGGAGTGCTCTTTCACTATGCCATCACCAGTGACATAACGCACACAAACAGTAAGCTGATTTACATAACCATCCCTTGCCTCATCAGCCATAACTGCATATATTTTTTACTGCGTCAGTGATTCTGTCTGTTACTTCACCTGCACAACACTCTATCATCTCATTTTGTGAGGAAGGAGAGAGATAGGTAGAATTGGAGGGAGGTTTGTAGCTTTGGAGAAAGGGGTCAAACTGCTGTAAAAAGTTCCCCTGATTCTTGCTTGAGTTGGTTTCATCATGGCCTTGTTTTCCTAAAAAAGTAATGGCAGCAACAACACGGCGCAAATATTCTCTCCTCTCAATAATGTCCCCAACATGGGCCACATTCATTTGATCAATGACACTGCCTTGTGCCGAACTAGCCTGGCAACTTCTCCATGCAAGCATTGTGTCCTGCACTTGCTTCATGCTCTCTAAAACTATCCAAGGCTCACTTCCAGTTTGAAAATCCTGCTTTGCTAATCAGACATCTCTGTTCATTCGTGAGGGATGTTTCCCAAACTGTCTACAAGCATAACAAAATGTAGCATTTTTGTATATAGAGTACGGTAACCATTCGAAGGACTAATTATTTCTGTTGAAAGGACCTTCTTTGCTGTCCGAAGCTAGTCAGTGGATATACACGAAGGCTGATTTGTTTAGGTCCAGTATCTAATGATCCTAAGTCATCTGCCTCACTACAACCTGTGTTTATCTCTTCTTGTGACCTTCCTGACTGATCTGCAATGTAAAAATTTAGGTAGGACTTGACACACACAAAATCTCAACATTGATGTGATAGTATTTGAGACACCTCAGTTATTATCAACACCCATATAATGTCCAAGGAGACTAAGGCATGTAGTCATTGACTATTAAATATCACTAGTACAGTTCATCATCAGATTATCATTTAATAAAAATATATCATTTCTCACATATATCGCCTGTAGGACCACGACAACACAAATTCTAAGCTGACTGCTACATTATAATATTACAATATCCAAAATCCCAGATGATATCCCATTTCACAAGATCCATATGATCATATAAATATCTGTTTCAGGTTTATCTCTCTCTCTCTCTCTCTCTCTCTCTCTCTCACACACACACACACACACACATATATATAAACACCATTTTCTCCAATGGATCCTGGCTCAGCTGGCTGCAGCAGCTCATCATGACAATCACCGCCTGCACTGGCTGTGCTGTTTGTGGTCTCTGGGTCATGCGGACATGTAGATATTAGAATTGCATGTGTGACAAATGAGAAAACAATTTTGTTTTCTTTTTATATCCCTATATTGCCTATGTAACCCTTTTACCACCGGCTCGTGTATTAAAACCCACCTTATGCTGTAAGATGAAGCCTTAACCCTTCTTCAATATCTTATGGTAAAAGAGACATTTCAAATTAGTGAATAACTGCCTAAGGTAATGTATGATTCTCACTCTCATTAATGAATGTGTGGAGACGGTGGGTAATACACTTGGACCTATAAGCACTCATATAATACAGAATCAACAATGTCATGAAACGCAGTCCAATAATATCGACACAGGATCTCAGGCTTTGAAATGTATATTAAAATGAACAGTAGAAACACATTCAAGCCTTTTTATAGGAAAAGGAAAAAATACAAACAGAAACACGAATAATGATAGTTTGTCTTTTTGTCCCAAACTGTCTAGTTTTGAGTGCACTCTTATTTTGTTTCGTTGGCGCGCTTTAGTTGGAGCTCATGAGGGAAACCTTGGATAACAATACCTCCGTGTATCGGTGAAATCAGCAGGACCAGACCGCAGAGAGCGAATGAATGAATCGCTCCCTCGTCACGGCAGCAACCGTCTCCGCCCGCAGCAACTCGCAGCGACAGCCCTCTGTACCCCTCGGCACCTGCTAGCAGCGTCGGTCCTCCGTCTCCCTTGGCAGCAGCTATCTCCGTCGACCCGGCGGAACTCCTCCCGTCCGTGCAGGGGATGTCTTCTCACAGCGGTGACCGCACCGTCAGCCCAGCTCCGGCCAGCCACCTAGCCGAACTCGCCTCGCGTTCACCAACACAAACCCGTGACTGCCGCGGGGAGCCTGCCTCACACACTCTCCACCCGTGGTACAACAACTGTTCCCCAGTTCCCTGCTATCTGCTCCGCGCCATTAACTTTTCCTTTCCCCCGCTTCCTTCCGGAAACTCTAACTCCAAGGTCATGAACTCTCGTACGAAATAAAAAAATACTTTTTGTTTTTTTTTTCTCAAAAGCATTCAGAACCCATGACATTGTATTTTTTAAAGTCACACATTTTAAACAAAAAATATTTATCCATTTTAATATCCTATTTATCTCAACACTATTTATGAATTTTAACTTCGCCGTAACAACTGGCATTCTATCTTTAAATTATTCCCAGGAGAGGAGAAAACAAAATAAATACAACTGATATTTATCAGAGTATTACACCTATATGTATGTGTTTTGTTCGCCAAGTGTGTTTTGGCAATGTTTCTTATTATGGTCATGTCAATAAAGCAAGCCTATTTGAAATGAATTGAACTGAGAGAGAGAAAGAGACAGAGAGAACCTTCACTTGACAGACTTGGCCGTCAGTTCACCATAGGCTAATTATTGCTGTAAGGGCTATCTAGCTTGGGTTGCTATATAGTCACGTCAGTAACCGTTTTTTGAGCATCAGCATACATACAACTTCCAATAAATGCAGAGGCATTTATTTGCTTCAATTACTCAGCGATAATAAGAGACCTGCATTTATTTCACCGAAAGCCCTCAGGCTTCTGCAAGTTATTGGTAGCTGAACTGACCAGGAAAATTCATCATGTTCCCCCCCCAAGTAGCCTACTTAACAAACATTATACAGCGCTCCTTGGTAGCAACTCAGACAGGAATCACTAATAAAGTAGCCTAAGTTAAACATTGTCATTGCAACCTATGGTAGGAGAGCACAGGCTGTAAGAATAGCACGTATCACTGTGAATTTAGGCTACCATGATCCGAAAGACAGCTTGTTTTGTTCGTTTATGTTTAATCTAATTCACGAACACTGAACATGCATAAGGCAAATTGAATTCACTAAAACAACCTCATTTAGCCTAATGTAAAAAATTATGTTTGTGCTGCAAAGTCATTAAGAAATAGGCCTAAAGCATCCCCAACAAAAGACATAAGAAACACACAGGCTATTTAATTTACAAAAACCAAATTCCATTTAACATTTCAGTTGTCAATTAGCCTACTTCATTCTCTGCTGTGATGAAAGTATTTGTTTATTTTTGCATTTTTACCCACTGCTCTTTTGTTTGGGATGCACAAAGGCTCCATCCCAATAGAGAGGCAGGGGTTGAGTGGGGACACACAGAAAACATCAGACACAACAGCATCTATTTTTAAGAGTTTTGACAGAAAACAGGTCTCCATGGCAACAGGTGGCTCCCACACAGAAGAGCCCCGAAGGTATTACGCAATGTGTCGATCAACTCCAGAGAGATCACCCACTTGAACTGCTACATTCAATGATTTTCTGGCATATGTGAGATATGCCTTTCTGATTAATATTATCTCATTGAGTAAATGCAGCCTGTGTTTTCAATGTGTATATATGATAGAAAATATCAGGTAATAACATGTTCAGGTACATTTTAAAGCTCAAAAGGATCAATACTGAATGTTTTGGGGGTTGAACACAATTAACCTGTAAAATATGTTTGTACATGTTCAAAGATCTAAAGGGGAGTTGTGCTCATTATTTGTTTAGGTACAGCGCATAAAAGCTCCCATGAGATGATGGCACAGCCTCCCCACAGACTTTTTAAGAAATCAAACCATCTCATCACTCAGAGTCACTGCTGTAGCCACACACAGATGGGAGGTTCCCCCTATCCAAAGCCACAGCTATATACAGTGTCTCAGTGAATCAGCTGAATTTGGGCACCATGGAAACCATTGCATTATGAGGTAGTTGTCACACGGGAAAACAACTGACCTGGCAGCCTGCCTGTGGACAAAAGCTTCAAGGAAGTCTTTTCACCTTGAGTGCTATTCAATTGGCACTTCAGGGCCACACCAGGAAGAGGCATGGAGGGACAAGGCAGAGTCTCACTGATAGCTCGGCGGCTGGGTTTCCATGGCAAATGCAAGCGGGGTGGGGCGGGGGTTGGGGGGTGACTGTGACTGAAGAGGTAGCAAGGTGCAAAGCCAAGACCTCTCTTTTATAAGACACAATTAACAAGGTTAATTTCAGAGCGGCCGTCGTGAGTCATTTCAGGAGTCCCTCATGGGAAAGAAACATCATTCAGCATGCTGAACTCAGGGACATGATTCACCATGACGCATCTGCTGCTGCACCTCCACAGAACCTTATCACCACATCTTAATTATCTCTGAAACAAACCCATTAAATCCATGTAAATAATTTAGAGACTCCAATGTATCTGAGATCCGCGTTCTCTCAGCTCCTGGTCAGGATCAGGACTCATCCACAGGATTCCCATATCAGGCTGAAATAACACTTGTGTTATTTTGATAATATTGTATTTGTGCTTCGTTTTCATCTGCAGCAATATGATCTCTCCCTGGGAAAAGTGTAACAGAATTTATTATACTAACATTTAAAGACAAAAAAAACATATAACATAAATAAAGTGGGTAACAGGGAACACAAACTCAGTAGTCGACAAGCCAAAATAACAAACAAAACACACTCTAACTAACGAGAGAGGGAAACTAACTGACTTAAAATAAATCTCAAAACAAAAGATACAGTAAAACTTCCCTTTCTCCCTTCCTAACGAAACCAATGTGAAAAGAGATGGAAAAGAAAATGGCATCGACTCCCTGCTTCCCACACCCAACCACAGTGTCACGAAGACCAAAAGCAATGCTCACAGATACCCAAGAACGAGAACCTAAGCATAAGCACAACGATGTACAATTAACAATCACAAAATGCAGAAACGACAAGTGGTCTCTTCCCTTGCGCGGACTGAGCCTCTTTGAAGGGAGCGGGCCAAGGGATGAGATGGACCTGGGGAAAACGTAAAACGACGCAACGCACGCAGCCGGAGCAAAACACATACATCGGGGAAAACGAACAAACACAAACACAAACAGTAACGACCATGGTCGTAACACCGTATTTTTGTATGCGTTTTTTCGTTATGCACAGAAACCGTGCACACTGAGTCCGATGCGTTTTATTACTCTATTCGTTGTGAAAATTCGCAGTACAAGACAAAATGGAGTGGTCAAGCAAAGACGACGATTTTGTGGTCCTTTTACTTCTTGAAAGTAGAAAAAGAAAAAGAAATTATTGGGTCCATCCAATCCTGAGAATGCATCAAGAGGAAGGAGAGTTTCATCTGCTGATAAAGGAGCTGCATAATTATCCCAATTGTTTCCAGGTCTATTTCAGGATGTCAGTGGTCCAGTTTGATACACTGCTACGCTGGAACCACACATTAAAAAGAAGGCCACCAATTCATCACTAATGCGATTGGAACACTAGATTGGGAAAAATTCTAGATAATTTTATGTTTGTGGGAACAGCGATTTAACGTTAAAAATATAGCAAATGCTAACTGAAAACAATGAGAAGCTTAATAACGCTAATGAAAACATAACAAATCATGTAACGTAACAGTCGTGCTACATAGCATAAACATAAGTTACTATGCGAAAGGGTTACAAGTTCAGTAAATGCATGATGTTTCCAAAGTCAATGAGTAATCATATTAAATAATCGTGATCTCAGTATTGACCAAATAATTGTGATTATTATTTTTGCCATAATCAAGCAGTCCTACTAGTCAGTCATGCTGCCATTTTTCTGAATGGAAAGTTTTATTTGTCTGTAGGCTAAATAAAGAGATCATTGTTTAAAGAGTAATGTGTTTTTTTATTTTTTTCTTAAATATAAAGATATTATATTTAACCATACCGTTACCATGACCCAAAAACCGCTATACATACCGAACCGTGGGCCCACTGTACCGTTACATCCCTAGTTGCCACAGTGATGTGATGGCAGAATTGGAAGGAGAGGCAGGCAGAGTACATATTCTCCACCAGAGGGAAAATCCCTCAGATAATGCTGAAATATCTTCATATGTGTTTAAAGATCCCTCGAGCGGCCTGGTAAAATCCACTCCGGACCAGTTACAAGTGCTGGCCTGAATCTGTCTGTGAAGGAGAGTAGGAGGCCACACGTGTTCTATTTCAGCCGAGACTCTGAGAGCTCCTCAGGAAGCTGGCCTTTTCTGCAGGGCTGGAGGGAGGCACATAAACAGATTGCTCCCTACCAACAGACCACAGCCAAAACCAGAATTTGCACTGCTGCTGCTGGAACAGAGTGCCCTGATTCAGATGTTAACCAATAGGGGCAACCAACACAGAACCTGAGAAGGCAGCTTATCCCACCGTCAAAAGTAGACCTGCGTACCTCACACAATTCCTACCTGATGTAGTCTGCCTCTCTGCTGCTCTGCCTCTCAACACAGCTACACAGCAATGCCTCATACAGGCAGTCTTCATGGTGCCACAGTGGTGAAACAGTGAATGCTGGGAGTGCACATACAGTATGTATCTGCTTTTGAGAGAGGGATTCATGTGGTGGAGATGCTACAACAGATCAGGAAGTACAGGCAAAAAGGCCAGCACTTCTGTCCTGACTGTGAGAGCGTGTATTTATTGGGCTGTGATTGTGACAGTTCTGATTCTGCCACCAGAGAATGTGAGAGGCAAACTTTTCTTAAACCAATTTCTCTCTCCCAGTCTCCCTCCTGATTGACTCCCTGTTCCTCTAAAATGATATGCTGGGCTGCATCCCAGAGTTCTAGCCTACTTTGATTCTGAGGTCAGCCTCTAGTTTATGCCACCTTACAGAGGGAGAAATTCTACAAATATTTGCTGACTGGTGTGTCAGATCAGACAGGTTGTCATCCTGGAGAAAGGCACCTGCCAAATATTGGTCAATTTGCTTATCTGCCCTCTGAGTCACAAGGGAGGAATTGAAACTGAGGAGGCAGTTTCACCCGTAACTAGGTTCAGGCTAAATTGCTGTCACAGTGGGGTGTCAATCAGGACACAGGAGTCGGGTTCCGGGTTCAGATGTTTATTGGGGATTTTGGAATGGGTGGATGTGTGTGTGTGAGTGTGTTGTTTGAGAGTGTGTGTGGGTTGCATGTGTTGTGAGGGTGTATGTGGTTTCCTGCAAGGAATAAGCAGGAAGAATAAATCGGGACTGATGGTTACATTGCGAGTGTGCAATATACAATGCCACAGGATAATGCTATTATAGCAATTATAAAATATACATTTAACATCTATATTCAATATATACAAACAGGCGTTTAAGCAGTGTTGCAAAGTGCATTGCACTGGGATAGCATTGTAGACATACAGGCTTTGACTGCATTAATGGGTGTGGCAATGAGAACAGTTACACATAACGAACAAACACTATCTCAATTAACGTGCACACACACCCTTCTCTCTCTACAGGCAATTGTATTACAACCAGTTGAACTTAGGCAGAGTACTTACTTTGGCACAGAAGCACACAACAACAACACAAGGCTTGGCTCCCTTAGCGCTTGATCTCCCTAGTTCTTCACCCCATGGGTATTGGTCCAGTACTGAGGTGGGGGAGGTCACCACCACCTTTATATTGTCCCGTATCCTTGGCCCTATTGAGGCCCTGATTGGTGGCGAAAGGATACGGACAGGTCAGAGGGCAAATGGTGACCTGGGGGCCGTCCTTGGGGGTGCGTCTGTGCCTCGAGTTACCTGCGGGGGTCCTGTTGATAAGGGGAGCAGCAGGACCGGTTTGGGCAGGTTTCAACTGGGTTGTAAACACGATGCCAGTGAGAGGTGGGGGTGGTGCGCAAACAAAGACAAAGACAGAAACATGTGGCCCTTTTCTACAGGAATTATTATTAAAGATATACTTCACCCAACATGTTTATTATTATTATTATTATTATTATTATTAAGAAAAAGAAGAAGAACAACAATAATCATTTTTAGAGTCATGCACATGGCTTTGCAACCCCATTTCAACGCAAAAAAATGGATGTGGATATGTTGGATACTTGGTGGCACACAGCTGAGCAACAGGAGTATGTGAATGCTTGCTGCCACCTTGTGGCCTTTGGTAAAAAAACAAAAAAACAGGCTATGGCAGGTGAATATTTTGTTTAATATTCAGGCCAAAATTTGAACTTTTTGTCAAGAAACAGGCAGTAAATTTAAATTGATTGTAAATGTATGTAAAAGCATCTGTATTTAAGGGAGCACCACAAAAGACATGGTATCACATGCACTTTTGTTGATTTTAATTCATCATCTTTGTCTTTGCAAAAATGTCTCACCACCCTTGAGGAACAAACTGTATCAGCTACATTTAAGGTCTGTGTTTGAACTACTTTCTAAGGTAGCTTCCAGGGTGAGTCATTTTACTCATTGATCTCTCGACATATTCACCTCTGTCAGCCTCTGTCAACTCAATGTGACCAGTCAGGACTGATTGTTTTCTGGGTAAAATTGTTTTCTGTTGTGTTGAATGTGTACTGCCACTCTGTTTGTCCTCTGTGATAGAAAACCTAGAGTGCTGAAACAAAACAGGAGCACCACTCCTGAGTGCAAGTTTCACCATGTAACATGGAAGCTGTGGTTGTACTGAAACAAAATGGTTTGACCACATAACTGTCATCTCCTGACAGATGCTGTACACCATACACTGGTCTGGTCTAAGAGTAACCCTTTGAAACACAAAAAGTAGTGCTTTAAAAAGGGGGCCAACTGTAGGTAAACCTTTACAGTTGCTACAGTCCCCAATCTTTCCTTGCTTCGTGATGTAGTCAGTTTGGAAGAGTAATAGGATCATTTTAACAAAATGAGCTAATTGTTTGGACTCTAGAAGTCACAACTTTAGCAGAGGTTTTTGTTGATTATGAAAGTTATCCTCTCTTTTTTCTACATAAATGTGTGGCCTAGTTTATTCCCAGCTTTAGTCAGTCCCTCTTCGGAATGCATCTTGCCGCAGTCTGAACGAAGTGTCACCAGTGTGCAATAGTATTTGCATCCATGGAATAATACTCAGGATTAATGAACTCTTTTGTGTTTGGAAGCAGCAAAATGCACATTTGTAAATACAGTATGAGTTGCACAAACCGGTGTACAATAGATACCATCTGTCAGGAGGCAACAGTGATCTAAGATGGTGGCTCAAACTGACAGCTCAGATTTCAGCATTTAAGTGGTGATGAGACCCACACACCTGGGCCCTCTGCAGATATAAGATAAATAACTCTAAGTGACAAAGACAACACGTGAAGGCTGGTCTTTCATCACTCCATTGACTGAAATGCCAGGGCGTCACATCAGGAGAGAGCATGACTGATGCCATAAGCCCCTCATCGATTGTTGGCGATGGATTCATGGTGCTTTCACATTTTTCATGGTTTTCATGGACAGACACCCACTGATGAATCTGGCAAGCAGTCAGTGTGCGCAGAGGGTGGCGAATGCCCCAATCCCACCACCCCCCACAGAACCTCTCTCTCACAGGACAGAGCCGGGAGATTTGACTGGGTATTGACCCACAGTGTCACAGCAATGTTTCCCACAAACGCAGGCATGTGGTCCAGCGATATACATGCACAGTGCATCACCTGAAGGGATTCCCCCCCCCCCCGAAAAAAAATTACATTCATGGGGAATAAAGTCAGCATTAATGAGTAAGCATCGAGCTAATTACCACCAGAAAATGAAGCTACAAGCGAGCCTGCACTACACCACGTCTCTGAGCCGCCTAAGGTGAGGCCTTTTACGCATCTGTCTTCTCCTGTAATTGCTCATTACAAAGAGTGCTAAACAGGGAACATTAGTTTAACACATTGCAATTTCTCCTCTGCTCATTGACCATATTAGGCCTATGCTGTGTTCAGAATATAGCATTTGAAGGTGACATGTTATTTTAATTGAGTTATTTTAATTGCACATTCATCGTCTGTAATTACGATGCAGCATTAGCTTGTCCATAGACCCTTTTGCCTTACGCTTAGGCTTGTGAAATGCTCTGTTTATTCATTGGATTGATAGTGGGCTGTCTGTGCAACTTTCAGTGCCTACTCTGGCTTTGTACATCAAGGTCATCACATTTGTGCACCCAGAACCAAACACACCAAGGAGCGTCTGGCTGCAGGCTCCACTGGTAGGACATGTCCTACCAGTGGAGGTGGCAGTCAGTGGAGGTGGAAGTGATGTAACATGCGTGTTTTTTTTCCATGTTTTTCATTGCTCAGTCATGTTCTGAGGCTATCGGTAGCCTAGCAATGTTGCTTGTCTTATGCATTTGTAAGGTTGTGTTGTTGCATTGTTATTATTATGGTGATCGCTATTGTGCTTACAACTTCTTTCATTTTAAAACATCATCAGCTAACAAGCCGACTAACTGCGTGCTTTTGTTTAAGTGATGCTTTGTATATAGTGTCGCCCCCCCCTCAACATTGTTGATGCTATTGAAATGTCGGTCTGTACTGGAATTGTAGTCTCATAAACCAGCGTTTTCAAAAGAAATCGGCTTTATTAAATTGCAGCGGCACTGTCTGGGAAATGCAACTTTGCTGTGTCATTGTTGTTGCTTTAATTTTGATTAAAATTAGGTTTTAAAGATTTAAATGTTTTTCCCTTTTCTGTATAAGCACTGCTCTGTTCTGTGACGTTTACATTGTGAAATGTGTTGAATGACAAATGCAAGATACAGCTGATACAGTGCATAAATACTATTACATTATTTGTTGATTTGTAGTAATCAACTCAACAATTACAGACTCAAGATTCACGTTAATAGAGAGTGTTCCTCCATGCAGTTTCCTCTTCACCGCAGACCAATTACCCTTTCAACGTCTGTCACGTGGCGTTTTGTGAAAGTTGCTGTAATGCAGCATTGGTAATACCGCTACTATTAATAACACAAATAACGAGAATATATGGTATTATGACATTTTGAGAACACAAGGCATTTTTGTCATAGTATTTATTAAACATGAAACATTGTTAAACAAATATATCGAAACAAAAAAACTTAAAAAAACAAAAAGATTAACTAGTCATCTTCAAGTTAACTCTATTCCCATTGGCTTAGGATCAAAGGGACATCTTGCATTGATAGGTCAGAGGGCTAAGAGTGACATGAGCTACCATAGATACAGAAAATAGGACCGACCTCAACACTTTCATTGAGGAAATGATTGACAACCGTAAACTTGTTATTTTTTGTAATGCAACAACACGACCTTACAAATACATTCCTAGGCTACCGATAGCTATTGCTCATGGATGGGACCAGTTTGTCTAGGTTTGATTGGTTATGTAGGGACTGATGGAAAGCAACCCTGTTACCCCTGTTCTTAAGCATTCTCTGTAAACATGTAGATAGATTGAAGACTTCTCCTATTACACAGTACCCCCATCACTGCACTGGGGCATTGGTTTCCTCTAAGGTCTAGAGGAAGGATTGCCCCCCACAGGCCCACCAACATCACTTCCAGCAGCAATCATGTTTTCCCAAGAGGTCTGTCATCCAAGTGCTAACCAAGACCAGCCTTGCTGAGCTTCATCCATAGGTTGGTATGACTTCTGTCTTCAAATTTACTGCACAGTTGCCTCCATACAATGACAACAAAATAATTTAAAAAAGTAATTCCTTTGAAAGCTTAAGACTAGGGTCTCTGACAGATCACAGTTGCATTCTGAGTGACAGAATCCCATCTCAATTCCTCCTCCATTTAGAGCCCTGTGGTTGTTTACAAGCTACACCTCCATCATCCGTATCCTCTGCCTGCTTCCTAGGTTGCTTTTGGATGTTTCTTCTCACTGCCCTCTCTTGTTCCAGCGAGCATGCAGATTTGACCCAGTGAGTACAGCTTTCCTGACTTGCACTGGCACTGTGCAGGCCCACAGTCAAATGTTAACGTAGACAACAGCAGCTCTAGCTTGCTAGACTTGCCTTTTCTGGCTTTACAAATGCAGGCCTGTCAAGCTTTGGGTTTAATATGATTCGAAGCTATCAGCAAGGGGGAATTGATGCTGGGAAATTGACGTTAAAAACACTTGAGCATGTTCATCCAGTAAGATTGCGTTCTGGAAGACAAAGCATCTGTCACTGCCTACCAAGATTATGTTATGCCACGTGCTGTACAGATCAAGCCCACAGGGAAAAGACTAATTGGTGAAAACCAGCACCATGACCTTTTCAGAACACCCACACAGCAAATTAGTCAGTGGGGCCTCTTCTAATCCCTAATCGATTCCATTAATGCGCATTGACTCAAAAACAATTACCTGCACCAGAACCTCTGTGAGCTGGAACCTTTGGCACATATCCATATCATAGCTGAATTTCTGACTGCATCTCAGAGTTTGTCTCAGAGGCACGCAATACTTTCACTACTGTGGACCTGTTGAATTTATGAATTTCGATCCAGCATCTACTGTACATACATGTGCATGCATGCATGCGTGTGTGGGTGTGTGTGTGCATGCGCATTTGCTGAGCATGTCTGCCACTCCTGGGTTACTTCTGTCTCCACTGAGGTCAGTGACTAAGGTATGGTTTCCTTTGACTACACAGTGTGTTATATGTTTTTTGCTTGTCCAACAACCACATGATTGAACTATTTTAAACCATACAACATATTTCCATGACTGATGTCTCCATCCTCAGGTTTTCAGAAGTCATGGAAGCAGTGACGGCTGGTGGTGATATTGGGTGGGTGGGCTAACAAATGCATTATACCCATCAATAGTTCATGCTGCAGCAACAGCATCATCACATCCGAGATAAGCTACAGCAACACTATATACCTTGTTATAGCAAGTGCTCTACAACAACACTATAGAGAAGTACCCACAAGAATGACCTGATGCCAAAAAACTCTTTCTCTCTCTCTCTCTCTCTCTCTCACACACACACACACACACACACACACACGCACACACACACACCATATGACTATTTTTCTCTGTACACATTAGCACATAAGAACATATTATGACGAGAACAGGCCATTCAGCCCAGCTAAGCTCGCCATTTCTTAATTAAATAGTATCCAAAACTGCATCAAGTTTAGACTTGAACACAGCAAGGGTCTCTGCCTCAACTACATGACCTGGCAACCTGTTCCATGTATTGATAACTCTTTGTGTAAAATAATATTTCCTTATATCAGTGTGGAACTCTTACTCGTGCGGTGCCCAGAACTGCACACAGTATTCCAAGTGAGGTCTGACTAAGGCGTATAATTTCAATATAACCTCCTTAGATTTAAACTCAATACTTTTGGCTATATATCCCAACATCCTGTTGGCCTTTTTACTGCTACCGCACACTGCCTAGATCCTGTTAAGTTTCCGTCAACTATTACTCCCAAGTCTTTTTCAAACTGTGTCAGGGCTCCACCCCCTTAGCTGAGTTGTTTTGTTTTTCCCTGCCCATGTGCTTTTTGTTTTCTTTGTGTTCCACCCCACCTGGTCTCCGCCCACCTGATTGCCCCATCACCTTCACCTGCCTGCCTGCCCACCTGCATCCCATCTCCTCGTCACCCCAGCCCTATATCTTCTCTGTGTGTCTCTGTCTTGTTGCTAGTTCGTTTCAGTGTTTCGACCCCGCCGTAGTTTGTTCCGTGTATTGCCGTTATCGCTTTTCCTGCCTGCATCCTGACTACGATTCTGCCTGCCGCCTGGACTTGATCACCTGATTTCTCGCCTGCCTGATTCCTGACCCTGTCTGCTCCAATTCCCCGACTGTGGATTTGCCCCCGGACTGCTTCTCTGTGTTTTGAACACTGCCTGTCTTTGATCGTTCTACTGCCTGCCGTTTCAATAAACACCCGGAACCTGAAAACCTTGTGGTCCGCGTCACTCCTGTGACAAATTGAGCACATTCTAGTTTTTTACCCCCCCATGAAGTAGTCTTGTCTAAGGTTCTTATTTCCCACATGCAAGACTTTACATTTAGCTAAACTGAATGTCATCTGCCAGGTATCTGCCCACTTTTGGATGCTGTTTAGGTCTTCCTGTATTACCTTAGTTGATTCTATACTGTTGGCTAGACTCCCTAGTTTTGTATCATCTGCAAATTTTACTATTTTACTGCTAACCTCTGCATCAAGATCATTTATGTATATAAGAAATAGCAAAAGCCCCAACGCTGATCCCTGAGGGACTCCACTTCATACAGGACCCTGCTCTGATACAATTCCTCCCACAGTTACAGTCTGCTTTCTCAGTGATAGCTCCTGTAATTCCTGCAGATTTCATTTTCAATATGAGCCTCTCGTGCGGAACTTTGTCAAATGCCTTTTGAAAGTCCAAATAGATAATATCATGACCTTGGTTTGAGTCCAAACATGCTGTAGCTTCCTAAAAGAAGTTCAGGAGGTTTGTTAAGCACGACCTCCCTCTGCGAAAACCATGTTGGCTATCATTTAAGACACTATTTTGTTCCAGGAATAATTCCAAATTATCCCTAATGATGGATTCCAGTATTTGGCATGCAATACAAGTTAAACTGACAGACATTATCATTTCCTGGATAAGTCCAGTCTCCTTTCTTGTAGCTAGGTACTACACTGCCATGTTTCCAGTCATCTGGCATTTCTCCAGTTTTAAGGGATTGCTTAAAAATAACTGTCAGAGGCTTATAAACCACCTCTACTAGTTCTCTGAGAACTCTTGGATATATTCCATCAGGGCCTGCTGCCTTATTTGTTTTAAGTTTTTGAAGTTTATCTAGTACTTCTGCATCATTTAAATCAATTTCCTCCATAAGTCTCTGAGAACTGACTACACCTGAAGGCATATGCAAAAACACTTCACTAGTGAAACTCTCCACAAAGTAACTGTTTAGTGTATCAGTAATAGCTTTGTTATCATAAACCATAACTCCATCCTTATTTTTTATAACTCTTATTTCATCCTTAACTATCCATTTTCGACCATAATATTGAAAAAAGCATTGAGTTTCTCTTATCTAATATATCTGCATCTAATACAATCTGTCTTTCAAAACGCCTTTTAGTTTCCCTTAATTTTTGAGCTTGCATATTACTGTATTCAATCTTATTACTATCTGAGCTCTCCAACTTGTATTTTCTAAATAATTTCCTCTTATGTTTCAAACTGTCCCGACTTATTCATCCACTGTGGATGCTTCTTTTTCAGCTTCCCTTTTCTCACTTGCGGAATGAATTTACGCTGTACATCCAGAATAGTCGTTTTAAATATGCACCGCATTTCTTTCACAGTTTTACCATCTAGAAGAGGTACCCAGTTTATATTCCTTGTATAATCATGCATCTTAATAAAGTCAGCTTGTCTAAAGTTGAATACTCTAGCATTGGAGAATGCAGACTTAACTTGCCAAAAAACTTCAAATGTAATTGAACTATGGTCACTTGTTCCGAGTGGTTCCCCTACCTCAGTACTGCCGATTCTATCAGGATTATTACACAGAACCAGATCTAGAATTGTGTTCTCTCTCGTGGGTTGAGTAACAGACTGTATCAAAAATCAGTCATTTACAACATCCAAAAATTCTTCCTCACATTTACCTTGACCTGACACAGCTTCCCAATTAATTGAAGGGTAATTGAAGTCCCACATTACTATTGTCTCACCCTCCTGACATGCTAGTTTAATGTTATCAAAGAGCCTGTTGACTGTTGACACTGCTGTCTGAGGCTGGTGGCCTATAGCATACTCCAACATTCATTTCATTCATTCATTTTCCCCCGAATATTTTAATCCATATGTCTTCACTAACACCAAGGGGCTCCATTCCTGGAATTTCCTGAATATTAAGATTATCCTTTACATAGAGAGCTACGCCTCCTCCTCTTCTATTGATTCTATCTTTTCTTAGCAACTTGTATCCCTCTGCGTTGTACTCATCCTCATCCCCACGTTCTGGGGGGGTAAATGTAACAACTTAAAAATTAAATAATGGTGTATTAAATGGAATTGTTGGACTAAACTGATATCATGCAGAGGCATTGTGGCAAATTGAATGTCCATTAGTTCATTACTGATTTTGTCTCATCACATTGTCATCAGAGGAATGAAAGACATTCAGTTATACTTATCACTTCTTAAGAGTATTATCATAACGTCATTGTCATGGGACAATGGGATCATTGTCAAATAGTTTTTGTCAAAGTTTTTGTCGTCCAAATTAACACTGAAACACAGCAACAGACCTCTTATTATTCAGACTCTGCTGTGTGTTTCCACTTATGAAAAAAACTGTGGTTTGTGCATGTGTGTGTTGGGGGGAAGGGGGCTATATTTGGCACAGATACTTGCAGCATTGCCATGTCCCTCTAGCACCAACTTGTATCCCTCTGCGTTGTACTCATCCTCATCCCCACGTTCTGGGGGGGTAAATGTAACAACTTAAAAATTAAATAATGGTGTATTAAATGGAAAATGGGGTGATCTTGAAGGAGGAGCCTGGGAAGAGTTGGGAATTGGGGTCTGGGATAGGAGGAGTGAGAAAACGCATAAAGGATGGATGCAGGCTGAGGGGAGGGCAGAGTGATTGGGGAGTGCTTGTGAATGTATACACACCGCATATACACCTGTTGCTCCACGGACCAACCTGGTTTACTGTATGTGATTGATCACCATATGCAATAAAACAAACAACCATGATTACATCAGACTCTGTGAGGACTTATTTTCCAGAAAGCATCAAAATGTGGAGGAAGACCCTCGGTCCATTTGGCCCAGACCAGGGGGATATCCACCACAGGGTGCACTACAAAACGTGTTCCAACTGTAACGACTGCCAATAGATACTGCAACTGTTTTTATCACAAACGTATTGCAAGACATTGTGTCAAACATCATGTCCCGAATAAAACAATTTGGTAACCACAGCAAAAATAACAGTCATTATGGAAGAGAGATAGGCAATATGTAGACAGGAAAGCTAAAGGAAACATGTGTGATGGTCTTTTAAAAGGTCTATAGGCTTGGGCCTACCTTACCCTACGTTCACACCGGGAGCAGCAAGAGCGTCAAAGCGACCGGAAGTGATTCATTTTCTATGTGAGCCAAATGAATTATAGCAAGCTTTACAGACTGCAAAGAAATCAAACCAGTCAGGAAAGCAGGTAACATGGATAGTTTGCTTGCCTTGAAATTATGTATTGTCATAATGATCATGTTGATCTTTCTATACCTACTCCATAACCGCACTGACCTTAGCTAAGATTGCACTATGTACATTTTAACTCGAGGTGCAGAAATTATAAGTTGGAATGTAGGTTTTTCAGCCAGTATGACTTAGCTAGTTGAGCTGATAAGGGCACTAAAATGTGCTACCCAATGCTAGCCAAGGCAATTTGGTCAGGCATGTTGTTCCCCATCATCCCCTCATCATCTCTACCCCCATCCCCCCTGTCCCCATCACAATGACCAAAGATAACTAGATTTAGAATAGTTTAGCTACTAGCAATGTCAAGTGACAAACTTTGCAAGGTATGTAGATAATTGACTGTATCATGAACTGTGGGGTGACCCTCCTTAACGTGCCTCTTCTGGTTACTTGTTTTTTCCCCTGCAGCTTGTGGCTGCAAGGTTTCTCTCCTCCTATGGTTATAACACATTTAGTTGTGTTCTCCACAGCAATATATATGGAATTCTGCTGGATGTTTCCTCTCTTTCACCTTACCCCTGGCATATCAGAGCTTAACAAAGACATGTCTATTTTATCATTTTTATTGATGACTTGTAGCTAAAAAGGCATGGAGCATTTTCGGGCAGCTGTTCATTATGACAGGATGGCTTGTGAGCTGCTGGGAGTGGGTGGACAAGTGAGTAACTTACGCAACTGAAGTGTTGACTGTTCTACCAATGAGAAAAATGCAGGACTGGACAGCGGACAATGGACAATGGTTTATGTTTTGCAATGTATGCATGCAATTGTTGGACTAAACTGATATCATGCAGAGGCATTGTGGCAAATTGAATGTCCATTAGTTCATTACTGATTTTGTCTCATCACATTGTCATCAGAGGAATGAAAGACATTCAGTTATACTTATCACTTCTTAAGAGTATTATCATAACGTCATTGTGTGGGACAATGGGATCATTGTCAAATAGTTTTTGTCAAAGTTTTTGTCGTCCAAATTAACACTGAAACACAGCAACAGACCTCTTATTATTCAGACTCTGCTGTGTGTTTCCACTTATGAAAAAAACTGTGGTTTGTGCATGTGTGTGTTGGGGGGAAGGGGGCTATATTTGGCACAGATACTTGCAGCATTGCCATGTCCCTCTAGCACCAAGCAAAGCAAAGCAACAATTACAGAGGACGTCCTGTTGTGCAATAGCTGACTTAGTCCATTTGTATCACTTTACGTGATACAAACTTTACGTGATACTGAACGTATCGTCACTTGAAGAGAAGCTCATCAACGACCTTTCTGGGACACAAACAGGTTAATCACCATGGCCCAGTTGTTCAGAAGTAATCTGATCGGATTTTGGCTATTGGATTGGATCAAATCTTGAAAATGGGTTGTTCAAAAGAAAAAAAAGATTCTGAAATCGGATTAGATCACGTAATCCAGTCTTGGTTTTGATCTGGATCAAACCTTCAGTAAGTGTTGCTCAAAACTTTTTAGTAGGATTGGGATACCTTTGATCCAAATCAGGATTATCCTGATTAATATATACTTAATTTTAACTGTATACTGTATATTATACAGTTACTTATTACTGTATATTATTTATACACTGTATATTATTTACAATGACACAATCATCAGAGATGAACCAGTCAAAAGTAGTTACTACACTGTAAAAAATGTGACCAATGGTTACTTAAAAAAATTATGGTAACAGTGACATGTAATATAATTGAATAGATATTAATTAACTAAGCTTTGATTAAAATGTATTGAATAAGTGATATAAATTTAAACAAAAAAATAAATAAATAAGTACATGTTAATAATATCAACAGTTAAAATGTGTTGGATTTAGTAATAGCATTCCAAATTATGAGTTAATATAGCCCAAAAATATTTAGCAAATACAAATCAATTTCACAAGGAAAATCAATTAATATTTACTAAGTATCTGAGCAAAATTAATTTATATTTACTTAATATCTGAAATTGATTTAAATTTACTAATTATCTGGGAGAAAGAGATTTATATTTATTCAGTATCTAGGGAAAATTGATTCATATTTACTCAGTATCTGGGGAAAATTGATATAACCTTACTAAATATCTGGATAAAAATGATTCGGATTCACTAAATAAAATAAATTACATAAACTCATATTTTAGAATATTGTTGCTTAATTCAACACATTTACACTGCAATTCCTATTTATCTGTACCTAAATGAATTGTGTAAATTCCAGTTTTAATTGGTATTATAGGACCTTAAATCTATTCAATAACACTGAATGTCACTTTGTTGCCATAATTTTTTATTTCTGATCTACCCAATATCATGTCTTCTTGGTGCCATGGTTTACTTAAATTGGGTCAACAGATTACCATGCATAAAAAGAATACCAGGTAAACATTTATTTATGCAACACAGTCTAAACATGTTTATCCAACATTTTTAAAGTGCAAAATGCCAAACAATAAAAATAACAATAAAACAGAGAGAAGGGCTACAAGAAAACAATGACAGAAACAGTGTATGTGTACAATAGGGATATAGGTATAGGTATATTGGCAATTCATTTGTCATTCATGTTGATAAAGGTTTAATCATATTGCTAAAACTGTCCACATTTTTTTTTTTACCTGACAGACTACTTAGAAAGTAGTGTCATGCTCACTTGGAATGAAAAGACCCAGTACAAATTTATCAAAACTGCATGATGACCTATGACCTCTGCCCACCGCTTGTGGGCATTACAGGCCCAGACGATTTTTTTTTTTTTTTGGATGTGATGCAAGGTCTAGTCCTGTTTGGGCATTTAAATTACAACAATGTTTTGAGACTGAAAAACATTTTTTAGTATTTTCATATGAAAGCTTTTCTTTACTACATGCACCAGTTGAAGTCCTCAGGGCCAATGGAGATTAAAATCTCACCTGTTGATTGACTTGGAGTCTGGAATAAGGTCAAGTGCTTCTATTTCCCTTACGTCTTTACTACTTGCTAAAATTGGACTCACTTGAACAATCACATTATTTATTTGTTCAAATTCAAATTCCTCAATTAAATCACATCACAAATTTGCATCCCTGGTGTACACCATGCAATTACAAGGTATACAAACAGTTGTCTGTGCCAACATCAAGTCAAAAACATGAAGCCTCTCCCCTCAAATGAGTATGGTTATTTGGATTTCAAGAAAAATATGTGATTAAGTAAACAATTATAGTTGGAACTAACTATAACTGGAGCACTGAAACTCACATATTTAACAAAGCCTTGAAGGTAACAATGTGAGTTTTGACAGTGACTTAATTCCCTTTCACTCTGCAAGGGTCAGTTTTCTTAAGATAGTAGCTTATTCTTCAGGCTGTTCACTTTTGGGGACAGCCTTGAACAATCCAGCTCAAGGAGGAGTTTCTGGAAGACTTCAAATGTATACCTGAGCTCCTTGGGATAGAAAAGATCCACTGCATATGCCAACTCAACAAGCATGGAACAAGCCCTTGGAAAATTACCCAGAGCAGTCAGAACTTTCTCACCCTCTACCACAATACCGATGTCGTCGGGACCCTCTGACATTTCTGTCTTGATTTTGTAGATTTTCATCGTTTGTACAGCAAGGTCCTGTGACACACTGTCTCCATCAGCATCCTGAAACAGCAAGAACATTGTGTACTTCAGACTGTACAGTCAAAAGAGAAGGTCCTAACTGAGCATCTCCCAAATTCCTTCCAACCGTTTGGACAAGAAAACCAATGGCCGTATTCACAAAACATCTGCAGGCTTAAAGTTGCCCCCTTCTGGCAGAGTTGGGAGAAATTCCTAAAAATGGTGGCAATGTCGGGTCACAACTTTAGGACTGTAAACTTTTTGGTCTAGGAGTAATTCGTAAGTATATAAGTATTTTAATAATACTTAATACTTAAGTATATAAGTATTTTAATAATACTTAATACTTAATAAGTATTTTAGTTCTAAAAGCCAGAAATGGCAGATTTCTGGTCAGCAGGGCTCTTGCATTTCACTGCATTGCACGTCACCTCAGGAACACCAAAGCCTCTGAGTTTGGTGCGATAATTTGCCATCTTGTATTTCATGCTTTGTTGCCAGCCATAGTAACCTGAGAAGGAGCCAGGTTCCTTGAGACAAGGATATTTCTTGAGTGCCTCAGCCTCACTTATCTGTGCACTTGATGGATAGGCTGTATATGTATATATAGTTTCAGCCAACTTTTCAAGTATGTCTGCCTTGACCTTAGAGGTAGTTAGAAGCGTTCCATTCTTCTTGTAGTCTTCAGTGGCTCTTTCAAGGTACATCTCAGTTTCGTATGCAAACTGTGGAATAGGGAACTGCTTTGGCCATGGCTGACATCATTCTCTGGTACTTTGCCTAGACAGAATAATGGTGTCCTGGGAGGAAGACGATCCAGCAGATGACTTTGCATTTGATGCAGTTGACTCTGCATAAGATGCATAGTCATAGTCAGTTGACTGTTGACCAGAGGAACTGCCAAAACTTTCATCACCTGAAAACAAGTTAAGAATGATTGGGGCAGTGTGAACAACCTTTATGGTGTCTTTGTGTTTAATTTGGTCACTTTTGTTAAGCGTAAAGTAGTCTTCGAATTCTGAGTCCAGATACTGAAGACTGAACTCATCAGAAATTCCAAAGGTCTCCTTTACAACAGTTTTCAGCTCCTCCACAGTGGGCAGGATTCCCGATGGAAGGACCAACTTCTCAATTCGGTCATCAATTATTACTCGGAGCTTCGCCTCCATCTCTGCCAGCCTGGCAAGAATGTAAAAAGGCACAAGTTCAGTAGCATCACAAGAAACTTATAGATGAGACCAGACATACAGTGAATAATGTGAATAAGAGCCTGCAATGTGCCACCAGAACAATTAAACTTTAATGTTTAATAATAGTCCATTAATAAATTGATACAGTAAATAATTAATAAACTCATATGGAATGACAATTGTCATTTAAAAGATAATTAAATTTGCCAATAAAATTAAATATCATATTAAATTTTACAATACATTTGTTTCCTGCTTGAATATTTACAATTTCCATTGTGATCACTTACATTTAAAGACAGCTCTCTTCTATTAAAGGTTGTGTCAGCAGGATGCCAATTAGGAATTGAATGAAGTCCAACCACCAAGGAGGTAACAGGAGCTTTAACTGGCTACCTTTTGTGTGTTGCCATGTATGTGGGAGTTGTGAGTCCAATCAGAGCTCATGCTGCTAACGTGTGTTGGACTGATTTAAGTTTTATGTGGCACTCTGCTTAAGCATCATTACATTTAAGACCCATCTTATATTTTAAGCAGGAAACAAAGTGTGACAATGTATATAACAAGCAGAAACATGCAAGGAAATCAAATAAAAAGTAAAATTTGACAGCGATTTTAAAAATATTTTTGCTTTACACTTAAAAATTCAATTATTATTCCATTATTCAAGACAAAACAAGGAAATAGAATTATTTATTGGTTTACTTTATGTCCTTTAATTGTTTTTTTTTTTTAATTCTTAAAATGAAAATTTAATTTATCAATTTATAACAGCTTTTTAAAATGTATAAAGTTGTAGAATTAAACACCATAAAAGTTTATATGTGGCACACTACAGTGGTTAATAATCATAACAATAAACATGTATGCTATCATTATGATTATGACTGTCATGAAATTCCTAAAAAGTCATGAAAAAAGCACACTGTACCGTTATATTACCAGAGAAATGGGCTGCAACAAATTTTGTGAGACGTAAATGTTAACATTTATTTCAATTACCTAAAATGCACAACAGATGTGACGTTTCAGTGTAACCAAACACAATGCTAGCTCCCTTGGGACTATACCTTCAAAAAGGTCATGCAGTATATCTGGTGGGTACCCAGAGACAAAGTGAAAGTGATTCAATCTATCAGTCAATGGACATGATCGCTTTATGCCAAAATAATGTGTTAAATTTGGATTTTCTCTCACAGTTTGCACATGCAAAACATGGTCTTCCTTTGTCCACTGTGGAAATACTCCAGTCTGCACCCCGTGTGCCTGGTACTCTGAAGAATGTCCAAGACAAAATCTGCAAAAGTATGGCCCAGTGAAACATTCAACTAGTCCACTAATCAAATGTGCACCAAGATTATCAGCTACAACACAGTGTACAGTCCCTTTAATATTTTTCCCACACTGGAAATGAAAACCCCTTCCTGTTCTAGAGTGGCATGATCTTTCACGAGTGGTTCCAAAAATGCTTTGCATTCAAACTGTTTTACATCAGTAGCTTTGCATAGTAAAGCTAGGTGTATTGATGTTAATGCAGATTGTAACTTGGATGGCACATTTGCCAAAACCCAGTAAACAGCTGTTATTTTGTGGGTTTTTTTCTCGAAGTTCCTAGTGGGTTACACACCTCAAAGTCGTCAACATAAAGGATCATAGAGAGTCTTGTTTCTTCTCCAGCATAGAAGTCATTTTGGTTGAAAAATGTACCATCAAAAATTGACTTAATATGTCCAGTACTGTTTGAGTTTCTGGACAAGGTTCCCTCTGCAATATCTTTGTTCTTCAAGACTACCTGCAAAGTCTTGAGAATAGGCACATATTGAAAGTTCTTGTTCTTTTGAGAATCAAGAATATATTCAACAGGATCAACAAATTGGAAATTCTCCTTAAAATACCTTCTTCTCTTAAAAGCCGAATCAAGTGGACCACTTGCTCCAAGTGCTGTGCTAATGGGATGGAAGTTGCGCAATTGTTCTGCCAAGTCAGTTATGGTGGCCTGGTCAACAATGCATTTGTTAGACTTCAATGTTGAATCAAGTATGTTTTTAACCACTGCAACAGATGCTGAAGATGAAATGACCTGAAGGTCTTCAACCAAGGCATCAATGCACTTCACTAAGGCATTATAGATGCTTTCTAGCTTCAGCAGAAGTAAGCCAATTCTTTGAAGAACTATGTATGATGCACTTTCCGGATCACAATCTAAACTAGTGCCCTCACCACTACTGGCCTCAGGTACATCAGAATGGTCAGTCTGATTATGGTGACTCTCAAACACGTCTTGCTTAAAATCACTCAAAGAATAGGTTTTATGTCTTCTACTTTTGTGTTTCAGAAATGTATTGTATATATTCGTCCGAAAGTCACATCCTTCAAATACACAAAAGACAGTTTCGTGGCTCTTCAGATGATTTCCAATATGCTGAAAGTGGGCCTTCTCTGTAGGACAACAAGCACTGCAAACTAAACACTTAAAAGTAGTGATGATTCCTGGCCTTGGACTTTCTTCGACTGCATGGTATCTGGATAAATGTGTGTGAAGGGCACTCTGTGTTTTAAATGTGCAAGGGCAGCTGTCATATAGTCATGGCTGGGGTTGTGCATGACCAAATGTTGCGTGTTGAAGTCTGTAATGCTTTAGTAGATTCCCCTTTGTTGTAGACAAAGATTTGCAGATCTTACACTGCCATTCCATAGGCCATATTCTAAAGTAAAAAAGAAAAAAAGTCCTATTCATTAAGTGTATAACTAGTAGCCGACATATCTAATAGCACTAATAATTAAATTATGTGCCATAACATGTAAGAGATTGGGCATCTTTCATTTTAGTATTTGTTGTGGTACATATTATGTTAAAAGTGAGTTTGTCCGACATCTAAAGAATGTTCTCAATGAACTTTTTTCTCTGTTACATTATTACAAGACTTATTGCATTATTACAATCAAATTCAAGTAAATGGAAAATACAGTGTGCAAAGGTATGTACAAATCATGGGTCAACATAGCGTAATTGTGTGCCTATGAGAAATATGTCATCAGTTTTTATATATTTTCTGCTGCTTTAATTTCAAATTCAGGTTGGAGCTACAGGTTTTGAACATCACTGAAATCTGCTATCTAGCAAATCTAGTAGTTCAAAAAAACTACAGTATGTACAATCCTTTACACAACATGTAATGTATGTGATACATAACTGTCTGATGAATTTCAGTAAAAGATTCTTCAAGCACCTGGAAAGAAATTAATATTAGCTTTAACTCCATTGGATAGCGTCATTTTTTTTACACACACATAACAGGGAACGTATTTTAAGTAACTAAACAAACACTAAAATATTACACTTGCTTGTCCACAGGTACTGAAAATCTGAGGATTACAAATTCTAAAAACATATTTCCAAACATTGTCATTCAGGTACCAGAAAATATTTTGACAATTTTGGAAAGCTTATCAGGCACATTTCAGTCAGGAAAGTAACAAACACACAACCCTAGCACCTATGCCAGCAGCAAAAGGAGACCTTGTAACAATAAGAAGCTGAACCAAGCACACTACAGAAAGTGGAACACCGCTGTCTTGTTCCTGCTTCCTTCACTTTATATGCATAGTACCACCATTGTTTCACCAATTAAACCCCCCCCCCCCCAAAAAAAAAAAGGAAATTCGCAAATTTCTCCTCAACTGTACTTTAGAAAAACTGAAAAGTATATAACTTTTAACAACATGTTATGCGAATAAAAACATAGTACTTGAGTACATTTAACTTGAGAACACGCAATGGAGTAAATGCAACTTGTAATTAGCCTACTCACCTCTAAGAGCAAGAACGTTCGTCCCTTTGCGGTCTCAAAGGTCGCAACTTGCTAGCTAGCTTGGGTGGAAGCTCCGCCGAGGCCAGGTAAATTAGCTGGTATCTTAAAAGGGCATAACATACGGTATAACATTATTCTAGGGAAAGTTATCTCCGAAAAGTGAAAGCTGTAAACAGAGCGATTTTCAGCTATGAAATTTGCAACATTAAGCCTACTGCCTTTTCAGTCCATGCCATGCTTTTAGGCGAATCAAAACTACAACATTTACATTTACATTTACATTTATTTATTTAGCAGACGCTTTTATCCAAAGCGACGTACAAAAGTGCATACAGTAAGTATAGCGACAGTACGGGGACAGGATGTGTACAGTTCCACAATGAGACAGTTCTCAGCTGAGAGCAAGGTCTGTTTGAGGACACAGTACTATCAGATTTGTACAACTACAGCGTATAGGGCAACTAATACGATACACCTTCAAACAGCAAACTTCAACAACTTCAAGCAGCGCAATGAGTGTCAGGGTAAAGGCGGCAACAAGAAACGATTTAAAAAGCACAGCAATTCAACGGAATCACTAACCGTACATAGTTTAATTTTGATTTACAGCACAGTAAAGTTGACATGTCTGGTAAGTTGCAGTAACGCAAAACAATGGTCAGCTGCTACAGCAACTTGTTTAGAAATAGTTCATTCCCTAACAATAATTTTTAAAAAAAAGGTCTTACCTGTGGAAGATGGAGGAGTGTAACTGCTGAAATGTGTGGTGACTGGCGTCCATGTGGTTCAAAATGCATTGGGCGGAAGTGTAAGGCCATTAAAACCAAAGACCTCCCAATGAATACAATCTATCAATTTTCTGCATCTTATTATAAGCATTGCTAATATATGTTAGTTTTTTTAACTGCAGTTATTGATATATTAACTGAAGTTATTGATATATGAGCCATTTACTCTATTAATTAAACAAGCTAACACTATAGGCCTTAAATAAATAATAATGTATCCTATTATACTTTGTATGCCTGTGAGCAGAAACTAGAAAGAAGGGTCAAGAGAGTACAAGAGACTGCTGGAGGGGTATGCAGCTGTGAGATACCTGTATGCCAAGTAAGGCCTGTTGTGGGGCTGTTAATGAGAGTTGGACACTGTCTGAGCGCTGCTCGGAGGATGGACCCTGAGTGTAAGATAAGAGTTGGACTCTAAAAAAGGGGGGTCGCAAACAGGGATTCTTTATGGAGTATAGCCAAGGCAGAGCAGGTCAAGAAAGGACAGTTATTTTTTTATAGATTAGATATGCGCAGTCTTGGAGATAATAGTGTACAGCCAAGGCGGGGTAATTATTTTTAATTAGACAGGTGTGATCTTGGAAAAATAGTGTACAGAATGTGTATTATGAAACTGAAGGAGGGGGTCTGAGTCTAAGCTCCAGGAGGGGCTAAGGGAATAAGCATAAAAAGGGAGATGCATTTGGGGATTTGGCTGACTGCTTGGGGGACTGCTTGCCTGACTGCTTTGGGGGACTGCTTGGGGTTATGACTGATGATGCTACTGCTACGCACGGACCAGCCCGGTTTACTGTATGTGATTTTGAACCATGTACAATAACTTTTGCATAAGACTTTGAGGAATATTTTGTATTAAATTTTGGAGATTGTTAATTTTTGCATTTGATATAGCTTCCTTGTGGCGCATTAGCAGATAACGGCGGGGAGTGGTGAGGTCACCACAGAAGTCCGGTGATTTTTGGATGAAGTCCCAAAGTGTCAGGGCACAGGCAAGGACTCAGGAACGGACCACGAGAACTCCAGATTCCAAGTGCCTTTAGAAGGGCGCCGGGCAGAAATCGTGACCAAAAAACAGGCAGGGTAGAGACCAGGCAGGCAGTCCAAACACAGTCAGGAATCAAAGCCGGGGACAGGCAGGGTCAAACCAGGTAGTCTGGAAGATCAGGTGAACAAGGCAGGAACAGCAGGCAGGAGCAAGGTCGAAAAGCAGGCAGGGTCGATTCGGGGAACAGCAATCAGGCAGAAACCACAGCAGGAACGAGACAGGTACAAACACACTGCGACAAACTGGCAACATGACAGAGACAAGCAGGGTAGATATAGGGCTGGGCTGATGAGAAGATGGGAAGCAGGTGTGTAAGCAGGCAGGAGGAGATGATCGGGTGGGCGGAGACAGGGCAGAGAGTGGGGCAGGGCTAGAACACAAGGAAAACAAAAGCACATGGACAGGGAAAAACAAAAACACAATGGCTAGGGGGCGGGAGCACTGACACAAAGGCTCGAATAGTTCCTAATAGTGGCTAGTCACAAGCAGCGTTGGCCGTTCTTTGAGGTATAATCCGAACAAAAAATATCCAGCAACAACGTAAAAAGTTTAATCATTCTGATTTTTTAATGTTCAACTTGCTAGATCGATACGATAAATTTGAAGAACAGTCAGGGATTCATTTAACAGAGTATTTCTTGTCATTTAGCTACCGTTTTTAAAGCTGTGAGGGAGAGGTCCAAAATCACCTCTTATTTTAACCAACAAAATAAGCCTTCAATATATCATCACTATATTAGATTGACTGATAGCTATTTGACAATACTAGCTAGCTAACGTTGGTTGACAAATAGTGAAAAGGTTATCTAGCTAGAGAGCTAGTGATAGCTAATGTCAGCTATTAACTAGCTACCTATTGACAGCCACTCTTTTTTTAGCCACTCTACTTTTGCCGTGATCATGTGATTATTAGAAGAAATGTGCAAAACAGACAATAAATAGATGTCAGTTACTTGTATTCTAGATGACAAATATATAGTCTGATACAGTAAATGATCTAGTTTCGCCGGACTTTAACGGATACTTAGTTTCCGATGTAAAACGGCATTCAAATTAACCGGCACGTAACCACCTCAGACAGGCCTTTTGGAAAGCAACAGGGGGTAAAGTTACTTCCGGTCAACAATGGCTACGTTTGGCGAAGATGTGGGTTTGATGTTCGTCAAGCCAGGTTTGACTTGACGAACATCAAACCCCAGTCTTTCCGTCGACCTGTCATAAACGGACTTCCTGGCTGGGGTTCTATCAGAGACCCATGGAAAAATACAAGGCACCGCATCTTTTTAAATTCTGTTTAGACCACTAGTTGTAAACAGGTCGTCGCTGCGAAAGCGCATGCCCCAAACAACTGTGTCATCACAGAGGTTAAACAGTGGGCCTTCCTCTCTCTTGATAGAGTGCAACGCGTCATCGGAGGGAAAACCACGCCCACTGTGGGGGAAAACATTCCGTGAAGGTGAATGGGAAATTGCGGGACACCGTGTCTTGAAACAGCTTTAACAAGAAAGCCAGCCTATTTCAATACCCTTCTGCCCGAAGAAAGAGCCAGATATATAGAGAAACTAAGTCTGATTGGACTCCCTCAGTGTCTCTTTTCTATCCCAAAATCAGTGTAATATGCATATGTTAATATGTTTGTATGTTGTATGTATGTATGTTTTTATGTTTTTTTGTTTGTTTGTTTTTAGTTAAAATATAAATTGCAGTTACACTTGAGGCATGAATACTTTGTTTGGTGAAAATGATGGCTGGCGATCAGTGGTGTACTGGCCATCGGGTCAAAAAAATCCGTTTTTACCGGCCCCCTCTGTGTGCCGATGGTTCAGTTGGGAGGACTGAGAAATGAACGTTTATTTCATTAACAAGATAGCATGATTTCATGAATGCTTTCACTGTTAAGGCATGTTGCACAACAGTTTTCAATGACACACTTTCATATGGAATCCTTTGACACTGACAAAGTCACGTCACGATTAGTTCAAACAGAGCTTAGTTGCTCAAGCTTATCAACAACGCGCCAAGTAAAATAATGCATTGTTTTCAATTCAATGTTAGCTGTGTGCCGTTATCACAGAAAGCAAGCTAGCTGGCTAGCTAGCAGGTTAAAGGGAACTGCAGTACCGCTGATGTCCAAGCTGTACCTAGCTAGCATTAAACGCGATGATATAAAACTTGCTACGTGACGTGTATTCAGAAGAATATAATCGTTTGTAAAGTCCATGCACATTAACTAATTAAGACGTAGTGTCAGTTGTAGACAGAACGTGAGAATCACAGCCAAATATAATTTAATTCCCTAGCACCACCCCGGGATGGTTCTAGCGGATAAGTCCAGGGCTGAATTTTGTTCTCAGTACACCCCTGTCTCTTGCGGTCATCATCACGGGGAAATGCGTGAAAGCTTAAATAGGGCTGTTTTTGTTTGCTGCTTGTACACAAAGGTACACAACACCACCTCTTGCTTCTCTACTGTGCCATTATCGATTCACTAGTAATACGGAAGATGGCTAACCGGAAGTAAAGACACCCCTTGTTGGCTCAGACCGGAAGGTCGCCATCTTTACGTGAAAAGGGCCCATTTAGCCCAAATGATCGGCAAATCAAGGGGGCAGGCCACGACAAATGTCACTCACTTGACACAGAAGATGAATGGAAGCTGGTGCCGCTGTGTTTGGGCTGTACAAAATAAGCCCATTTAGATATATCCTGTGTTTTTCTTGTGACTATTTGGTGCTGCTCTAGGTTCCACCAAATTTTTTTTAAAAAATCTGTTCTAAGGTTTTTTAACAATTTTGTAATCTTTATCGTAAAAGATAGGGAGGGCTTAGCCCTGTTAGCCGTCCCTGCATGGAAGCATGTTAATGCAGATGGGTCGGGAGGTGCCTGCTCTGGGGAAGGTCATTTACACTGGAAGGGAGCAGCAATCCCACAGGTCACAGGGAAGGTGAAACCAACCGCTAATTGAACACCATAGACAGCATAGGATTTAAGTTTGGTGGATGACTCCAGCTACGCAGCACACTCCAACAAAGAGCCAAGTACAGAAACCAAGCAAAGAGAGAGGATCTGGTATCAGAGTGGCAAAATACACAACTACTGATTGGGGTGAGGCATGAGTGCTAGAAAGGTATACCTGGCCACTCTGCAGTGGGCAGACCGCACCTAATCATGGCTTATGTTTTCAGCTTGTTTCCCAGGCAGCTATGGCATGTGATCTACCTGACTAGTGCCTGAGTTTGGTGGGTGGGCCCCATGGCAGTGGGCATGGTGCTGAAGGTCTTAGATATAGAATATAGGCTGTGAGTGTGTTTGGTTGGCTGTTGGGCCTCTTTTTAAATCCAGAAATTGGCTAATGCAATTGATTGAATGTATGGTTTAGCAGCAATTTGGAGAACACAGACACAGAGGCAATGTAATAAGTTTAACTGAAGCTTATTCTCGAGCTGCATAGAGATAGGCTTTTATTTAGAGCCCCCTAGTGGATTATTGGAGCCTCCTGCAAAAATCTGCACATACAGCAACACTGTATGAATATGTCAGGATCGGAGATCGGGACACAAACGCGGACCACCGGGTAAATGGAACCAGGCGTTTAATCACAATAAGCAGGCAGTTCATAGTACAGGGACAGGCAGGGTTCAAAGGCACGGGGAAGCAGTCCGGGGGCAGATCCAGGATCGGAAGTCGGGGCGGGCAGAGTCGGGAACCAGGCGGGCGAATGGTGTCAGACGGATCCAAGTCGGCAGGCAGAAACGAAGTCGGGAAGCAGGTAGGAAACGGCAACAGCAACAGCAACAGCAAATGACTCAAGGTAACTAAAGCGGGGACGAGACAGGAAGAACTCACTGAAACGAACTAGCAACGAGACAGAGACATGCAGGGAAGATATAGGGCAGAGGTAACGAGGCAACGGGATGCAGGTGAGCAGGCAGGCAGGTGCCGGTAATGAGGGGATCAGGTGGGCGTAGACCAGGCAGGGAGCGGGGCGGAGCTGGAACACAGGGGAAACAAAAACACGGGTAAGGGGGAAAAACAAAAACACCGCGGCTTAAGGGGGCGGAGCCCTGACAGAGTAGCTCACCTTGTGATTTTACTGATGCTAAAGGGGAAGCAGACATTATTGTACCGTTATCAGTCCACAGTAAAGTGCGAGGTTCACAGGGCTATGTCATGTGCATTCAGGGCTCTGCAGGAGCCAACAAGCACCCAAAGCACTGCCCCACCTGGGATTTCAACCAACAACGAGTAGGTGAAGAGTATAGTGCACTAAATCTTGAGTAACATCCATCTGGCTTTCCTACACTCATGACCATATTGATCTGGTTTTCTCATTCATTACCACATTGACCTGGTTTTCCCACATATGACCACAATAGCCTACAGTTACCCTTACAAGATTCAAGATTCAAGACTCTTTATTATCCCCGAGGGGCAATTTATTGTGCAGCCAGCTGTATCAGACAACATCAAACAAACAATACTAAATAAATCATTTAAAAAAACACAAAATAATTACATTATATACAAATAAAAACAAAATTACATTATAAACATAATCACCAAACCAGTCTTGTGAATATACTGAAAATGTATAACAATTTTGTCTACCAACACAATTTGGTATATGTAATTTAGGGGAATAAAAAATAATAAAAAAGTTAATAATCCAATAATAACAATAAAACCAATAAAATGGTAGAAGCTTTCCAGTTATTAGTTACATTTTCTTACCTTTAACAATCTGCCCTAGGCATGCTTGTTAGGAACAGTGTTTGAAAAAATAACAGTGAGTAAATCCAGGTTTTCACCCTGTCAGCCTCATGGGACCCTAGTTTAAGCCAGCAATGAAACAAAGCATGAGATAATAAGACGATACATATAATAAAAGACATTCAAATATAATACATTAATCTAAACACATCAACAAAACAACACATTGATCAAAACACATCAAAAAACAACATATTAATCAAACTACATGAACACATATCTACCTATCAAAATTCATATACAGAATTACACATCTCAGCACTGCCATGATATTTCTCATGGTCCAGTTGCAGTTAACTGAGAAGTGGCAGGGCAATATCAGGTGAAACCAATCTCTTATGCAGGAGTCACGTGCAGTAGATAACTTGGCTGCATGAATCAATCATATACTGCCACTACTGAGGTCAAATCTCCCTGCAATGATTCAGACTTAGAGAAACCAAATATGGGCTTCTGTCTTGAAGTGAAATATGCCTAAGGAATTCAGTGAATCAGTGAAATATGCCTATGGGATTCAGTGAAACAGTGGAATATGCCTATTGGTTTCGGTGAATTGGTGAAATATGCCTATGGGACAGCTAGGGCATAATTTCTACTGATACGTGAACTTAGTTGCTCAGATACTGTGTTATTAGTCTGCCCATGTTTGACCACTATCTTGTAAAAACTCTGTAGTATATATTCCTTTTTAAGTTGGAAAAAATTACCCATGTTTATCAAAGTTATTAAATGAGAGGAGTAAGGATTCACACATTGTTGACCAGAATGGGGCAGAAGAGTATCAATATTAGAGGTAGTTGTGGTTCCTCATAGGGTTTTCTATCCAGCCATCTGCCTGCTGCCAGTATGTACAGACACACACCTTTGAAATCATGGTCAAACCAAGGTACACACTGCCCCCACTCCATCGGGCAATTTATGTCTTTAAAAAAGCCTAAAACACTTCATTCAAAAGTTGTTTTTATCATTTGTTTTACTATGAAATCAAGTTGTTATATTGGATATTGGTGTCAGTTAAATTGACCTGAAACCAATTAAAATGATCCAGAAAGCAGGCAGAGAAGATAAGATACTTTATAATGTAAATTTTTGGAAGAAAGAATACAAGGCGATTTTCACATGATCCCAACCTTGTTTTACTGTGTATTTTGTACTACTAGACTGACAGTCAATGTTCAACATCTCCATCCACCTGATGTATTTTTAATCAAGCATAAAATAAATACATACTCTTCAGCTCCCCCTGGCTGATTCTGCCTGCCTGAGTATTAATCCATTCAGTCTGCGAAACGTGTTGTCCATGTAACCTGCTTACTCTACACTTCGGCGCAGTGTATCAGCAAAGGGTAACTCCGCTTTATTGTTCAGCCTTATGCACAAGGCCAAACTCCCTGAGCTTTCAGTTTATGATCAATTTTCATTTTTTCTCTTCTATTTTCACAGAGAACAATTTGCTCATTTTATGCCATTCTTCACTGCATGTAGCAAAATGCTCTCAGAAAATAGCTGCCCTGTGACGCATGGCTCTTTTCCTGTTTTTGGTCAGTATTCGCTGCTCTTAGTTTCATACGTACAGTGTGAGTGGACGTCTGTATGTTCCATATCTGTGTCAGGTGCAGAGATTTCACCTGGTAATGAGACACTCAGCATAAATCAGCAGTGGCCTTGGAGCCATTCCAACACATTCCTTGAGTAAGTGTCAGGCTTTCAGGTGGAAGGACCCAGACGCAGACCGGGATGACAAACCAGGTGTTTATTTGATGACAATCCAAAACCATAGAAACAAAACAGTCCAAGTCGAAACCAGAAAATCCACAGGCAGTAAATCCAAAAAAACACAAGGCAAGTACAAAATCCAAAGAAACAGGCAGAACGTCAAAACCCAGAGCAAGCAAAAGACAAAACAGGTGGGAAAAAACAGACTGATACAGTGTGACAAACTGGCAGAGAAACAGAGCAGATAGAGGGGTATAAATGCACAAACTGATGATGAGAAAACAGGGAACAGGTGTGCAGGATGGGCTTCAGGTGGTGGGTGTGGCAGCAGGGCAGATGGGCGGGACAGGAGGTGGGGCGATGGGCTGAAAACAAAAGAAAAGCACATGCACGCACAAAAAAACAACGAAAGACACACCTACACTGACAGACAGGAAGACAGAAACAATACAAGCAGGACATCATTTCAAGGAGACAGTAAGAGATGATTCTCTGTTCGCCTTCTCTTCAGTGAGCATCAGGCTCCAGGCATAGCAGTGTTAAGAGTCTTGAATGTATGCACATCTGAACAAATAACACTGTGCTAAGACACACAGACAATCTGAAAGAGGCTGGGGGCAGAGAACAGCTTGCACATGTGTTCAAAAATGAGTAAAACACAGGTCAAGGAGGAGCTTACCTCAACCTCCAGCTGTTTAGATGTACTGTGCCACAGTACTAGTTCTGTAAATCAAATAATTTTTATCAAAGCCTGACAAGCCAAATGCTAACCAAGTGAGTGAGATTAAGGTTGTTTTTCAGTTAGGTGACTGTATGTGTTATATGTAGTATCACAGAACCCAAATCACTGCTAATGTAGTGCATGATAAAGAAACAGGTGACTAAGAGTGTCTGTCTGTATTTGTGTTTGGGGACTCCATAAGTGTGACAGACCCTGACAGACGGTGCCGGGTGTTAGATAGGCAGCTGTCATGCATATGTACATTATTAATGCCACTCTGGACATGTGCTTTAAGAATACATCTGGTGAAATTTAACCTGTTTATGTACATCTATGGATACATGCAGGGAGGAAAAACACTGAGGCACATTGAGCGACAGCAGAATGGTTCTTGATGCTGACTGACTATTTCAAATCACAACAACAGGCCAAAAACCCTGTCAGGGATGCCATGAGCCGGCAGGCATCAAAATGTTGTATGTTAGCAATGAGAGGGAGCAGCAGGGAGGCTTGCTAAGACAAATGGGTACCACCTGGTCACCCCATCTCATCACCATGGTTAATGTGGCACAGGAGGCTTGGGTGTAGGCCAAAGGCAGGGATTGAAAGTGTGAAACATGAAAAGGGGAGCTAATTAACTGGGACGGGAGAGGGAGTTGTTCTTAGCAACTGGAACTCCCTTTAGCCCTCTGCAGTGGTCCAGCTGAGAATGGGAACACCCCTTCTGGTTTTGGCTGTTCCCAGTTTGTGAGAGAGGACAGGATCAGAGACACTATCTGTTCATGGAGATCCCAGGGATCCCAACAAGTGGGAAAATGATCAAATTATCTACCAATGAGAAAGAAAACACACAAGGGGGGTTTGTTCTTGACACATAAAAGCCAAATATTCAGTATCAGAAATATTGATAATAAGTTCCCAACAAAGATTCAGGAGGAGACTATTCAGACGATCCCTATGCATTTAACAAACCTAGACAAATTGGTCCCATGCATGAGCATGAAAATCCCACTTCCTTTCCATGTCAGCTGTTCTGAGCACCTCACCCTTCTCCTATTTTTCCTGTTGATGATGTCCAAATTTGGGTCAAAAACTCTTAGCCAGGTGCAACCCCTTCATCAGGCTCCAGACCAAATGTAAGTACCTCTACACCCACATCAAATGGCAACCTTTACACTTTGACCATAAGGAAATTCATATCTACTGAATATGAATATTTATGTAGTAACACAATAAACTTAAGAGTGTGGTTTAGTGTGACTGTGGCCCTGGAGCAGAGTGCTGTCTGGTGTGACCTGCTAAGCTGTGAAACGCTGACAATGCAAAGGCCAACATTCTCCAGTACCCCTAATTTAAAAAATGGCCAATACCCTCAGACAGTTACAGGTGAACAGAAGTTGAAGAAGACCACATCCAACATCCACCTGAGTACGGAGATTGAGGTGGGGCAGAGGTGGGTGAGGAATTGTCTCTTAGCACAGAACACAGAAGAAGTCCTACCACTTGCTCTGTCACTTTCTCAGTCCTAGGGAAAAAGCTGTTAGCAGGGCCATCTGTCCTCAGCATGCCCCTATCCTATCTGTGTAGCATGTGCCAGTTTAAAGGAAATGGTGATGAATGGTTGAATGTGACTTTCCTGAAAGCCATGGCCATTTATTCTCTTTCATCTATTTCCTAGTTTGCTTGCCGCCATTACCTGATGACAGTTATTGGGGGGCGGGGATACTTTTTGTTGACTGCTGCTGAGTGGGTCGACCGTTTCAAGCCTCGCATTTCCTGTCTGTCAGGGTACCACATAACGAGGCTGACTTACGGAAGGAGCCCAGGCAAGATCACATGGTGCTGGTGTCCCCCTCACGTCTCGACCCTCCTGATTGGAGGAGAGGTGCATCCAACATTGTCAGACCAGCTGACAGGCACATGACAAGCTGTAGTAGGGTGCCACAGAGGCAGAGGAGACTGACGTGTCTCACTCAGTTGTGTTCTCAGGGAGTGACACTGCTCAGACTCAAACCCCAATCACTGGAGTGGTTTCATCATCTATACTTTTCAAGCATTGCAGGTCATTTTTGCTGCAGTTCTTCACAATCAAACAACATTTGTGCCTAAACACAAAAGCCTTTCAGTAACAGTATTATTTGTGTAATTAACCAGCACTTTGTGGGTGAGCTAATCTTTCTGTATCCACCATCTATGTATACAGTTTGGTATTTGTATGGAAGCTCTGCAGGTTAAGTACCTTGCTCAAGTGCACAGCAAAGGAATTTCACCAAATATCTCCAACCCACCCACGGCAAACCCAGCTCTCCTCTATTCCGCATGAAAGCATGCAACTTCAGATTAATGCCATTGCATGGTCAAACAATGTGTCACAAGAGCATGGATCTTCAAATCATGCAGGCTTTGACATGCCTTGCCTAGCAGAACTGCAAACAGGCCATTAACTGCCAATGAAATACAAGGGAAGGTCAACAAAAAGTGAGACTCTAGCACTTCTCACATCCATTACAGTATCTTAGGTTTCGGGATGGTAGATTCCATCTGACGGACAAGTGCAGTGCTGCATTATTAAGGTGGCACCTTGTCTACCCTTTGTGATCAAACCCAAAACAGACATTAGCCTGTGGTGGTGCCCTACTCTGCCACTGGGGGGTCTCTGATTACCACTAACAATGGAGTGGCATTTAAAATGGGTCACTGTTCCTAAGCAACCAGAAAAACCACTTGACTAGTTTAAGGTTACAGATTGGTTCATAATTAATGGGACCTTATTTATAATTAATTAAAAAAGCGCTGATTAACTCACTATATTCCCCCTCCCCTCATCACTGCCACACACACTTACACAAACATGTATTCTTACAAACCTGTACACACAAACACACACATATTCATACATGTTCGAACACACAAACCCACACATATTCAGACACATTCATACACTCACACACACATATTCATACACACTTGCACACACACACATACAAATATGTATTCATACACACTCGCACACACAAATACACACATAAACATGTATTCTTACACACACATGAACGCACACATATACCTAAACACATACACTCACTAACATGTGCACACACACACACTCACACACAAATATACACACACATGCTTACACAAACACATATTCATATGCACTCACACACACACACACACACACACACATCAAGATCATCATCTGTATTCATGCTAGAGGGCTTGGAATATGCCATCTCCTCATGCATCAATTTATTTCACTGACTGAGAAAGGAGGAAAGGAGGGGGAGGGGAAGGTGGAGTGCTATCTGATTGTATCACATTGACCCATGACAGATCCATTCTGTACTAATCAGGGCCACGGTGATGGCAATCAGGTAATCTCCCCTAATCCGCCCACTCCTGTGCACTCACATTGAAGGTTTTATGTCCCAGTTTAAGAATCACTGTAGGTTACGCGCCACAGCAACAGGCGGGGACATTACTGTGGAAACGCTGGATGGTACTTTCCCCAAGCTGTCTTTGATGATTTGGTGTGGTGCCGGGGGCAGATGGCTCTGCTCCCCCCACTAATCTGACATTGCACACCCTGCAGAGGAGTACCTCACACACCCTCAACTAAGAGCTGCATGTGACCATAGCAGCCAATCAATCAGCACATCTGTCTGCAGCATCACTTACCTGCTACCTCCAGTTTACAGTGCAGTGCAAAATATAAGCATCAATACCCTACCTGTCAATGTCTTCTTGTCCAACATAAACAATGTTATGATGTTATTCATCTTAGTTTGTGCTTAGCCTCATCTGCACAAGATTGTCCCTGTCTCACCTCCCTCACTCACTTATGGATTAAAACTCAGCCTCTCTCTCCCACAGTGGATGAAATAAGAGGTGTGAACACAGCGCTCAGGTAACATAACAGTGAAAGTAGAGCATACTATGTTACAGAGAAAGGCTCAAAATTCAACCTGCTGTGATTTTCTCAGTAGTAGGTAATGTATTTTCCATGTATAACTCAAACAAACCTACAGGACATGCATAACTGATGATACCTGTGAATAAATCTGTAATTCATTTCATCGGTTTAACTTATCTGCTGCATTTATTAATAGAGTACAAAGCATGTTGAACTTAAGCCACTAGGCTCTGATAGGCCATGCTGTAGGCTGTAGAGGAGTGAGTGGGGGGGGGGGGGGGGGGGCGTATAGAGGGTGCGGCTGCCCCAGGCCCACGGTTCTTCCAGTTACAAAGGGACCCACCTTAGGCCCAATCTGCCTGACTGAACATGCATTTTTGTTGTTTAGTTGAATATTGTCAGTGTTGGGAAGGTTACTTTTGAAATGTAATAGGTTATATAGATTACTAGTTATCCTGTTAAAAATGTAATAAGTAATGTAATTATTTTAATTACTTCATCAAAGTAATGTAACTTATTACATTTGGTTACTTTTTGATTATGTTTCTAACAAATGTTTTAAACTGGGCAATAAAGCTGAAAAGTCCTAAATACATAAATTTAAATCAGGCAGTGTAAACCTCACAACAGTACTCAACACTGATTACTGTCAAACTGTTATTAAAAGGTCTTCAATATAACTTGAATTAAGATTGGAATGTTTTGATTTTAAAGCACAACCACCAAAACAAATCATAAGTATGCAGATGACAAACAAGCAGGGCAAACTGGCAACAACTGTCAGGGCTCCCGCCCCTTAGCTGTTGTGTTTTTGTTTTTCCCTGTCCATGTGCCTTTGTTTTCCTTGTGTTCTAGCCCTGCCCCGCTCTCCGCCCTGTCTCCGCCCACCTGATTGTCTCCACCCGCCTGCCTGCACACCTGCTTCCCATCTCCTAATCAGCCCAGCCCTATATCTACCCTGCTTGTCTCTGTGTTGTTTGCTAGATCGTTTCGGTGTTTCTGCCTGTCTCGTTTCTTGCCTGTTTACCCTGTTTGGATTTTGCTGGTTTTTGCCTCGCCTGTTCCTTGACTTTGTTTTTTTGCCTGCCCTTCTGTCCTGATTGCCTGATCTGCCTGCCTTCACGGTTTGACCCTGCCTGTTTCGGTTTTTTGATCCCTGTTTTGCCCTTGGACTGCTTACCTGGTATTTTGACCCTGCCTGTTTTTGGACTGCCTGCTTGTTTGAGGATTCTGCTTATAAACGCCTGTAATTGGAGCACTCGTGGTCTGCGTCTGAGTCCGTGCCTGAGTCCTGACAACTATCATTGTGTGCCCAACAAAAAGCATAGTATGCATAGTAGGACCATTTAATTTAGTCTGTTGGTGCCGTGTAGAAAGTTCACAACCTAAAGATATCTCCAAGTTAATATTTAATGAAAACACAATGCTGAATTAAGTTAGTGTGTGTTACTAGATCTCACATAGGCTACCTACATCACTATTCAAGGAGGACTAACATTAGCTAAGATTTTCTATCAAAGGGTTCATACATGGAGGTGTGGCTGTGCAAAAGGCGTCTGTTAGCTAGCTAGCAATTTGTCATGAATGGAGATTAAACATAAATATGTAGCCTACTGTACAGGCACCAAGCAAAATATAGAGCTACATTACTTGAACACACAAATGATATGGTGGGGTGGGATCGAAGTACTTTATTTTATGTGACTGATTGTGGTTACATTAACTTACCTGTAGATGTTTCCTCAGGTATGACATCGAGCATTTCAATGTTGACAGCATTTTTGCCACTGGTAAACAAGCTTTACACTGTACAGTAATGTTGGAGCCCTTTTCTGATTTCAGAAGGAAAATATTGTTGAATTTCCAGCACTGAAAGGCGTTCTTGTCTGACGACATGGCCACCCGCCGCCGCACGGGGTGGCTGGTCGCAAGCATGGCAGACTCAGATTTTAGGTCAATGCGCATTGATTTGACTGGCAGATGAGAGGCGGTGCAAATTTAAACAAGAGAACCAATCAAAAACAACACTCAAAATTTGAGCACATACTGCCAAATGAATGGAGCCTGTCTAGAGACAGCTCCTTGTAAGCCATCCTATCCTTGATGGTGTTGCACTCAAATTTGTTCAATACACGTGGAAATAGAAAAGCACAGCAAGTCACTTACAATCATAATTCAAACAAAACAAAATTTCTGTCTGCTTTAATGCTAATGAACGGGCTGGTAGGGATTTAACTATTCTGTTTCCAGGGAGTTAGCGTTGGTATTGGGTCCAGGATGAACATTAAATGAAATGTACTCAGCTCTGATTTTGAAACCCAAAGACTGTGGGCTTGATCCAGTGTCAACTCACCTTGGGAAAGGGGGAGGGGTGAGGACTGGAGAGAGGGGGCTGGGGGGAGTTGTGTATCCATCTGCTTTTGTAACCTACTAATTATAGCCCAGCTATCACAGGCCCCCTGCCCCCTGCCCAGCCTGGCGCTGTACAGGGTAATGAGATTAGCCACGCTGTGCACTTCTCATATTCAGCTGGGAATTCATATCTGAGATGAGAGATGCACTGGCACAGAGCACTGCCACACTGGACTCACACAGGTAGCACACAGTTAAGCACAAAACACGCTCATCAATATTTCAGGGTACACGGGGTTAGGTTTCGGGTGGAAGAGGAAAGGGATAGATCTGCCTTATCTGCCTTGAGTAGGCAGAATCCTTCAGCATGATAGGTGCCTTGTCATGAGTATATGTATTAGTGTACTAGTGATGAGAATGTATAATGTATAATGTATGGTGATGGGAAGGCACAGTGTGTGTGTCTGGCTCAGCATGACCAGTCATGCCATGATATCATACACCTTTAGAATACTTACACTGGGCTAAATTACTCAATCAGTCACAAATAAATTCAAATTAGTCATCCCTTGTATTCAGGCCAGAGTTAAGTCATAACATAAGTGTTCCAACATGTTCATGTATCGAAAGATGAGCACATGATAACAGAAAAACGGATAACAGAGATCATAGGTAAACCACAGATATGCCGGTGCAGGCAGACTGAAACTATTTGGCTATCCATCCAAAACAGTGCAGATTACACAAAGGAGGATATGCTATTCATTTCTGTAGAATCTCTTTGCAGAAAACAACTTTGCCACCTCCAGATATTGCATAAACCAATCAGCACAGATTACATTTTTCTAGCTAATCAGAACAGACTGGTTCTTTCTATCACCAGATGGGATGGTTTTTAGGCAAACAGTCTTATCACATGAAGTCTTAATACAGGAAATCATTCACTTTGATTTGTTTTAGCAATCCTGTGTGTAAATGTACATTGTCTGACAAATTGACACACAACTCTACTGAACTCACATCTCATTTAGAATTCAAAACAATAATGCAACAGTATATAAAAACAAAAACAGCAAATAGCAGTAGCACAATTACAGATGTTTGAAACACAGGTAATGTGGACAGGGCATGGCCAACTCTGTGGCCCCACGATTGGCCCCAAGAGCCTCCTGTAGGAGAGGATACTGGGGAAGCTCCTCCCACTGTGCTCTGAGCACAGAGCACAAACATCCATTCTCACTGTGATGTTTCCTCAGCAATCATCCAATCTTTTCTCATTGTGTCAAACTTGCAGTGCAATTGAAGGTGCCATATTTCAGACCCTTTGTCAGCATTCGGGTGCTTTTTTGAAGTGGTCCAGGTATTGTGGAAGTTTGCTTGGGGGGCGGTGGGGGGAGGGGGGGGGTGGCGCTGCCAGCCCTCCACAGGTTACCAGCTCACCTGAGCATAGCCTTCTCCAAGAGGAGGGTTGAAGAGTTCAGATTCACCCACAAACTACAGCTTCACTGACTCTTTCTCTCTTTTCCTGAAAGATAAAACTCACCCCAGATCAGGCTGGGGGAGTTTCATGAGGAGGATTATTGTGGATTTATTACCAGAGCAGTGGAAGTTGTGCCTGAATAAACAATCTCCATGTGGAGCTGGTTGTGGGACAGGACTAGGTATAACCTTCAGTCAAGGCATCATCTATAGGGGGTACACATAGGTAGTCCAGGAGATGTGAGGTCATCCACCTGACAAAATGCACATGTGTAATGCTGGCAGGCAGGGCAGGAGAGCATGGGCAGAAGCCAGACCTATTTGCTAAACTCAACCCTCTAAACAGTAGTAAGTCATGTCTTCAGCACTGTGCCATATTAGCATTATTATAGACTACTGTGTGTTAGCCTATGTACATGATCTTGTTTACATGTATGTACAAAGAGTTTCATTAAACCTAGACAGGCTCAGATGTGAATATCACCATCCAATCTGATGATAACTGTTCAATTAACTGTGAACAATAAGTCTGCTGCAGTTGTCACAGGTACACTAAGATGAAAGACTGTGTGAGTAAATCTACAGGCCAAAAGGAAAGTACCAACAGTAATGTTTTTATTTTCGTCAATAAATTCAGAGCATTGACCTTACCATTGTTGTGTCTTAGCCCCATGGCACCCCAGTCAGAGCCATTTTGCAGACATAGTAAAGCCTTGCTCCGAGTAACGCACAGAAGATGTGAGTGTTTGTTTGGGTTGTGTTATTTTTGTTGGTTTGCTTTTGCTTTATGGTGAGTCCATTGTTTATTGTGTTTATTTTCTTAATTTTTCTTTTTAAAAATTGCAGACTGGGATTAAAAGTACTTAGGGTTCTTTTAGGAAACAGATTCCAAAACATCCGCATCCAATGAGCAGCTTACAAGTTACATACAAGTACATAAACACACACACACACACTCACACACACACACACAAACACAAACACAAACACATACACAAATACACACACATACACAAGTATACACAGACACATGAAAAGATACCATTGTGGATGATGACGGTGTGAGTATCGCGGAGTGGACGATGACGGTGTGAGTATCGCGAGAATCGAGCAGAGGTGAGATCCAACATGGCGGCGCCCGGCTGTTGACAGGCGCAGCAAGACAAGACTACTCTGTGATTTAAACTTTTTTTCCGGACTAAGACAAATCAACATTTCATCGACTACCAAACACACAAAACAAGCTACACACCGCTTACATTCTGGAGGATTTAACGGACTTGGAGTCTTTCATTGACGATCACTATTTCCACCTGCAGTCAAGCATGGACTCTAACCAGGACTTAAACACACCCAACTCCAAGAGGAGAAAAAGAGACTCCGTAATGGACACGGCTGATCTACAAACCACCACCGAAGTTGAGGTTAGTGTGCTGTTGAGCATTAACAAAAAACTGGATATGTTGGTGTCTTTACATGAGGAGCTAAAAGACATGCGTAACAGTCTTGAATTTGCCCACAACCAAATCGAAACACTACAAAAATTCAATCAGGAACTGCAAACTAATGTTACAACACTCACCCAACAAATGCAAAACATCACTGCCGAAAACAGACATATGAAAGAAACAATTCTAGACATCCAAACATGCTCGATGCGCGATAACCTCATCTTCTCAGGCATTCCAGAAACCTCACCCAGCAATCCAGAACTGCAGATCAAAAACTTTATGCTAACTCAACTCAAACTGCCCGGCGACGTTGTCCAAAACATCACCTTCCACCGAGTTCACCATCTCGGCAAACAACAAGAGCACAATAAAGCCAGGCCCATCATCGCAAAATTCGAACACTATCAACAAAAAGAACTGGTCAAAAGCAAAGAAAAACAACTCAAGAACACCAATTATGGAATGAATGATCAGTTCCCACGGGAGATAAACGAACGACGAAAAGTTCTCTATCCCATATTAAAGGAAATAACATACGTGCAGTGCTGGAAGTCGATAAACTCTATATAAATGGACAATTATTCCGAAGCCCTGAAATAACACCATGGCTCTTTCGAATAAATAACCCACAGAAACAGAATCTTCTCTGACACCTCTGTAGGCCTACAGCATTATTAGCTAGCCCATCGCCTACACTTCTCCTGGCTAACCATCTTTTTTTTTTTTTTTTACTCTCTTTTTTGTTTTGTTTGTTTACTGCCCCTTAGCACCTTTCTCAATACCCCCTTTTTCTCTCTCTCTCTCTCACACACGCATTCATACACGCACACACACGCACTCTCTCTCTCTCCCTCCCCCTCTCTCTCTTTCTCCCTCTCCCTCTCTCTCATCAACTCTAATCTCTGATAAGGCATGTACTTCTCTCTTTGTATTGCTTGCTTATGTCTTGTTCTCTTGTCAGTCCTTGTATGCGTATGTAGGATCCCCTTGTCTAGCGTCTGTCTATCAGTTTTGTGTTCATGGTTGAGATCACAACTACCTCTCAGCTTAACTCCATGCACAAATGCTAGAAAACATGTTATGCGAGAAATAAGACACATCCACCAAACACTAACAACCAAAAACACGCACGTTATATTCCTTCTATCCAACCCCTTTCCCCCTCTTTCCCCCTCTTTCCCCTTCAACACTTTCCCGACTTCTTCATTGCTTCACCTCTTCCTTAACCCATACATGCATACAGCTAGCCCACAACTTAGATATACCTGACATGCATACATGCAACCACTTAACTTGATAACATGGAATGTACGCGGCTTCCGTACTCAATCCAAAAGACTTAAAGTAATTAACCATCTCATAAAATTAAAGGCTGATATTTGTCTTTTACAGGAAACACACAACACACACAGAAGTACAGTACCTTAAATTCGAACAATTTGACAAAATGTTTTCTTCAACATTTAACAGTAAACAACGAGGTGTGTCAATTTTAATAAACAAAAATATTCAGTCTACGCTTAACCAATTAATCACTGATCCAGATGGAAGATTCATCATCATTAACATATCCATCAACCATACAACATTCACACTGGCAAACATTTATGGCCCTAACAATGACGATCCATCCTTCTTCCATAACCTTTTTTCCATACTGTCCAATTCAAACAACCTCATTATAGCTGGAGACCATCATTAACCCCACAATCGACTGCTCCAGCACCTCTGGCAACTCAAGGAACTGGCACTCTGCTGACATAATAAAGCAATATATGGAGGACTATGGCCTTAGCGATAGTTGCAGAATGAGAAACCTGTCTCTAAGGGAATATTCATACTTCTCATCAGTTCACCAATGTTCATCTAGAATCGACCTATTTATTGTCAGTAACTCGCTTATACCCAAGATTTCAAATAACACAATTCACCCAATCGTGATCAGTGATCATGCTCCTGTCTCTCTGTCTGTAAATACCCAAACATATGTTAAGACTCCAACAAGATGGCGCTTGAATACCTCACTGCTAGAAGACCCCGATTTTATAACATTCATAAGGCAAGAGTGGGCTTTCTTTCTGGAGATGAACAGCTCTCCAGACACCTCACCCTCACTGCTATGGGAAACTGGGAAAGCCGTAATCAGAGGAAAAATCATATCATACTCTTAACATAGGAAAAAACAGCAACAACAATTGGAAAATACAATAGAACAAAGAATCAAACACTTAACAAACGAAATATCCTGCAATCCCAGTGAACCAAAACAAAGTGAATTAAAAGAACTCCAAACACAAATTGAAGATATCATACAGAAAAAAACACAGTTTCTAATTCATCAACTGAAATATAATGGCTTTCAATACAGTAATAAAGCAAACAGTAAATATTTGGCAAATCTACTCCAACACAAAAAAGAGAAATTAATCATCCCATCCATCTTGGACTCCACAGGAACCATCACTCAGAACCCGCAAGATATAAACAACATATTTCGAAACTTTTACAGCAATCTTTACTCCTCTGCTCACCAACCCACACAATCTGAAATTGATGCTTTCCTTAACAATCTGACCTTACCGAAACTAACTGCTGAACAAATTTATTTTCTATATGCACCTCTTAACCTCAGTGAACTCACCACAGCTCTCAACAACATGCCAAGTAACAAATCTCCCAGACCAGATGGATTACCAGCCGAATTCTACAGACACTTTTGGGACATATTATCACTACTATTCAAGAGTAATTACAGAAATAAAAACCATTTTAAAATTGTGAAAAAATGGTGAAAATTATCACGAAAGCACTAGCAACCAGAATAGAAATAGTCATCCCCACGCTCATTCACCCAGATCAGACAGACTTCATAAAAAATAGACACACCGCAGATAATATACGCAGACTTTTCAGCCTAATCAATATATCACAACAAACCCAACAGAAAACCATTATCATTTCACTTGATGCAGAAAAAGCTTTTGACAAGGTAAATTGGTCCTTTTTATTTAACACATTACACAAGTTTGGTTTTGGAGAGTCGTTCATCCACTGGATTACAACACTATACACATCACCCAGAGCCACCATTATTACTAACCAAGTTTCACACTGCACCAGGGCACCAGACAGGGATGCCCACTCTCGCCTTCTCTCTTTGCTATTTTCATTGAACCTCTTGCAGCAGCAATATGACAGAACAGCCAAATGCAAGGAATTCAGGTAGCCAACACACAACATAAAATCAGTCTATATGCAGATGATCTACTACTCTACTTACAGAACCCATGCGTATCACTTCAAGAAACTTTCAATATCATCAATAAATTCTCAAAAATTTCACATTACACTATAAACTGGAATAAATCAGTCGTATTACCCCTCTCAGGGGATGCCTGGGATTCTGGAGCTCAGGACTCTCCCCTCTCTCTTCACACTGGCAACATCAAGTACCTAGGGGTTAATATCTCCCCCAGGCTGTCAGAGCTCTTTAACCTCAATTATACTCCCCTCCTCAGAAAAATTGAAGACGACTACAAATGCTGGACCAAACTCCCTCTCACACTTATCGGAAGAATTGCCGCAGTCAAAATGAAAACCCTACCCCAGATTAATTACCTATTTTCTATGATCCCCACTACCCCTACAGATAAATGGTTTAAAACACTCAATTCATTAACAACACAATTTTACTGGAAAAACCAAAAACCCAGAATTACACTCTCAACACTACAAAATAAAAAATCATAAGGCGGACTCGAGGCACCAAACTTCCTTCACTACTTCCTCGCAAATCAATTACAGTACTTAGTCAAATGGATCCAAATACACAAATACAATTACCCCTGGCTGGAGCTAGAACAAAACCAATGTACAAACATCTCAATTGCAGACCTCCCCTTCCTCCCACAATCAATCAAAAAATCTAACTACTGTAAACTCATTACTATCTCTGATCTACTCATTACTATCTGATCTACTATCTTGATAGCCTGGTGGAAAATGAATCAAATCACTAAATCATCACTAGCACTAAATAAGTTCACCCCACTCTGGCACAACCCAGACTTCATGTTACAGAACAAACCTATTTACTTCTCCACATGGGCACAAAAGGGAATCACACACCTTCACCACCTGTTTGAGAATCATCAACTCATATCATTCAACACACTCATACAGAAATATGGGGGTGGGAGAGACCAATTCCTTCAATATCAACAACTTAGATTCAGAATTAAAGACAAAACCAGTTTAACCAACAACACATTACAACCCTCTCAATTAGTTGATGAACTCATGAAAATCAATAACTCTAAAAAATTAACCTCCAAACTATATATACTGATCTCCAACTCAAATAATATAATAACAATACCAACAACCAAGTGGGAAGCTGACCTAGCCCTCTCTCCCAACCCTGATTTCTGGGAACAAATCTATAAGAATACCTTCTCCATGACCACTAACACAAACCTGCAGCTCATACAATATAAAGTCATTCACAGAAGTCACATCACTCAAAGTAAAAAGTTTAAAATGGGACTAGCCAACACAGATATCTGTTCACAATGCACTTCAGGTAGCACAGACAACTATCTTCACGCCATCTGGCTCTGTCAACCAGTCCAGTCTTTCTGGATCACGGTTACTAAGACACTCTCCACCATCCTGAGCTACAGAATCCCACCATCCTCAACACTCTGTCTCCTCGGTGATATCTCCAAAGTTCACATCCCATCAAAACTCAGGAATCCGTTGCTCATTTCTCTGACTGTCGCTAAGAAAGTAGTCCTCCAAAACTGGAAATCAAGGAAATCCTGTCACATCACTCACTAGACTAATCTAATTTCAGAATACATTTCAATGGAAAAAAGTAATGCTCACAAAAAGAACCAAATATCAGCCTTTGAAGACATTTGGTACCCATTTCTAACTTTCTAAATTCAATCCAAACATAACTACAAGCCGTGTATATTACCAGACACATACCCCCCTGCTCCCCTTTTTCTGGCGCACGACTCCCCCCACCCCACCTCACCCCCTGACCCCTAACTTTCCTACTCTCAGTTACCCCCCCCCCTTTTTTTTATTTTATTTACTTATTTTGCCTATCAGTTACCACAATTACACATACACATAGACACATGTCACTTACACTCTTGCAGAATATATCTGACAACCTCCTTCAGCATCCCTAAACCGTGACCACCCAATGTGAATCATAGCTTACTTTATTCAATCTTTAATAACTTCATGTTCGTCAACTGTCTTGTCTAGTCCTGTCTTCCCAGTCCTTTGCTATTGTCCTGTCCTACTCGTCCCGTCTTACTCGTCACTTTGTTTTTTCTTGCATTTTCTTTATTTCACATTCTGTATGTTGTGCTATACACAATCCCTCCCTTTTATGGATATCCATATTATTACGAATGTATTGCCTTATTAAAAATAAAGTTGTCCTCTGAAGAGGGGGGGTGGTGGTGGGTCTTTAAAAAAAATAAAAAAGAAAAGATACCATTCCAAACAAGGAATATAAATTTTGTCAAAATAGATTCTTCTGTGCTATAGATTTGAGTTAATGCTTCAGGTAATGCTCTGTCATTGGAGAAGTTATGAAACTATATATCTATGAGTGCATCCCTTAACACGCTTATGTGGTTCCCTCTAATCAACAGGTACAAATGCACATTAGCTCTGACAATTTCCACACATCTCCTTAGCAGACCATTGTGCCAGTGATTTCCTAATGGAGTGTGTTGCCATAGTATCTTATAGGGTATCATATGAAGCCTTTAAGATTCAGGGGGAAAAAGAGGGAAAGCTGACACGAGAGTATTTGCTCAATTTTGCCATTTCATGACAGCAAGCTGTCAATAAAAGGCTGATGATCTCATGTCAGTATTACATCCTGGCCAACTGGCAAGGGCATTGTGAGAACGTCACAGCAATGTTACGAGAATATTGTGTTCTCACAGGGATGATGCTCCATCTGAGATGTGAATTATATGGGGGGAACTGCAGCCGAAAATTAGGTGTGGCTTGTTTTCCAGGAAAGTCATCAAAGCCTTCCCGTAGCTCACAGTTCAAAGGGAGGAGGAATATTTATGCCTTTGTTTTTCATGGCCGCACTGAAATGACCCATCACTAGCACAAACACTTATCTCAACAATTGTAAACAGTCATAGAGCAAAGACTTCTGCCAGGTTATGGGTGTTTATGCCACCTACCTGAAGATTGCATGGGAAACCGCTGTGCTGTTTTTAGTCCTGTGCTTCAATTTGACTGATTCCTTGGGTCAAGTATGCAGCTGTTGTTCTGCTCCAGGGGCGGTATCCCACCCCTGTGGGAAATGGCCACTGCTGTTGCACCCTCAAGTGAAATCTTTAACCTAAAAACAGCTTCAGACAGTTTCCAGTTGAGCTAATGGGCATCAACCTAATTTTGCACACCAAGAACAACCGCTCCACAAATGAATGGTGCCACATCATCTTTCTCTCTCCCCTTAAAGCTTAAAGTACCCAGAGCACCTGTGAGCAGACAGTGCCCATGCGATCAACTCCAGGAGCTGGGAGCTGCAAGTGCATATGTCCACCCCTGAGAGCCAGCCAGTTGCCTCCACAGCAAAGGCCTGTTCATTCCCCAGCAGGGTAGCCTGCTCACTGCTTTGTATGCAAAGCTCTACCCCTGCTGTTTGACAACCTCTGGAGCTTTGGTGATGATAGCTGCATGGCTCATTAACGCTGTGGCTGTTCCTCATTGGGTTCTCCTACTCTTAGCATCGGTAAGAGCAATAGTGCATCACGTCAGCACACAATGCAGAGTGAAATCATGCCCGTCATGCCCGCAGCTAAGACTAGATGTGCAAATGGGGAAAGAAAGGGGTAATTCTTGAGAACTGTTTGGCATGGCTGGAATGCAAAGCAGATTTTGCTAAGATCCCTCATGTGTGCATGTCACACAGATAGCCAGTGATGGCCATTGCCATCGATCTTCCACAGTAGTCTATGGTGTAGGGCTGGTTTCACATGGTCATCACAGTAACATTATCATCATTACCATGTTTTCATTGAGTCCTTCACTAACAAGGCTAAGGACCCTCCCTTTCTGGTGAACAGTGTGACTGTTGATTGGTTCCAGGTGCCAGGTCCTGTTAACCTACTGCTTAATATGCAAACGGAGACATTTTTATTACTCTCAGTGCATCTTAACATCTGCACTCCCCCCAGATTAACAGTGTATTAGGAATTCTGAACTGGTGTTGCTGTGCGTGTGTGCGTGTGTGCATGGGTGCGTGCGTACATGCGTGCATGTGTCTGTGTGCTTCTGCTTTTCTTTTGTTTTTACATTACAATAATTTAACTGCCAAAGTGCAGATGTGATTTATAAAAAAACAAAAACACAGCTTACCCGACACTGTCTGCTGCTTGGAATCTGGTGCACATGTGTCCAACAACTGCATACTCAGAAAGCCTCAGCTCTTAGCTCTCAGCGACACAACAAAAGAGATATTTAACACAGCACTGACAACAAGTGAGAACAATGCCTGCATTTTAAAGCGGAAAATCCGATTGAGAAAATGGTACTGAGAATACGTTAGTATATCCTTGAGCTGGCCCAATCCATTCAAGGCTTGGCATAGATAAGCCAGAGGACTTTGTGATGGAGTTAATGCTTGCATTAATATCAACCAAAGACTGGAGTATACAAAATGAATGTTGCTAAAAGATTATCATTTCAACCTTGACTGAAACGATATGATGGTAACTTGATTTTATCAAAGAAGATCAAAATGAATTGGCGATAATAATGTTAATTCATGGTTATTTGTTTATTTGTTTGTCTGATCCTCTGCGTCACCTGTACTATACATTACAATTATATTTATTCATTTAGCAGACACTTTTATCCAAAGCGACGTACAAAAGTGCATATAGTGGGCAAACAACAGGCACAAGGGCAAGATGTGTACAGGTCATACAATGCAGACAGTGCAATACAGATAGTGCAGACCCTTATGTTTGTTCATTTTAATCAGTGCATTGACCTCCCAATGCTGTTTAACCACCTGATCCCAGTGTCCCAAATATAGCAATGCTGACGAGATAACATACGCATATCAGTTTCATATCACATCATTCCGTATCATATAAATACTTCATCACTCCCTCATAAAAGTGCCCCTGTGGCCCTCAGTGTGGCGCAAAACAACCCTCTGCTCTGTATGTGCATTGTGCCACTCTTCTCAGTGCATCCATGAATAAAAAAACACCATTTGATACAGGGAGACACTAAAGAGAAGGCTCTACTGATACTGATGGGAGGGGGGAGCAGAAACGTTACTGTATTTTATTTTACAGAAACCTATTCAATAATTCAAACTTTTTAGTGGGTATTCTAAGAAGCTCTGACAAAACTAATGAGCATTTGAACTATTACTATTTCCTTGGAAAGTGCCCAATAACAATTGGTGTTATCGTAAGTAATTCTTATGAAACTAGGGAGTAATTGTGTAATGATGCGACAACACCACCATTATTGGCATGGTTTTATTTTACAGTCTAGTTCCAAAAGATGTCATGGTCAGGGGGGCTCAGCCTGACTGCCTCCTCTCCCCAGCGGTGCTGTTGTTTTGTCTCTACGTTAATTTCACTATTGTCTCTACTTTAAGTTGTTCTTATTTTTTCTTTATTTTTGATCATTTAGAGCCCTGTGCCTTATTGTTTTGTATTACTACTACTACTACTACTATTATTATTATTATTAGTGTTGGTGTGTGTATTTTCAGTTGGTTATTGTTCCCTACCAAGAGTGTATGTGGCTAAACAACTGCTGGCCGCTTTATTTCCACTCCTGATTTTGTTGGTCTTTATTTTGTTTTGTTTGTTTTTGTTTTTCATTTGGTTTAACTGTACCTCAGAGTTATTGTGTGCGTGCTTAGTGTATGTTCTTTAGTTACAGTTGACCCTTGTGGTTGTGTTTATTTGGCCCAGTATACCGTGCTGTGCTGGGGTGGCTGGAAAGCAATGCTGGTGTTTGTCCTGGCTTGAAAAGATAAGTGGCCTCTGTATTAAATAAGGTAACGTAATAAATTTTTGTACCTTATTTGTGAAATCATGTGTCCGGTCTTAAGTGTGTTTCGAACCTGTGTGATCCTTTTGGGCCGAAAGTGGTTGAACTTCTTAATAAATTCCTTGGGGTGAAATTCCCCTAGGTGGCATAGTCGACACATTTCCAATGAGTCGGGGTTTGTTCCAATGCTTCAAATGACTGTCTATAAATGTACTGTAAATTTACATTTACATTTATTTATTTAGCAGATGCTTTTGTCCAAAGCAATGTACAAAAGTGCATACAGTAAGTTTAGTGACAGTACAGGGACAGGATGTGTACAGTTCCACAATGAGATAGTTCTCAGCTGAGAGCAAAGTCTGTTTGAGGACACAGTACTAGCTAATTTATACAGCTACAGGGTATAGGGCAACTAACAAGATCCAACTTCAAAACAGCGCAATGAGTGCCAGAGTAAAGGCGGGAACAAGAAAACAAGAACACAAAAGCACACAGCAATTTATAACAGCACTGATCCAGATGGGGAGCTGAAAGTTGACAGCAGACAGGAGTTGGAAAGTGAGTGGGGGGGGGGGGGCGCGATTGTGTGATAGGTCAGTCCAGGTAGAATCTGAAGAGATGTGTCTTCAGACCATGTCTGCAGGATTGGAGTGATGTAGCTGTCCATAGCAGGACAGGGAGTTCATTCCACCACTGGAGAGCGATGTAGGAGAAACGTTGTTGCCTTGCAGAGTGAGAACCTCCCACTTTGGCTGTGCGAGGAGCAAGACGTCCAGTTGCTGCTGAGCATAGGGGCTGGGCAGGTGTGTAGGGCTGGATGAGGTCTTGGAGGTAGGTAGGGGCTGTCATGTTGACTGCAGAGAAGGCGAGGGTCAGCATCTTGAATCTGATCCTGGCAGCAACTTGAAGCCAGTGGAGGGATTTAAGCAGGGGAATAACATGGGAGAATTTTGGGAGACTGAAGATTAGTCGGGCAGCTGCGTTCTGAATGAGCTGCAGAGGCTGGGTGGTGCTGTGCCTGTTTGCCTACTATATGCACTTTTGTATGTCGCTTTGGATAAAAGCGTCTGCTAAATGAATAAATGTAAATGTGCCGGCTGGGAGACCGTTGCAGTAGTCCAGGCGAGGGAGCACTGCGGCCTGGACAAGGAGCTGTGTGGTGTATGTTGTCAGGAATGGACGAATCCTCCTGATGTTGTGGAAAAGGAATTGACAGCTCCATGACGTGTAAGCAATGTATGCCTTTAAGTCCAGGTTGCTGTCGAGGATGACGCCCAAGCTCTTTGCTGATTGAGAGGATGGTATTGTAGTGCCATCGACAGTGATGGAGAGGTCTTGTGGGGGGAGGGGCCAGCTGGGATGAAGAGCAGTTCTGTTTTCTTGAGTTTCAGCTTCAGATGGTGGTATGTCATCCATTTGGAGATGTCAGCCAGGCATGTGGGAATTCTTTCGTTGACCTGGGGGATGGAGGGAGGGAAAGAGAAAAAGAGTTGGATGTCGTCAGTGTAACAGTGATAGGAGAAACCGTGTGATTTGATAACTGAGCCAAGTCGGTTGATGTAAATTGAGAAAAGTAGGGGTCCCAGTACTGAACCCTGTGGGACTCCTGTAGTGAGAGGGGTGGGTGCAGAGGTGGAACCTTTCCAATAGATCTGGGAGTATCTATCAGTCAGGTAGGACTTGAACCAGGAGAGGGCAGTCCCAGAGATGCCCAACTCTGACAGCTTTGAGATTAGCGTTTGGTGGGTGACTATGTCAAAAGCAGCGATCAAGGAGGATGAGGACAGATAACAGGTTGGAGGCTCTAGTGGTGTGGAGAGCCTCTGTCACTGCCAGGAGTGTGGTTTCTGTTGAAAATATACCATAAAGCCTGATTCTATCAGAATAAGAAACATTGTGACTAACTAAAACTAGAAAAGTGCATTTCCTGAAGAAAATGCAGTGTGATTGCGACCTGGCAACAAAAACGTGCTAACGTATATGAGACAATCGCTAGGATGTGGCTAAGCAGTTGCTAGGGTGATGCTAAGTGGTTGCTAGGGTAAACAATATGGTTGCTGGGGCATGGCTAGGGCGTTGCTGGGTGGTTGCCAGGGTGTTGCTAAGTAGTTTCTAGGGTAAACAATATGGTCTCTGGGTGTTGCTAGGGCGGTGCTAGGCGGTTGCTAAACTGTTGCTAAGTGGTTGCTAGGTGGTTGCTACTTCCTAAGTGGTTGCTAGGGAGTTGCTAGGTGGTTGCTAGAACTTTGCTAAGTGGTTTCTAGGTTGTTGCTGGGTGGTTGCTAGGCTGTTGCTAGGTGGGCACCAGGGTGTTGCTAGGTAGTTGCTAGGGCATTGCTAGAAGGTTACTAAAGTATATGAGGTGGTTGCTAGAGCGTTGTTGGGTGGTTACCAGGGTGTTGTGTGCTAGGTGGTTGCTAGGGTGTTGCTAGGTGGTGGCCAACACTCACTAAAACCCATACTGACCCGCACTCGTCTTTTACTCGTTTATTCATCCCTCCATCTTCCCATTGACTTCAATTCATTTTTCAAAGACTTACCACTCAGTCACCTTTGGCTCGTCAGCCACCGTACCACATATGCTGCCTCGGGTCAAATCACCCAATACTCATTGAAGCCATACTGACCCGCACTCATCTTTTTGTCATTCATTCATCCCTCCATCCTCCCATTCACTTCAGTTCAAAGTCTTCCCTCTCGGTCACCATTTGACCAATAGCCATGGGACCTGATTTGGTGCTTTGGGTCATGTGACCCAACACTCACCAAAGGTGGGTGTGTCCCTAGCAACCATATTGTTTACCTTAGCAACTGCCTAGCAAACACTTAGTAACACCCTAGCAACCACCTAGCAACACCCTAGCGACCACCTAGCAACCACTTAGCAACACTTTGGGAACCACCCAGCAATGCCCAGCGATCATATTGTTTACCCTAGCAACCACTTAGCAACACCCTGGCAACCCCTCAGCAACGCCCCAGCGACCATATTGTTTACCCTAGAAACCACCTAGCAACACCATAGCAACCCCCTAGCAACCATTTAGCAACACCTTGGCAACCACCTGAGAACACCCTAGCAACCAAATCATATACCTTAGTAAACATCTAGCAACACACTAGCAACCACCTAGATACAGCCTAGCAACCATCCAGCAACAACCTAGAAACCGCTTACCAACATCCTAGCAACCACCTAGCAACACCCTAGCGACCACCTAGCAACAGCCTAGCAACCATTTAGCCACATCCTAGCGATCGTCTCATATACGTTACCATGTTTTCGCTGCTGGGTTGCAAGCACACTCTGCATTTTCTTCAGGAAATGTACTTTTCTAGTTGTATCTGTATTTGTTGAGGCAGCAAAATTATCTGTATTTGTATTTGAATAAAAGTGGAAATAGGCATAACAATTCCGTTTTTGTTTTTATTACACTTCTAATTTTAGGATATTAAAGTGTTAATATAAGTGTTCTTGAGCCTATCAAAGTATAGAGCTTGCTGTCTGAAAAAAGGAGAGTAGCCTAACAGGCTATGCAAATATCTCAATCCATGTCAAGTAGGGCTGGGCCGATCGTCCATCGCCGATGGCTGACAGACATCACAGCGCACCCTGCCACACACACACTATAATTCTAGTGTCTCTGCTATAACGTGGGAAAATATATTTATTGCTTATTTGCGGGGATTTCCCGGGGATCAACTTGAGCCGTAGAAGTGAAGAATAGGCTATGTATTTCAAGGAGTGTCAGTCAGAGAGCGCAAAAATGAAGGATGGGTTTATTCTAATTATTATATTAGCTCCTTGCGCCTGATTTAAAGGAAAAACATCTTATTTAATCACACTATACCACCCAGTGAAAGCACGTTTTAATTTAGGCGCAAACATTTAAATTATTTTTAAATCTACCTGGTTTGCACCTACCTCAGTAAATCAGAGGGCGAGTCTTTATTTGTATCGTAAAACCGAGGATTAAAACTTACCTACAGAGCGAACTCTCCCATTCTCTGCTATACCTGTCTTAAACAATACCTAGTCGTTATATTGTCATTAACCCTTTTTCACCATGTCTCGCCCTTCACATTTAACTGTATTTCATGTTTAGGAAAAATATAATCAATGAATTAACATAACTAGAGGGAACTCTTGCTGATTTGTTTTCATTAGCGTTATTTAGCTTCTCATAGTTTTCAGATAGCATTTGCTATATTCTTTAACATTAAATCGCTGTTTTCTCAAAGGTAAAATTAGTTCTAATCGCACCGGTTTTAGCATAGGCCTACGTGCTAAATCACACCGGTGTGACCGTACGCGCGAACGGGTTTAAAAAAAAAAAATTAACAGTGGATTTTCTTGAACTTTAAGTATAATTCAACTGAAAAACAAATAACCTTAACCGCGCTCAGTTATGAGGAACACCATCTATTCGACTTTTTTTTCCCGAAAACAAATAATTTTTTAAAATATTTGTATTTAATAAATATTCGTAAAAACCCACCATTTGTGCTTTGCCGAATACCGTATTCGGATTCGGCTCCACCCCTAAAATGTATACATGCAATCCGATCGAGGTCAGACAAGACGGGTTACAGTTGGTTTGGGGTCGGTATCTAGGCTAGAAAACTGTGTGGAAAAGTACAAAAAATTGGTGGAATAATAAAACTTCAGATAATCAGATAATAGTGTGCTTGCGAATCTATACAATCTCACGTTGTAGCTAATAATAAAGTGCATCGGTTAGCTCCTTAGCTGGCAACTGTGCAAGCAGACTAGCTCAGAAAGATAACATTAGCCGATAATCTCTAGCGAACGTTCTTTGACACTATTCACACCGTGGAACTATAACCAGACGCTTTAAGTCGCAATAATGACGAGCAATTTGACCCAACGCTCTCAGAACATTCAGCAATTTTATTTTCTAACGTTTAAACTTGTGTTTTTAAATCTGCGCCATGAAATTCACTAACCTTCTTCTTTCACTGGCGTGGCGGACTACCAACGTTAAAGGTGCATGCCGCCATCTACTATACCGGAGTGTGTAATACCATGACTTTATAAAGAATTGTAACGGCTCAGGTAAGGACTCAGTCACAGACCAAGAGAGCTTCAGGTTCCAGGTGGGTTTATTAATAACGTCAGGCAAGTTGCAAAACAAAAGCAGGCAAGGTCGAAAACCGGAAGGCAGTCCGTGGACAAAAACAGGGTCGGGAACCGGGCAGGCAAACGATCAGGCAACGGGACAAGACGGCAGGCAGAGTCAAATACGGTTGATGAGGAGATGGGATGCAGGTGGGCAGGCAGGGAGGTGAAGGTAATGGGGAAATCAGGCGGGCGGAGACCAGGCGGGGAGCGGGGCGTGGCTGGAACACAAAGAAAACAAAAAGCACATGGACAGGGAAAAACAAAAACACCACAGCTAAGGGGGCGGAGCCCTGACAACAATACTGGGCATTAAACCTGTTTAAATAAAGCCAGTTGAACCTGTAATTGTTTGTCCCGTCTCTAATAGACAAGTTTGCAAAATCTCATGTTAGAGGGCTAAAAATTTATTATTATTATTATTTAGAGGTGCTTAGGTGAAATTTAGGTGTGCTTGAGCACAGACCCTTCGCCAGGGCTCATTCTTAGGGCGGGCATATGAACTACATTGGGGGGCACAATTATTAGACTGTTATTTATTAGACGCTACTGATCGTTGTATTTGTGCAGCACTGACCCATAACTACTGAGGCTGCAAACATCCTAACCAAACTGGATAGATTTTTAAAGTCCCGATGTTTGGGTTAAATCTTATTTCTAAAGTTACAATAACATGAAATATCTGCAGCTATTCACAGTCACTGGCACCAATCAGTCGCACTTGCAAGGTTCTGTAAGCATTTTGTTATCTAAACGCACCATGGCGGATGCTGACGCCTTATAATATCACACGGTCATAATTTAAAACAGTCAACATGAGACAGCAGCAGCAGACCACTCTAAAAACACTGGTTGCTTCTTACACACACACGCACACACACACACATACACAATGTGAACTTACTGTGAATGGAGCTCTCTCGTTCTCCCTCCGTTAGTATAACTGAAGGCGGTGTTTCTGGGTGTTGAACCGTCTCATTAAGATGTCCTTCCATTCACTTGCATATATCCATTTTTACTTCTAACTTCTAAAGCTTGTAAATCACTGCTGTCACAGCTTGACTGGCATCCCAACTAGCGCAAGCCGCGCAATTAGCCTAGCTAGGTGTGCTAGGTAACTAAATCAACTTCCGTTTTCTATTTTATTATCCTTATTTATAAGAAATATGAAGTTAGTATCTTTACTGGATTTTAACAGAAAAATAAAATGATGTATAAGGAATTTAAATGACAAATTTTCAAACTATACCTGCGGGGCCAATGGGCGGGCACTAACAGCTCGGTGGGCGGGCCCTGCCCCTAAAGGCCCGACCATAACGACGGGTCTGCTTGAGCACCCCTAAAAAGAGTCTAAAATCGCCAATAGTCATGAGAATACCCAAGATATGTTATGTAGATAGGCTACACATCATCATTTCAAACCACTATACAATCATTAAATACTAATGTCAGGAGTTTCTCCTAACAGTGGTAATTGGTTGCACTGTACTCCCTGGAAGAGCGAGGGCTGGGGCGTGCGGCAGGGCTAATTAAATGATTGAATTATTGGTTGTCTGACGGGGTTCGCTCCTTGGTGCATGCTCCACACCTTTTGCTTATCTGGTTAAGGGGATGCCAGGACTACTTAGGCAGGTGAGTGCGAACAGCATGGGAGACTCTAATGGAGGCCAACTGCATGGGGGTTTTAGCGTGGGAATTATCGTTTGGTTTATTTTTTGTTGAACGTGCCAGCATGGCTGCATTTGAGTTGGTTATTTTCAGTTAGTTTTGTTTGCTTTTCGTTTGAGCCCCGGGAGTCGCGACCCGGCATGGATTTTGTATCGTGTACGTGGCAAGTCCCTGAGGGTGAAGGGAAACAATCAGCAGTTCCAGGATGCAGCCAGGACCGAGGAGAGCCCCCACCTTGTGAAAGTGTGTGCTCGGGAGGTGGACCCCCCCCCCTTATGTTTCCTTTTTCTGTGTGTCTTGTGTGGGGAGTCCTCTCTCTCTCTCTCTCTCTCTCTCTCTCTCTCTCTCTCTCTCTCTCTCTCTCTCTCTCTCTCTCTCTCTCTCTCTCTCTCTCTCGGAGGGCGAATTTTGTGTGTAAATTTTTTTTTTTTTTTTTTTTTTTTTTTTGTAAAATAGTGTGCTTATCCTACTCACCGTGTCCTTGTAGCAGCCGGATCCCAAAGAGGGAACGAACCGGTTGGGGCGGGGCTGGGCACATAATTTACCGTAAAACTTCCAATAAACGCATTTGCTTTAATTACTTAACTTTACCAGCATTTATTGGAGACTCAGCGATAAGAGACCTGTGTTTATTTCACCTAAAGCCCTCAGGCTTCTGCAAGCTATTGGTAGCTGAGCTGAACTGACCTGGAAAATTCGCCATGTTTTTTTCCTAAGTAGCCTACTTAACAAACCTTATACAGCACTCTTTGGTAGCAAATCAAACAAGAATCACTAAAAAAGTAGTCTAAGTTAAAAATTGTCATTGCAACCTATGATGGGAGAGCACAGTCTGTAAGAATAGCTGTATCACAGCTTGTTTTGTTCATTTATGTTTAATCTAATTCTTGAACAGATAAACATGCATAAGGCAAACCAAATTCACTAAAACGACCTCATTTAGCCTAATATAAAAATTATTCATGTTATTTCCTTTTTTTAGCCACAAAAAATGAATGGGACTACTGTAAGCATTTTAATCCACTGTTCTTTCATTTTATAGTCATGAAAAATAAATTAAATTTTCCCAAGCGTTTATCTGAGGCAGGCGTTTATTTCACTGAAAGGGTTGCGCATAGTGGCAATTATAAGAGGCCTGCATTTATTGGAGACTCTGCTATTATTGAAAGTTTTACGGTATGTAGGTATTCATAATCACCTGACAATGTAAAATTAGAACAACTATGTTGGGAAAATTGCATATGATTTTGTGAAAATGAAAAGTATATACTGGTAACAGAATGTTGCAATTTAGGCATGCATTTGTTTCTTAAATCGTACCTGCTGAATTATGGATAATTATTTGCAAAGAATGAAAAACAAGCATAAATATGATGTTTTGGGGAAACAGTCATTACCTGTGAAAGTGATCACACATTAAGAATTACTTGAGAATTCCCAATGGTAATTAGGTTCTGAGAACAGTCTTGATGTTCACTCATGAATCATTACATTACATGCATTTAGCAGACCCTCTTATCCAGAGCAACTTTCATCACAATAGAACATAAGTGTAACCATTCAATTTAAATGAGCAACAGTGTCAGACCAGGCTCACAACACTCCCAGACCAGTAAATGTGTGCATAACATTATTCAAGCCCTGCAACAAGTTAATGCTGACAAAAGACAAGTATACTACTATACAACAGTCCCTAGAACACAAATGATATGTCATAATACTACACACAAAATTGGCATCAAAAGCAAGAAGTAGCAGGTGATAGGGGGTCAGGATAGAAGTGGAACCGACATGCAGTCTGAAGAGGTGGGTCTTCAGTCTTTGTCGGAAGATGGCTGGTGATTCTGCTGTCCTAACCTCCATGAGGTGTTTATTCCACCACTGAGGGACCAGTACAGACAGGGATCATATTTGAGAGGAGCGACCCTGTCGGTTCGGGACAGTCAGTTGCCCTGTGGAAGCAGAGCACAGTGATCTTGAGGGAACATAGTGTTTGAAGAGGGGTCGTAAGTATGAAGGGGCTTTCCCATTCACTGTCCTGAATTCCAGCACCAAGGTTTTGAACTTGATGCGAGCGATGACAGAAAGCCAGCAAAGTGAGATGAGGAGGGGAGTAACTTGACTGTTTAGGGGAGATTGTAGACAAGTCGTGCAGCTGCAAGACAAGTCGTCATAATGAATCACTCATTATGTTCATCAGAGCTTCTTGAAATATTGACCAGTGAGTTGGAATTGTTATCAAGTACTGTAACAAGTACTGTAGGAGTAAATAGGTTAACAGTGTTCGGTAAAGCGAGGGATTCGGTTTATCAGTGACCAGGCTGCCAGCCTTCCACCCCCGCTCCTGTTGTCACACCCTGTCACCCTGTCTTGCCCCCATTAATCTCCAGCACTTTGAAATACTACAGAGTGCAGCCCGGAGAAGGGATGGGACACCTACAATGCCAGCCCGTTTCCATGGCTACGGTCGCTCAGTGAAGCTTTTAAAGGTGGATTGTTTCAAGGGAAGCCCAGTCCCCCACCCCTCTTCTTCTGATTGGCAGATTTCACAAGTTCCATCCTATGAGGGTAGTACTCGGAGGGTGTGTTGGGAGCGATGGGCCTGGGAAAGGGATGACCCTCATTTCAGAGTCTGCAAGGGATGCCAGGAATACTGACCCAACAATCACAACCAAGGCCCATTCAGGTTCTGATGATGGAAATAAAAATTAAGCCGTATGTTTTAATGTGAAGGTTAATTATCGTTTCAAAACTTGCCCTTCTCAATGCATATAAAATGGTCCTTTTATCAGCATGCAGCCATAAGCATTAGTTATCATGATGAATACATGTAGGCTGCAGCATGATCCCCCATAAACACTCACACCCAAGTTACTGCATGCTTACAGACACAGTGTGTTGAATAGCATGAGTGGCAACCAGACATTCAGGCCAAAATAAACAGCAGTGAGATAAGCCCTTTGAGAAGCCCTTGCTGTCCTATAGGGGAATCTGCAGGGAGGATGCCCTGTGGTTTGACACATGTTTGGGGGAAAGCTTCAGGCACAAACTTCATTGATACCTGGCCTCAGTGCAATGAAGAGGATCATGGTTAGGGGTGTGCAAAAATATCGTTTTTTCGATTAATCGTTTTTTGAAATTCGTCTGATTCGATATCGATATGTAAAATTTATGGATCGATCTTTTAGGCTAATATGCATTTTTTCCGGTTTTCTAGGTTCATATCCGAAATGGTTAAACGTGGCCAAAGAATTAAATAGACGGGCTCTGACATAGCCTAACTGTCGGATTAAAGGCAATTAGCCTACTAGTCGTCCCCGCCCCCCACCCCCATTAGATGTCGCTCTCTCGTTTAACTTTTAACGTTTAACGACCTGCGAACGCATAGAGGAAAACTTATGGGGTGCCAAATATAACAGACCTTTTTTTCGTGGACAGAATGCTTTCTGTGCTTCAGGTTTTGTGCAGGAAGGATATACAGGACTTGATCTTGCATGAGGGAGAAGCTCAGAGCACTCTGTATAAGTCATTTTATGATGGCACTTATTACAAAACCAATGAGCTGTTTTCAGGAGGTGACCTTACCATTGCTCTCATTCTCTATGTGGATGACTTTGAGATATGCAATCCTCTTGGTACATCCAGGAAAAAGCACAAAATCACAGCTGTGTATTGGGTGTTAGCTGATGTCCCCTCGTTGCTCCGATCTGCACTAAACTCAGTCTTCTTAGAAAGGCTGGGGATGTGAAGAGATTTGGTTACAGTGCTGTGTTGGAGCCATTGCTCAAAGATCTTGTGGTCTTAGAGGAGGAAGGACTGTATGTTCCAGCATTGGGCAGAAGAGTCAAAGGCACAGTGTTTAGTGTTGTTGCAGACAATCTCGGGGCCCATTCTATGGGGGGATTTGTTGAGAGCTTTTCCTGTTCATATGTCTGCAGATTTTGTTTAGGTGAGCAGTCAAAGATTCAAATAGGAGAACACCTGATGTGTTGCATGATCTCTTTGAAGGTATAGTGCCCCTTGAAATGGCACTGTGCCTCAGAGTGTTCATTCAGAGTAAATACTTCACTTTTGAACAGCTGAACAAATGCATCAAAGAGTTCCCTTATAAATGGTCAGACAAGACAGACGCGCCACAGCTTGTCCCTGTGAACTTTGCTGCACGGAAAAGTGTGGGTGGGAATGCCCATGAGAACTGGACTTTGCTGCGACTCCTGTCGCTCATGGTTGGATCAAAAATCCCTGAGGGTGGCCCAGCATGGGAAGTGCTTCTTGTGCTCAAAGACATTGTTGAGCTTGTTGTAAATCAATTCCACACAGAGGAGACTATTTGCTACTTAGATAGTAAGATATCCGAGCACAGACACAGGTTTCTCCAGGTTTTCCCACAGGAAAAACTCATCCCAAAACATCGTTTTCTGGAACATTATCCAGAACTGATCAGGGCTTATGGCCCTCTGGTGTCATTGTGGACTATGCGGTTTGAGGCGAAACACAGCTTTTTTAAACGTGTTGTCAGGCATACTCATAGCTTTCAAAATATTCTGCTGTCACTCTCTGTCAAGCATCAGTTGATGGTTGCTTATAACCAACATGATTCCAATGTTGTCAGACCTCTACTACAGGCTACAACACTGTCTACAGTGGATGTTAGTGTGCTGAGAGAGGATATCCAAGAAGCACTGCAGGCTTGTTTCCTGGTGAGACACGTGTCCAAATAGCTAATGGTGTGTGTTACAGGAGCACCAAGTACACCAGTGGAATGATCTTGGCTAATGGTTCCACGGGTGGTCTGCCAGATTTTGGGGAGATGATCCAAGTTGTGGTTGTGAAGGGTACCATTGGATTCATTGTGAAATGCTTAAGTGCTTGGTCAGTTGAGCACCTGAGGAGCTATGTGCTTGAGAAAACAGGTACTGTGAAAGTCCTAGAGCCAGCTGAGCTATCAGACATGTTCCCTTTAATATCTTACATGTTTGGTGGAAAAAGCATTATGACTCTTAAGCACTACATTTATGTTCCATAGATGGCTACCATAGTTGTGTTATATGAGTCATTGTAGCGTAAACCTGCACTATGTCATTTCAGAACCTTGTGAGATTTAATGGTATAAACTGGCATGGGACAGTCTTGCTACTGTTTTCAGCCCTTTTCTCCACTCCAAAGTTTGCCAAAATCTGTGCCTAATCAAGCTCCTCCCACTGCTTCCCCTATTGTATAAAAGAATCAATCCCCTCTAACACTAAAAATGACTGAAACATGTCAAACATATTTCTCTTACAGTTTTCCTAATGTCACAACCAGCCCATCTCCAAGTGATCCTTGCGGATCACGATATCCGTAAACTTGCATTACCATCTGGAATCCCTGGGACAGTGGATGACCTTTATCCTCAGTCATTCGTGATACATTTGGGATTGCTGGAGACTTCAGTCTGCACTATTAAGATGTTGATTTTGCTAATGAGTATTTCTCCCTGTGTTCAACAACTGACATTAAGGATAAGGATGTGTATATCCTGGAGCCCCCTACAGTAAGTCTGACCTTAACTGATGTGACCAACGTGACTGATGACTGTGTTCAGCCTTTTGAGCAATCTCCTGAAGAATCTCTCCTCATCTGGGTCAACCAATGATACACTGCTTCTCTCATCAGCTGAAGATAGCCCAGGCCACCGTTCCCAGCGTTGGCCCTCTGAATTTATAATTCCCCGCTTTGCTTCAAATACAGAGATTCAACTTCAGTCAGCCAATGGCCCTGACTCAAAAGAATCCCTGCCTCAAAGAACCAGGGTCCTTTAATGGGTGTTATGGACGGAGACAGCGCATGAAATATAAGATGAACAACTTCAGATCCAAACTTCACGGTCTCAACTGTCCTGAATTTGAAGTGAACTCACTCAAGAGGAAAGCAGCACATGAGCAGATTCCTGCAAAGAATGTGAAAAAACCAAGGAAGGCTGAGGTAAATTACCTACCCCTTCATGCTCAAGGTGAAACTACTGCGAGTTTGGGAAAAGAGAGAGTGGAGCTCCTAAGTGAAGTGATGAAAAGGGATAACTCCAAGGTGGTAGCTCAGAAAATGGTCAAGACATTCTCTCTTCACAGACAGGAAATAGTTAATGAGGCCCCTGCCATCAGTGACTTCATGGAGCGATGGCCTGCTCTTTTTAGTGCAGCACAGGTGAGACTGTACTGTAACATTAGAAAAGAAGTTTTATTAGACTAGCATTTTTGTACTATGGATTGATGCGGTGTAGATAAATGTCCACTAGAGTTACAGTAGTTCACTCAAACCACGTCTCTTTTGTGTGCCCTGCAGACAAATGAAGAATTCAAGAGGATAACAACAGTTAGCCTTGAATCGACCTTTGTGGCCAAGCTTGACCAGTGCACCCCGAAACTGATGGCCTTAGTCCAGTCAAAGGGAGGAGCTGCAGGCCTGAAGATCAGGCACATTAAGGACATGCTTCTTGAGGTATAATTATTAACTAAACTTTATTTTGAATAGATCTTTTTCACAGCAGCCATTTGGACATGAAATAGTAGGGCAAGCAGAGGTGTTGCTAATGACATGAATTAAAGTTCCATTCCATTTAGGTCTAACAGAGCCAGGGTCCTGCTATTGTTTATGCTGGCTCACTGGAAAGGTTTTGCTACACTTAAATGGAACAGAACCTTCATTAATGTCATTAGTAATACCTGTTCTTGCCCTACTATTTCATGTCAAAATGGCTGCTATCAAAAAGGTCTGTTGCATATTATTAATAGCATATCTTCATTTCTTCAAAGAAATTGCCATCATTGGGGTACGTGTACGTCTGATTTTTATTGAACCCCTGATACATTTTTTTTCATGAATCAGGACAACACAGTTGATAGACGGAGAGAAGCTGCCATCTGCTGCCTCGTGGTCTATCTTGGAGAGAAGGAGGAGGACCTTTTCAAAGAGTAGTGTAAGTAATTCAGTACCCTTTAACATGAGCCTTTAAGCTGTGTCTTATTTCCATGTTGATCTAAATCACACAGATTATTGTTTGAACATAAGTTGTCTTCTCTTTAGTATCTTGTCCTTTTCTGCAACAAGCAAAAAGCAGTGTTTTATATTGATGGAACACATTTCTTTAGTAATTTATTGTAGTAGTGACTGTAGTGTAGTAATTTGTGGAGTAATTGAGACTGTGTGTGTGATATAGTCTATGTATCAAGGTTAAAAAGCGTGTTTCCATTGGTCAGTTGGATTCATTAAATAACACATGGTTTGAAAACTGTGGAAGATGTACCAAGTGGTAACGGAATGGATTACAGTCAATAGTCCAATAACGGCTTTGCTCTGGGCCTTGGGTATGACTTGTTTTACTAGCAGGTATAAATGTAGTAGGGAAGAAATAAGCATTCATTTTGACACTAATAAAGAATCAAAATCAGAATTCCATTCTTTCCTGAAATGTTAAGACTTGCTTTGCATTAAGCATTGTGTAGCAAAGGGCGAGAGCAGTCACCCCACCCTTTGACCGCGACGCCAAAGAGCCAGGCTCATTGGTATGGCAGTCAGAGCACATACTCAACCATAGTGACGGCACTCCGTCACACTGTCCTCCCCTTTGGGAAGCGCACCCATGCGCTTCACGCACCATGGCGTCCCTTAAGCATTCTCTTGCCATACTTCTCCCATCCCAGGGTGCCCCACTCACCAGTGCTTCACCCATCTCTGGGGTCCCTCACACTGTGCTTCACCCATCTCTGGGGTCCATCACACACCGGGGTCAACTGAACCTGGGGGTCCCTCATACGACACACACCGGGCACACCTCCGATGGCCTCATGGCAAGCCATCCCACTTCTGACACCATTTGTAGCAAAGGGCAAGAGCAGTCACCCCACCCGGACTCGAACCCGGGTCTACAGGGTACCAAACATGCGACTTTGACCACGACGCCAAAGAGCCAGGCTCGTTGGTACGACAGTCAGAGTGCATACTCAACCGTAGTGACGGCACTCCGTTACACATTGTTACAGCCAACATTTCCCCTACTGGACAAAACTGAAATGCAGTCAACCTGTTTATTGTTTTTCACTTTTCTGATTTTACTGTGGTGTCATGAAAATTTTGTCACAATGAAAAGAAGTACACATAGTAAATGTGTTTTATGGTAATAGAAAAATATGCATTTAATTTATCATTTCATTGTTGAGTTACCAGTAGGTATGGTAAAGTCACCATAGAAAAGAGCTTGAGTCATGCATTTCTTCTCCAACATTCTAACACCTTTTAATTTTTTTTTACAAGGACACGGAGGAGCTTGAAGCAGACCTTGTGATGCAAGTAATGAAGATTGCCATCATCAGTGATGGGTGTGCAACCATTGTAGTTGAGGGCACAAGATCCTGCAGGGGATTGATGTCGCCAGATGTGCTTTGGTGATGGGCATAATATATGCTCTTAACCTCAGCTATCCAAAGCAATTGAAGTTAACCTCTGAGGTATTTCAGAAGCTGTTCCTTGAACTTGATGGACAAAAAGCCAGCTCAAAAGTAATGAGTCTCAAGTACAGTATTTTCTGACTGCTTTTAAAACCTCAGCACTCTGAGGGAGTTGGAAGTTTTGGTTGATTTGTCTCAACATGATGGACAGTTTTAACCCATATACTGGTGTTGACATTACAAATATCAAAGTTAGTATACCTTGAGGTTTTATCTGGTTACACACCAGATGTGTTGCACTTAAGAGTTGGCTTTAGAATTGGTGCTGTCTTTTATATGTATGTTCTATGCTCACAGAGCTGTACAAATGCATTCAAACGTTCAAGCTCTCTTTGTTTATCCAGTTTACACAAAAACTGTATACAAAAAGTTTAGACCAAGAACAGAGGCGATACTGAATCGCTAGCATCACAATAGATAATAAGTGTAATTACATAACATACAGCATTCAGTGCCATAGTAGGAGCAAGAGGGAGTTTGAGGAGAGAGTGCTATCCATGGTATGCAAGGCCCGACTTTCCAGAAGCACTCCTCACTCTTTGTTATCTCCATAAAGCCACAGAGGTCTGTTTGAGAAACAGAGAAAGCTTCCTTTAGCAATGCTGCATGCTGCTGTAAATCACTTTTGCACCCTGCATTTTCATAGTGCTGTGCCCATTCACACTGCATGATACGCTCATCCACAGAAAGTGGTCAGGGGACAGGCCTTGGAAAGAGAAGACTATTTATTCTCATCTCAGTGGCCTGTTGCATCCTCGGTTAAGGTGCCTACCTGTTTAAATACATCTCCACAAATGGGTTTCATAACTCAAGTATGTAACTGCCTTCTGAGAAAAAATTATCAAATGCATAAGCCATTGGCGAAAAAAGAACACAGTAAGCTGACAACAGTAAGCATCAAATAAAGCAAATCAGGCATTTGTATTCAAGTGTAAAATGTAATTATCCAAGTGGTTTATTACAAAACATACAAATGCAATCATGGACAGCTGCTGAAATTCCAGTCCCTTATTCAATGGATTGGAAGAATGGTACTATATCGTGGAAAGGTGAAAACATCTCTGAGCAGACTGGGCTGGTTAGGAGAGAGTATTTCTTGAGAAAACATGCAGAGATTGATAAGGCTTCTTATCACTGTTGCAAGCAGCCCTGTTAAATTTATTTCAGTGTGGGGAGGCGTGTGCAGTGAAATACTTTTCTGATTGTCTATTTGTTCTGGTTGGCATTAGCCTTTTTCCAGCCCCACCTCTTCACTGGGGCTGAAACTATGTCAGAGTGGAAATGATCACTTCCAGGGAACTCACATGCTGAAATCCCCTCTCTGAGCTTGGCAGTACTTTTATTTTCACCTGAACAACTGGCAAGCTGGCCAGTCTGTCAGACAACCTTAACCAAAAAGCTGTTCACCTGCCACATGTGCACCTCTGCTTTTAATTGGAACAAATTGGTCTGAAATAAGACATTGGAGTCACAGCTGGAACCTGTTTTAGAGTGCACCACAATGCAGTGCGTATCAAAGGACACACCCCATCAACATTACTCTGGAGAGTAAAGCCACAAATCACACAGTTAATTAGATATATTCATTTGCACTGCGATAGCAAATTTTCATTGGTTTATTAGGTACTGATTCATATTGGGTGTGTGTGTGTGTGTGTGTGTGTGTATTTTACTGAACTTGTGCTAATAAACTATATTTACACCATGGCTATGTTGATGAGTCTTGAAACAGTGACCACAGCACACCTGTGTGGAATTCTGTTTGCCAAAACTTCCACATATTTTACTGGTGTTCCAAACAAAGACTAGGGAGGGGAATTTTCAGACAATACCTACGCAATTAACCAAACCTGGACATATTATAGTCCCACCCAAGACTATAAAATCTTCCTTTCCTTGTCAGCAGTTCATGTCATCCCTTCTCCACTCCATCTCCCCCTTTCTTTCCCCTGCTCATGATGTCAATGCAGGGGGTCAACAACCTTGGCCTATGGCCAAGTACAATCCCTTTGTCAGACTCCAAGCCAAATAAAAGTATAGCTATAACATTAACTGCAACCATCACGCTCTGCTGGGTAGAAGCTGGGGGATTACAAGGTATTATTACAGCTGTCTTACCTCATAACAGTTCAGTATCATATAGAACACATGACTGGCCCCTTAAAGGAAATCATCAATATATAAAATTGGGAACAAGAAAAAATATCACCTGTTAGCTGAACCATAATTTATAACCAGATGAATTATTCTGATCATTAAACAACATATGTAGCAAGCACAATGCAAGTACAGACCCTGTACATTCCAAAGCAAAACTAATGCAAAGAAGTAGTAATAACTTCATTTTAAGAACAAAGAATAATGGATCAATAAGAACCACAATGGCTTTCCTTCAGTATAGAGTTACTGAGTCAGAATGAATCTATCTCCTACCTCCTCAAACCCACACACACATACAAACACACCCGTATCCATACTCACAAACACCAGCCTTAATGGCTTTCCTTTCGTATTGGGTGCTGAGTCAAACTGAATTTAACTTCTTCCGTGATTCTCGAGGTGGGTACTGTAATGTATGCAATAATATAGGCCTGAATGGGCTTACATGCTTCAAAAAGCTTTCAGTCAATGGGCCAGCTGATTTCAGTCAATCAGCTTTCGTGCAATCAACATTCCATACACACAGACGAAGCTGAAAGTCAGGCTTCCAATAGGGTTGGGAAAAGTATTCAGGTCAGGGTGAGAGGACATACGCAGGCTGTCCTCATGAAACCTGCAGGATGTGCTGAGCAGGACAGGCCAGAGCAGAGGGAAGGTGTTTGTGAAAAAACACGGTGAATAATGGTATGGCGAGCTTTTCGTGCGTAGGTCTTATCATAATCCACAAGAGGGCATTATCCACGGTAAAGCTTCCTCCACTTTGCATGACACTACTGTAACAGTTTCCCGTCAGACAATCCCCGTTTGCCTATTAAAGAGCTCTAATCACCTCTTGCATTGATGGGAATAATCAGTTTTTGGAACTAGAGGGCTGCTGTGATGGCAGAAACGTTCAGCTCGAGAGAGCTATTGTGATTCGCTCTGTCATTAGGGCCCCCCAGAAACAATGGTCAAAGCATGCCACTCTTAATGGATCTCCAGCTCCGATATGGGAACATGCACCAGAGTCATGTGAGGACCCAATGATTTTGACCATTGTTAGATCTATGGGTAGTGCATTCTTAAAGGGCCATGGGCGACAGACAAAAAACAGAGGCTGTGGCCATGCTGACCCCAGTCCAGACTTTACACAGTCTCCCAGGTTACCTAAGTGTGTCCCTTTGCCAGCGTGTGAATTCAGGCCTGGCGCAGAGACAGCAGAGGAATGTAAACCCCAGTGCACGCAAGCCCTGCAGTTTCTCCTTTCAGAGCACTCTGTGAGTCTGGGCTATTGTGTGGTCTGTTCCCATTGAAAGGGGCAAAAGAAAGGAAGCACTTGAACTTCTGGCACACCGCATACAAGCATGCCACCTGACCTCATTGTTTGCTGACTCACTGATTGAACCCCCCCCCCCCCCTTGTCTTCACGACCACACCCCTAGGTTAGAGAGCACTGTGCCAGGCATACTTTCCAAGAAGCCCACAGTCACGTGTCATAACACAGACATATTCATACACACTCAAACCCACACACACACATACATACACACTCTCATCCATGCTCACTTACATACATGCATACAAACCCATTAAAGGACACACACACATGCATATAAGCACATTAGCCCAAAGAAACACACATACACACATCTACACTCAAACAAACTAAAACTGTAAATTTATATGCAATATATGCATGTATATGTATTTTGTAACTAGAAACAAAAAAGAGCAAATATCTGTGTCAAAACAAGTAAACAGTAAAAAAGTAAAAATATTATTCTAATGGAAATGTTTACATTAATTAATTTTTTTGGAGTGTCAGTAAGTCATTAATTCATTAAAAAATGACTTACTGACACTCCAAAAAATGATGAGTATTGCACTATAAATGATTGCTTTTTTTGGACTGCCTGTCCTACAGTCACTCATAGTGGGTGAGAATTCTGTTTTAGGACAAGCACTGTAAAAATGTTTATGATTTTATTTATAACATGATGTTATAAAAAAATATATAAAATATTAAATAATAAAACATTGTGTATGACATAATATTTCATTAATTAATTTTGTGGGACCCTAACATAATGTTACTTGCCAAGCTGATTGGTACTCTAGCTCAGTGGTTCACGGTGTGCCGTGAAGCAAAGGGAAGTGTGCCGTGGAATTTTGAGGAACCCGATGCGTTTTTATATAGGTGTGTGTGTGCACTTATACTCTATACTGTGATGTTTTATATTGTGCTATTAATAAGTTAGTCATTTTTATATCATTACACAACATTGTATTGTTCCCAAATAATACATTTATCACCAGAAAACATTAAAGTCAGTTTTTCTGCTTCCCAATATACAGAGCACTCTAGAACTAACTGTAAAATTCTTGGAAGCTGTTGAAGGTCTGACCCTTATTAAATGTTAATCCCTTGGACACCACTGTATAGCACTCATTAGGCACTGAATGCCTTATGGGGCTTTGTATACCTATACCAATGGCTTCCTGTGATCAGTCAGTGCCTGTGGGCAACAGAGGCTTTTCAGAGCTGGCATACTCTCAAATATACTGCGTCTCTGTTTACATCAATCAAAGGTACAAACTATTACTTTATCAGCAGTGTTAAAGGTTTTACAACATGACCATTAAAAAAATATTGAAATCAGCTTTATCAGTGCTTTTATTAAGACACCCCATTCTGATTAACTGGTTCATTGCTGACATCCCCAAGTAAGATACAGTAACTGCATTTATATTAAAAAAGGACATTTTAAACAATCAAACAATAACTGAAATTATCATCATTATTTGATTCCTTTTGATAGTTCTTCAAATAACATTGCATTACTGAATCAGAAAAAGTATAAATGCTAATTTTTGAGCTAACATCCATGCTAACAGTGCCATTTGACTGTTAAAATGGGTATGAATAGAGAATCATTTTATAAAGTATACATAACACATGAATAAGTATGGCATTAATACATTACAATATTGTCATTTAGCAGATGCTCTTATTCAGAGCATCTTTTAGGTTGCAATTTTTCTTGTTATCCATTTATGCAGTGGGATATTTACTAAGGCAGGCAGTTGTGGGTTAAGCACCTTGCCCAATGATACAACAGCAGTGCCCATGCAAGTTATTGAACAAGTAACCTTTTGAGTAAAGATCTACTCCTGAACACTGTGCTACACCCCTGCCCAGGTAATACTTTATAAACATAAACATATAGACATAAACATATAGACATAAACAGCAGCATAAACATGACAGTTGGTGTAGACATTTTGTGTAGTGAAAAATGAAACCATGCATGCAGAAACACATTATACATATCATGATTTCTGTATTCAATGTCAGCCAACATAAACCACATTTGCCCATTTTCATGGAGGTGCTATGAATAATTATGTTAAACTTTAGTTGAAGTCACCAAAAGAATTAGATGAAATATGCACTAAAGCTTTGATATCAAATTTATCAGTAACAGATTTCCAGACCTTGGCTAATTTAGTGCTTTACGAACAGTCAAAACTCTGACAGTAGTTCACAGTACTACAAACTTTTTCCCACTGACACCATTTGAATGAATCATTTCATCATCAGTCCAAGAAGAATGAAAATAAAATGTGAGTTTTATTGAAACTTCAGCGTGGCTGAGGGACCTTGGCTACTTTTTGCATGTCTCGCTTGGATGGGAATATGTTTCCCTTCAAATAGACAGCCCTGTTGCCAGTGACGACACATTCCAGCTGAAGCACCTGCTTTTTCCACTGGTTACCATAAACGCATCCATGCATTTGGAAAGTGGGAACTGTAAGCCAGTGCAACAAGATAGAGATAAGCTGTAGGAATCGTTCTGCTTGGCCGAAGCCCACTGGCAAGGCTAACGGAGTGCTTTGCCAGAGAGACACTTTTTGTATGTTTTACATGACACCATTGGCACATCTTTCTGAGAATACATTACTCTTGCCAGCGTCATCAGTGTTGTGTCTATTAGTGCCCATTTATTGTACTACAGAGTGGTGCTTATGCAGGAGGTAACAGAACTTAAAACGACAAGAAAGTCTTATTGTCATAAATTGTAGAATGTATTGGGGGAAGCACACATGGAATATTTAGCCAGAGTCATTAGTATTTTAGGGTGATTGGAAGTTAGCCCTCTTCACATACATTATGAATTTCCATAAGCACAGACAACCAGGATTGTTAACACCAGAAATCCCTAAAGAAATCCACTGCATTCACTCACACATTCATTACACACCATGGAAGAGTGCTGTGACAGAGATAAACACAACCAGGCAGTGCTATAAACTGAGGCCTTTGTTATCTCCGGATTGCGTCAATAGTATAGCATACAACAACAACATAAAATAAGCTCCTGGCTATAATTAATCACATGACTGATCACAGGCAAAAACATAGCTATTATGAAATATTTAGGAGCTCTGCTGTGCCACATCCCCTTTTTCTGGGCCAGAGGTATGCCACCCTTCCTTTTTGTTAATGCCTCCCTTTTAGTTACAATCTCCTCAGCTAAAAATTATAACACTAGTATGACGTTAGGCATCCAGCTAGCTAATACTGTGCTCTCAATTTGTCAGTGGTGCAGCATTTCATTTTTTCTTTCATGTCATCTAGTTTCAACTAGTTTGTACATTCTTTCATAGCCAATACAGTGAATTCTGTGGTCCTGGACATCTGAATCATAGTGAGACTGCATTGGCTTATCACAGTAGCTTCCTGTAAAACCAGTCATCACATTGACTCATTCCAATGAACTTGTATTCACTGGAATATCCTTGATACGTCCTTATAAATCTAACGGCTCTGCTTTAATATGATTCTAATTGCATTCTTTTCATACAGTTTAAGATCATAAATGTTGTAGAAGCCATACAGGTAGATACAGGTTTTCTTTATCAAGACAGAAGATTAAATTCATTGAAGGGACAGTTTGTATTGTTATTCATACATGGCTGGTTATCATTCACAAGCTGTAGTCACAATTGGACTGGCAGTCACAAAAGGGACTTCAGCCACAGTGAGGACAGCAGTCACAGTGGGGCTTGCAGTCACATTGGGGTCAGCAGTCATAGTGGGGTGGGCAGTCACTATATTCAGCAGTCCAAGTGGGGTTTCAGTCACAGTGAAGTCAGCAGTCACAGTGGGATCTGCAGTCGCAGTTGGGTAAGTGGTCTCAGTGGGGTTTGTAGGGTTAGTGGGGGTACAGTCACAGTGGGGACTTCAGTCACATTGGGGTCAGCAGTCACAGTGGGGTTGGCAGTCACTGTATTCAGCAGTCACAGTGGGGTTTCAGTCACAGTGAAGTCAGCAGTCACAGTGGGATCTGCAGTCGCAGTTGGGTAAGTGGTCTCAGTGGGGTTTGCAATCATCGTGGGGACTTCAGTTTAAATGGGATCAGCAGTCACAGTTAGGACATCAGCTACAATGTGAACAGCAGTTACAATGGGATCAGCAGTCACAGTGGAGACCTCAGCTACAATGAGGAACAGCAGTTACAATAGGATCTGCAGTCACAGTGGGGCTTTGCAGATATGTTTGGTATTGAATAGAGAGTTAGAACTCTGTCAGAGCCTAACAATACCAACATCAGCTTGTGGATAGATGTGGTTTCTCTCACACAGCCTCCATCTTTGCTGGTGGAAATCCTTGGCAGTGCTGTCACACTTATAAGATAGATAATATCTTAGAAGGTACTTTCCTAGTCCGCCAGCTACCGTATCTTGCATTTCCCATCACTGCCCCAGCTCTCCACAAAGCTGCCGACTATGAGTTTTATTTTGATTTTATTTTTGTGGATGACTGCATTTAGTCATTGGGTGGCCTGGATAATCATCACCATAGGTGAATGGCACTTGGAAAGGAGAGCGGGACTATTCTGAAATATTTCCACCCCTTCAAAACCACCAGCAGCAGCTGCATGATAACCAGTTAGCTAGAGCAGAGGTTTTCAACCTTTTTGGGGCTAAGGCACATCAAAGGTCAAACTAGAACATCAAGGCACACCAACTTAAAATTGGTTATCGATTATGAAGAATGTCACACACAATATGATAGGCTATAATGTCATTAGCGAGATTTGACCCATATTGCACTACAGCAGACTGTCAAATAATTATCAAACAGATAGTTAGATCAGACAGGCAATCATATAATTAATTAAAAATGCATTGAAGTGCATTGGAGCAAGAACTTGTCTGACATAGTGCGGCATCATAAACAGCAACATACTAAAATAAAATAAATTTAATAAAACAAAACATTAATCCAGTAACCCTTTCGCACCTACGGTCACACCGGTGTGATTTGCCATTTAGCGCATTTGCTAAAACTGGTGCGAATAGAACACTAGATTTGAGAAATTGTAGCAAATTTTAGCTTTGAGGAAACAGCGATTTAACGTAAAAAAATATAGCAAGTGCTAACTGAAAACTATGAGAAGCTTAATAACACTAATGAAAACATAACGAACCATGTAACGTGACACGCGTGCTACATGTGTGTTTGTGTGTGTCTTTTGAAAGGTAGTGTGTATATATATATATATATATATATATATATATATATATATTCAGTGCTAAATGATTCTCAGAAACAGTTTTTATGCATTTGATGCATAAAAACACTGACCTTACATTTTTTAATGCTACACCTTTTCCTTTTGTAAAATGTGGCTTTAAAAAGCAGATGGAGGAAGGGGGAAATTGCTATCAGCATTCAGTTTCTCTGGCTGTCTTGTGCTCTCTGCACCTTGTGTTAACAGTACACACATACTGTTATGGAACACAGAATGACAGTAGTTCTGGGTAATATCGCAGGTGTACACAGAGGGTGCATTTCAGCAAACGTGAGTTTGAAGGTGAAAGAATACCACTGAACCCAAACAAGAATGAACATGAGGAACTGGCGAGAGGCCAGGGTCCTGACAATACTCTATCCGATGCATTTGCTGTTCTTGGGGCATTTCAGGGCACAGATCTTTGCCTGATAATCTGGAAATGTTGACTCATGCAAAAAGTAACCTAAACAGCACCAGGTTGTTATTTTGCATTATAATACGATAAGACACACCAGTATAGAGCTGTATAATATAAGTAATGCATCATGACTAGGGGCGAGGAAAATTACAGCAATAAATATCTGAACCTGGATTAAACTCAGAACTTCCAGGAAATTCCCAGGACTGGGAGATTAGCAATGATAGGGGCCTGGTGTGGGTGTGTGGTGAGTAGAGGGGCAGAGGGGGAACATTTTACCTCAGTGGTACTAGGATGTGTGGGACCTGTGGCAGACAGGAGGCTGCTGCTGACAGACAGGGGTCTGAGCACTGCGTCTTGGATGGAGCCAGTGGGGGTCACACAGTGATCTGTCCTACGTATATCTTATTGCACACCTTATTCTCAGTTTCCGAGGCGACGGGTGTCACAGGATGATATAGTGGCCCCTTTTCCTGACAAACTTTGCTCTACATCACTTCTGCCTCCCCAGAGAGAGACCCACCCCCCCCCCCCCCCCCCCCCCCACCCCACCATCCATAGACACATTTCTCTTGACATTGGACCCCCAAAGAATGTGATAATCGAGTAAAAGGGGTCAAGAGGAGACACAGTGGAACACCCACGAGGGAAGGCATTACTCACATGAAGAGGAAGCAGTAGAGGGCAAACTTCTTAATATGCCCTGCCTAAAAACAGCGTCCATGAAAACCCAAGCAGCGAGCCCTCCCATGACTGGAATGTGATGTCCGGACACCTAAAGTGTAGGACACTGTCCAGCCTTTGGAGACACCAGAGAAATCACGTCCTTGTGTCCTCTTGGAGACCACCTGGGGTTTCAAGGATGCTGCCTGCCGTTATAAGAGCCACACTCCTGAGAACACTACCTGTGGAGAAGTGCCACTACAGACCTTTTTTTTAGCAAGCAGATCTGTGCTACATCCCAAACCACTGCACAAAAAAACAGTAGGTCAGAAGAGGTGAGGGGAGAGGCTGTTCTACAGGAAAGGATGGGACAGCTAGTCACTCAGCCTGAGTGACCCCATGACCAGCACACAGTGAAATTCAATCTGAGTGACTTCATGGTCCCACTCCATAGCAGTGAATAACATGCAGGATTCAGTCTGTCTGAAATGGGTATGAGTAACTGCTAAGGGGCATTATTTAAACTAAAATGCCTCTTGGGAACACAGAGTAGTGGTGGGGATGGGCACATTCAGACCATTAAAGAGAGTATCATTTACTACAACAAACGGTGTCAGACAAGTCACTGAGTGGCTTGGGAAAATGGGAAAAAGGCAGCTGTCTACACCATGTCTCTAAGTTTCTTCTAAGACTAAGCTTCTTCTTGGGCAATTTTGTGCCACAAATAGAGGTAGAGAGAGCATCCTGAACAGTGGGGTTCAACATCAGGAAAAGCGGTTTGTGTTTTTTGTTATCATTTTTTGCTTCTCGTATCTGAGCTTCTAAGCTATTCTTCATCAGTCAATCTGATAGAAATCAAAAAGCTAACTGTTCAGCTGAGACATAGCTTACAGAGAATTTAGAGAGTCCGAGAGAAGAGGAAGGCTTCCAGGAAACACATGAGGACCATGTCATCTCTTATGTCATTAATTAATGGACATAAAGAATGCCTTCTTATTTTTCTTCTTTTTTCTTCCTCTTCTTGATGATATTATTATTATTATTATTATTATTATTATTATTATTATTGTTGTTGTTGTCACTTCATAATCATAATAATTCAGATCAATTCACTCATCGCAGATAGTGCACTGTGTGACCCAACATGTCCACTACTGTGGATAGAGGAAGTAGTGGAGTGGCCATACATACCTTTTTCATGACACCCACATCACATGGCTCAGAGCAGCAGTGCTCTAACAGAGAACTCTTCATAATTCCTGCCTTCGTGACAACATCTGTACTGAAAAGCAACGATAAGGGAATGGAGGTATGAGTTTGGCTCCAAGATTGCGCTCCTCATCCCGACAGCAGTCTGCCTGAGCAGAGAGAACAGGGGTAAGAGATAAGACAAGAGATAAGGGGTAAGGCTGGGCAGGGCAGGGAAGGACAGCCCACAGCCCACTGGTGGCTCAGTCAGCCTGGATGGCTATTGCCGTGAAAAAAATCACATCTAGAGAACAAATGTATATTTATATACATACAGGGGATATACAGGGGATTTGAATAATGGATAGTGGGGTTCCATGTAGTTTGTCACACTGTGATGGTTGTGAGGTTGTGTGGTTGTGTCATGCAGTCATCCAAATCCTCTTAGCCCCCAGGTGAGTACCTGCTCACAGGACACCTGGGAAGTCTCCATCACAGTTACCTGCTTTTCAACTTGAAACAGAGACAGAGAAAAAGTACATGCATGGCAGTTCCCTTGATTGTTACTCCAATGAATAGGCTGGGAAGCTGTACTTGTTTGCTTAAGGGAGAGTCAGATTCACATTTATAGCCATTCAGTGCTCACTGCCAGTTGTTGTAAATGTGACCTTGAAGGTAAAGTTTTAAAGAGGCCAAGCCTTAGTGTATCTGTAATGAGAAACAGGCATCACACTCATCCTGTATCTACGGGAAGCAGCATTGACTGCATTCAGTTGGTTACTGAAATGGTCTGTGGAGCATTAACCAATCAGCGGCACATCATGCCTCGAAAGTCAATCAAACAGGCATCAGCATGGAAAGTATGCTGGGGGTGGGGGGGGGGGGGGGTTCCCAGGATACTTTGAGGCTGGGATAAGAGAGGTGAGGGTGGTCAGGGAGCAGAGGGGGTCTGGAGACCAATGAGGCAAGTTGGGAAAAGGAATTGAAGGGGCTGACCAATGAGAGGCTGAGTCACTGACTGACAGCCGGACTGAACATAAACAAGGAAACCACCTGATGTGAGCCAGGAGTGGGGGGTGGGTGATAAGTGCAGCTCTGGCTATGAAGCCAGGTGCTTCCTGAGACACCAGCACACTAAATCAACACCTCAGTCCTTCCTCTGGCCACCCCCCCCCCTTCTGATAAAGGCAAAGAGTCTGCAGTAGGATAAAGGACAGGACACATAGATCGCATCCAGCTAAGCTTCAACGGCTTCCAAACTGCTTTTCTTTATTTCACACACATATCAGGTACAATACAAAGGCACCCAGGATGGCTGCATAAGACAGGTGACAAACTTGTGACAGGTGACAGAAAAAAGGAAGATGTGGCTTTGTAGTGGTGTTTTTAAGTGGACTGACACCATCCAGGCTGCTGATTGACTGTGACTGGAGGACACAGCTTAAGAATGGCTGTGTCCTTCACTCACTCACTAGCAATTGGCTGGGTCATTAGGTTGGTTCAATTTCTTGCTGGGGCAGCATTGCTGTACCCTAGGCCAAGGGACTTAATCTAGTATTATCTCAGTAAATATCCATCTGTATAAATGAATAAAACTGTAACCTGTGTAAGTTGCTCTGATGAATGTAAGCAATGCCAAATATATGAATGAGAGATTAGAATCAGTGACGCATTTCTGTGTGAGGATGGTGATGATCTTGCAGCTCTTCAGAACTGGGTGCTGGTTCCATGTGATGCTTTTTCATGTCTGGTCCTTCAAAGAATGTGGCTTTCCGGGTGTGGGACAGGAAGCAGGCTGCTCTATATTTGGGAGATGGGGAAGCAACAGAGCATGCCGCAGTGTCCATACTGTACGTGCAAAACGCATCGCAGAGCCAAACAATGGGAAACAACAGGACAGTTGGGGGGGTTAGGGGGGTCTGGGTGCGAGTCAGTGCAGCACGGGGGGAGGTCATGTGTATGAATCAGATGCGTCAACACACACCTTCAGAACTCATTAAACTCCTGACCTCAAAATTGCTTTGTACTAAGAATGAAAGTAATTGCACAATTCAGCCCAAAGGCCAAGACTCCTCCTGGCCTCCTAAACCTCAGCATTTAGGTAAAGTTCCCCTTTCTAGCCCCACCAGTGCACACAGACCAGAACCCACAGGTCTGTAATGTCTGCATGACAATGTCTCAAACTGCACATGGTTGCTTGTAAGGGCCTGGGCAGGGTTTACTTAGGCTGAGAACATTTTTCCAAGATAACTATTCTTTGCCTTGCAGTTGTTTAAGAAGCCTCACATTTGTAAAATTGAAGTGAATCCAAGGTAAAGACAAACCTCAGTCTCTGGGGAACCACAGTCTTGCTCGCCGCTCTGGACTTTTCCGTCATCTAATTTGCATTTTGTTCTAATTATAATCATGGGGCATAAACACTGCAGAAATGCCACAGCATATAGCATCTTACATGTGTTTTAAACCAGGTTTGATTGGTGTAATCTCTGAGGTAAATGGGTTTTCCCACATTGAAGGTAAAAAGAATGGTGTCTTTGGCCGCTGTGGTCATGCCTCAGAGAGAGAGGAAGAGGATATCCAGGAATCATGGCCTAAGATCGAGGCCCTCCACCTCTACCTCCAAACCCCCAAGTGCACCTCCAATACCCTGCTTTGGAGCTGCCTCACATGACAGGCCTGTTTCAATTCCACTGATTTATTCCAAATTAATAATTGCAAGCTGGGATAGCAGGACATTTCAATGCTAATCACATCCTGTTGCTTGGCAACATAGCAGCCAGGGACCACTTAAAGGCGAATGCCTGAGAGAGCTTGGTGGGGTGGAGGTGTGGGGGGGTGGGGTTCTAGCTATGGCAGTGGATCACGTTGCCTTCATGTTTGTTCCCAGCAGCTGATAAACAGTTTATGCACAATGATAGAAGGCGCTTGGCTTCCTCCTTCAGCCCTCATGGCCGGTTCCTCGCTCTCCTGTTTTGAGCTGCCTGACGAGGAAGGAAGCCGGTGTGAGAAAGTGCCTGTTTTTTTGGGCCCAACAGGAAGTGGCCTCATCACAAGCGGTTCCTCTTTTTGCAGCTGGAACAATGCGGTTGGCGTCACACCCTTCGGCTGGACCTCAACATTTCACATGGAAAAATTCTCCCAGAATTCCGCTCCCAGGATCAGGGTAAGGTGGGGGGGGGGGGGGTGAACAACAGACACTTGTTACCACAAACACCATGAATGGAAAAACAACAGCACTTCAGGTTGGAACGGTGCTGGCCAGTGATTGGCTTTTGAGCTTGGGGGGGTATGCCAGTGGTTGATTGTTCAATCACCTTTTTGTTCTTGCATCTTTGAAAGTGGGTGTGATGTTACTGCGGCATATTGACCCTGAGCTCCAAGTCTCCTTCACAGCTGGAGAGGAGTGGAGTCTTTCTCTGCCCCTTCCCTCTCTAACATCTTCTCCCTGCAAAAACAAACCATCCATAATTTGATATGCAGTCTGCATGCAACGGCAATTAAACAGAAATGATACCACAAAGTGACAGTGTCTGGAAGCCCACTCTGAATGAGGCACGGCTAACCTTGAACAGTGCAGTGCTGCCAGTGGTCTGTAACAGGAGCCTGGCTGAGAGACAACACTACTGCCTGGGCATCACAGCTTAACATCTTTAATGAATTCATTAATTAATCATTTATTACCATCACAAGCAGTGTCCCAGCACCTTGATGCTTTAAAGTCAGACGTATTGTGCCCATTCATTATGTGAAAGAACAAGATGAGCTGTAGTGTGACTGCTTACTGAATATTGATTTTTCTGATGACTGATGCTTCTGACAGCTTATTTTTTCTGAAACTCATTGGTGGTTTTTCTAGTGACTGATATTTCTGCTGATTGATGGTTCTGATAACTGATACTTCTCATTACTGATTTTTATGATGAACGAAGGACTTCATGACAGATTTTCACCTTTCTAAAACAGCTGAGATTAAAAACAAAAACAAAAAAAAATACAATAGCTGTAGTCAGCTTTCGAAGGACTCCAACAAAGCTGCAGGAAGGACCTCATGTTTTTGAAAGGCCAAAGAGGAAACCAACTCACGCCATACGGAAATGAGTCTGAAAACACACCCCAGATCCTCCGGCTGCGCTGTTCCCAGTCTGGTGGACTCAATGTATGGCACTTTATGGACACTACACAGTCAAAGCACACATTCCAAAATCCCCCACGGTAAATGCACTGCCGCCGTCTGCAGGCCCTGCCATGCACACGTGGCCTCAATGTGCTAATGCACAGCAAAAGGAGCACACTGCAAGATGCACATCTCATGCGCTGTACTTAAGTCCAGCCATGACAGGAATGTAGAATGTGCATTTTATCTTGATGAGGGACTCATTCCAAGAAGATAAATCATGTAGAATGGCCCAGAAGGGAAAGGCATTTGCAGAGTGAGATTAAGAGGGTGTCTCATTGTGGTTGTCTCTTATGCACACAGGCAACAAGAGGCACATAATAGACCAGGTCATCATTCATGTTCATTATCATCATTATCATCACGACTCATCAGTTTTCAATTAAAGCAACCCCCTTCTGTTCAAGTCCCTCACAAAAGCTACAGAGAAATGTTTCACCTTTTATTTGCTCTGAATTTTATTCATGGGATGGATCTGCTCTAGTCACAGGTTTATCCATCAGTCTAGGAAGAGGAGCACATCCCATACATTTAGTCTTTGTTTTTCCAGATTTGCTGCTTAATATCAACTGTCAATCACTGTTGCTTGTTAGAAGATATCAGACACCATTCAAAACTTTACATTCAGTATTTCAAATGCCAAGATTTCTTCCATTTTAAAATATCACTGTCGAAAGTGAACATAAACTGGAAATGGAACAAAATGCATCACCTCAGACAGCTCACCTGAAATTATGATTGGCACAATTAATTCTAAACAGTTTATGACAAATCAGAAAATGACAGATTGGTACCACCAGCAATACTGTATTGTAAGTACTTCTACAGTGGTGGCGTTTGGCAGAACCATAAGCTATGGTGTGTGAGATCAGATTCAGTTTGCAGCACAGCAGCACACATTTGGTTTAAATCAATGCTGTGGATGAATGGCATTTTGAATCCCTCGACTGTCTTGAACAATGCCAATAAAAACAGGCTTTGTCATTCAAAGTTGTTAGTTATCCCTGAGGACATCTGGATTTATGATTTATGTTATCATTTACATTATTTCACTTATTCCTGCTCTGTTGTTTAATCTTGGTTTGTGTATGTCTATAAACCTAGCTGCAATTTGCTGTGACTGTTGGGTGGTAGCTTCAGTGTGGATACAGTGGATCTGAATGAACCTTATTCTGTCTCAGGGATTGATATGGTTCATCTGAAGGCAAACTGAGAAAGGTATATTAAGTCATTGATGATCTCAACGCCATGAATGGAGCAGTGTGCTGCAGGTAGCAGACCAACAGGCTGTGTTCCTTATTCTTGAAGTTGCCATTTTTTCATGTTGTCTAATGTATCATGTAATTGTGGCCTCCTGCAGTTGTTTATGGGTTAGATGATCTTTCTTAGGGAGGGGAAATAGATTTGTACAGATCAAGCCATGCGGCTCAAGATTAGGCAACCATCATCAAAAGCATCAAGGTCATCTAAGAATAACAAACCAAAACATTAACCTCCAAGACACAGGAAACCATTAAAGAAGGGTCCCATACATCGGCTCTGTGGCAGCAAGCCCCCTCCAAATATCACCCCATGACCGCACGTACAAGCATCACCCCTGCAACTCCATATGCGCACAAGAAATAAATATTTACATATGAAATGAAGAACAAAGATATATATTAAATATGTATTAGATATGTTAGATATATTAGATTATGTTAAAAGATAAATAGATATATCTTAAGAAAAAGAAATGAATCACTGCACAATAGACACAATCCATAATACTATCTGTGTTTAAATATACATGTGCTGTCTGTATGCAAGTTTACAGATGCTATGTAAATTTGAATCTCGTATCACTTGAAACACTTTTCTGAGTGTTATAGTTCCAACTATCTAGGGTACCTGCAACTGCTCTTCAACTCAGGGACAAGCACTCTCATGGATGAGGTAGGTTGTTGATGTACCATGTAGCACTCTGCAAATGGAAAGTGTGTGGCAGATAGGGAGGCAAACACAGCCACACATTGAAAGGATGAACAAGCACCGTCACACATTACCTTCTCACTGTTTTTTTTGTGCCTGATGAATGGATCCTGATTTTTAGGTTTTAGACCTTGTAAATGTCTCTGTGTTCTACTCTAAGAAGGATCGCATGAAATACAGGTTGTGGGACCTGTTTGTATGTGTCATCTAACCTCCTGCCAGATCTATCTAGGTTAGAAAACTGCAGTCTAAGTCGTAATGCTGCCTAATGGCTTTGGAACAAGCTTGAACCAGTTGAGCTTCACTGGAAAACTATGAGAGATTAATATGAGATAGGGATGAATGTTTTTATATACACATAAAAAATATACCTCTGTGCATTCCCTTTCATGTGAGGGAATCTTTCAAGATCTGAAATGTGGAGCCATCATTTCTCTCAATGCAGGCCCTGTTCCAAGGATCCATCACTGAGTCTTGGGGTCCTGCTGGCTTTCCAAACCCAGGAAGGAAACTGGTGATGAAATAAGGCCTGGACAACTCCAAGCACGGACGGAACAGCTACTAGCCCTCTCAGGCTGAGGTGAAAAGACCTTTATGGATTATAAATCTCATACACTTAAGGGTACTGTGGAGAAACCTTCCCATTAAGCATATAGCAGGGCTATATGGCCTAGGGCCTAGCTTGACAGATATGTTTCATTCTGATGGTACAGTTACATCAATCAATATACATTTTCTTTCACTGTTCATTTTGATAACTATGTCTGGTCTGTTTGCACTTATGTGTCAGTCAGTGTGAATTGGCATATCTCATAAAATTGTAACACCATTAGATTCAGTCACAGTATTGGGTTGGTGTTGGTACCACTTGTCTGTTGTTTCAATATTGTATTCCTCACAGATCGTCCAGTGCAGATACATTGCTATTTTGTCACATCTGGAAATATATTCTGTTTTTGCCTGTTCCGGACAGCCTGAGATAATGTGGTCGATGTTTTCCTCAAATTTACCACAGATCTTGCAGAATGGGTCTGTTCCATTTTTGATTATTCAATGGTGGTAGGATCCAATAATTAGTCTTTTGCCTGTCCATGTCTGCTTCTTTTATTCTTTTGGGGTATTTCTCATGCATTGCTTTCTCCTCCCAGTTTTCTTGTAGTTGTTGCTGTCCAAATAGCTTTGCGTTCTAATTCTTTGGGCATAGCTGTTGGCTGCCTCATGAATGGTATCTTACTATCTTACTATCATATTGTTTCACTATTTGGAGAGGCACCTCATTGCAAGTTGATAGCTACATGTCCAAGCCAATGGTTGTAGTTTTATAAGTCAGCTCCAATTGGGTTAAGCCACATCTTCCCTCTGATCTTGATATATAGAGTCTGTCAACATCAGCTTTCGGGTGGTGAATTTATTCCATGGTCAGCATTTTTCTTGTTTTGGTGTCAATCCTTTTGATGTCATTAAGGCTCCAATTGATGATGTTAAAGCTATATGTCACTACTGGTATAGCTAATGTATTAATGGCCTCAAACTTGTTAGCTGCAATAAGCTCACTTCTCAGTACTATCCTAATTCTTCTATAAAATTCTTTTTGATTTTTCTCCTTCATGGCTGAGTGTTGCCATCTCCTTCGTCAATTCCTAGGTACTTGTAAGTACCCTCCTGATGTAGCTCTTTGATTGTGGTACTGATGTCAAGGTTGATGTTACAGGTATTGATGATCCTTCCTCTCTTAAAGGTTGCTTTTGCACTCTTATCAAGCCCAAACTCTACATTGATGTCATCACTGAAGGTCTTTACAATGTTAAGTAAACCTGTCTGTTGGTCATGATTTTTGGCAAATTCTTTAGGTCATCCATATAAAAAGAGGGTTTAATTTGCCATGCTGCATTTCAAAACCATAGCCACTGTTGTTAAATAAAGTGCTAAGGGGTTGCTAATACAATACAAAAGAGCAATGGTGACAGTCAGTCTCCCTGGAAGATTTCACTTTTGATATTGTTTAGTTTAGATGTTAGTGTTCCATCCAGATAGTGGAGGTTTAGGGTGGCCATCCAGGTCCTCATGCTCTCTCTAATAAATTGGATGGTAATTGTGCAAACGTTATATGTTTCTTAGCTTTTCAAGATCCAGGAGTTTGGCACACTATCAAATGCTTTCCTATAATCAATCCAAGCAGTAGACAGGTTCTTTTTCTTTGATCTGGCCTCTTCTATGATCGACTTATTAATGAGAAGTTCATCCATAGCTACCTCTTTTGCACCATTTTTGTTCTGCTGGTAGACGGTTATTACTCTCAAGAAAAGTGAAAGTCCTTTCAGTGATGATGGAGGTTAGGATCTTATACATGGTGGGCAGGCAGGTGATGGGTCTGTAGTTTTTGGGGTTCTGGGTCTTATCAATCTGGGCGGCAGCGTAACATAGTGGTTAAGGAGCAGGCCTCGTAACCGAAAGGTTGCCGGTTTGATCCCCGCTGGGACACTGCTGCTGTACCCTTGGGCAAGGTACTTAACCCACAATTACCTTAGTAAATATCCAGCTGTATAAATGGAAAACATTGTAAAGAACTGTAACCTATGTAAGTTGCAGACGAATAAATGTTTTAATTATGTTAAACAAAAAACGTACACACAGTATGTACTGTACTTCCATGCTTTCCTGTTGTTCAAGGTCATAGATTTTCATCAATGTTGCACCTGTTTTCCTTGGCTATACAGTGAGGGAAAACCTGTCTGCTGTGCGTAGTCCATATTGGTAGTCTTCTGCTGTGATCGGATGGCATGCCATCATTACAGCAGAAGTGTGACATTTGGTTATGTTGATTAGTGTCATACACTTTCCATCTCCACTAGGAAAATATGGTTGACTCTTATATATAGGCCTAATGAGACACATCCTAATGTTGGGTGACACGCCTTCATGTTGGACAAACTCTGCCCCAGATGTGCATCTCCTATGTCCAGATGAGCTTAGTAGTAACAGAGGTGTGCAGCTCTTCTTGAAAGCACTTATGCGGTGTTCACACGTGCATACCTTCTTATTTCAAGCCATCCTGATATTGTTTTATTCTTCAATCAAGATATATGTTCCTTTAAGGACTGGGATTACGTATACAGACATAAAATTCATAGCAAGTTGTGTCCCCTCCAATATCAAACTCTCTCCTACGCCCTTGGGTGATACCTCGTGTCAGCCAGTTGGGGCATTTTTCTGGATTCTTGACAATGGTGTTATATGCATATGTAAGGTCTTCTTGTATGCTGGGCAAGTTTTTTTATTCAGAAATTGGCTACCCCATCTATCCCATGGGGCCTTCCAGTTTCTGGTCTTCTTAATGGCATCTTAAGAAGTTTCTGTAAATCTTGACTTTTTACATTTTTGTGCTGCTCAATTTGGTCAAGGATTCCAGCAGCTCTATCAATGTAAATTCAGTTCTTAAAAAATGTAAAAAACTTTACATTGTAAAGAACTGTAACCTATGTAAGTCGCTTTGGATAAAAGCGTCTGCCAAATAAATAAATGTTGCTGTTCCATGCTGTTTCATGCCACCTTCTCCTATTGGTTCATGGTCTACACTTATTGTATCTTCTCTCCCTTCACTCCTCCTATTGATTCATGGTCTACGCTTATTGTATCTTCTCTCCCTTCACTCCTCCTATTGGTTCATGGTCTACGCTTATTGTATCTTCTCTCCCTTCACTCCTCCTATTGGTTCATGGTCTACGCTTATTGTATCTTCTCTCCCTTCACTTCTCCTATTGGTTTACGGTCTACGCTTATTGCATCTTCTCCCCCTGACATGCCCCTACAGCGTGTCAGCATGTTTTTGCCTCCTTTTAACATATGCATCCCATTTTAGATTTGTATTTTCTTTTAGGAGTCATACAGCTAGAAAATAAGAGCTGATTGCCTGCTTTGGCCTAGCTGACATCTACTGGCAAATGCTTGCGAACTGTATGTGGATTTACTGCAGTTTGTCATAGTTGCCCATCATAGTAGTGCTGAGCCAACGGCCCCCCTTTGCGGGGTTTAATTCTTCTTTGTCTTGTTCCTGTGACCCATCTTCTGGGCCGTGTCCAGACAGGGCCTAGTTCTTACATTAACCCTTTGCTTTAAGGCCTAACCTTGTAGCTTATGGCACATAGATATCTGTGTGCCTTCTTACAGTCTGCAGCACCGCGGTCTGAAGTGTTATGTTATGTGTTAATATACAATTAATGACTATGGAGTTTATGGGAATTTCCAGGCGGGGTAAATGTAACAGCTTAAAAATTAAATAATGGTGTATTAAATGGAAAATGGGATGATCTTGAAGGAGGAGCCTGGGAGGAGTTGGAAATTGTGGTCTGGGATAGGAGGAGTGAGAAAAGGCATAAAGGATGGATGTAGGCTGAAGGGAGGACGGAGTGATTGGGGAGTGTTTGTGAATGTATACACACCGCATATACACCTGTTGCTCCGCGGACCAACCCAGTTTATTGTATGTGATTGATCGCCATAAACCAAACAACCATGATTACATCAGACTCTGTGAGGACTTATTATTTTTCGGAAGGCATCAAAATGTGGAGGAAGAACCTCAGTCCATTTGGCCCAGACCAGGGGGATATCCACCACAATTGCGTGGAGTTAGTACCAAGGTTAGCTAACCAGCTTGTGTAACATAGATATTATAGGAATCGTCTGCTTCTGTCTGGTTTGCCCAGCTGACCAATTCGGCTTTAGACTGACGTATAGGACCACGCACTCAATTAACATACTGACACAGAAATACAGAAATAAATAAGTGTGGAAATGTAGAAATGTAGAAAAACAGAAATAAATATATAAATGTAGAAATGCATAAATAAATGAATGAATACATGTAGAAATACAGAAAGAAAGAAATAAATGTAGAAATGCATAAATAAATAAGTGTAAAAATACAAAATAGCCTTTTTCATTCCCAAAATGTATTTTTTTTCATTTATTTATGTATTTATTTATTTATTTCTGCATTTATTTATTTATTTATTTATACTTATGTCATTTTTTGTCCTCCATATAGGTCCTCCTTTTTCTTGATTATTATTTTTCAATATAATAGTGTCCTTGTCTTGTTTTTGATGTTGCAGTCTTTTTCAATTTCACATAGAACAGACAAATCTCCATTTTTGTTATCTGTTTTTCTTAATTTTCTTTCTTTGTTGTGGTGTTATTCCTATAAACTACAATTGCCAATGCTGGGACATGGACTAGCTGATTCAATTCTGTTAAAGATAATGCTTTTTGTAATTCTGCCTTGATCTTTTGTATGGCTTTATTGGCATAACTGATGATGACCTCAGTGTATTGGTCTTTCTGTATTTTTGATTTCCTTTAATCTCATCTATTTTCTGGCTTCCTGATTCTTCTTGTAAGGTTATCTCATATTGTTCATTGAGGGCAGGATAATTGTTGGTATTTCTCTCTACATTTGGATCCCCTTCTGTTGCTGTAAGCAATTCAAATTGTCTTGTATTCGTTTCTGTGTTGCTGTTGTTATCTATGGTTTGTCTGATGTGTTGTTGGATGGTCGCAAGTTCCATGTTTGTTAATCTTTTGTTCTTAATAATGACTCGTCTGATATTTGCAAGTTTGTTGGCATCAAGGTTAAGTCATTCAGTTGGATGTGTTGTTCGCCAGATATTGTAAGTGGCTAATGTCGCTGAGCTCTTGGTGGGGTCTTTGGTGGGGTGGTACGTCTTTATACTTATCCCCTGTCCATTTCTGTCTTGTTTTTCTTTGTTCATTTGTGGATGCTGTACGTAAAAGGTCGCTATGAGAAGTGCTCAGTGTGGATATTTTCTAGTACTCTTTGAGGATGGTTTCTTCCAGTAGCATACTTTTCGATCCCAGCCTGGTCCCTCACTGATGATCGCTGTCCTTGTTGACCCGTGTGACGACTGATGCGGAATGACAAATTATTTTGTTGAGCTGCTACTTTTTTCAGAGCCCCTTTAGCCGCAACTATGGCAAAATGCCATATTAGCGTTGCCCAGTCAGCACTGCTTGGAGGTGAGGGTGAACTTTGCTGACTTTATTATCAGGGGCCAAGCACCAAAGGTGCTAGGCACCTATTGTAATTGTTAGAATTTTTCACTATTATTATACTTTCTGCAATGGGAGTCTATGGCAGCACATAGAACCCCTTCATGGCACATTGATAGAGGACAGTTCAAGGTATCCAGGCATGAAATTTGGGGTCAATCCATCCATATCTGTATCGCCACCAACAGGCCAAATTTCAAGGTACATTTTTGCTTATAACTTTTGAACTGTTTGTCCTTGGTTTGTGATCTTTTTCCCTGAATCCTTGGGTCATGGCGAAGTCCGCTGTAGAAATAAAACGGTTGTTGTACTTCCCGAGTATGAAAATGAATGCAGGCTTCAGACTTTGTTTTGCTGTTTCACAAATAGGTTCTTTAATACAGTAGATGAACTAGTGGATCTTCTCCCCAAGTACAGAGATAAAAGAACCCTGATGGTATGGTAGCACTGCTTTTTAAAGGAAATCTTTTCCACCCCCTCCAACATTCTGGGTACCCATCCTGGCTGGTGACCTGTGGGGGCTTGGCATTCCTGCAGTCCCCCCCAGGAAGGAATCATTTGCATTCTGTAAGGTGGGCTGATGCAACACCTTCCCTTGGTTTCCTAGGGTTAGATTGACCTGGCAAATGGTCAATCAAAAGATTGTCCCCACAGGGTTAACATTCAATTGGCATTGATGTTAACCACCGTTCTGAGTACCCATCTGAGCTGTTGTCCTGTGGAGAGCAGACAGTCCTGCTGTCATCTCAGTAAGCAGTTGTTTGCATATGAAATGGTGGGCTCAAGCAGCACCTTTCGTCAACTTCCTGGGATAAAGCTGATCTGTCAGATGCTCAACCACAACATGTTACATATCCCAACATCCGCCATATTGGATTTTCCGCCATTATGAATTTTTCAAAAAACATACTTTTGTGAACTACTCCTAGATCATTGATCCTATCACCACCAAATTTGGTATGTGTCATCTACAGAGGGTTCTGACCAAAAGTTATTCAAAGAATTTTGCCAGGGCAAACGATATGGCTGCTGTCGTCAAATGAAATTCCATGGTGAAGACACCAAAACAGGAAGTGAGTCATATCTCAGCAATGCTTTGTTAGAGTCATGCCAAACACTTTGGTACACTTTGTTGGTATTAGCAACACTGGGTATGCACCAAGTTTAACTTGGGGGCGCTATACCATTAAAAATCATTAAAATACCCATTACTCTGGCAGAAAAGCAGATATCGCAATTAAATTTCTTGTGCTTCATCAAAGTTAAGGATCCTATCTGGGAACTTATGAAACCTCCACATCAGCCATTTTGTGTTTCATCCATCTTTGATTTTGTCAAAAACACATTTAACCACCTCATCCTAGAGTTATGGCACAATGAGGTTTTATATATTACTTCTTTGGACCATTGTTTTTAACAGTTGTTAAAGGATAGTTGCCAGGTTGAACAATGTGGCTGCAGTGTACCCACAAATTCACCCGTGAAGTCGCCATAAAGGAAGAGTGGCCATATCTCTGTAATGCTTTTGTTCATTGGCATAAAAGTCGTTACACATGCTTACAATTAGGGCTGGGTGCCACACAGCAAGTTTAGAGAAATTTGGCCACTTTGGGGTGCTTATACTGAAAAACTGGTTTAAACACCCATGTGTCCATGTGCTTAGTTTTTAATGACATTTTGTTCTAATGGACATCACAAGGCACAGTGGCACAAGGCACAGTGTCAAAATGGCATGGCACATCTCCTGCACCTTTTGACGTATTGCCACGACTAATACACTAAATACTGTTGAAGAAACACTTGGACTTTCCATATTGGCCTGAATGTTAGACAATGTTTTTTTTTTCTACTTCAAAAATTACATCTGAAAAGTGGGGTTGTCTTACATGGGAGGACTAGACTTTTTAATGTCATTATACATTAAGAACAGTAGATGGAGCCATTTATCTGAGATTGTTGAGTGGTATTAGAAATCCCAGTAGACTTTTTTATTTTTATTTAAATGTGGTAATTTCATCTAACAGATGTAGAAAATATATCAGAGTACCTTGTTTTATTCAGTGTATTTTATTAAATTGATTTCAATTTGAGATTTCCTTTATTGTCATTTTATCATGCACTTGCATACAATCAAGAATGAAATGCGGCTTCTCCTATATCAACAGTGTATATAAATTACAAAGAGAATTAAAACAACATATATCCATAAACAATACACTCAGTTTTGTAAACATTTGGAGGGGAATAGCAGCATGACTCTATGGCGGCATGTCTTTATGATATAGTTGGAGGGGAATAGCAGCATGTACTGTCAATAAATGATCTTGTCTGTACAAAAAGTGCCAGGTGCAGCATGAAATGGATTGCACTAGTGCAGAATAGTGTCTGTCCAGTCCTATGGGGGGATTAATGGTTCAGTGAGGGGGGGAGCAAGAGTGTTCATGATCTTCACAGCCTGGGGTATGAAGCTATTTAGAAGCCTGGTGGTATCAAATATAACGATTTCTTTAAATAAATAAGATTTGATCTTCGAAAAGTATTTTACCAAAAAGGGGTTAAAAAATGAGGGGTCCTTTTCTAATCGGGGACATTTTATTATATTCAGCTAATATGGTATGTTCTCTGCCATTTTTCCCATGATTTCGGATTTTCTCAAATACCCAAAAATTTCACACCTCCAACAGCGTTGGCAGTTCTCATTGCAATGTCCCAAGAAGGCACACTGCATTTTATGGCACTGCTTATGTTTAAGCTTGACATATATGTAGTGGGGGGCAGTGCGGTGGTGCAAACGGGTAGCAGTACTGCCTAACATTGTGGAGGTTTCAAGTTCGGGGTGCATCTGCATTCAGTTTGTACCTTGTCCCTGTGTTCATGTGGCTTTCCTCTGGGTATTCTGTTTTTTCTACCAGAGTCCAAACACATTCAGGTAATGTCAATTGGACATGCTATACTGCCCATAGGTGTGAGTGTAAGAGTGGGTGTCAATGTGTCTGTTCAGCCTGTGATGGATTGGTGTCTTGGTCAGGGGTTGTTCTCATTAGTTGTCTACCTGGTGGCCCTGAGGTGCTTGGCCCCTTCATTGCTGCTTGCAGCTATATTTATTATTATTATTATCATTATTATTATTGTTGTTGTTGTTGTTGTTGTTAAAGGTCTGCATTGTAAAACCTCTCTGCCATAAAAAAGCTCGGTAACACTCATAATATCGTACAGTCATAATGTCTTTCCACAGTACTTACACACAAAGCATCATTTCAAAACTGCTCTGATGCTGCAGGCCGAACTCCAATAATTCCCATGAGTAAAACTCACATTGTATCTTAGGCACACTCATAGTTTCAAAATCATACTGTCTTCAAGATTACATGCATTAACATTCAGTGCAATTCCAAAACAGGGTTGTATGAAGAAGTTTTTAAAAAACTGTTGTATGAAAAAGGTTTTAAAAAATAAAAGGACCAAAAAACACAGTAAATTCACAAATAAATTTCAAAGTAAACAGATACCAACTACACAGTTAACACATCCTGATAAGAGTAGCACTAAAAACAACTGTAGCAATAAAAAAAAAAATATATAACAGCCAAAGTTAACATTGCTAGATGACAAAAAATTAAAATATGAAAAAGCTGACCTAAATAAGAAGCTCTTACCTGCTACTGCATCAAGGTGAGTGTCGAAACAAGGGAATTTCACAATGAGGCAGTATGTTTTTTAGAAGTCACAGTTTGAGTCTGCAGGGATATGGGGAAATCAGGTCAAATGAATTTTGAAAAGTTTTGCAGCCATTCAAAAGTTAAATATGGTGATACCATTTAGGATTGAAAATTTTGATGTGAGACCAAAAAAACATCTCAGGGGGATGATCAGTGAAACAAAATTCTTTTGTGAATTATTTATAATCTTCATGTGTACTCGGGGATATGAATTTTATATTCCCCTGTAGCTGCCACCACAGCAAATGGGCCCACCCAGTTCAATCTTGACATCAAGTCACCATGTCTGTCATTGGCCACACAAAAATGTATCCCTCACAAATATTTACCCTCAAAACACAGAAAAATGAGCCCCCATGGCAGCTGCTGGCAGGTACGTTTCAGCTGGGATGAAAAGATGATAAGAAATTTCCTCTGAAGCTCAGAAAGAAACCTTTTTCACAATCTATGATCTACCATGTAACAAACTGCTCCAAGGTGCATTCCCAAAGCAGACATAAGAACCTGAAAGTACCAGCATTTGAATAGTATGCCAGAGAATTTCAGAAACAGACAGGCTTGATTTAAGATTTACAGGACAGACAGGTGTTTACTGGGTTTTCCCATAAATGCTCAGGTTTCCATGTAGTCAGTGACAGACTGACATCTCATAAGAGAGCAAATGTGAGATACATAGATGCCTGTCGCGACAAATCACAGACAAAACTGTATGAAGCACCCTGGGGATTCCTTAAAATGATATTAGATGGTTCCTGTGCTGACGCGCACAGTTGCCTCTGATTATTCTGTCAACACAGAAGTTAGTCCTGTGGTCATGGCAGTTTGTGGAGAACTCCAATGTTTTCACATCAACAGACAACCTCCAGTTTAGGGGTGGTTTCTAGTCCCCTCACAGGGCTGACAGCAGTCTGTTCACAGCAACCCAAACAAACTGCTTCATTCAGCCAGTCTTACAGTGCATATGCCTAGTACCCCCCATGTGTCAAACTGAGATAAGCATGCACAGGCCACAAACAGGAACATCACTTGTGACCTACGTTTGTGACAAGATACACCTACTGCTTTTGACTGATCTATCTGTGCGTGGAAATTATCTCAGTTTAGAGTATATGAGGCTGCTAAAAAGATACTTGTGTCTCAGTCAGGCTTCAGCATGAGCCCTGGAGGTTACAATCAGGAGACTCAGCTGGTCAGATTTTTTCTTGTTTGTTTCATAATCCAGTTAGTCACTCCATTAATGTCATTGTAGCAGTTATTCATGATGATTAACAAGACCCAAGCCATTCACTTCTTTTCTGGGGCTGCATTAACAATCATGGTCTGGAGTCCAGGCCAGTTTACTAGGAACTGCATGTAGAGACATACCGTAAAACTTCCAATAATAGCTGAGTCTCCAATAAGGCCTCTTATAATCACCAGAATGCGCAACCCTTTCAGTGAAATAAACACCTGCCTCAAATAAACGCTGGGGAAAATTTAATTTACTTTTCGTGACTATAAAACAAAAGAGCAGTGGGTTAAATGTTTACAGTAGTCCTATTTATTTTTTGTGGCTAAAAAACTAAATAACACAAACAAATAATTTTTTACATTAGGCTAAATGAGGTTTGTTTTAGTGAATTCAATTTGCCTTATGCGTGTTCATCTGTTCACGAATTAGATTAAACATAAACAAACAAAACAAGCTGTCTTTCGGATTGAGGCCTAAATTCACAGTGATACTACTGTTCTTACAGATCTCCCATCATAGGTTGCAATGACAATGTTTAACTTACTTTATTAGTGATTCCTGTTTGAGTTGCTACCAAAGACCTCTGTATAATGTTTATTAAGTAGGCTACTTAAAAAACATGGTGAATTTTCCTGGTCAGTTCAGCTACCAATAACTTGCAGGAGCCTGGGGGCTTTAGGTGAAATAAACGCAGGACTCTTGTTATCACCATGTCTCCAATAAACGCCGGTAAAGTTAAATAATTAAAGCCTAGCGCCCATGGTACTTTGTCCTCAACAATGCTTTCTACATTTCTACGTTCTTTTAAGCAATATTGATCCTGTGATTTGAGTGAATTTCAAACTTGTAATGATGTGCAAAAATTGAAAAGTAAAAGGTCTGCTTGAATTTGTCACTCAAAGACAAGGACATTAAGTCATAGAGGTTGTGTTGAAGTAACATACATTTCATCCCTGGGCTGTATGTTTGACACAGGCATTCATTTTTTAAACAAAAGCAAGCGAGATGTCAACTGCACAAGTGTGAAGTAACCAGCAGTAATACAACCTGGCTCTAGAGCCACCAGCTCAGACATCTTCAAAAAAGGTCACTTGAGAACATACAGCCAATCAGAGGGTTAGAAGCAGGTAATGTGACTCTGCAGTGGTAGGATCCAGGGGCTTGCAGCTGTGGGACAGGGCTGTGGTTAGTCATCACATGCCACTTTGCAAACAGCTGAACAGAAACCCCCCCATTTGCCAAGATCAGACTCTCTGAAGAGGAAGCATGGATAGGAAGTCGACCTCCATCCACAGTCTGGGAACAGGAAAACACACGGAACCTGAGATTGCAAAGGAAAAAACAAAGGCCCTCCAAAAATACTGCTGGCACATCACTGGAAACAAACAAAAATATTATTCCATCTCCCTGCCCCCGCAGAGGAAGTTCAGGCAGGATGGATGATTAGGGTTCATTAGCCTCCTCAGTCATCAGGCCCCAGTCCCACATGCAAAGCCTGTCATGACCTACTCTCCACAGGCATCCAATGGCACCCAATCATGCAATGGGGGCACACTCAGTTCTTCGCATGGGCAGGCAGCATATCTCTCTCCCGTTGGCAGAGGACACTGTTACAAAGCTGGTGTTCCTTGGGTACACTCTGCTGCACTTCATGGCTTGTCACACATTCCCTCTCCATTTGAGAGGTTTACCCTTTCATGGCTTTGACAGGCATTTGCATGAGGGAGGATGTATTTTACCATTAGCAGGTGGCTGTAGCATTATAGTGCTGGGAGGGGGTTGAAGAGCAGGTCTTGTAACTCAAAGGTTGCAAGTTTGATTCTCAGATGGGGCACTGCCTTAATCAAGATCAAGAACCAGAATTGCTTCAGTTATCAATCCAGCTGTAAAGGTATGTACATACACTATTCTGGATAAGGGCATTTGCTAAGCAAAATGAATGTAACCCTTGCTATGAGCTGATGGGCTGCAGGAATGACACATGTCTTAGCCTCAATAGAGAGCTGTGTTGTCTTGATGCATTAGCCATAATGATAGCATTTGAGGGTTGAAAGCCATCACGGTAGCTGCCTGTGGCTGTACTCTGATTAATTTGGGATCACCACTCCCTGGCCATTTCCTGTGACCTCTGTTTCCTAAACTGCTTTATTTCCTTGTCACAGACTCTGGAGGTCAACAGTAGAATGACCTCTCAAAACTCTGCCCTCTTTGATAGGTGTTCATTTTGATTAGTTTGAAAGACATCTGCTGAAGTATTCTAATCTGATTAAATGAGCAACATTGAATTGGAAATCCACCAAGATATTATACATAATTACAAGTATTATTCTGCCAGTAAAACTCTCCTGGTTCGATGCAAACAATCTGAGTTTTCCAACTCTGATCTACAGTTCTATGTGTATAAAGTGGCTAGAGCTTTCACATAACCTTTTAACCTTAAGTGTATGTCCAGACTATCAATTTCTTATCTAATCCTCTCTCAAAAAAGAGCTTCTTATCCTCAAGAGACTTCCTATTTAAATGAAGGTAGTTAAAATGTGGGGCTCAGTGGGAATGTTGCTATTAGTTTGTGGATGCTCATCTAAAGTCTAAAGGAGATGTTTGTGTTCATTGAGAAAACTGAAAAACCAATTGAGGTGTAGTTATTAGCTTTCACGCATCACAAATTTTCACCATCTTTGTATGTATTTTTTTCACAATAGTTGTATATCAGAGGGAACTTCTTCACTTTCACAGCTTATACAGGTTATCATTTATAGAGGTTCGTCTCAGAAGCCTCTGTTGATGCAGGCATGCAATGTTGCTATTGCCGGAAACAGGAAGTAAGAAGTATGAAAAATATGCAGCCAATGAGATTACATCAGGCTGGAGGGCATCAAGTCCATTAAAAAAGGACAGGCAAGGAGCAGTCAGACTGCTGGCTGTGTACAGTCTGAGCCTGGATTTCTGATGGAACTGAATGTCTATTCAGACATTGTACAAACTATGTACAATTAAAACCCCCAAGGTAAATAAAGGCGTTTTTAAATCACAGGAGTCATCCGGGAGGATTAGCATTTATTTTTAACAATATTTGCAAAAGAGGGTTTCTGTAGCAACAACTAGGGCATTAATCTTTGGGAGGACAGGGGAATAATGTTTTCACACATTGGACACCTCTCTCCCACTCCACAGAATGGCCCAGTCTCCCTCCTTCCTCTTCCTCCTAGTCAGGGCTCAGACGCAAGACCACGAGTGCTCTGATTCCAGGCGTTTAATAGAATCGTCAAACAAGCAGGCAGTCGAAATCAGGCAGGGTCAAATTACCAGGCAGGCAGTCCAAGGGCAAAACAAGGATCAAAACAAGAGCAGGCAGGGTCAAACCGTGAAGGCAGGCAGATCAGGCAATCAGGGCAGAACGGCAGGCAAAGACAATGTCAAGGAGCAGGCGAGGCAAAAACCATAAAATCCAAACAGGGAAACACAGGCAGGAACAAGACAGGCAGAAACACTGGAACAATCTGGCGAACAAGACAGAGATAAGTAGGGTTGATGTAGGGCTGGGCTGATGAGGTGATGGGAAGCAGGTGTGCAGGCAGGCAGGTGGAGATGATCAAGTGGGCAGAGAGCGGGGCAGGGCTAGAACACAAGGAAAACAAAAGCACATGGACAGGGAAAAACAAAAACACAACAGCTAGGGGGCGGGAGCACTGACACTCCTGTTTGAAATCAGGCTCTGATGCTCAGTCAGGACTGGCTTCCCTTGGACTGTAAGATTTCCCACAGTTCATACTCTGGCAGGATGGTTGTGCAAAGCAGCGATGCCAAGTGTGGCATAGCAGATAGAGTGCTGGAGATGTGGGTTATCAGTATCAATCCTTGATGGGATTCTGCAGCGAGGCTCCTTATCTCAGTTTCCCCTGTGAAGATCCTGCTGTGAAAGGGTTTTGAGCATGTGCAAGGTGCAAACACTGTCATCACTGTGGATAAGAGCCTCTGCCGTCTCTGTAATACTGTGCTGATGGTTACTAAATCACAGTGACTGCACCATGCCTGTTCTCTCTGTAATACTGTGCTGATGGTTACTGAATCACAGTGACTGCACCACGCCTCTGTTCTCTCTGTAATACTATGCTGATGGTTCCTACATCACAGTGACTGCACCACACCTCTGTTCTCTCTGTAATACCATGCTGACAGTTACTGCCAATGGAGCACAGTCCTTGCCCTTGTATTTGGAAAGAGTGATAGCTCTTCCCAGAAGGCACCTCTCCTGTTTCATCACCAGCAGTACATAGTGGCTATTGGCTATACTGCCACTTATAAATTCTTGTCCTCTTACTCACCACAACAATGTTCTTCTGTGACTCAGGAAGGACACCTTATCAGCTTCCAAAATACTAGCTTCATTTCTACCCTGTTCATGCTACTCTCTCCAGCATAAATGGTCATACACCTGAGCCCTAATTTACAACAGGTGTGCACCAAATGCTTTCACCTGAGGGAAGCAAAAACACACAGAGATGTGGAGTAGCAATATGAAGTTGCTGTGTGTAAGGCAGGTAGGGTCTTACAGCAAGCAGCGGCCTATCTGCAGCATGCATAAAAGGAGGGATGGATTCTGAGTAAATAGATTGGAGGTCCAAGGTCAAGTGTGAGACCAAGAAGTGTTAATATGACACAACTTAGATGAAGGCAGATTCTGGGGGGTAGGAGAAGCTTCCTCCGTGGCCAGTCCTGTTGACCCGTACCCAGTATACAACAGTGCTCCGTGAGATGCACAGCGTGATGACACAAATAGGAGGCCAGCATGCCTCTGGAAATGGTGTCATCCCCTCGGGTGCTTCCCTGTGGAGGATGCTGGTTTTTCTGATGTCCCAGATTCCCCTCTGCTGCATCACTGAAACTAGAGCTGCTGCTGTTCTCAATCACGTAAAGCTGTCCATGTTTACTTTAAGCATTCGTATTTGGTAAGGCCTTTGAGGGACTTTAAAGCCCTATGCAAACACATAACCCAGGTAAAGTGACTCTTTGGACATAAAAAAAACATAAATGGGCCTTGTCCAGGTTAATGGTTTAGATTGTTCTGTTCATGTTCAACTAAAACCCTTTCCCTGATGTTCTTTTTAAATGCATTTTGCATTGTCCTAGAGAATCTTGAATCATTTTGTTGTCAATTTAAAATTCAGGGTTGCCCTTTCTCTTACAGATAAGATTCAGAGGCCTGACATACAGGCAGGTTTTCCTCTGAGAGGTAGCAGAAGAGAGGGAGCCCATCAGGGGTTGGAAGGGGCTCTAGGCCCTGCCCTAGGGGGAACACAGGGGCACAGTAGGTGTAGTAGGCAGGGCAGTCAGGGGACACAGCGCGATACCCCAGCACAAAGAGAGCTGGAGTGGATGGGGTCCCTGAAAACCTAACACCAGGACACACTCACAGTGACAGCAGACCTGCAGCTGAACTTGCTGCAGGTTGTTCTGATATTGAACTATGATGTTCAAACATACTATCAATTAAAAGGGGCGCCTGCAGGATTTCATCAGGGTATATGCACAGAAACCTGACCACGCACACGAGCACGCAGACATCGATAGCGGTGACAACAGACCAGACATTGATCACATAGCTTAATTGAAGAGCGTTTGGCCGGAGGAGAAATATGAAGTGGACTTAATACACATGATCTGTGAATATCAGTAAACACTCAGAGGTGGTCACCATGTCATGCTCATAAATGCCAAATGTTAATAAATGCTCATGCTATTACGATCATACAATCCAAAAATGGTCAATACTTTAATTCTGTTAGACACAATTGTGTCGCCTTTTACATGTGATATCTGACGGAAAAACTGGCGCAATAATACGCCGATCTCCATCAGAGACATTATATAGGATGTTAGCTTGGTAGGCTACCTAATATTACTCCTTGTGTAGTTTTTATTGATGTGTCGGTCGCGAACGATGCTAGAGCCGGCTCCTTTACGTGAACGACGGGAGCCTGCTCCCGTCTGACAGCCGATTTCTTTTTCTTTTTCTTTCTTTTTTTTTTTTTTTGTTAATTAATACAAGACAGAATAATAGGATGATCTTTTCGCCACAGTGCTAAGCCACAGGTACTCCATGCACTGACTGAATGTTAGAATTGTAACATACATCTATGCACGAGGAGCAGATGCACTGTGTTTAGTGTTTGCAGCGAAACGCTAATTTACAACGTGTAATATAAATAAAACGATCAATATACATGTGTAACACTGATGTTTTCACATTAATGTTTTTATACCAAACTTGATGTAAAATAATGGTATTCTGGAAATTATTAGTATAATTACATTGAATAATTTAAGTGATATACGTGCACACATACCAATCATAGGTCAAAACATTGGTAAATTTGGCTGAATTATAAAAGCCAGAAGTGGTACTAAATGAAAAGCCATTTGGGAGCCGAAAGAGCCGGCTCTTATTGTTGAGCTGACCCAAAAAATCCGGCTCACTAAAAAGAGTCGGAATTCCCATCACTAGTAGTTTTGCACCGTTTGTGTATGACTGTGACAGTATAGTGGGCTGTGGGTGTTCACTTTCCGCCTTAAGAATATGTTAGGCCTGCTATTTTCCAGGTTACCCCTTTACCAACAAAGAGACTGGCCGTTTGGTGGAAAGGTGGGACAACTTTATGTTTGGAAAAGAATGCAACTTAAAACAATTTTATATTTGGAAACAACTTTATATTTGGAATAAGGATTTATAACAACTGTATATTTGGAAAATATACACAACTTTATATTTGGAAAAGAATGCAACAAGTCATTTAAATTGATCTAATAAACTAGCATACATAGTGGGTCGCTGTAGTCATCTTTCTGAAACATTGCTATAGGGTGAGGCAGTTTTTTTGTAATAGAGCCCTCTTGTAGTAACTTGGCTTGTTCTTCAGAGTTTTACGGACCTGAAAGAAGCTTGTAATCGGCATGCTGAACCCTGTACGGAATGCTGAGTAACTCCAGATGGGTATAAAATCTTATCAAATGTTTTCACACTTAGAATCACCTGTTAGCCTTCAGTATAATCATTTTACGATGATTTTATGGTAGTTGGATTGGAGACATATGGCAAGGGAAGGATAAGATGTGCAATATTACTCATTCTCTGTATTAAACATGATAACTCTAGAGTGCTGGTGCTATAATTGAACAACATCAACAAATTCCTCCATGTGCAGTGGTGCTCTTAAAGTTCTTAAAATGTTCTCTGTGAACCACAGAGAACCTTTCTACAAAACCATGTTGGACAAATGGTAAAGAACTGCTGATGAAAATAGACAGACAAATTAAATGTGTTTATGTGTTTTGTAGTAAGTGTATTAGAGGATTTTGTATGACATTAAATAATTGCTTACCTGCTTGTGATATTTTATAATCACCTAATTCAGAAGGGGTGGGGGGTGGATGAACCGAGAAGTTCTGTATGATGTCACAATAAGGATTTTTCTAATAATCAATACTTTTTAATGAAATCAAGCATGAATGTAGCAATGAATACTGTTTTTTATGTTTCCTATTATATATCTACATTTACATTATATTAATATATATTATTAATCTATTATATATCTAATTAATCCTAAAACACTGTGAAAGTAGAGCAATATAGGGAATAGCTGGAGAGGCCATGTCTGTTCCAGGTGTAAGGCCAGGTCCACACCAGTTGCGTCGCGTGTGCTTGACAGCTACATCGCTGAACTGCTGTGGCTCGCATGCGCGTGTTTGTCCACACTGCTGTTGCGTCACTGTTACTGCCAACCCTATCTTTCTACATTGAGTTTGCCGTTGATAATGGCCAGAATGTTTGATTTAATTTCATTAAAAATTTAATTTATATGTCGTTTAGACAGACAAAGGTTAACAAGCGTGTGCTTAATTGTAAAAAATAATAAAAATAAATAAATAAAAAATATATACAACAATCCCTTTTCACTTGGCCTGGCTCATTTTAAAAGCCATTTCCATGGGGGGTTTCGGGGTTCTGTTCTTCAGGTTTCCAGGAGTGGGCTTATCGAGAAGTATCGCGGGACCTTAATTTACATTATAGGCGCCAAACCAAATCTAAAACTGTATAAGCAGATGTTCTGGGTTCAGTCTCTGTTGAATCAGAAGTGATGTGCATGTGTCTTGCCACTATATCTTGCTTCAAGTTCGCCTTTTTCCCCCTTACAAATGGGAAAGTAAGCTCCTCTGTTATTTGTTCAATTGAAAAATATTTCGTAAAACAGCATGTTGATCATAAAGAAAATAGACTGCCTAGGACAACTTATTATTATCTATTTATTTTCTTCTTTTTTGTATGTAATGTTACTTTAGATTTTTTTTATTATTATGCTACTTGTCTATTCGCATTTCCTAAATAATATTAACATGGTTAATTCATTTTTTTCGTTGGTTTTTAGTGCGAGTTATAGACAGAAGGAAAGCCATCGCGCTATATCTTTTGCTCTGAATGCTCCGGAGGAGAAATCGGCGAAGAATGTGGGTTCACCCAATAAACCAGAGAAGGAGGCAACTTGGAGCTTTTCACCATCTTGCTGCTGAACTGCGTCTTGATAAGGACAAACACTTGAAGTATTTCAGAATGAGCGCTGAGCGCTGAACATGCGATTGCTAAAATGGTTTAAAAATAGGCTATTTTTATTTATTTTTTTCATGTCTGTGACATATAGCCTAGACATTGAAACTACAGTGAAAGGTGTCAGTTATGTAATGTTGCTGGTATGATGTTAATATGTGTATCAACAGATCGTTTTACTGTCTATTTTTGCTGAGAACCGAGCGCATCACTGCTGCTGTGGCGAGGCTCGAGTCGTGCGTCTCACGCAGGCTGTATGGCTGCTCTAAATGAAATGAAATGAAAATCAAGACATTCCCCGACCGTCACGCACACGCAACGCAACTGGTGTGGCCCTGGCCTAGTGATGGGAATAACGGCTCTTTGAAGGGAGACGAATCTTATGGCTCCGTTCCCTTCTGAGAGCCGTTCAAATCATCGTTCTTTTTTCAGGGGCGGGGGTTATTAGGTTTATCTGCGAAATAATCATACCATGGATCAAATAATCATATCATGGATCAGAAATTACTGGTATTGCCAGACCTAATGTCATGGTGTATTTGTGCTTTAGAACGTAACCACTATGAAGCAATCGGGGCGGGGGGGACGTTGTGCCTGGACTCCAGCAATCTTTCGAGGACATGGAAGACCTGGAGGGACGAGTTTGTGCTTTATGTGGACCTATCTATGGCGAGCGAGGATGAAAAGAAAAAAGTTAAACTTTTTTAGTTAAACTAAAGTTAAACTCTTGTTGGTGAGAGTGGCAGAGAACTATTGGACATGCTGATGGGTGATACAGCTAAGGATGCATGGAAGATGGATGACATTATCAAAAAAATTGATGATCATTGCAATCCTAGCATTAATGAGACTGTGGAACGCTATTGTTGAAACCAAGGCACCAGTGAAACTATTAGCCAAAACATGCAACTTTGGAACTTTGAGAGACTCGCTCATTCGGGATCGGATTGTGTGTGGGATCAACAATACAGGCATGAGAGAGTGCTCCGCGAGAAGAACATGACGCTCGACACATGCGTACAGTTGTGCAGGGCCACAGAGCTGTCTCAGGAAAACATTAAAGCTATCTCCGCACCAATGGTGGAAGAGATGCGCCAGAGACAACTGAGCAACACGGTGGAATGTACGTTTTGCGGAAAGACGCATGAAAAAAGCAAACAGAAATGCCCGGCATACGGTAAGAAGTGCAAAAAGTGTGGCAAAGAGAACCACTTTGCAGCGAAATGTAGATCTAGACTAGAACAAAGAAAAAAGAAACATGTACACAATGTAGCACAATGCGAGAGTGATGAATATGAAGAAATTCTCTGTGTTACTGAAGCAGAGACAGAGAACATGAGTGCAGTGGACACTAACAAAGTGAATGACACTCAGTTTTTTTGCTGGCATGCTCCTGGGCAAAGATGAAATGTGTGTGAAATTCCAAATTGACTGTGGTGCTATCTGCAATATCATTTCAATCAACCTCCTTAATCCAAACACAAAAGTTGAAGACACACAGAGTGTACTAGTAATGTACAACAAAAGCAAACTGAGGCCACTGGGGAAATGTAAAGTAAAATTAAGAAACCAGAAACTGTACCAGTTGGAGTTCCAGGTGGTGGACAAAGACTGTACTGTGCCACTGCTTGGCAAAAGAGCCAGTGAGGCCATGAAATTGATAAAAGTGCATTATGAGAACACTCTGGTGACAGACAGTATCGATGGGTTCAGTAACAATGGGTTCAAATAAAAGCTGAGTATGCTGATGTGTTCACTGGTGTTCGCTGCCTTGAGGGAGAATACAAAATTGAGGTAGACAATACGGTGAAGCCTGTGCAGCTGGCTGCGAACGAACTGCGGGACCTTCAATGCAGAGGAATCATCACACCAATAGAATGTAGCACAGACTGGATCAATGGGATGGTCATTGTACAAAAGTAGAATTGGAGGCCAAGAGTATGCATCTATCCAAGACCTTTGAACGAGGCATTGAAGCGCAGTCACTTTCCACTACCAACCATTGAAGACATACTCCCAGACCTGTCCAAAGCCAAAGTGTTTATGGTGTGTGATGTCAAAAAGTGGTTTCTGGCATGTCAAGCTGGAAGAGGAGTCCAGTTACCTGACAACATTCTCCACTCCATTCAAACGATACAGATGGCTGGGAATGCCTATGGGAATAAGTCCGGCTCCTAAGATCTTTCAGAGAAAACTCACACAAACACTGGAGGATCTGCCTGGTCTGTACATTATTGCAGATGATGTGCTGATCACAGGACAAGGTGAGACACAAGAGGCAGCTGAACATGATCACGATGAGAAGCTGAGACTCCTTCTTAGTAGATGCAGACAAAAGAACTTAAGAACTCAAATTAAATGCAGACAAGTTCGAACTGAGACAAAGGGAGGCCGCGTACATAGGACACCTCCTGACGGCAGATGGACTAAAAATAGATCCTGAAAAAGTGTGTGCCATCAAACAGATGCAAAAAAGAGCTGATGTGAAAGCAGTCCAGAGGCTACTGGGTATGGTAAATTACCTGGCCAAGTTTTGCCCTTATCTCTCAGACCAGTGTCAGGCGTTGAGGCAAGTGACACACAAAGACTGTGAGTGGAACTGGACAGCACAACGTGAGGAAGCATTCCTCAGACTGAAAGAGACTATTGCAAATGCTCCAGTGCTGAAATATTATAACCCAGATGAAGAACTGCCTGTACAGTGTGATGCTTCAGACACAGGTTTGGGCATGGCACTCATGCAGAAGGGTAAGCCTGTAGCATTCGCAAGCAGAGCGTTCAAACGGAGCAAGGCTATGCCCAAATAGTAAAAGAGTTCTTAGCTATGGTATTCAGCATGGAAAAATTCCACCAGTACACGTATGGCCGCAAAGTCACTGTCCAAAGTGATCACAAGCTGTTAGAGACCATAGTGAGAAAGCCACTACGGAGCACACCTAAAAGACATCAAAGAATGATGCTGCGCATTCAAAAGTATGACCTGGATGTAGTGTACGTACCAGGAAAAGACATGCTGCTAGCAGACACCTTGAGCAGAGCCTATCTTCCTAAGTGCTCATCCCGTGGCTCAGTGGAAGCTGAAATAGAGACTGTCAATATGGTACAACACGTATCGATCTGTGAAGACAGACTCAATGCGATCCGTTCCGTGACAAAAGAGGATGGAACACTGCAGATTCTTATCAAAACTATACGTCAGGGATGGCCAAATGACAAGACACCAAGTGAAATCAGGCCATACTTCTCTTTCCAGGACGGGCTGAGCTATCAAGAGGGAATAGTGTTCAGGGGTGCATGTGTTGTCATACCAGACGCATTGAGGAGAGAGATCACTCACCGCATATACTCCTCTCATCTTGGTGTGGAAAGATGCCTACGGAGGGCTAGAGAACGTGTCTATTGGCAGGGCATGAACGACCAGATCAAGACATATGCAGCCAAGTGTGACATCTGTAGGTCAGTGGACAACAAACAACAGAAAGAAATACTGATCTCACATGAAATGCCAAACAGACCTTGGGCCAAAGTAGGTACAGTTCTGTTTTCGTTTGACAACAGGGACTACCTCATCACTGTAGATTACTATTCAAATTTTTGGGAAATAGATTATCTGTCAGATACAAAGTCCACAACAGTGATAAAGAAACTAAAAGCCCATTTTGCACGCCAAGGTATCCCTGATACTGTCATCTCAGACAACGGACCACAATACACATCCCAAGAATTCCAGAGATTCAGCCGACTGTGGGAATTCCAACATAAAACCTCATCACCAGGCCACCCTCAGAGCAACGGCAAGGCGGAATCAGCCATTAAGACAGCAAAGAGACTTATGCTCAAAGCTAAAACTGCTGGACAGGACCCTTATCTTGCGCTTCTAGACCACCGCAACACGCTGTCACAAGGCCTGGACACCAGTCCAGCACAGAGACTCTTCAGCCGCCACACCAGAACGCTACTGCCCATAAAAGCAAGTCTTCTACAGACAAAAGTCGAACGGGCACAGCAGGGACTGGAAAACAGTCAACAACGTCAATGTGCCTACTACAACAGATCAGCTAGAGACCTAGACATGCTGAAACTGGGTGACTGTGTGAGAATACAGCCACTAGCACCCCACACTGTCTGGAGACTAGGCAGAGTACTGAAGCCGGTTGATGCTAGGTCCTACGATGTCCAGTTACACTCTGGTAGTGTTCTCAGGAGAAATCGGAGACACCTCAGACGTGCTCAAGGACTGGCCCCCAGTGAGCCCACTGACATGGAAAGTGCTGACCCCAGTCATTCAGAGACTGTCCCTCCGCACACTGTCTCTGAGACAAACACAACCACAGGCACTGGTGACAGGGACACACCTGCAACCACCAGAGTTGGTCACACAGTGGTGAAGCCACAACGCTATAAGGACTTTGTTTAAACTGTTCCCCTTTCCCCCCAATTTTGACTGAAGCTTTCGGAAATGTTGATGTATGCATACGTTCAAATGGTTATATGCATTCTTCAGGAATATTTACTTAGCCAATGTTTGTGAAATACTGAACTGTGAGCTGTGCAGTTACGTAATACCCTAAAGAGGAAGTATATGTTTTTTTTCTAGTTGCAATGAGATACAAAGCAAACATTCAGTTGTTATAACTGCTCTGAAAGAGGCAAACCTCAAAAAAGAGAAAGGATGTAACAATAAGAGCTATTGTTTAGGTATATGTTGCAACACGGACCTAAGTTGTTGTTGCACCTAGAGAGAGCACAGTGCTAAGTGGATGTATTATGAATGCATGTGCCGAAATTGAATAAACTTGTTACCCAGTTGGGTAGGAATAATATATTCTGTAGTCCTCCTGTGTGTAAAAGGGACAGAATATAACAACATCACTAGTGCTCACTATTTACAATCAGCGCAACTCTGACAGATTCACTAGAGATGACACTTTCAGCAGTGTCCCCTTATAGCCTGACTTTATGATGAGTTCCCCGTTTCCAGTTTCAACCCAGTAATTTAGCAGCCGCTCTTATCTAGCACAATTTGAAAAGTGCACCCAAACATTAGCCACATAGCACTATGACACATACCGCAACCCAGTTCAGGAGTCCGTGTAGTGCACTGTTACAAATGCTGAGGAAAACTGTAGGGAATAGTGTGGCACTAACTGTTTCTAACTGTTTAAGTTTGAAACATGAAGAAACACAAACATATGTTGGTGAATCTGTATGCTAAATAGTTTGAACACAAACATATGTTGGTCAATCTGTATGTTAAATAGTTTGAAATACTGTAGTTTGCAAAGCTTTTTTTAATAGTTTGCAAGTCATCAAATGACTATTTTATTACAATGTTTGAAACTACAATGTTTGTCAATATAAGTAACACTGATTGGATTACCTGGATTGGCCTATCTTCTTTAACAGGTTTGCTGTTTAGCTTAGTAGCTACCTAACCCACGTAGTTTCTCCCGTTCAACTTTGAGCAAGTTATTATGGTGACGCAGCAACAGACTCGCTCTTCATTGGATGAGTGAACGGGAAGGGGCGTGGCTTCTGTGCGACTTTAGAAGCAACCACTGGACATCCTGTCGAAGAAAACAACAGAGGTTTGGAGAAGCACACTACGACTTTACAACAGGTAGGCTACTCATACAAATTAACACGGTAAGTAAACGGTTCTCAAACTGGGAGCCCAGATTGCGGTAACTATATGTCGAACTGCAAATAGACTGGAATCATATGTTAACTGGCACTGAGAGAATAAAATAAAAACATGTGTCTGCACAATGTAGCCTACACTGGAAACACATTTAGGCTATTAGGTGACGTTACACATGATCACTACACGATGTAGAAGTACGCAACAAGAAAACCATGAGCTGTTCATATAGAGCTGTTCATATACAACGTATCATATAATGGGCAGCTGTCATATTTTAATGATGGATCTATAAATCCTGATAGCACAAAAATCAATCTATCAAGCTAGCCAGCTGTCAATCTCGCAAAGCAATTTAGCTAGCAAGACCGCAAATAGTTTGCTAAACTTGATGACCTTGTCACGAGGGACAGAAAAAGGGCATGATGAGGAATGGGAGGACATGCAGCTGAAGAGTTCTACTATAAGTATCCTGAAGAAAGCGTCACTTGCAAGGTGTTGTTCGCGCCATCCCTCCCCATTGCTCAGGCCTACTATATCTAAATGTTTACATATCTCTCTGCCCCTCTTTCTTTTCTTTATTTCTGTCTCTCCCTCCATCTCTTGTGTAATCTTATCTCTCTTGTACATTCTTTCTCCTTAAGGCCATGGCTTGTTATAAACTGTGATTGCCTTTCGATGTTTTATATTGAGCGGCTGTAACTTTATGTGCTGCCACCTTCTTGGCCAGGTCTCTCTTGGAAATGAGATTTTTATCTCAGCGGGACTTACTTGGTTAAACCTAGGTTATATAAAATAAAAATTTACTTATGGGTCATTCCATGCCATCTCACCCAGAATTCAGAACTTTTCTCAGTTCATGTCATAGATTTTCTCAAAAAATCATGTAAAAACTTCTACTAAATTCATGGGACCTTGCAAAATCCTATAGCTCTACTTCAAATAATTTTTTAGTTATGAATTTTTGAAGTTTGGCCCTCAGAGCTAAATTTCATCATTTTTGTGATTCTTTGTATGTGTATTATAAGCCTCACCCATTGCTTATTTTTCACTGGATTGGGTTGAAATTTGTACTGAACATCCTAGAAACCGTAAGGATAATTTACAACATGTATTCATGTAAATAGCTTTGCTGAATGTTTTACAGTAATCAAATGAATAAATATTAATTATTTTTTACCTGAACAAAGAATCTTCAATTTTCAAAAATTAATATCTCCACTAGTTTTCACTTTCTTGCAAACAAATTTTGACTCTGTGTAGTAATAATATAGTTCTATCACATCTAGAAGTTATTTGGTCCTGCATAAAAAATTGAGTGCCACACATCTTGCTAAATATAGCTTCAGAGCTGAAAAACCCACTTTTTAAGATTTTGACTGTATATTTTCCCAAGAAGGATTTTAATTTCCTTGAAACTTTTTATGGCGTATATTTATATTATATTTTATATAGTGTTAATATTCATTGTGGATATATAAAAAAATTAAATATGTTATATTACTCCTTCATCATTTAATAACTTTTTGAAAATAGCTAATTTTGCATACTTTTCACTGGCTATAATATTACATTCAGTGGTTTTATTTCATAAATTACATATAAATTACATATTTTCATTACATATTTTTACTATGTTGACTTCAAGGTCTTCTACCTCTGTGTGATACCTATTGAGCCTGTTTTTCATTGGGTTCAGCAAATTTGCAAGTTACATCTTGTAATGGCTTGGTTTGTAGCATACTAGATGATGTCATCTTGTTCCGTGTGTCTGGACAAAATATTAGATTAGATTAAACTTTATTGTCATTGTGCAGAGTACAGGTACAAAGCCAATGAAATGCAGTTCGCATCTCACCAGAAGTGCAAAAGAATAGTATTTATTTACAGAAAGTGCAGTTAAGAGTAATTACTGCACTATAAGTGATTCTATATCTTACAGTATGTAGTGTTATTGACAGTGGAGAGCAACATATATACAGATTATTATCTACAGTATGTGTAATATATTAAATGTGTTATACATAGGGGGTGAAGTGGACAGAGTTGGAAAGGGGAGTGTATACATAAGGGTTGTATGTACAGTATAGACAAGATATGTACAGATGGTTGTATATACAATATAAATAATAGCAATCTGAAACGGCTTGAAGCAGTGCAAATATAAAAGTACAGAGACAGTGCAGCAATGAGTGCAATAATGCTTAGCGCTGTGGTGTGGAGTTCAGCAGGGTCACAGCCTCAGGGAAGAAGCTCTTCCTGAGCCTGCGGGAGCGGAGGCTCCTGTAACGCCTGCCTGATGGGAGGAGAGTAAGAAGTCCCTAGTTAGGGTGGGATGCATCCTTGATAATGCTTTTCACCCTGGCCAGGCAGCATTTGTGATAAATGTTCCCAATGGTGGGCAACTGGGGGCCGGTGATCCGTTGGGCAGTTTTCACCACTCGCTGGAGTGCTTCGCGGTCTGATGCAATTGCCATACCACACTGAGATGCAGTTGGTGAGTATGCTCTCAATGGCACAGCGGTAAAAGTCCACCAGTATCCTAGGACACAGGTGAGCTTTCTTAAGGCTCTGCAGGAAATAAAGGCGCTGTTGTGCCTTTTTGATCAGAATGGAGGAGTTCAGGGACCAGGTGAGATCGTCAGAGATGTGGACGCCAAGGAATTTGAAGCTTGATACACGCTCCAATACAACTCCGTCGATGTAGATGGGGGTGTGTGTGTGGCTCCTAGCTCACCTGAAGTCCACAATGAGCTCCTTGGTCTTCTGGGTGTTAAGGGCCAGGTTGTTGTCAGCCAGGTGCTGGACCTCGTCCCTGTAGGCCGTCTCGTTGTCCCCTCTGATCAGGCCTACCACCTTGGTATCGTCTGCAAACTTGATTATCTTGTTAGAACCATGTACAGGAACGCAGTCATGGGTGAAGAGGGAGTACAGAAGAGGGCTCAGCACACAGCCTTGTGGCACACCGGTGTTCAGGATGAGAGTGGAGGAGGAGAGGGTGTCTAACTTAACAGATTGGAGTCTGTTAGTCAGAAAGTCCGAAGTCCAGTTGTAGAGGGATGTGCTAATACCGAGCTAGCTAAGCTCAGAGATCAGCTTGGAGGGGAACACACTGTTGAATGCTGAGCTGACGTCAATGAGCAGCATTCTGACGTAAGAGCTGGGACTGTCTGGGTGGGTCAGGGCAGAGTGGAGTGCCGTGGAGATGGCGTCCTCTGTTGACCTGTTGATGCGGTAGGCAAACTCATGGGGGTCCAGGGTAGTGGGCAGACAGGATTTCAGATGTGATAAAACCAGTCTCTCAAAGCACTTTGCAATGATGAGGGTGAGTGCAACTGGGTGGAAGTCATTCAGGGTCGTAGCAGTGGAATGCTTCGGCACTGGCACAATGGTGGCGGTCTTGAAGCTTGTGGGGATAAGTGCCTGGGCCAGAGACAGATTAAAAATGTCCGTGAATTCCCCAGCCAACTGCCCTGCACAGACTCTGAGCACATGGCCAGGTATTCCATGCAGGCCAGCTGCCTTCCATGCATTCACCCTGCTCAGGGTGGCGCAAACATCAGGGATGGAAAGTGAGAGAGGCAGTTCACCAGGTGGGAGAGCCGCTTTGTGGGTGACCTCCTTGTTTCCCCAGTCAAAACGAGCGTAGAATTGGTTGAGCTCATCACAGAGGGAGGCAGAGCTGCATGGGGGCACAGTACTGGGTGGTTTGAAGTCCGTGATGGTCTGTGTGCCTTGCCATATGCACCAGGGGTCAGAGGAATTGAAGTGCTCTTTGATTCTCTGTTTGTATGTGTGTTTAGCCTGGGAGATTCCCCTGTTCAGGTTGGCCCTGGCTGAGATGTAAGCCTCCCGGTCTCCAGCAAACCTCTCTGTTCATCCAGGTTTCTGATTGGGGAAACCTTTTATTTGTGTTTGTGTTGTCACTCTGTCCACACACCTGTTGATGTGATCCAGGACAGAGTTGGTGTATGAGTCAATGGCCCTGTTCACACCTGGTAATAACATGGATCTTGGGTGATCCGATCACAAGTGGACAGCTCTAAATACGGCTGTTCACACCTGGCCTTAAAATGCGTCCTCACATGCGTCTCGAGTGACCACTTGTGATCAGATCTCACCTCCCTGCTCCATATGCAAATAAACACGAACATCATGTCTGTTTGCAAATGTAAGTTTACGCATCATTTAAAGGTCTGTTTGAACAAATCTTGTTATGACTGTCACTATGTAATAATGTGTGTTGTATCTGTAAATGAAAACCTAGTTGACTAGCAAGCTAGATTCCATTCATCACTGAAATTACCCTTAACTCAGCTGCAGCTGATCTTTTGTTAAATTCTGTTTATCGTTGCAAAAAACAGAAACGCTAGATTAGAACATTTTGAACTTCACCGTATTTGTCTGGCACCTTGCCAGTATGGTTGAATTAAATAGGCTAAGCAAGATATTATGTTTCCAAAGTTTCACACATTATTCACTGCAATGAAAATGTTTCATAATGTAGTTTAATATCAAAGGGTGTTTGCTGGTTTGCTAGTGTTGTGAATACATCTATGAATTACTTTTCTAAAACCGAAGCGCTCTTGTTATGGAAGAAGGGACATGCTAAAACACTTAACGTGAAATGGCTTAACATGGTTTAATGTTCCAAAACAGCGATGAGTATGGACGCTTTTTTGATAGGAGATAGTGTTTATGACATGTGAGAAATTTGGTGATCATTGATCACTGTTTTGGGACACCACATAAAGCTTTTTCCTTATAATGGGCGTCAATGGAGAGGAAAACATAGTGAGATAAGGACCATACTCCTAGGATTTAGGTTTTGATTTTTTGACAGGAGGAAGTGTTTCTGACAAGAGATGTCCGAGAGAAATTTGGTGATCATTGATCATGGGTTTGGAACATTAAGCCACGTTAAGCGTTTTAGAATGTCCCCTTGATATTCATGGTATCGTAAATCTTGACTCCCACAGTAGTCTACTAACATTTATTTGTAGAACTACAACACTTCATGTATTATTCATGATACCATTTTTCCATGTAATATATTGCATGACACCTTTGGGGCTTGGAAGCATTTGACGTAGCTTGCAAACTCCAGTTGTTGTTGTTGCCTGTTGTCGCACTTTAAAACCCTTTCACATGTAACATATTTTTCATGCTATGTAGTGCACATGGTTCTTTATGTTTTCATTAGCGTTATTAAGCTTCTCATAGTTTTCAGTTAGCATTTGCTATATGTTTTAACATTAAATTGCTGTTACCTCAAAGCTAAAATTAGCTAGAATTTTTGCAATCTTGTGTTTTTTTTTTTTTATTTAACAACAACAACAACAACTACAAAAAACAAAGAGCAAAGGGAAGCAATGAAGAAAAAGAAAGAAAAAAAAAGGAAAAACAAAACCCATAATAACATTTAATACATAAATAAAATAAATACATCATTCTTTCTATATATGTATTTACGTTTAAAGGTTGAGGCATAAAGCATAACAAGACTGACAAGACGTGATGGGGCAGGACAGACAAGACCAGACTGGTGGGACAAACTGCACACTGTTTTCATGTAGGTTTGTTGGAACGGAAAGAAAAGAGAAAAATATATAAGAAAGGAAAAAATATATACAAATAAATAAAAATTAAGAAGAATAGTAATGTTAAGGGTCATTTGTGGAGAGAGGATTCAGCGTTGAAGGTATTGTAGTTGTAATGTTGTTTTTCAAAGATGCGGTAAGTTTTTCTAGATTTGAATGGTCTATTAGTAGATTGAGCCAGTGAGCTATGGATATCTTGGTTCTGTCTTTCCAGTTCAGTAATATGGTCTTTTTGGCGATGGTTAGTGATATTAATATGAATGATTTGAGATGTTTCGGTGTATGTAGTGTAGAGACATCGCCAAGTAAAGCTATGATGGGGCATAAAGGGATGCTGAGGCTAAGGATCTCAGATAGCCTGCTCAAGATCTCCGACCAAAAGTTTTGGACATGTGGGCAGAGCCAGATGGCATGGAAGTAATCTATTGAGGCTGAACAATATGAACATGTATTACTTTGGCTAAAGCCCATGCGGTAAAGTTTGTGGGTAGTAACGTGTGTTCTATGGAGGACTTTATTGTCAGGACTCAGGCACGGACTCAGACGCGGACCACGAGTGCTCCAATCACAGGCGTTTAATAGCAGAATCCTCAAACAAGCAGGCAGTCCAAAAACAGGCAGGGTCAAAATACCAGGTAAGCAGTCCAAGGGCAAAACAGGGATCAAAAACAGTAACAGGCAGGGTCAAACCTTGAAGGCAGGCAGATCAGGCAATCAGGACAGAAGGGCAGGCAAAAACGAAGTCGAGGAACAGGCGAGGCAAAAACTAGCAAAATCCAAACAGGGTAAACAGGCGGGAAACGAGACAGGCAGAAACACTGAAACGATCTGGCAAACAACACAGAGACAAGCAGGGTAGATATAGGGCTGGGCTGATTAGGAGATGGGAAGCAGGTGTGCAGGCAGGCGGGTGGAGACAATCAGGTGGGCGGAGACAGGGCGGAGAGCGGGGCAGGGCTAGAACACAAGGAAAACAAAGGCACATGGACAGGGAAAAACAAAAACACAACAGCTAGGGGGCGGGAGCCCTGACAGTACCCCCCCCCCCTACGGACGCCACCGGGCGTCACAGCAGGCGAGCCTGGGTTCCGGCGGTGGAAGTCCCGGATCAAGGCGGGGTCCAGGATGTCCCTGGCTGGGACCCAGCATCTCTCCTCGGGTCCGTAGCCCTCCCAGTCCACCAGGTACTGGAGACCGCGCCCTCGACGCCGAACCCCCAGCAGACGGCGTACAGTGTAGGCTGGGGCTCCATCGATCAGGCGGGGAGGCGGAGGAGTCTGGGGAGCTGGGCAGAGAGGGCTGCGGACGACGGGCTTGATCCTGGAGACGTGGAAGGTTGGGTGGATGCGGCGAAGAGAGAGCGGGAGTTTCAGCCGGACCGCTGCGGGGCTGATCACCTTAGCGATGGGAAAGGGACCAATGAAGCGGGGAGCCAGCTTGCGGGAGTCCACCTTAAGGGGCAGGTCGCGGGTGGAGAGCCACACTCGCTGACCCTGGCGATAGCGAGGGGCCTTGGAGCGGTGGCGGTCGGCAAACCGTTTAACCTGAGCCACGGAGCGGAGCAGCGTGTGCCGAGCGCGTCTCCAGGTGCGGCGGCAGCGTCGGATAAACGCCACCGCTGAGGGTACGCCGACCTCCTCCTCCTGGGCCGGGAACAGGGGAGGTTGGTAACCCACACAACACTGGAATGGGGACAGCCCTGTAGATGCAGAGGGCAAGGAGTTAACGGCGTACTCCACCCAAGGAAGGTGCTGGCTCCACGCTGACGGTTCCTGGGACGTCAGGCATCGCAGCACCGTCTCCAACTGCTGGTTCGCCCGCTCGGTCTGGCCGTTGGACTGGGGATGGAAACCGGACGACAGGTTGACGGTGGCACCCAGTAGCCTGCAAAAAGCCCTCCAAAAATGAGAGGTAAACTGCGGCCCCCGGTCGGACACCACGTCCATGGGCAGACCATGCAGCCGGAACACATGATGGATGAGTAGCTGGGCAGTCTCCTTGGCGGAGGGCAACTTGGGCAGCGGTATGAAATGTACGGACTTTGAGAACCGATCCACAATGGTAAGGATGGTGGTGTTACCATCAGACAGGGGCAGGCCGGTGACAAAGTCCAGGGCTATGTGGGACCAGGGTCGTCTGGGAACAGGCAGAGGTTGCAGCAGGCCGGCGGGCGGTTGGTTGGACGTCTTGTTCTGGGCACAGACCGAGCAGGCGGTGACGAAGTTCCGGACATCGTCTCCATGGTGGGCCACCAGAACCGCTGGCGGATGAACGCCACCGTGCGACGGGCCCCGGGATGGCAGGCGAGTCTGGATGAGTGCCCCCACTGGAGGACCTGGGAACGAACAGACTGGGGAACAAAAAGACGGTTAGGGGGGCAGGAGCTAGGGCCCGGCTCGGCCTGGAGGGCGGTGCGGACGGTCGTCTCGATGTCCCAGCGTGCTGCTGCGACAACACATCGAGTGGGCAGGATGGTGCTGGGCTCCTGGGTGTCCCCGGCGGGCACGAACTGGCGAGAGAGGGCATCCGGCTTACCGTTCTTGGTTCCCGGGCGGTAGGACAAGGTGAAATTGAACCGGGAGAAGAACAAGGACCAGCGGGCCTGTCTAGGGTTCAGACGCTTGGCCGACCTGAGGTATTCCAAGTTCTTATGGTCGGTCCACACCAGGAACGGCATGCTCACCCCCTCCAGCCAGTGCCTCCACTCCTCCAGCGCCAGCTTGACAGCTAGCAGCTCCCGGTCGCCGATGTCATAATTGCGCTCTGTGGGCGAAAGGCGATGGGAGAAGTAAGCGCAGGGGTGGAGTTTGCTGTCGGTGGCCGAGCGCTGTGACAGGACGGCCCCCACTCCCACGTCCGAGGCGTCCACCTCCACAACGAACTGCCGGGCAGGGTCTGGCTGAGTCAGGATAGGCGCAGAGGTGAAACGGGTCTTCAGGTCACGGAACGCTTCTTCGGCTGCCGGGGACCAGGAGAAAGCCTTGTTGACTGATGTCAGAGCGGTGAGGGGAGCCGCTACCGTGCTGTAATCCCGGATGAAGCGGCGGTAGAAGTTGGCGAATCCGAGGAAGCGCTGCAACTCCCGGCGGGAGGTGGGACGAGGCCACTCCTCCACCGCTCGGACTTTCTGCCGGTCCATCTGGATGCTCCCTGCCGTGATGACAAAGCCCAGGAAGGAGATAGTGCTTTGATGGAATTCGCACTTCTCCGCCTTGACATACAGGTGGTTCTCCAGCAGGCGCTGGAGAACGCGACGGACGTGCTGGATGTGTTCGGGCAGGGAGCGTGAGAAGATGAGGATGTCATCCAGATAGACAAACACAAACCGGTTGAGCAGGTCTCGGAGGATGTCGTTGACCAGGGCCTGGAAGACAGCCAGGGCATTAGTCAAACCGAACGGCATGACCAGATATTCATAGTGCCCAGATGGAGTGTTGAAGGCCGTCTTCCACTCATCTCCCTCACGAATCCGGACCAGGTGGTAAGCGTTGCGGAGGTCCAGTTTGGTGAAGACAGAGGCCCCCTGTAATGACTCAAATGCAGAGGACAGAAGCGGCAGGGGGTAGCGATTCTTTACTGTAATGGTGTTGAGGCCCCGATAATTAATACAGGGACGGAGGGAGCGGTCCTTCTTACCCACGAAGAAGAACCCAGCCCCTGCGGGTGAGGAGGATGGACGGATGATGCCTGCAGCAAGGGACTCCCGGATGTACCGGTTCATGGCCTCGGTCTCCGGGGGTGACAGGGAGTACAGACGCCCCCTCGGGGGTGACGAGCCGGGCAGGAGGTCAATAGCACAGTCGTATGGGCGGTGCGGAGGTAGCGACGTGGCGCGGGACTTGCTGAATACAGGTTTCAGGTCCAGGTACTCAGGAGGCACCGCCGACAGGTCCGGGAAGTCCTCGGGGGCAGGAGAGACCGGCAATAAAGGAACCAAGGCATCCCGAAGGCAGTGGGAGTGGCAGTACGGGCTCCAGCCCAGGATTGTATTGCCCACCCAATCAATGTGGGGGTTGTGCTGGGCTAGCCAGGGGTGGCCCAGGACCACGGAGGCTTGTGGGGTGTTAATAATGTGCAACACGATCTCCTCGCGATGGTTGCCAGAGACGAGGAAACTCACCGGAGGAGTGGCGTGGGTGATCCGAACCAGCGGGGCCCCAGTGATGGCGTGGGCTTCCAGTGGCGAGTGCAACGGGACACGGGGCAGTTTCAGCCGGGCTGCCAGGTTGGCATCGATGAAGCTCCCGTCGGCTCCCGAGTCAATCAGGACGGAGACTGCGTGAGACTGACCCCCGACGAGCAGCATGGCCGAGAACAGAGGACGGACCTCACAGGACTGGTGTAAGGGGGTGACGCTCACCTGTAACCCCCTGGCTGTGGGTGAGTGCTGGCCTTTTGCCGGGCAGGTTGCGATGAAGTGACCAGGCTGTCCGCAGTACAGGCAAGATCGGGTGCTGATCCTCCTCTGACGCTCGTCGGAAGACAGACAAGTGCGGACAACCCGCATCGGCTCTGGGGAGGCAGGTGGCGGATGTGCAGGGTTCCGTGCGGCCGGCGCGGGCGGATGTTCTCGGGTGAGGCTGAGCGGTCCACTGGCCCCTCTCTCCCGGCATCGCTGCGACAGGCGCTGATCAACTCGGATGGCCAGGTCCACCAAGGCGTCAAAGCTAGCTGGCAGTTCCCGGGTGGCCAGCTCATCCTTGATGGGCTCCGAAAGACTGTGGAGGAAAGCGTCGTATTGCGCCTCCATATTCCACCCACTAGTGGCGGCCAGGGTGCGGAAATCAATGGCGAGATCGGAGACCGACCGGCGCCCCTGGCGGATCAGCAGCATCTCCCTGGCGGCCTCGTGACCGTGCCTGGAGCGGTCAAACACCCTCTTCATCTCCTCGGCGAAGGATCCGAATGAGTGACAGAAAGGAGCGCGGGCATCCCAGACCGCGGTGCCCCACTCCCTGGCACGGCCTGTTAGCAGGGTGATGACATATGCGATCTTCGCCCGGTCTGTAGGAAACGTGGAGGACTGGAGCTCAAACACAAGGGAGCACTGGGAGAGGAACGATCTGCAGGTTCCTGGATCCCCTGCATACGATTCAGGGGGTGGCAATTGGGGTTCCCAGCTCAATGGTACAGGTGTGACAGACGAGGAGGCTGCTGCGGGAGGTGCAGGGCAGTTCTCCTGGCTCAGCTGCAGCTGCTGTAGCTGAGCAGTGACAGTAGCCATGTTGGTAGCAAAGCTCTCCAGGGAACTGCTGATGGCTTCCAGCTGGCTCTGATGGCTCCCCAGCAACGCACCTTGCAGCTCCAATGCCACCTTCATCTGGGGAAGGTCCGCTGAGTCCATACTGGCCAGATCGTACTGTCAGGACTCAGGCACGGACTCAGACGCGGACCACGAGTGCTCCAATCACAGGCGTTTAATAGCAGAATCCTCAAACAAGCAGGCAGTCCAAAAACAGGCAGGGTCAAAATACCAGGTAAGCAGTCCAAGGGCAAAACAGGGATCAAAAACAGTAACAGGCAGGGTCAAACCTTGAAGGCAGGCAGATCAGGCAATCAGGACAGAAGGGCAGGCAAAAACGAAGTCGAGGAACAGGCGAGGCAAAAACCAGCAAAATCCAAACAGGGTAAACAGGCGGGAAACGAGACAGGCAGAAACACTGAAACGATCTGGCAAACAACACAGAGACAAGCAGGGTAGATATAGGGCTGGGCTGATTAGGAGATGGGAAGCAGGTGTGCAGGCAGGCGGGTGGAGACAATCAGGTGGGCGGAGACAGGGCAGAGAGCGGGGCAGGGCTAGAACACAAGGAAAACAAAGGCACATGGACAGGGAAAAACAAAAACACAACAGCTAGGGGGCGGGAGCCCTGACATTTATACTGTATAAGCTGGGTTTTGGAATTACATGTCATAGAGTATGAGTTATTGCATATGCTTTGCCAATTAACATCTGTTGGTAGGTTGTTTATGTCTGTGGTCCACTTGTTTATAGGGATTGATATAGTGCTGTCTTCAAATGCTAGGAGTTTGTATATTTGGGATAACATTTTTTTAGGTTTGAGTGATTGTAACTTTAAATAGAGGGGAGGGCTGTGATTATTAAAATTCCTAGTGTTCATGTTTTTTTTATGACTTCTTTTAACTGGATATACTGGAAGTACCAGTGGTCCGGTATGTTATATTTTTTTTGGATGTGGTCGAAGGTCATGAGCAAGCCATCATCGAGTAACTGTCCCAGGCTGGTTACTCCTCTCTCATTCCAGGTTGAGAAGAAAAAGGATTTGTTATTGATTAAAAATATGGGGTTATGCCATAATGGAGTATGGATAGATGCTGAGAGGTTGTAATGGAGAATTTCATTTGACTTCCACCAAGCAGTTAGGGAAGTGCTGATAGTGTTGTTGTTTTTGTAACAAGTGTGAGTTTTTATGGATTTATCTATAAATGGGAGATTTTTGATGTTCAATTCTTGAGCTAAAGTGTTTTCGATATCTAGCCAAGGTGGTTTGATGTTATTTGTCCAGTGGCGGATATACTGTAACTGGTGTGAGAGGAAATAGTAAAAGAAATTTGGGGCCCCGAGTCCTCCGTATTGTTTGAGCTTTTGGAGGGTGGATAGTTTAATTCGTGGTTTTTGGTGTATCCAGTAAAATCTAGTGACTGCACTATTGAGAGAGGAGAACCAGCCCAGGGGAGGGGTGACAGGGGTCATGGCAACGAGGTAGTTTATTTTTGGGAGGATGTTCATTTTAACGGTTGAAATTTGGCCAATTAGAGATAGTGGTAATTTATTCCATTTTTCCAGATTGTCTTTTATTTCTTGTAGTAGGGGGGTATAGTTAAGTTTGAATAATTCGTTTAAATTTGGAGAAATGTGGATTCCAAGGTATGTAATAGATTTTGCTGTTCGTTTAAAGAGGGGGACCTCAGCCTCAGCATCCCAGTTGAATTTGGATATAGGCAGAATCTCTGATTTTGTCCAGTTGATGGAGTAGCCAGACACCCTACTATAATTACTGATCAGATTATGGACTGCTGGAGGTGAGGATGAGGGGTTTGTAATGTATAACAGAATGTCATCGGCATACAGACTGATTTTATGGTGGTGTGAGTTTGATTGGATGCCTGAGATACGGTCACATTGCCTAATGGAAGCAGCCAGGGGTTCAATGAAAAGTGCAAACAGTAGTGGGGATAGAGGGCATCCTTGTCTAGTACCTCTTTGTAACTGAAATGGTTTTGATATAAGTCCATTGGTTATAACAGATGCAGTGGGTGAGTTGTACGGTGTTTTAATCCAATTGGTGAAATATGACCGGAATCCAAAGTGATTAAGGGAGGTGAAGAGAAAGGACCAATCTACCCTGTCGAACGCCTTTTCGGCATCAAGGGTTGCTATGATGAATAGTGGATTGTTAGAGGAGGTGCGATTTTTATAGAAATTGATCAGGTTGAATACTCTTCTGAGGAATGCCTCCCCTTGATGAAGCTGGTTTGATCTATGTGTATTAATGATGAAATTACAGATTCCAGTCTGACTGATAAAGCCTTGCTAATAATTTTCGTGTCTGTGTTGATTAATGATATGGGGCGATAGTTGGAGCATTGAATGGGGTCCTTGTTTGGTTTTGGGATGAGTGTAATATCGGCAGTGTTCATATGATGGGGAATAGTGGTATTTTGGTGGATTTCAGATATCACTTTAAAAAACAGAGGTGAAAGGAGAGGCCAAAACTGTTTATAAAATTCTGCAGGGTAGCCATCTGGTCCAGGTGATTTATTATTAGGCATGAAATGAAGCGCTCTGGTGATTTCTTCTAAGGAGAGAGGTACCTCTAGATCTTCTGCTTGGGTTTGAGTTAGTTTAGGTAGGGAGACATTCCTGAGAAATCTTTCAGCATCTTTAGGCGAGGAGTTCTGGTCTGAAGTGTAAAGATTTGAGTAAAAAGATCTAAAAGAGTCATTAATTATGGAGGGGTTTTGAGTTTTATTTCCGGATGAGTCTATGATTGAGGTAATGATAGATTTCTCTGTTTGTTGTTTTAACTGATTTGCTAATAGTTTGCCTGTTTTATTTCCAAATTCAAAATGTTGCTGTCGGAGTTTGAGGAGGGTGCCTTCAGTTTTCTTGCTCATATTTAGTTTTCAGGAGTTCCTTCATTACTGAATCGGTAGGTGCGTGAGAGGCCAGAATGTCCAATCTCTTCACCTCTTTTTGCAGGTTGTTTTCTTTTGCAATTTTTTCTTTCTTTTTGTATGTACAGTACGATATAATTTTCCCTCTCATGACTGTCTTTGCAGTTTCCCATAGTGTACATGCTGTTATTCCAGGAGTGTTATTGATTTCTATAAAGGATGCCCATTTGTGTTTGAAGTAGTCGTGAAATTCTTTGTCCTTAAGTAATGAGTTATTGAAGCGCCATCTGGGAGGAGGGAGGGGCTGATGTTCTGCTAAGAAGATAATACTAATGGGGGCATGATCAGAGATGATAATGCTATGGATGGCTGAGTCATTTATTCTGTGTGTGATAGAGTTGTTAACCAAAAAGTAGTCTATACGGGAGTATGATTTATGGTAAGGTGAATAATATGAGTATTCAGTATTACTGGGGTTATTCATTCTCCAGATATCCATCAGTCCATAATCTGCCATGTACTGTTTAAGCAAGGATGAGGAGTGGTTGGGTTTATTAGTGGAGGTTGATGATGAGCGATCTATGTTTGGGTCCAATACTATGTTAAAATCACCGCCTAAGATGATATGTGAGTCAGGAAAATTAGACAGTTCTGAGAATAATGAGTGTAAAAAGGAGGAAGAGTCTGCATTGGGGCCATAGATATTTGCTAGAGTTAGAGTGTCTTTTCCAATAGTACCAGTGATAATGATATAACGTCCCTATGATCAAAGTTAAGTTGTGAGAAAATGAAATGTTTTTACTGATTAAAATGGAAACACCTTGTTTTTTGGAACTGTATGTGGAGTGGTATGTCTGGCCAATCCATCTAGCTGTAAGTTTCCAAGAGTCTGCCTCTGTAAGGTGAGTTTCCTGTATAAAGCAGATATCAGATCTTAGTTTATTTAGGTGATTTAATATTTTTGTTCTTTTTGCTGGGGAGCTGATTCCTCTTATGTTCCATGATGTTATTTTCACTGGCAGTACCATGGGATAGGTATTGTGGTGATTGATATTGAATTACACAATGTGCAGTAAGGATGCATGTGGGGGAAGGTTTTGAATGTGAAAGCATATAATAAAACTAAAATAAACACATAACATAAACACAGAAACATACAAGCACTCAGAGTGAAGAACATTGACATAATTGGGGATAGGTAGTCGAGTTGGGAGGTCATTTGAAGACTCAACTGTGTACAGCAGGTCTGGAGTAGGGTTGTAATATTACAGCAGGAAAGTCATTTTTATAATATCTTTGGATTTGTTTTTTTATAAACAATGATCGAGACAGATAAGAGGGAAGACGGGGAGAGAGAGATAATGGGTAGATACTGGGAGATAGAAGTAAGAATCCTAATAAAGAGTAGTGATGGCAGAGAGGGGTGCAATTGCGGTGAAGTAGCGCGATAGAGATACATGGCGGGAAGAAGGGAAGGAGAAAAGAGAATAAGGTGGGGGTGATGGGGTAGAGGGGGTTGCCAATTGTAGGTGTTACTGAGCTAACACGCATACACATACACATACACACCCACAGCCACCCACGCACCCACACACACATACACCCATGCACGTACACACACACACACATGCCAAGGGCAGGCCGGTTTCACTTGCAACAGGAAGGTCTTAATAATGACAGGACTTATCATTATAATGAAGGACTTATAATGATGATGATAATAATAATAATAACAGTAATAATAATAAAAAAGTAAATACACTATACATGCATGTCACCCATTAACCTGCCTGCTCATAAACATCATTTCGCATTATGACTGTAGCATAGCACTTATATATACACATGCATGGTTTATTTTCTCTACCTCCTTCCTGCAATAACTCCATATTCCTACCATTATATTATTCGGGTTAGACAGTTATGTTTTCAGCAGCTCTCAGTTCACAGACAGTCACTGGCGCCAAGAATTGGTATGAGGTAAGTCATTCTAGCCAAGGGGTGATATTTGGGTCCTTAAATAAGTTATTGTCTATGTAGAGCTTGTCAGAGATCAGACTCACCCGGCTGCCGTTCCTTCGGTTGCTGTAGTAAATGGGAAGAAGAACTCTTCGTCGCTCCATAATCAGAGGTGGGAATTGGTCATTTATACCGAACGGCTTACCTTTAAGCCTTCTTGCGAGATTTCTGACATATTCGCGCTGCTTGAAGTGTTCAAACTTGGCCACAATGGGCCTGGGTCTGATGGGCAACGATGGGCCTGGGTCCGATGCGTTTTGCTGAGGCTTGGCATCGATGGGCCTGGTTCCGATGGGTTTGGAGTGCGTCGGCGTATGTTCTCTTTTTCCCAATACGGTGGACTCGGGCGAAAGTGACCTTGTTCACTGTCTCTTCTGGGATGTTGAGTTCGTTCTTCATGAATGTTTTTAGTAGCTCCTCTGGATTTTCGTTGTTTGTCTCTGGAATTCCATTAAATATTAGATTGTCTCTCATTGACCTCGTTCGAAGGTCCAGCAGAGATTCTTTCAGACGGTGGTTTTCTTTTTTAATGTTTGTAATTTCGGACTGTAGATCTGAGACAACAGTTTTGAGCTCATCGGTTTCCACTTTAGATATCATAACCATGTTTTTCAGCTCTGCAACTTCGGTTAGGAGTGTGTCAAGGATGTCCAGTTTGCTAAGTTTTTCCAAGAGTTTAAGTTTTTCGTCTATTAGCAACACAATGCTATGTTCGGTGTCAGTTAGCTCCGGGGATTCTAATAGTTCTTGACTGGAAAGACACTTCTTTTTTACAGCCGGTGGACGGCTTTCTACTCTTGCGGGTTTGCTAAGAGTGGTTGACTCACCCAGCTCTGGTGTGCTACAGAGTGCTCTAGCAGTGTTTGTTTTAGTCGGGGAGCTCATGTCTCGGTTAGTTTCTTCGTTATTGGGAAAGTTAAGATATGATCCAAAGAAAGATTCATTGTTGTCAAACGTTAAATCAGATATTGTTGCAGTTGAATTTGAATCCAGTTTTGTTGTATTATAATTTTAGTCCGTCCGTTAACATTAATCCAAGACAGATAGTTTGAGAGATAAGTTAGGTGGGTTACTCCATGACCGGCACTCGACGCGCTACAGTGACATCATCATCCGACGCCACAATAGCAGGAAAACATTTTCTCTCCCTGCAATCTTGTGTTCTAATCGCACCGGTTTTAGCTACGTGCTAAACAGCTAATCACACTGGTGTGAACGCCGTTGGCGCGCAAATGAGTATGTACTTCCCCCACGCAGAGGACATCAGTTGAACAGGCAGTCCTTCAATGTGGCCCAGGACGCATTTGCGTTCACATTGCTAAAAGAATGTGGCTGTATGTGGCCCAGACCACCTCCGAATGTGGTCTGAAAGATCGGATCTCAAATCGGATCTTGGTGCGTTCACAACTGTACTTAGCGCTGTCCACTTGTGATCAGATCACCAAAGGCGCATGTTAATACCAGGTGTGAACAGGGCCAATGTTAATCTGAGAGTCTATGGTGCCATGGGCAGTAAACACACTTCAGTCTGTGTGCTGGAATTGGTGCTGAAGAGCAGAGTCAGCACCCTCCATCCAGATCTTGATGGTCCTCATTGTGGGTTTCACACATTTAATGACCGGGCTAGGAACAATGAAAGATGATCAGACTGTCCCAGGTGGGGGAGGGGCATGGCTTTGTAGGTGTAAGCCACATTTGTATAGATGTCAGAGTCAGAGAGATTTTATTGTCAGCCCATCCATATGCGGTACGGTAGGGTTGAAATAATGTTTCCCTGGGACCCATGGTGCTACATTCAAGACAACTGAATAAATACACTGGACAATAAATGGACAATAACAGGACAATAAATAGAGAGGATAACAGACAATAAATAAATAAACAAAGTAACACAACATGAAATTGTAAGGCAAAGAGTGCAAGTAAATATGTAAACAGATTGCACTTTTTTAAAGTGGCTATGTGTTCAGTCCAGGGGAGTGGGCAGGGGTGTGCTGTGCTCCAGGGGTGGGGGTTCTGTTTCTGTGCAGGCGCAGGAGGGGAGGAGGGTGCAGCGAGGAGTTGAGGAGCCTAACTGCCTGCGGGAAAAACTGTTGCAGTGTCTGACAGTGACAGTACGGATGCTCCGGTACCTTCTTCCAGACGGCAGAAGAGTGAACAGTCCATGGGAGGGGTGGGAGGGGTCTGTGACGATGCAGGTCGCACACCGGATGCAGTGATTCTGGAAGAGCTCTTCCATATGGTACGTGACCCAAAGTTTTGTGTTCCCTTGTGGTGCATGTGACATTTTGGTAAAATTTTGGAAGCATGGTACGTAGGTTGCGGTGATTGAAGTGCCCAGCAACAATAAAGGCCCCGTCTGGATACCATGTCTGCAGCTTGCTAATAGCGGCACTTAGGTCTTTCATGGCAACTTAAGCATTTGCATCCAGTGGTACATAAACTGCGGCAGTAAGGATGCATGTAAACTCTCGTAGATAAAATGGTCTGCAATTAATAATCAGGTATTCCAGATCAGCAGAGCAATAAGTTTCAGCAATGGTAGAGTCGGTGCACCATGATTTTATTCACAGAGATGCATAAACCACCTGCTTTTACCTGTCACATTAATCTTAGTTCCTTAGCTCAGTACACAGGGTTGGGGCTGCCCAGGGCCCACGGTTCTTCCAGTTACAAAGGGGCCCACCTTGGGCCTGTAAGGTGGGAATGGGAGACGCCTGACAACATACAGACTGTGGCACACCAAATAAGGCACTGTTGCTCAAGTAAGCATTCTTGGGCCATAAATGACAAACCACCTGGCTGAGGAATGTGTCCCCGCTCCTCCACACCAAGGAACTGTACGACAGGATGGGTCACCAGGGGGGTAGGGAGAGTCAGAATGACTCTTGATGATCCCAAATCCCTGAGGGACCCTTCCTCCTGACCAGTGGTGAAATCCCAACCTGCAGCTATCAACTATTATGTCTGTATATTCTGTTTGGTTCAAGGTACACATGTCTTGCTTGGTCTCATTTTGATCCATACAATGCGAGTAGCAAAGGCATGATAGTTCTATAACAGTACAGGGTCTCCTAACCCTTAGTTTGAAAATTCCCTCAGCAAGCTAAAAGAATGAACACCAATGCGCATGCCCCAGATAACGGGACAAGAATAAACACTGGCACCAATCAATAGCCAGATAAGGACAAAACCTATTGGGGCTCTGTCCATGACCCCACCTCATGTGCTGACCAACTCCTTGAGGTTTGGGTATATAAAGGGAAAAATTTCTGCACTCAGGGAGCACCGTCAGCACAGACTCCTGCGCACCAAGCGTATAGCCATATGACTCTGTATAGGGAGCACCGTCAGCATGGACTCCTGCGCACCAAGCGTATAGCCACGTGACTCTGCATAGGTAGGCTGTGTATATTTGCCATCATTTGCACTCTACCATACTGCCTGTTGTAATCTTAAACTTTAACTGATTGGGATACTTTTAATTGGGACAATTCGGATTAATAGAGATATTAGCCTTAACCTTTGTTTGTGATTTCTCATTTGGCCATTTCTAACGATGCACGTAACAGGACTCAAGGTTTTTCCGTATGGTCTTGCCCTACCGCTCGAAACCCACTGATACTTACGCTCATAGTCAGTCTTAAGTATTGCACTATTCTGACGAGTCTGCAGTCCCTAGGTGGGCTGCCTAACGTATATTCTATGATTTAGAGTATAACACAGCAGCGAGTTATATTAAATGTGCTGCTACAGTATCCTACGTTGTGGACTATGTAGCCTGATCACCTACAAGCCAAAGCGAACTGAGAATTCCTGGGATGCTAAGTAGAATTGGGAATTGAGGAACTAAAATGTCAGACTTGAGTTATTTGATTGGAAGTAATGATGTTAAAATCTGCCTAAGACGCAAACACACGCATCTACCTTCAACAGCCACCACTTCCCTCATTGGTTGTGACTGGCTGTTCTACAGGCCCAATCTGCCTGACTGAACATGCATTTTTGTTGTTTAGTTGAATATTTTGATTAAAGTTTGTTTGTGTGTCTTGATTGTGGCAAAAAAAAGTCAGACTAAGGGCGTAATGGTTTCGACCGACCCCTAGCTAAGTTTCTCGCCGTGATATTTATTTTGAATGAGCAGAGACACAACAGAGTTACAGAAAACTTTATTCACTGTCCAGTATCCTTGTGTAAGTGTACAAACAGAAAAATCCCAAAGTATAGGAACTAGGCGATCGCTGGCTGTCTTGTTTTATTTCCCATTGCTGTCACTGCTGACGGTGCCGCGGTGTTTAAAAATGATCTCACAATGAGGTGTGCTATTTCAGCACACCTCATCAAAATGGGCTTACAATGGGCTTACACCTCATTGTAATCCGCATTTCTCTCCTTTCCACCCTTCCGTCTCCGTAAGTTTCCCCTTGGATCTGTCTTGCATCTCCATACAGCCTATAATAGACTGTATAAGGGCCCGCAACAGGTCCTCGCCCCCTCTGCAATAAGCCATTGGCTCCGCCCCTGGGGGGGTCCTAGGTGAGTTGGCATGGAATGACCCTTATATGTCAGCTTTCATTCTCATTAGAAATGGTAAGATAACAAATTTGTTTGTTAGGGACCACATCAGACAATGTGAATAGATTACATAATCATACAGACATAAATTATTGAACAAAATATACTTCACAGCAGTCACCACAGTTGACACTTTGATGAAAAGTGTTGTGTCACAGGCAGAGAAGCGTCTACATTTTATTTTTTTTACTTTTTTACTGCTTCCCCTGTAGTTCCTGTGATGGCCAGGCAGAGGTTGCAGGCCGCGGTGGGAACTGTTGATTGCTTATTAGTCACACTTGGCATTGTGTGAGCTATATGACCATGAGCGGGCATCTCTCTGGGGCTCGTCGCATTGCGCATGCCCTCTCCTCACACACGCACCTGTCTACTCCACCTACAGACACACACCCATTCATTCCCCTAGACATATTCTTTTCTTTCTTTGAAAGTCAGTTGTGTTGTCTGCCTCCCTTTTTTTTATGCTGTGGTCCGACAAGCCGGCCGCAACACTTTTTTTTTTTTTAAGTTCCTGCTGTTTAAAAAACATTTTATCTATTTTACAAATGTCTCTAGATCTATACAACAGTGAAAACAAGGTAGAAATAGGGGTATATAAAGAAAAACAAATTATTAAAACATTTTTACAATTTCATCTAAAATTCTGTTCACAAAAAGCCAGCCTCAAGTCAAAGCCAGTCGCCAAAGAGCAACAGCTAGCTACTCTTCTCAAGTGCTCACCAGTGCTGAGTATTGAGAAAAAATGGGTTGAACGATTAAGTTGTCACATACACAGGTTTGCACACCTACACAGTATACCCTAACTATCTATAATTATAAACATGGTTGTGTAGATTTGCGCTCCTTTGCAGGTAACCTTTTTCTTAACATTGTTGGCTAGACATTAGAGTTAGAGTCTATACGCTTGCTAACTGTGTAAGTTCATTTTTTAGCCAGCTTCTAAGTTGACCTGTTTCGTAGCAACTTCCTATATCTGATGGATGTAATTGTGTGTAGATAGTTAGCATGATACAGTAGATGGATAGGTTAGCTACATACTACATACCACGAACGTGAAAACGTCCGATTGAATGATCGACCCTTGTCCTTTGTTTGTTGGACGATGTTAATATCAGTTTTATCAGGTCCCAATTCCTTGATAGCCAATTTAACTCCAATATCAAGTTTTTTGAACGAGTTCTTTAAAAGAAACTCAACGCTGTTGCACCCATGCTGCTCACTCACTATCTGACCACGCGGAGTTCGTGCGGAGTAATACAGGTAATGTGTTACATTGAGCCCTGACGTTAACAGTAGGGTGGGCAGTGTCATGATCTGCCCCTCCGACCCTTTACAAGCCATGCTCTTGCTGCAGTTCCACAATTTCGCCACAGACTTACATAGAAAAACAGCGGGGCGCTGTGCAATTTCGGCAGGGCAGCGAGGTCAGCCGCCCTACCTGAAATATTTAACGTTACTGTACAGCAGCTACGGTGGAGGTGATCAGCGAGATCTCTGCAAGAGAAAAAAAACTCTTTTTCAAAACTTCTTTACAAATTGCAAAGAAACATGACATATTGAGATACATTTCTCACTGATTACATCCACAAACAATATTTTATTTCAAATTTATATTATGGGTCTATTTTCTTTAGTGGATAAATCTTTGGCAGGGCTCTGCCCCTCCTTCCCAAGTGAACCAGCTGTGCCTGCTGAGAGTTCTCAACAGCTGAACAAAATGGTTTTGTTCCATTGGAGAACGGCATGGGTAAGTTAGCCAGGACTCGCTTATGCCACCCCTCAGGCAATTTGTCACTTACTCGGATGATGTCAGTGATGTAACACCTGTCCTCCACTGAGTGCCCACTTCACTGTAGTGCACTGTGGGACTTGTAGTCTAAATGTAGTCAAGTCACACCCCTTACTTCTCTGACTTCCTGTTATCGCTCGCATCAAGTTCAAAAAATTGGGGCTGGCATAGAGGATAGTGCATAGACAAGCCTCATAACACCATTGATCATCTTCAAACCCTATGCACCACCCAGTTCACTCTGTTCTGCAACTCTGGGGCAACTGACTGACCCCTCCTGGCTGGGTCACTATTCCAGCCAAGATGCCTGTCTGTACTGGCCCTCCAGTGGTGGAATTAAGATTGCACGGGGGCAGGACAGCAGAATCACTGGCCATCTTCCAACAGACTGAAGACCCCCATTCTTCTAACTGCATCTTGGTTCCCCCTCAGTCACCGCTCCATTTACAGTGGTTACGTTTACATTTGGTAACAAGAGAAAGTTGTGGAGCTGGAACTGCAAACCCCAACAGCTACGGGATATGGTAATGCACTTAGATACGTAAAAATGCAAACAATGCATATGAAATACACAAGTCCATTTTTGCATGCAGTGATAGAGGATCATGTCTGAAGGCACTCCTCTTAATTGCAGGCAGTTATAAAGCCCAAGCTCAAAAGTGTCATCAGTGTCATGAAGATGTAGGTGAGTGTCATGACTGTGGCGTCTTAGCCGGTTGTTTTCTTTTCCCTGTCCATGTGCTTTTGTTTTCCTTGTGTTCTAGCCCTGCCCCGCTCTCCGCCCTGTCTCCGCCCACCTGATTGTCTCGACCTGCCTACCTGCACACCTGCATCCCATCACCTCATCAGCCTAGCCCTATATCTCCCTGCTTGTCTCTGTCTTGTTTGCCAGTTTGTCTCAGTTTGCTGTTTCGCTACTCGCCGTCTGTTCAGGTTTGCCTGTTGGTTCCTTTACTTTGCCTGTTTATTTTTTGACTACGATTTCTGGACCTGATTTGTGGAATGTTTGCTGTGTTTTTCTGGTTTTGGACTTTGCCTGTTTTTCCTGACTTCGTTCCTCATTCTTGCCCTGTGGTTTTGGTCGCCGTGTCTGCCCGGTTTTTGACTCTGCCTGCCCTGACTTCGTTTTGTGGATTACCCGTTTGGATTATTAAACCTGTTTTTGGCATCCATATCCTCTGTCTGCGCTTGAGTCCCTGCCTGAGTTCTGACAGGTGAGGTGAGATGGTGTACTAGGCATGGGAAATTGCACTAGAGGTGTGATATTGTACTGGATGAGCTCTACAGGCATGACATTGCACTGGATGAGCACCACAGGTGTGATTTGTGATGGATGAGTACTGGCCCATAAGAATGTAAAAGATGACAGTGGTACAAGGCTATTAACAAAAACCTGAGACTGAAGCTTACATTTAAACACTTTAGCACTCAAAGCTAAGGACAAAGCATGTTCCAATTATACAGAAACTGGGCTTTACTGTGTAATTGTGCTCAAATTTTTCTTGCAAAGTTCTGTTGGAACTGTAATGCTATTTATGTGACACATTTGATTCTGTGATGTCAATTGTTATTATAATTATTACTGGTCTTATGTTAATAATTTATTAGTACTAGTAGTAATAATAATTATTTACTTTAAGTGTTTCATGGATCTGATTGAGAAGTTCACACAACTCCTATCCACTCCTGTCCTTACGTTTAATTTCTCCCAGTCTTAAACTGTGATGGAACCTTAATGAGCAGCGTCCTTGAAAAGGATCACATTGTAATTCTTCCTCATGGTGGTAGAAGATGAAGCCAAACTCTGGGCATGGAGGTTGATGGTGATTGCTGAGTCACTGGCTGCCTCTCCCTACCCTCATGGGTAGGTGACTGAGTTAGGTGACCCTGCAATTTCCTTCAACAGGATCAAGGCCAGAGCTGTGAATGCTGGGAACAAGCTCGGATAAGAGTCAGAGACCAAGCAGCTCCAGACTGCCTTACTCATCCATCTGAGTGAAATGAAGAGAATGTCCTATTGCCTACTGATCTTAAACAATCCCACTCAGTTCTGTCAGGTCAGGTGTACCACTCTCTCTTGCAGACAGCTAGAGCCTTTCCTGAAACAATTTGGTACATACTGGATTTGACAGAACAATTGCTTTTTCTAACTAGAGTTGACATTTTCATTAGTTACATTTACATGTATACTGAATTGGAAGCTACAGTATGTGGCCATAAGGGAGGCCAGAAAGCAATGGACACCAAGGGGGTAAATTGATCCTAAATTGTTTTAGGAACCAAACAAGTGTTAAATTAGACAAACCACATCATCCTTTATTGTAATTTGGAAACACAAAATATTCCAGGAGAGGACCTTTTAGTTTTATTTGCGCATGCTTTCCCAAGGCTCAAGGGTGTCCATCAGCCCGGGCATGTTGCCTTGGGTTAGGATTGAGCGCAAATGATTCACTAAAGCCCTAGGTTGCTGGCCGTTGTTAACGTGACGAACAAGTGGAGCCAGTTCATCCACATTAAGTGTATTTGCACAAGATGTGAGGGGGAGCCTTCAGGCACATCATACTGTAGTTGTTTTATAATAATGATAATAATAAAGGTAAATGTCTCTATACATCTGCCAGCACTTTACAAAATGTTTATGAATTTCAAGACATGCACGGAATACTTGCCCGAGCACCAATATTGTACAGCAATTTTCACTTTGAGAACAAATGTCGATATTGCGTACAGGACAATACTCTTTCGAGTAGTACCAGCAAAATGATACATTAACGAACTAACAACTCTTGCCAAAACATTTAAATAAAGAGAGGCATTAGTATTCCCCGGAGAACAGATGGTAAAAATGATGTGCGAGCCCAGTCATCTGGCTTATGCTGGGCGGAGAATATCTGCAAGTTAAAACACTACAATCAAACAGTAAGGAATGTCAAACCAGCAATCGATATCGGTTTAACGTCAATGTTAAATGTACTTTAAATTATCGAATTATGAGCCCCACTTATCAATATGCACAAAAGAAACGGCTGATTCTGGTTGATTTAATAAAAATGATGACTGTCAACACAACGTAATTCTTAGTTGCAGCACCAGTAAGATTGTTTTGTAAAAAAATATACATATCTTCAAAAATATTAACAATGATATTAATCATTGAGACTACTTTTCACCTTTCAGCAAAATTAGGCGAAAGGTAAATACACAATATACAATGCCAGCATGGTCTATCAAAAAACCATCTGGTTTCTTCAAATTCATAGTTCTATGTATATTTAGACAATAGGGTATTTAATATATATATTCACATATTTTGCCTGTAGCAGTTTTTACTCTTTGAATAGAGTGTACAGACAGGGATGGATAATATTATATTACTGTACTGTGCTGGAATATGGACAGGACAGGTAAGCTTGCATTTTTATGCAGTGTCCTTCATATTTCTAGTGGGAAAAATGATTTCTGGTCCTTGCGAAGCAGGCTCAATGGAAACTCATTACCATAAAGCTGAATACTTATCTCCCCCGTCGCTTGCATAATCTTACTCGGACAGCCATATGAAAGATGCTGCTGTGTGGCTCTAACGAGGGGCACACCACAATCACCTCAGTGAGCTTGACAGAAGCGCGAAGCAGTCTCCAAGAACCCGGAGTAAGTATGAAAAAAGTTGCATTCTGCTGCCACTCTAAAACATACATAATTAGAATGCTTATTGTAGTTTCACTGAAGAACATCATGACCCAGGGGGACCCATGACCCCCTTACCCAGTGGGATTTTTTTTGTTGTTGTTTTTGTGCTTATTGTTTATTTATTTAGTATTGTTTGTCTGATGTTCTGTGGATACTGCTGGCTGCACAACAAATTGCCCCTCGGGGATAATAAAGATATCCTTGATCCTTGACCGTTCAGTGTTTTCAATAAACCAACATGAGATTGATTATATCTATTTATGGCATTTCTTCCATTACACACGATTCCGTTAATAGACCAGGCAGCGCCAAAATATACTTGGAATTGTGCTTATTTTAAATTATTGTAATTTATAAGACTGAACTCACCCTAAAAATCTATTATTAAAGATATATTATCTATAATATCTTTATAACAACATCCTGTTGGCCTTTTCACTGCTACAGCACACTGCCTAGATCCTGTTACGCTTGGGTCAACCATTACTCCCAAGTCTTTTTCAAATTGAGCACATTCTAGTTTTTTACCCCCATGAAGTAGTCTTGTCTAAGGTTCTTATTTCCCACATGCAAGACTTTACATTTAGCTAAACTGAATGTCATCTGCCAGGTATCTGCCCACTTTTGGATGCTGTTTAGGTCTTCCTGTATTACCTTAGTTGATTCTATACTGTTGGCTAGACCCCCTAGTTTTGTATCATCTGCAAATTTTACTATTTTACTACTAACCTCTGCATCAAGATCATTTATGTATATAAGAAATAGCAAAGGCCCCAACACCGATCCCCGAGGGACTCCACATACAGGACCCTGCTCTGATACAATTCCTCCCACAATTACAGTCTGCTTTCTACTAGACAACCAACTTCAAACCCACTCAGTGATAGCTCCTGTACTTCCTGCAGATTTCATTTTCACTATGAGCCTCTCATGCGGTACTTTGTCAAATGCCTTTTGAAAGTCCAAATACATAATATCATAACCTTGGTTTGAGTCTAATCACACTGTAGCTTCCTCAAAAAAATCCAGGAGGTTTGTTAAGCATGACCTCCCTCTGCCGAAAACCATGTTGGCTATCATTTAAGACACCATTTTGTTCCAGGAATAATTCCAAATTATCCCTGACGGACGATGATGGATTCCAGTATTTGGCATGCAATACAAGTTAAGCTGACAGGCTTATAATTTTCTGGATCAGTCCGGTCTCCTTTCTTGTAGATGGGTACTACACTTCCATGTTTCCAGTCATCTGGCATTTCTCCAGTTTTAAGGGATTGCTTAAAAATATCTTTCAGAGTCTTGTAAACCACCTCTGCTAGTTCTCTGAGAACTCTCGGATATATTCCATCAGGGCCTGCTGCCTTATTTGTTTTAAGTTTTTTTTAAATTGACAGATAAACATGTATAACACAAAATTATTGATAAACATAACTGTTACGATCCCGTCTAGGGTGAGGTGCAACATAAAATAAAACGTGTGGACACCCGCTTTCTTGTCTCCAGTCCAGAACACAGACACCGCAAATAAAGCCAGGGTTCTTTTATTAACTCAAAACTTCGGGGGTGGGCAAGGCCAAAATAACAAACATAACACAACTTGCTGAGGAGAAAGGGAATAAATGACCTAACCAAAGAAAATAAGAAAACAAAATACAATCTCCTCCCTGACTCCCTAACTATCCGAAAACAGGAGAAAAGGGAAAAAAAAATCAACAGAAAACGGCACCCACCCCCTACTACCCGCTGGCTAAACCACAAAATGGTAACACAAAGTATTTACATTATATTACAAATATATACAAAAACAGCACACGCACACAAACGCGCATCATCTATCCGAGGGGAAGCCATCTCTCCATTCCGAGGTTTCCTCCTTTTAAATCTTCCCGCTCGTTCCTCACCCAATCGCAGCGGGGCGCCAATCTGCAGAAAAAAAAAAGAAAACGGAGGGCGGAACAGCGCAAGAGCGGGAGCAGACATGTCCCAGGACGTAACACCGTACAACACAAAACATCACTGGGCCTAATAATCTTCAGTCATCAATCATAATATTAATGATAATAATGATAAATGATAATAATGATAGCAACAATAATAATAATGATAGCAACAGCAATAATAATAATAACAATAATACTAGTTGTAACAGTACAGAATCATACATGATGATAGTAATAGTAACAGTAAGAGTAATAATAATAATCGTCATCATTGTTATCATCAACATCAATAATAATAATAGTAGTGATTGTGAGTAATAAGTGATAACCGTAACAACAATACTAAGAAGAGAAATATCAATAATAATAATAATAATAATAATAATGATAGCCAATGAAGAGTGGTAATGGAGAAAAAAAAGTTAATAAGTAAGGAAGGAGGGAAAGAAAGGAACGCTGGGGGGTCAGTTTGTCTGCAAGTTGAGGCTTACAAGGACGGGTTCCCAGGTATCACTGAATTGTTTGGATTGTTTATTGTTTTTAGCTGAGATTCATTCCATTGAGATATAGTCTATTAACAGATTAAGCCATTGTGACATTGAGAGTTTGTGCCTGCATTTCCAGTTAAGGAGTATTGTTTTTTTGGCTATGGTCAACGTGATAAGTATGGTTTTGTGATATTTGTGACGGTGACTGATGGGTGTGAGATCTCCTAGAAGGCAAAGAGATGGGGATAGTGGAATGGTGTAGCCTAAAAATTTGGAGAGTTCAACTGTTACAGTTTGCCAGAAATTTTGGGTTGGTGTGCATTGCCAAAAAGAGTGATAATAACAATCTGTTGTGTTGAGGGTGCATTGCGGGCAGATATCTGTATCTATTGCTTTAAGTTTTTGAAGTTTATCTAGTACTTCTGCATCATTTAAATCAATTTCCTCCATAAGTCTCTGAGAACTGACTGTACCTGAAGGCATATGCGAAAACACTTCACTATGAAACTCTCCACAAAGTAACTGTTTAGTGTATCAGCAATAGCTTTGTTATCATAAACCATAACTCCATCCTTATTTTTTATACCTCTTATTTCATCCTTAACTATCCTTTTTCAACCTTAATATTGAAAAAAGCGTTTAGAGTTGCTCTTTGCATCTAGTGCAATCTGTCTTTCAAAACACCTTTTAGCTTCCCTTATTTTTTCTTAACTTGAACTTGCATATTACTGTATTCAATCTTATTACTATCTGAGCTCTCCAACTTGTATTTTCTAAATAATTTCCTCTTATGTTTCAAACTGTCCCGTAACGACTTATTCATCCACTGTGGATGCTTCTTTTTCAGATTCCCATTTCTCACTTGCGGAATGAATTTACGCTGTACATCCAGAATAATCGTTTTAAATATGCACCACATTTCTTTCACAGTTTTACCATCTAGAAGAGGTACCCAGTTTATATTCCTTGTATAATCATGCATCTTAATAAAGTCAGCTTGTCTAATGTTGAATACTCTAGCATTGGAGAATGCAGACGTAACTTGCCAAAAAACTCCAAATGTAATTGAACTATGGTCACTTGTTCCGAGTGGTTCCCCTACCTCAATACTGCCGATTCTATCAGGATTATTACACAGAACCAGATCTAGAATTGTGTTCTCTCTCGTGGGTTGGGTAACAGACTGTATCAAAAAACAGTCATTTACAACATCCAAAAACTCTTCCTCACATTTACCTTGACCTGACACAGCTTCCCAATTAATTGAAGGGTAATTGAAGTCCCCCATTAGTAGTCAAAGTCAAAGTGTACTTTATTTTCATTCCAACCATACAACAAGTAGTGTACAGCAGAACTAAATTGCATTTCTCCAAGCCCAATGCTCAATGTGCAAGGTAAGTACAGGTAAGTACACAAGTAAGACAACAACATAAAGCTGGTACGAGCAGGACAACAACAGGTGGACGTAATATACACCATAGACAGACAAGATAACATATCGGCATGTAAGACAATCTAAGCTAAATAGATACAAAAACTATACAAAAAATTGCACATAGTTTTCACAATTGCACTAAGTTTCCACAGTGGGTATATTGCACATAGTTTACACTGTGAGTGTATTGCTCAATGTAACATTGATGTAAACAGGCACCAGTGGATGGTGAAAGAGTGCTCAGTGGTGAAGGCACTGAATTGTTGTTCAAAAATAGCAGCATAGGGAATAAGGGCATATGTGATTCAGTCAGTCTGTGCACATGTATCGGCAGTCCAACAGCCAGCCTGCCTGTGTATTGTTAATGTGAGTTGAGTATTCTGATGGCCTGTGGGAAGAAGCTATTTCTGAGTCTGGCAGTCTTGCACCACATGCTACGGCAGTGTTTGCCAGAGGGCAGAAGGGTGAACAGGCCATGGGCAGGGTGGGTGGAGTCTCCGATTATTTTGGTGGCTCTGCTAAGGCAGTGTGACAGATGTAGTTCCTGTATAGATGGGAGGGAGGTCCTGATGATTTTCTCTGCTGTCCTCACCACTCTCTGGAGGGACTTCTGGTCTGCGGCAGTGCAGCACCAGCACCAGACTGAGTGGCTGCTGGTCAGAATGCTCTCTATTGTGCCTCTGTAGAAAGTTGTGAGGACAGGAGGGGGAAGGTTTGTTCTCCTCATCCGCCTTAGGAAGTGCAGGCGCTGCTGAGCCCTCTTGACCAGGGAGGTGGTATTAGCTGTCCATGACAAGTCCTCAGTGATGTGTCCAGGAACTTGGTGCTTCTCACTGATTCCACAGTGCTGCCATTGATTATGAGTGGGTTATGAACCGTATGCTTCCTCCTGAAGTCAACAGTGATCTCTTTAGTCTTGTTGACATTCAGTGACAGGTTGTTGTTGTCACACCAGACGACGAGCTAGTTAACTTCCTCTCTCATCGTTGCTGATGAGGCCCACCACTGCTGTGTCATCTGCAAACTCAATGATGTGATTCGAGTTGTGTCTGGCACAACAGTCGTGGGTCATCAGGGTGAACAACAGCGGGCTCAAGACACAACCTTGGGGGACCCTGGTGTTCAGGACGATGGTCTCAGAGGTTTTGTTCCCAACTCATACTTTCTGGGGTCTGTCAGTGAGGAAGTTCAATATCCAGTTGCACAGTGGGGTGTTGATGCCTAGTGGGCTAAGTTTTCTCACCACGTGCTGGGGGATGACTGTGTTAAAGGCAGAGCTGAAGTCAATGAAGAGCATCTGCACATAACTTTTCTTGTTCTCCAAATGCGCCAGGCTCAAGTGAAGTGCTACTGCTATGGCGTCATCGGTGGAGCAGTTAGGGCGGTATGTAAACTGGAGTGGGTCGACTGTTGCCGGGAGTCTGGATGTGATGTGGTCCTTGACCAGCCTTTCAAAGCACTTCATCATGATGGGAGTGAGTGCTATTGGGTGGTAGTCATTGAGTGTTGATGCTGGTGACTTCTTTGGCAGTGGTATGATAGTAGTGGCCTTGAAGCATGAGGGTACGATGGCTTGGCTCAGGGAGATGTTACAGATGTCCGTGAGGATGTCTGTCAGTTAGTCCGCACATTCCCTGAGTACACACCCTGGTATGTTGTCAGGACCTGCAGCTTTCCGTGGGTTGACCCTATGTAGGGTCCTCCGGACGTCAGCTGGGTCAAGGGTCGAGTACTGCATCGTCTGGCCTGGGGGGGGGGGGGTTTCATTGTTGTTGTGTTGTTCTTTTCCTCAAACCAGCTGAAGTAGGTGTTAAGTGTATTGAGGAAGTTGGTGTTGTCATCACATGGTGGTTGGGAGGACCTGTAGTCTGTGATGGACTTGATGCCTTGCCACAAGCTCCTGGGGTCTTTTGTGTCAGAGAAGTGACTCTGGATTTTCTGACCATAAGCACGCTTTGCTGCTCTCACACCCCGGTTCAGGTTGGCTCTAGCAGAACTAAGAGTGTCTTTGTCCCCAGACTTGAATGCAGCATTGTGTGCTTTCAGGAGCGCATGTACCTCTCTGGTGAACCAGGGTTTCTGGTTGGCGATATTCTTGACAACAGTCACATCCTCCACACACTTAAATATGAATCCTATCACAGACTCAGCATACTCCCCTAGATTGTTGTGCTGATTGACAGTGGTAGCCTCTCTGAAAATATTACAATTCGTACATTCAAAGCAGTCCTGGAGTGCTGATGCTGCTCCCTTTGGCCATGTCCTTATCTGTTTCACAGATGGCTTGCTCCTAGTTAGCAGTGGCCTGTATGCTGGAATGAGTATAACAGAGAGATGGTCCGAATTTCCAAGGTGGGGGTGGGGGGCTGCCCTGAATGCCTGTTTGATGTTTGTATAAACCCGGTCTAACATGTTTTCTCCCCTGGTTGCAAAGTCCGCATGTTGGTAATAATGTGGTAGGGCCGTCCTCAGGTTGGCCTGATTGAAGTCCCCAGTGATATAAACACAGTCCGAATTAGTATTTTGCATCGCACTGACAGTCTGATACAATGAGGATAGCGCGTCTTTTGTGTTCGCGCTGGGCGGAATGTATACCGCTGTGATGCTGATGGCTGTGAATTCTCTTGGCAAGTAGTATGGTCGGCATTTTAGTGTCAGAAACTCTATATCTTCCGAACAGTGGCTTGATACAATTTCAGTGTTGGTGCACCAGTTGTTGTTGATGTAAATACACACTCACCCTCCCCGAGATTTACCGCTGAGAGCATGGTTCCTGTCTGCACAGAATGTTGTTAGCCCGTCCACCCGAATGGCACTATCAGGAACAGCAGAATTTAGCCACATCTCGGTGAAGATGAGAGTACAACAGTCTCTTACCTTGCGTTGAGTGGTTAGATCCAGTCGTAAATAATCCATTTTGTTTTCCAGAGAGTGGACATTAGCCAGCAAAAAAGATGGAAGTGCAGTTCTGTAGGAGTTACTATTGTTTCACCCTCCTGACATTGGCATCAAGACACTGACTGACTACAAAATCAACAATCTGCTGCCCAGCGATGACGCCACACTGCCTGATGTCCTGAACCAGTTCTTTGCCCGCTTCAACACCCAGAGAGGAGGGTCTGCTCCACGCATCAACCCACCCACCGGAGAGTCGACACTAGTTCTACAGCATCACCAGGTGAGGACCACCCTGAGGAAGGTCAATGTGAGCAAGGCGGTGGGCCCAGATGGAGTGCCTGGCCGGGTACTGAAAGCATGTGCCAACCAGTTTACAGAGGTGTTTACTAAGATATTCAACCTCTCATTACAACAAGCTGCTATTCCAACATACCTTAAATCCTCCACCATCATTCCAGTGCCCAAAAAAACATTGAAGTGTCTGAATGACTACCGCCCAGTGGCGCTAACACCCATAGCCATGAAGTGCTTTAAGAAACTCGTGCTTTCACACATCAGAACCATCATCCCACCTGATCTGGACAAGCACCAGTTTGCCTGCCGGGCAAACCGCTCCACAGAGGACGCCGTGACAGCAACTCTCCACACCGCTCTGTCACACTTAGAGGAACCCAACAGTTATGTGAGGATGCTATTTGTGGACTTCAGCTCCTCATTCAATACCGTCATCCGCCACAAACTGGTCAGCAAACTCAGCAACCTGGGCCTTGGTTCCTCACTGTGCGCATGGGTCAGGGACTTCCTCATGGACCGACCACAGCAAGTCAGGATCAGTAAGCACACCTCCTCCACCCACATCTTAAACACAGGAACCCCACAGGGCTGTGTGCTGAGCCCTATGCTCTTCACCCTCTTCACCCACGACTGCACCCCCACCCACACCTCCAACTCCATAATTAAATTTGCAGATGACACCACAATAGTTGGGCTGATCTCAGACAATGAGGAGACGGCCTACAGGTGTGAGGTGGAACATCTGGCTAAGTGGTGTAAGGATAATAACCTGGCCCTTAACACCTCGAAGACAAAAGAAATAATCATTGACTTCAGGAGAACAAAGGAGAGAGCCCACCTCCCCCTCCACATACATGGAGAAGCAGTGGAAAGTGTGGAAAGCATAAAATTCCTTGGAGTCATTGTGCCAAAACAGCTGACATGGACCACCAACACTTCATACCTGGTCAAAAAGGCCCAACAAAGGCTCTTCTTCCTCAGGAAGCTGAGACAGGCCCAGCTCCCACAGAAACTGCTGCTAAATTTCTACAGGAGCACAATCAAGAGCATCCTGACCAACTGCATCACTGTGTGGTATGGCAGCTACACAGTTGCTGAGCAAAAGAGCCTGCATCGGGTGGTGAAGGTGGCCCAGCGCATTGTAGGGACGGAGCTCCCGAAACTGGACACCATCTACACCAGCCGACTGAGGAAGAAAGCAAGCTGCATCATCAGGGACACCACACACTCCGGCCACTCTCTGATTGAACCGCTGCGGTCCGGCAAACGGTTCAAGGCAATAAAATCCCACACCAATAGACTGAGGATTAGCTTCTGTCCCAGAGCTGTGGCCTCCATCACACCCCTCCCTGCACAACCGCAGAACGGAATACAGGAAGTGTGAGTGCACACATGCACACACACATCAGGACTGTGACACACACACACAGGACAGTGTCATGGACACACTCACACATCAAAGACTGTGACACACACACGCACGCACGCACACACACCCATCCCCACCCCCAGAACTGCTACCACACAGACACAATTCTCTGCAACTCTGTGTATGTGTAAATTCTGCTGCTATTACTGCTATCTTGCTGCTACTACTACTATCTTACTGGCACTGCTTTTTATTTATTTATTTGTTGTATTTATTTGTTTATCTGTCTTATTTTACTACATTGGGAGAAGCCATACAAAATTTCATTGTACCTGAGTATAATGACAATAAAGACCATTCTATTCTATTCTATTCCATTCTGACATGCTAGTTTAATGTTATCAAAGAGCATACTGTTGACACTGCTGTCTGAGGCTGGTGGCCTATAGCATACTCCAACATTCAGACCCTTTTCATTTTCCCCCAATATTTTAATCCATATGTCTTCACTAACACCAAGGGGCTCCATTCCTGGAATTTCCTGAATATTAAGATTATCCTTTACATAGAGAGCTACACCTCCTCCTCTTCTATTGATTCTATCTTTTCTTAGCAACTTGTATCCCTCTGCGTTGTACTCATCCCCATCCCCTGCACCAAGCCACGTCTCTGTAATCCCAACAACATCATAATTACTATTACTCATAACGGTTTCTAGATTCAAAATTTTATTTTTTATGCTTCTAGCATTTAAACAGAGGAATTTCAGGGTACCACGTGTGTATTTCCTGTCCTTCCCCCCTGCCCCCAGTTGCTCAGAACCACCTCTATTACAGTGCTGCTCTGACTGATTTACAAGCATTGTTTCCTCACTACTAATAAAATGTTTAGCCATGGTGTGTTCTATTCCGGCAGTCTGTCTATCCCTACCCATCTCACTGTATAACCTCCCTGCCCCCCCAGACCATAGTTTAAATAACCCTCTGCTACCCAGTGCAGCTGTACCCCTCCGGTTCAGGTGTAACCCGCTTGTACATGTCACCCCTGTTGCAAAAGGAGTCCCAGTGCCCCATAAACCTGTACCCCTCTTTCCTACACCAGGTTTGTAGCCACATGTTAAACCCCCATTTAAAGGCTTGCTTCCCTTTGCTTGCACGTGGTACTGGTTTTGCTCCTAATCTTCCCCGCTAGCTCAATAAATTTTTCTTGCAGAACCCCGAACCTACCCATTCCTAAGTCACTGGCTCCAACATGGACCATGACCACTGGATCCTTCCCCACTCTGGCCAGGAGCTTGTCAGGCAACAGACCATGCAAGACTCCTTGTCGCACGAACACACTATGCTATCTACCCCTCTAATGATTGAGTACCCCACTATCACCAACTCCCTTTTCTTGGAGGATGAGGCCACCTGGGTGCCCTGGGGCTCTTCAGTCCTCCCACTCTCCGAAACGGTTGGTCACCGCAATCTCTGGAGATACCGCCCCTCTTGGAATTGTTTGCCCCTTTCTACGCCTATGCCCTACTGTAACCCAGCTCTCTCGCCCTATCTGGTCTGTATCTTCCCCCCTATCCGGCTTTGGTGAGCACACTATCTCCCTATAGGGCGTACTAATCAGTTCCAGGAACTCTAACAATTCAGGATTGCTGTGGAGTCCAACTAGTTGGGCCTCGAGATCAAGAATCTTGTTCTCCACGTGCTCAACGAGTCGGCAACGGTCGCAGATGAACTCATCCTGGAGGTCGCCCTCCAGAAATCCGATCATCCGGCAACTCTCGCACAGTTTTGGCCACATTTTTCCCCCTAACTGAACATGCTTTCCCTAAATAAAGATTTACTGCCGAGACAGAATTACCGGCTAAAAAGTGCTAAAAGCACTGAGGTGGCTCAGAACAGTCAAAGGCAGAAATCAAGCACAAGAAATGCCACTTAGCCTAGATACAATAAAACTACACTTACAGTTCAGCAGACATGCTAACACAACCAGAATCAGACTATCCTATAATCTGACGCTGAAGAACAGTAGAAAAATTTAAACAAGCAAACCAGCTAGCTAGCTAAAGTATGCTGCTTAAATATTTAAAGATTTGCTCCTGAGAGGGCAAAAAACACAAAAAACCTCTCGTCGGCTAGAAAAAGTACTATTAGGTAAATAAACTAAGCTTTAACTAATGCACAAGGGAACTGTATTCATCTTCCTTCTTTGGGTTCAGAATGAAACCCAATATCCCATGAAACATCCTGCTTCAGCCTTGAATTCAAGCCTTCGTCTCCCGCGCATGCTCTCAAATAACGTAATGTGATTAACCATAGAAATGAAGAATTAAGCAAAGAAATGATGAATTAACCATAGAAATACGTGTGATTATTTGTGTAGGGATATATATATATATATATATATATATATATATATATATATATATATATATATATATATATATATATATATATATATAATTCCCTGCGTGTGCTAGAAATGTATCAACAGATGCTCGATTTCTTAATAGGCAGCTGTCTCCTTTGGTGGTCAGCATACCGGTAAGGTATTAAATCTGGATGTAAATGCTGGTGGAGAGGTGGGGGAGGCGGGGGGGGACCTGGGAGGGCTTCAGTGACTGACAGTTTATGTAATGAGGAGCGCGGATACGAACCAAGTATATAAACTGGGTGAGGCGAGGTTTTTTTTTCATAGAGGAAAAGTAAGCACGGTACGTGGCGCCTCTGCCGCGCAGTATTGTTCTTGCAAGAAAACACGCGCTTCTCAGCAAGTGCCAAACATAAGGGTGGCATCCACACTACACAGATCGGAGTATACGTAAGGTGACAACTGCCAAGGAAAGACAAGGGGCAGCGAGATATTGATTTTGCCTTCAGTCTGCACTGTTGGATAACCTGGAATTCTAGTCACGATTTTGGAGTCACTAAACAGGGGCTCTAAGAATTGAGCCCGAAGAAGGATATATCTTTTGACCCTTTAATTTCCCTTTGGTATTTTATCCTGGGAATAGGAGTTGTGTGCCTCAGTTCCGTGGGAGAAGCAATTGCCTTTTGAGAAACAAAGAATGGCAGCTTGGCTAACCTTTTCAGCCCTACTTAGCACAACGATTTTAACGCAGGTAAAATGCAAAGGTGTTCCGTGAACTCTAGCAAATTGTCGTGCATTCAATTGTATTTTAAAATCATTTTCTTTTCTCTTAAGGTATTTGGATCCGGTGTATTCGAGGTCGAACTCCAGGAATTTAAGAATAACAAAGGCTTGCTGGCGAATGGCAATGCCTGCAAACCCGACTGCAGAACTTTTTTCCGAGTTTGCCTGAAGAACTACCAGGCTGTTGTGTCGCCTGGTGACTGCATCTTCGGTACTGCCATTACTCCCGTTTTAGGGTCAAATTCGTTTAGCACAGTGGGAGGCGGCATGCTCGGAAGACTGATTCGCCTGCCGTTCAACTTTGGATGGCCGGTAAGAAACTTTGTGTCGTTGTCTATGTAAGAAGGAAAAGAAGGCTTGCGCATTGACGAAACCTCTTTTTATATAAAAATTCCCAATCACGCTTGTGATCTCTGGTTCTGTGTTCATTTATTCTTTAAGCGCTCAAGTTATTACTAACCCACTGATACATGTAGGGTATTTTAATTATCTTCGAAGAACAAAATCCTTGACCAAGAATAATGCTAGGTTGTACAATGTTCAAGTTCTTGTAAAGCATTAGAACTGTACATATATTTACCTATGTGTCATCTACTGTGTAGTGTACCATGTCTATGTATTGATCAGTTAATCTGTGGACCGATGAGTTTCCATGTTATTAGTAAGCCGAGTAGCACAAAATATGAATTTAGAATGGTATAACTAATTTCTCTTGTTTTTAGGGATCATTTTCTTTAATTATCGAAGCCTGGTATTCTCCTCTTGCGGATCAACCTGTAGGTAAGTGGAGTAAGACTTTGACCACCAGAGGGAGACTTTTTTATACATAGCATATAAACAAATATGTGTGATTTTGTTATATACTTTAGAGAATAAATGTTCGAATTTGTTACAAATATTTTGAGTTCTTTCTTTATTACTGCGCTTGGTTGTTATCTGAATGTAGTAAGTGTGTCGTTATCATATCCGTTTTGTCTTTGTTACCTGCTACAAAACAATTTTTTCATTCTTATTCTCGACACAATTGCACTTCCTTTAGTTTATTTTTGGCGTGGGAAAGAGAGCTGGACATTGGTGAGAATATTTAAACCTTGCCAAAAGCTTCTGACTGCCCTTTCCTGTATTTTACACCTTTGCTGTTCCGCCTTTTGGAATGGGAATAATAGCTCGACAATGTTTTGCTGACATAAAGGAAGAGGAAATTTCAATCATGGTGCACTCGCAGCGTACTTGATGGAAAGGCTTCTTTGCTTTGAAAGGGAGCAAAATTAAAATCAGGCTCCTATTTCGAGAAAAAAGAAATGCATAGTTAATTCGACACTCTGTTCCATAACACATTCATAAATAAATGGCATATTTAAAGGCAAAAATGTTATTGGCAAAACTAATTGTGTTTCCTTTTTTATCCCCCTTATTTTCAGACACAAACAACCCCGAATTATTGATTAGCTTTTTTGCCATCCAAAGAAAGTTGGAAGTAGGGGATGAGTGGTCTCGGGATGTACAGGCCGGGAAGCAGACGGAGCTAAGGTATTCTTACCGGTTCATCTGCAATGAAAATTACTACGGCGAAAGTTGTTCCAAAATATGCGCTCCCAGGGACGACCGTTTTGGCCACTACACCTGCAACACTGATGGGCAAATATCCTGTCTCCCTGGCTGGAAGGGGAATTACTGCGACGAACGTAAGCAACCGGAGAAAACAATCTACTGGCCTCAAAGAACTTGGGTTTGCTTCAGATCCACACGTTCTAACAGATGAATACATGTGTCATGTGACAGTGTGACGATGCAGTGTTTCTACATTGCGTTTTTAGTGTCAAGCAACATCATTTCACTGTTGTGAGAGAGCTCTTTGATGTGCAGGGGATAGGTGCGAATGACAGGAGGACGGTTGTGTATTAATTTGCTGATACCGTTGTATTTGCAGCGTTTATTCCTATTGGCAGCGTTGTGAAATAACCCAATTCCTATTCATTCATAGCCTACTGTACATGCAGGATGGGTTTAAGTGTGTGCGCGCCAGTTGAACTATTGAACCGGCCCACCAAGTGTAACAGCATTGTTGGCCAATGTCAGTGATTGTAAATACTTGACAGCGACGGTTATGCTGGTTCTGGTGCAATTAACATAGACACCTCTACAAGTTACATATATTACAGTTCGAACTGTTTAAAATGAACAATTTCAAAAAACATCTGAGCTCAGGTAAGTGTGTATGCTTGTCCATATGGTCCCTTTGGAAAAGGCTAGCTAAAGATGACGTTATGTTCATCTTCAGCAAATTGACTGGGAGCAATCTGAAAATGACCCGCTCTCCCTTCACTAGTGGGGGAGCTAGTGTGGTCGTGTTTATATTTGCATGTAGTGAGCACATCAACGTACCCCCCCCCCCCCCATGTTCACCACCCATCTTTTCCATTTCCTCTCTGTTTAAGCACTGCTTTACTGGTAGTAAAGGGCTCAGATTGAGGTTGTCACTGTATTTATCAGAACTACACTGACCAGTACATATAAAAGAGTACACAGAGTATGCAGTCAAAAGAGAAGGACTCCAGTCTGGCACTTTGCATCTGGCCCGAATCAAGAGGTTTGATCAATTTTGATCGGTTCAGTTTTGTAACACTCGGCTGCTAATCTCTTAGTGCCAGAGTAGCACTAGAGTAGCATTGTTGTTTTTTCCTCCCACAGCAATACAGAATATGTATTTTAATTGAATATCAGGATATTCAATTATATTCAGTCGACCATTGACTCTAATCAGGAAAGTGCTGTTCCATGTGAGCATGTGTACTCTGGTAGCATAAATTGACAGGTAGCAGGTTACAAATGTTGTCCTTCAAGGTAAAGATCTGTTTGCTAGCTGGTCATTTGTCCTACTCACACTGGTGCCAGGTGTACCTTGGTTATCACTGTGGCTATGTGAATTGCAGTAGATGGAATTGGCCCCTGTGGGACATGGTTCCAGAGGCAGGCTAACATGGGTGTTTTTCTCTCTCTGTTGTAGCATTATGTCTTGAAGGGTGCAGCCCGAGGAATGGGAATTGTACAAAGCCGGGAGAGTGTGCGTAAGTATGCAGCGAAAGTGTACTGCACATCCGCGTCCAGTTGTATTAATTTCCTGCATGTTTTCAATCTGGTCTGGAACCCCTCCACAGGAAGGATCAATCTCTCACTATGAGGGCTGTTAAACAGCCACACCAGCCTTAGCACTTCGTGCCTTTTCTGTGGGATCAGTAGTACATCACTGCTCAAGGCAGATTTTTCTTTGATTTACCAACATACTCCTTATCTATTAAATCCTCCATTTCTGCTCCAGCACTATGGTCAACCTATATAGAGGGTAACATCTATTCATGCAATCTCTTGGATTGTTCTGGGTGGCTTGCTCAGTAAACAACAGAGACATAGTCCTATAGCCCAGGCATGGGTAGTTCAAGCTTGGGGAACGTCATTAGTCAACTGAGTCCACAGTGTCAGGGCATAATTGGCTACAGGCTGTTCTGCTCTCTCTTCGTTGGTATCACTGTAGAGGTTTCCTAGAGTCCCTGCTGTATCAGCATGGGCTAATGACTCAAAGTTTTGGCATTGTCCGCAGTAAGCATTGCACTCTTATTCTCAAAAACGATATGCAGTCTTATTCTACCTCCTACCTGAATCTTTCACATCTTTAATGTTTAATGTGGGCTCCAACAACCTGGGCAATCCCTAATAACCTAGCCTTAGCAAGGCCCTGTGTGAAGGGGTATACCTGCAGAAGGTGCAGTACCTGCAGTAGGCGTAGTACCTGTAGCAGAAGGCCATGCTGTGTGGAAATAATGGGGGTTATGAGGGTTTTAAGGAGAACATGATGCATTTTTTATCAGGGCCTTGCACAAGTGCTAGTGTGTGTGACATTGTACTTTCTTCTCACAGGTGCAGGGAGGGCTGGCAGGGCACCTTCTGCAACGAGTGTAAGAAATACCCGAAGTGCAAGCATGGCACCTGTGAGCAGCCCTGGCAGTGCAACTGCAAAGAGGGCTGGGGAGGCCTGTTCTGCGACCAAGGTAAGATGCATGTTACCTTTTTCCAAATGAAAAGGGCACCGATTAAAGGAGGGGCATGTATTTACACTGTAGAGCCCTTTTACCTTAGGGTGGCACTTATCCATCTGATCAAAGTTAATCAAACCAGTCGAGCCTCCTTTCCCAGTCCTGTCCATGTTGAAGGTTTAGAGAGAGCTGGAGCAGTAGCCATACTGCAGAATCCTTGGGGTAATACTGATTTAAGTTGCATGCATATGAAACAACCAAGCCACAGGCAAATATCTGACAACATAGTGGCAAAGTGCATGGGAAAAGAGTCCTTATTTATGGAGCAGGGGGAGGCAGGCTGTGTGGAGAGTTGTACAAACGCACTGAGGTTCATGTTTTCTTCTCCAGATCTGAACTACTGCACACACCATAGCCCGTGCCTCAATGGCGCCACCTGCATGAACACGGGCCAGGGAAGCTACACCTGCTCCTGCCGGGCCGGCTTCACAGGCGTCGACTGCAAGCTGAAGGTGAAGGAGTGCAACAGCAGTCCCTGCAGAAATGGGGGGAAGTGCACGGTAAGCCTGCCCGAACATACACACACACACACACACAATACACAGAGTTCTCATACCACCACTAAAAGCATTTCCTGTTTTCTGGGTCTTCTGGATACATCACACAGTGAACAACAAAACCCTAACCTGGGGTATCTAAACCCCTACGGACACCTGGGATGTCATTTCGGGGGTACTTATCAGATAAATAATTCATTTGTCAGTTAATTCATTTACATTTAGATTTATTTATTTAGCAGGCGCTTTTATCCAAAGCAACGTACAAAAGTGCATACAGTAAGTATAGCGACAGTACAGGGAAGGGATGTGTACAGTTCCACAATGAGACAGTAGTTCTCAGCTGAGAGGAAAGTCTGTTTGAGGACGCAGTACTAGCTAATTTATACAACTACAGGGTATAGGGCAACTACCAAGATCCATCTTCAAAACAGCGCAATCAGTGCCAGAATTAAGGCGGTAACAAAAAAACAAAAAACACAAAAAACACAGCAATTTTTAACAGCACTGATCCAGATGGGGAGCTGAAAGATGACAGCAGACACAACAGGAGTTGGGAAGTGAGTGGTCGGGGAGGAGGGGGAGGCGATTGTGTGATAGGCCAGTCCAGGTGGAGTCTGAAGAGATGCGTCTTCAGACCACATCTGAAGGATTGGGGTGATGGAGCTGTCCGTAACTAATTATTCACTAATTATTTTTCATAATATGCTCTTAGAAATTGTAGAAGTATATATTCCCTTATGAATACACTCTCAAATGATATAAAGAGAAGAAAAAAAACCTTGTGCACAATGTGTCTACAATGTGCATGAGGTGCTGATAGTGGTTAGGAATGAAATCAAAATTTAAAAAGCCAGCTGAATTGAAGGCTGATCATCACACACTGTACAGAAAAGAGGGCAGACCTTATTGGATCAAAGAGACTTTTTATCCATTTCAGAATGTATTATGTTGGAAGGCACAGTTGTACATTTGTATAACAGAAGAACCTACACAAGCTGCAAAGCTAATACAATGGAGAATGACGTTTAGCATTATTTCCGGGGTCAGGGGTCATGCAGGATTGCCTGTTTTGCACACAGGACCTGGATGGCTGGTACAGGTGCACGTGTCCACAGGGGTTCGAGGGTGTGCACTGTGAGCATAGCCTGCTGACCTGTGCCGACTCACCCTGCTTCCACAGTGGGAAGTGCCATGAGAAGGACAATGGACGAAGCTATGCCTGTGAATGCCCACGCGGCTTCACTGGGCTCAACTGTGAGAAGAGGGTGGACAAATGCACATCCCTGCCCTGTGCAAATGGTACGTGCTGGACTGCCCTCCCAGGGACCTTCCACACAAGCAGCAACTTGACTCACAAATTCTTTTAAGTGATGATTCAGTTGCTTCTAAGACCACAATTCTGGAGGGATGAAGGCAACCAGAAAGACTTAGGTTGGCCGAATTCCATGTAAAATTCCTCAAGCGTACACCTCTGTAGCATAAGCAAAACTACAATCTTCAGAATTATGAAAAATGGAGAAACACAAATCATCATGAATCTTAAATGAATGAATACTTCAATGGAGGATGTGGGGAGTGTTTGTCCTGCAGATGTGTAGTGTTTGATATTGTTGTTCCAACCTGCAGGTCTGTCTTTATGATTTGTGTGCTTTTTTCTGTAGGTGTGCAGTGTTTGATATCTGTGCTGTGGTCAGCACATGTGTTGTGTTTGATATCTTTGTTCCAGGTGTATACCTTTTGTGCTCTGATCTGTAGGTGTGTAGTGTTTGCTCTCTGTGATCTGATCTGCAGGTGTGTAGTGTGTGATATTCTGTGCTGTGATTTGCAGGTGTGTAGTGTTTGATATCTGTGGTCTCATCTGCAGGTGTGTAGTGTTTGATATCTGTGCTCTGATCTGCAGGTGCAGTGTTTGATATCTGTGCTCTGATCATCAGGTGGACTTTGTCTTCTCCATGGCAGCGTGCGTGTGTGCAGCTGTCGAGCCGGCTTCACAGGCCAGCGCTGTGAAATCAATATCAACGAGTGTGCCCAGAACCCCTGTGCCAATGGCGGTACATGCATGGACCGCATCAATGGCTACAGCTGCACATGCACCCCAGGTTATGCTGGCCACAGCTGTGACATCACCACGGACACTTGTGCTGCCCGGCCCTGCCTCAACAGGGCCACTTGCATTGCTGGGGGTGAGGGACAGCCCACCATGTGCGCCTGCGCTGCTGGCTTCACAGGGCCGCGATGTGAGCACTTTGCCACCACCCTCCCCATCGCAGCCACCGCCGAGCATGACAGCCGTCTCCAGTGGGCTGCCATTGCCCTGGGCATGGCCCTGGTGGCTCTGCTTGTGCTCCTTGCCATGGTAATCGTTGCCCTTCGACATGTCCGGAGGCTGGGGGCAGCTAGCGAGCAGGATGAGGCTATGAACAACATCTCTGGGGTCCAGAGGGACAACCTGATACCTGCCTCTCAGCTCAAAAACACAAACAAAACGGCCAGTCTGGAGGTGGACTGCAGTTTGGAAAAGACCAATTACAAACACAACAACCACCACCTGGACTACAACTGGACAAAGGACTGCAAGCAGGAGTCATCACACCAAGATAAGAGCCACAACTATGGGAAGTGTTTAGAAGAGAAGATACCTTTGAGTAGAATGTACAGGTAAGCTGAGAGATGTCAAATTCCCACAATGCAATCCATAGAGCCTCAAAATGCCACATAAATACTATAAAATGGTAAAATCCACAAATGTTATGTCACAGGTCACCAGAATGTTGTACCAGAGACGTTTATATAAGAAATAATTTTATAAACATTTTATAAGAAAGCTATGTGTTAGCTAAGAATGTCGCTTTTCATGAACTGCATATATTTGGGATGTTTCCTCTGTGGAAGAGGAGGAGAGCCTCACTTATGTCTGTGCTGTGTGCATTCAAGCTGGCCTGTGCTTTATGTGCTATGTGCATTTGAGCTGGCCTGTGTTGCGTGTGCTGTGTGTGTTCAAGCTGGCCTGTGTTGTGTGAATAGTGTGCATTCAAGCCAGCCTGTGTTGTGTGTGGTGTGTGTTTGATTCTGCCTGTGTTGTGGGTGCTGTGTGTGTTTGAGCTGGCCTGTGTTGTGGGTACTGTGTGTTCAACTTGGCCTGTATTGTGTGTGCTGTGTGCGTTTGAGCTGGCCTGTGTTGTGGGTGTTGTGTGCATTTGAGCTAGCTTGCATTATGTTGCACCAGCTAACACACAACTTTCTCACAATGTGACTGTAACATCATAGCTAGGTTACCATTGTGAGAGACTTGAAAGTGACATGATACTCTACACTGTCTGGTAAAAGAGAGAGGGTGGTGCAGTCATAGACAGTCATAAGGGCCCTTGACCTTAAGATTTATTATTATCTCTTTTTTCATGTGTAAGTGGGGCAGAGCTGAAGTGAGTGGCTCATGTGAGTCCTGCATAAAGCCTGTTGGGGTAGCGGGTAGCATGTAGCTGAGCGGTTGCAGTGGTTATGTCACTCCCTGAGACGTGCTCCACTAGCATTGTTTCTGATGAGCTAGGGGAAATTTGCCTTTAGTTCAACTGGCAACGACGCTGGCCGTAAGGGGTTCGTAGTGAGAACCCAGGTTTGAAAGGCACTCTGTTGACCCACGTAACATAAAACACACAACGCAGTCTACACCCGTTACATAAAGTATTTTTGTTTTTAAAATATTGGAATAAATGTGATTTTGAAAATGTAGTATGAAATTGTTTGAATGTTTTGTAAATTAGCCAATTAAATCACATAATGACGTAATAGGTCAAATGTCAATTTCATGGAGAAACGCGTGCTTAGCAGGTCAGCAAAGCATAAACTCAAAAAAGAAAAAGAAGCTAAAGATGCCGCTTTGTCATCCGGGAGTTGGACTTTGATGACTTAATGACTTCTTTTCAAAGAAGACCAGAAGAAAGCCAGTGGTTTAGGTAGGATATTTTTCACTGAGGTATTATTTAAATTAAGGTGTGCGTTTGACTCCTAAAGATGTATATTCTGTGCTGTACATGGCATGCATAGAACAAAACAGACCTAAAATGGACAATTTAACATGTCAAAATAACAAATATAATTTCAAAGTAATACATGTTGTGTGGTTGTGGGTTGCCCTGTGCTATTGTGCGACCAAACTCTGTGTGCTTGGAGAGGGCACACGCAGTGTGCGTGTAATATTTGCGTGTGTAGGTAGGGGCCCGTGGTCATGATAATCCGTCCATGGGTGTAGTGCTGGGGTGCAGTGAGTTCCACATGTTTTTCCTCTCTCTTTAACACAAGCTGTACCGGTCTGTGTTTGCAGTGAAAAGCTGGAGTGCAGAATATCAACAATATCTTCTCCACGGGACTTGGCATACCAGTCGGTGTTCATAATAGCAGAGGAGAGGAATGAGTGTGTCCTAGCAACTGAGGTACTCGCTGTACTAACACCCATTTGGTGTTTTTACCATATAATCAGCTGCCCATATGAAAGGCTTATGATATGTGACAGTTTTGCTATATATGTTAGCAGCATTTATCCAGAGCTATAGTGAATCTGAGGAGGTACCAGAGAAACGATCTAAATAAAGGCAACATATATATTTTCAAGCTGCAGAGGGCACTCTGTAAGTTGACAGTGATTTGTTGCACACTTCACGTAATTTAATTTCCTGAATATATTTTTTGCACTGTCTGATCTGTCATGGCATACTGTGGATTTTTAATGCCACAAAAATGAAAAGTGCCCGTTAAGATAAAAAAATGCATTATGTGCTGTAGTAGAAGGGTGGATTTATCATCATGGGACATATTGTGTTTCACTTTTCTCACCACGCATCTCCAGTCTGATTTCCCCTCTCTTCCTGTCCAGGTGTAAACCATGGAAGACATCCAACAAGGAAATAGACTGTTGAGGTGGAAGGTTCTCTGCCCTGTTTACAAATATTAACCGGGAGACTGGAAATTATTTAAATGTGCATTGCTGCTCTTAAACATGTAATAACTTGAGAGAGCAGTCAACTCCTCGACCTCTACTTTGGACAAATCTTATATGTCCTGTAGGGGTAAAAACAAAACGTTTTGACTGTATGAGTCTTGGACATTGTATTTTTGAGTTTTTCCAGACGAGCCCTCGATGGGTGGTCAGTGGGTCTACATGAGTAAAAAGGACGCAGAAGTTTTTAACAGTGAGAAGAGGAGGAGGAAGAACATTTGCATGAGGATAATCTACACTGTTGCAATAGTCGGGATTAAACCAAGTCAGTAAACCAGTGGAAATTGCCAGCCACACCTCTTGTGTGAACGCTACACCAGAGGAAGGGAAAGAAACAGATTTTATATCAAAAATAGAAAAAAAGATGCTGGAGAACTTTTCTGAAAATTCCAAAGACTTGCATCAGTTGGGCCATCTGTTTCATTTTCAAAACATTTATGAAGATGTATGCCATCCAGGTAACAGCCTTACAATGTTTTATGTTTGTTTATCCTTAAAATATGTAGGCAGTTCTTCTTGGATCATTTGCACAACGAAACACAGGAGATTTTTTAAAAAACATTTTTTATTTCAGAAAAAACCACCAGCACCCAGAAAACATTACAATGGTGGTGGGATCCATGATGTAGGATCATTAACTTACATTGATATAATAATGCAACATGGCCCATTAGTAAAAAGCAAGCCATTTAAAAGATGCTAAACTGACTATCATTGCAAGGACTGCCTATAATTAGTACTGAAATTACAGAACCAATAAAATATTTTTAAAATAAATATTGCTAGTATATTTAAACATTAGGAAGCACTGGCATTTCTATGTTTTGTATATACTGAGTATTTATAAGGAACGAACATCCAAAGTGTAAATGTTACTCCTTCAAACTGTTTTTAAAATGTGATGCCAGCAAAAACACTGAAATTATTTTTGTGGTCTTTAGAATTTCTTAAATAATGACCGTATATCTGGTACACTTTTCTTTGGTCCTTTATGAGCAGGTCATTTTACAGCATATCAAGTCACCTAATATAGGTGTTTTGGCTTTGTTTTAAATTACAATGAGAAGCTCATTTTGCAAATAATATATTCATGAAATATATATTAATTAAATAGAACTCAAAACACACAAATAATGACATAATTTAATAACATTGACTAATGTTTCAGTAGCACTCCTTATGATTACAGCACAATAATTTATAAGCCTGAGGTTATGAGACTGCAATGTGCAGCAACAGCTTTACTGATGGGGGGGGGGGGGGTTCATCCTGAGACCCCTTCAAAGAAAACAACATAAAGGGTAATGTATGAAAACAAAGCACTGAAAAGGACTCATTGTCTAAGGACAATTCACCATGTCCCTTGTTTTGTTTCTGCTCATGTATATTTAAACTCACTGGTAATTCCCAAACAGTAAATAAATCCCATCCTGGCCTGTCCAGAAGCCCCCTCCCCAAAATCGGTTTGAAATTCAAATCTGTTCCTGTAGATACAGGACCCTGGAATTCTGATTAAATTCTGCAATTCTGCCACTAAATCAGGCGTTGATTGAATGGGAAGTGAGGACCTCCTTATTCTACGCTATGGGTTCCATGCTATGGGTGCGACTGTAAGCCGGTGTGAAAGCCTGGCAGATGCATATGTTTTTACACTGTTTTTTTCCATTCATTTTCGTAACTTATTTGCCAGATTAACCCTCAACCAGAGTGACAAGGCTAATGTGGCATGATATATTAAATATGTATGTACCACAGAACAACACTGACATCAGTACTGAAAAGCAAACAGTTTCACAAAAGGGATGTCAAGTGGAAAACAATGTTACGCTAAGGCATATAGCCATACAACACAGTGTGTATGTTTAAGACCAACTTACATCATAGTGAAGTGACAACAAAGCCTCAGAATGATTTGTTGAAGCTACATTTCCCACAGAATGATTCCACAGAATGCTTCAAGACTAAAATTAACTTAAATCACACTTAAATCTGTAACAGCTACAGTAACTACATCACTGAAGGAAAATTCACTTAAGGTTGAACAGATCAGGTTCTAGGTGCTCCATTTTTTATTTATGTAGTTACATATTACACTAATATAGTGTAGTTGAAGAGAATATTTTGTAAGAAACTATATATTTATTATTATATCACAATCATTTATTTTTGGATTTTTTAACATATTTGAACATTCTATTGTATTTCCAAAGCATACTGGATTCTACCACTTGTGAGTAGGATTCCCCCTTGTCCTCCCTTCAGATCTTTTGTTTTCTTGAACTGGAGCTTCAATTGATGCACATCTTCCATTGCTGATGTAACATACTCTGGAAAATCACTTCATCTGCAGTTTTATTTTAACTCTGTGTAGCTAACTGTGATGCTTTTTTAATGAATTACTGATGACTTATGACAAGCTTGCTGCTTGTGAATGCTAGCAACGCTAGCAGCTAGCAACCACAACTTGAACAGAATAGATAGCTGCCATAACTGGAACAGAATGCAGGTCTGGTCGGCAAGTTTTTTTATTTTTTTTTTTAATGTCCCACCATTCTTTCATGAAGTAATCAACTTTATTAAAACCCACTTTAACCCAGTATAATTTTACAGTATAATCTCATTCACACCACAGTACACAGTTTATTTATTCATACATTTATTTAACCTTTACTTAAGAATACTTAAGAACCTTTTTTTGGGAGAGACCTGGCAAGAAAGGCTGCAAGAAAGTGCATTACATTTCGACATGTACATAAGCCAATCACAGTAGGACAAACGACACAAAAACACAATGATAGAAATAGGGGTAAGTGTAATCTTTTGACCCTCTCATTGCATGGGCCACATAAGTCTATGTCAATGTTTGTGCACGGTCATGGAGGCTTTTTTGCCTAAGCTGATGTTTACACACGGTGATGGAGGTTTTTTAGAATTCCAAACCCAAGGCCAGAGGCCTCTAGGGCTGTTGGTGTTCTGGACTACAAACACAGTCCTGTTCATCAGAGCCAGTTAGACAGATCAAGGGTCAAGGATCAAGGATATCTTTATTATCCCCAAGATGCAATTTGTTGTACAGCCAGCAGTATCCACACAACATCAGATCAACAATAATAAATAATTAAACAATATACACAAAAACAACATAAAAACCCATAAAATCCCACTGGGTAAAGGATGATGACTACAACATAAAAATCATATTGAGTTATTTAGAAAGCCAATGGTGGCTGGGACAAATGAGTTCTTAAATCTGTTTGTCCTGCATGTTGGCAATTTGTATCTGCGGTCAGATGGAAGCAACTTGAACTCCTTGAACAAGGGGTGGCTAGGGTCAGCCAGAATTGACTGGGCCTTCTTCAAAGTCCTGACCTTGTACAGATGAGTTACAGATTAGACTCATTCAGGGTCGTACCTGCAATTTTACTGCACACCTTGACGATATCCTGCAATCTGTTTCTATTTTTGAGATTAAGTGACCCGTACCAGCTGACAAAGGAGAATGTGACAGATTCAATAAAACAAGAATAAAACATTATCATAAAAGTATTGTCAACATTAAAGCTTCGAAGCTTGCAATAAAAATACATACACTGATGGGCTTTTCTACACACAGCATCCACCCACACTCAGAGGTCAGTTTGTCATCAATTTCAGTGCCAAGATATAATGCTGCGCAAACTCAACAGTCTGGTCATTGATCACTACCGGAGAGGTGACCAAAGGCTTTTTCCTAAAATCCATTGTCATCTCTAGTTTTAGACACATTAATGTCTAAGAAGGATGACTTGCACCAATCTGTGAAATCTGCCACTACCAGGCCATGATCAGGGTCGTTACTGCTGAGGAGAGACACGATCACCAAATCATCAGCAAACTCACAAATTGGCTTTGGCACTCATTTACATACAGCACAAATAAAAGAGGTGAGAGGATGAACCCCTGGGGGGATCCGGTGGAGGAGAGAAGAATATCTGATAAAACACCATTAACCTTCACACGTTGCGACCTTCCAGTTAGAAAATCCATCAACCAACATATCAGACCAAGATCAATGTTGTAACCTTCCTGCTAAAATATGAGGCTGGATGCAATTAAAAGCTGAGGAGAAATCAATAAAGATTAGTCGCACAAAAGTGTTCGCATCCTCTAAGTGTGCCAAAATCATATTTAATAGGGTGCTTGTCGCATCGACCACACCCCTGCCTGACCTATATGCAAATTGAAACGGGTCCAAATTTGCCAGCACTGTGTTCAGAAGCACATCCCTCACAATCTTCTCAAGTGATTTCATTAAAAGAGAGGTAAGCACTACAGGCCTGTAGTCTTTGGGTGACTATGGAGCATTATTTTTTGGCACAGGTACAATGATGGAATCCTTCCAAAGACAAGGAACCCTATGGAGGTGGAGTGACAACTTAAAAAAAATGTAACGGAATATGTCTGCTAACTGTTCGGCACAATTTTTAAGAATGTGACCTCCAATGCCATCGGGGCTGGGACTTTTCCTTTCCTTTACACCCCGGAATAGTTTCAGGACCTTGCCCACATCAACGTGTACACTGTTCTGACCAGGAGCAGCATTTTTTAAGACCGGCCACTCCTCACTAAAATAGACATTAAAACAATTATAAAAAGTGTTCAGTTCATTAGAAAGGTCAAGATCAGGTTTGCCATTAAGGGAAATTGGACATTTCTTGGACTGCATCCAGGGGCGATTCTAGGATTCCATCTTTAGGGGGGCTCAGCCCCTCAGTAGGTGACAGTGATTCTTAAGATGAGAGATGGGGCTACTGGGTATAAAGAACTTTTATAATAGGCCTACGTTAACAAACAAAATCTAATTGAACAAGGATCTATGATGATAAGTGGATGAATCTTTTTCGTGGAGTCCTTCCCCATCTTCCCATATGGACGAACTGCACTGGCATTCAACCCCCTGTTAAATCTGTCATTTCTGTGGCTTATATGTTTCTAACACTTCTAAATAATGGTTAAGAGTGAACAATCACAGATTTCAATAGCATACAATTGTTTTAGAAAGGACCCTTTCTAAATGTTTGTTAATGTAAGTTGAGAAGATTAAATCATAATGACCAGAACTGTCCAAACTAAGTAAAACATGAACTTATGAACTTACTCATGTTTCGTATGTGTTTGTCTCTGGGTGGTGATGCACTAGTAATATGTTGTGGTCTAGTGGTTAGGGAGCAGGAAATATCCACACTGGAATTACGGAAGGAAGTTGCGGTCAAACTTGATAATATGATTCATTTGTGTAAGGCGTTAAAGTTTCCAGATTAATTGGGAATGAGTGTTAACGCCTTAATGTTGACAGCCCTAAAATAAATAAATAAATGGGGTGATGCAGTAATGAGCTCAACCCTACAGTAGGCGTCTCATGACCGCGGTATTGCAGTGATGCGGTTATTGTCACAGCCCTAATTTCAAGTCTTCAATACTTTTCACCACTAATTGATCTTCATTTGCAGAGGTTATTGATGCAGCATCAAAACTGGACATCTCGGTAAGGGCTAGGAACCTTTCCCTCAAATTACCATCAGAAACATATCTCACACAGAGTGCCAATTGTTCTGTTTTTCATCAGCCATGATGGCATACATCTTTGACTCCCTCATTTCACTAACAATAGTTGCCATTACCTCCTGTGAACAACACTCCATCATTTCATTCTGACTGGCAGATAAGAGATTGGTGCTATTTGTTGGGGGCGCATACCTTTGCAAGAAAGGGTCAAACTGTTTCAGAAGTGCCTTTGTTGTGGCTTTCAAGCGATTCATCATGACCTCTAAATGGCATCCCCTGTTTCCCCAGCATACAGGTCACTGCTACAACACGTTTCAAGTACTCCCTCCTTTCATTTATCTCCAAGGAACTTGCGGTCTCTATTTGACACATAACACTGCCTTTCAACAAACTTGCCTTATAGCTCTGCCAGCAAACTACACTGTCTTTGTGAGATTGTGTACCTTCGTGCTTTTGAGACAAGCTCAGTGCCTTTCTCCAATTTTTTACTCCACCATTCACAAATACATCCTGTTTTAATTTTTTTGCCAAACACCCTACAAGCAAAGCAGAATGCTGCATTCCTCCTAGAGGAATATTCCAGCCATTTAAAACTTTGGAACCAGTTATGCTGGAAGGCTCTCTTTTGTGTGCCAAACTGATCTTGTGGGTAGTGAGTTTAAGCTGTTTAGGACCTGTGTCCTTGTCCCCTAAATCATAACACATATCTGCAGATACTGATGCTTCAGCTTGCTGTCCAGCATACTGCTCTCTCTGCTTCTTCATTTTCCTCTCTGGTCTGCTCACTCTCCCTCGCACTTGCCAAATACTCTCCCTGTTCTTCTCTCTTTCCTTGTATAGTAAAACAAGCAACAAGCTTTTAAAGTAGGAAGAGTCATCCATGAAATGCATGTGAATATAATGTGAATTGAATGCTTTCTTCTCTATGCTAAACAGTTAACTGTTTTGTCCCCATAACAATCTTGACCTCATACAGTATGTCCACTTTCTCACCTGGTTCTTCCAGGTCTTGCTAGGCTAGGCTAGGTTATGTTATTATTATATGTTATTATCTTACTCTCTCACCCGAACCTGTCTGTTTTCTTGTAAAAAATAAACGTATGGCCATCTGTGGGGGAGAAAAGAAATTTCGAATGGGTCTAGGTTTGTTTTTACAATGTTTCAATACACTATCCATACATGTAGGCTACTGTTGATAGAATTAATCTTGATGGTAGCCTATCAAAATAAGAAACGTGGTGTTGCTAACTGAGTTTGTTCAAATCAGTAGGCTATATTGAGTGGCAAAGTAGTCCCTCAGTTTAATCAATGGACAAAAGAAACGGCCATATTTACAAAACGAAAGTGGTCATATTTTGCTTACATGAAGTTAAATGAGCATCTAACATTACTTTAAACATTATCAGCGATATAGCCCACCTTAAAACTCGTTGTAGGCTAATAGTCAGTAAGCTACTGTAACCAAGTCTGCAGAAATAGACTACGTAATAAATAGGCTAATAATCAATAAACCATTTACATAAATGTCCACATTTGTACTTCCATTACATTTCAGTTATTAGGCCTACCTTCACATTTTATTGATGAAAAATCGCCATCAGTTCCGATCGTTCCACGTTAACTCAAAGTTACGAGCGCAGACTGACAATTTGAATTTTGAACAGTCAGTTGCCCAGACGCCCACCTATCAGAGACACATCCGACTCCTGCACGTAATCTCATTTATTTCATTGGTCCTTTTGAACCTAAAATAGTTTATTCCATCCCTAAAAAGCAAGTCCGCATAATCTAAGGTTTTAGGACTACATGGCTTTACAAAATCATGATGATAATCATTTTATCTTTCAGGGGTGCTGAGCTGAGATTTAGGGGCACTTCAGCACCCCTAAAAATAGCCTAAACTCACCTATGACTGCATCCCCATCATAGATTTCACACCCTCCCATGCAGGGCGTGAATTACCAGTAATGAGCATGCTCTCTACTTTGTCGTTGTAGTTACACTTAGCAAGCTTTAATTCTTCTTTTACTTTTTTCTGTAATTCCCTGTACTGAGTCACATCCCCTTGATAAAAACTGATATTTCACTGGATACACAAGGACTTTCCTGGTTTGCAGTGATTAAAATCACCCATAACAAAGTTTTGTGTGTCCGGCGCAATACCTTGAAGCTGTTGCACTGTTTTAACCATAGCCCGAGTTGCCATGTCAACATTCGCCTTCGGGTGAATATACACAAGCAAATAACAAATAACTGTGGGAATTCCCTTGGCAAATAAAAGGGTCGTAGGGATACAGACAACAGTTCAATGTCAGGTGTGCATAGTGTCTCCCTAACGACCACTGTTTTACACCAGTGTTTAGACTCGAACGCTTCTCCAATTTCTGACTTGTAATGTTGTCCACATAACGAAGCACAGCCCTCCCACTTCTCAGCCACAAAAACAAGAATATTCTTCCCTTGTTCCACCCACCTTTCAAAAACTGTATGTTACCTATTAGTCATGTCGGGATTGGGGGGGGGGGGGGGGGGCAGTTATGACTCTTCCCGCAGGAAGCGAAATGAAGTGCATCCTGAGAAGTAGTAAAATGTTTGGGAACATGTCCCTGACTCTGTGCTCCACTTTGTGTAAGCAATGGAAAATGAGGAGCGTTCAATGCTTCATTTCATGAACATCCTGTTACAAACCATTTGTGAAAACAGCCCAATTTACCGTGGGATGCCTGTCCAGTCAACTGTGGTGACAATCAAGAGCTGAGGCCCTGCCCGAGTGCATCTCAAACATCCTGTTTATCACGGCCAGTTTGGGTGTCCTTGTCTCTCAGTTTATGCATCTGCATGGAGGATACAGTGGGGGCATCATGTTGTATAAGGTCTGCAGAATGTTTCCTCCTCACGGGGCAAAAACACTTATTATCACTGGTGTAATTAGTCATCTGCTAAAGCCCTTGAGCCACAGTGCAACCTGCTCAGTGGCCCCGCCCTGCGGGGCATGATTCATCCATTCACCCCCCCGCTCTCTAGCCTCAGGCTTTCCACCACGTGGCCAAGCTCTCGCATTGTGTTATAATCACAGCATCCTGTTTGTTACCAAGTGACGTCATTTCCTGATTCCTGTCTGATTAAGACGTGGAACACGCAGGCCAACTGCTTTTCTCACGCATCTCATTCACAGGCTGTGTGTGTTGGAATTCTCACACAATGCACAAGGTGCAGAATGCCTCAGCCAGATCTGCACTCTCTGATATCAGTGTACCTTCCATGTCCTATCACCACTAAATCAGGGAAACATGGGAGGGAGTAAAACCAGTTAGTAGTCCGTTTTCACCTTTCCTCACATTAATGGGAAGAAAAAACACTATTGCCATTCAGAAAAATTAGTAATAATGTATTTGATTTTTTCTAACAATGGTGATTAAGCCTGCAGCTGCAGCTCATTTGTCAATAAAAGCCTGGCATTCTGAGGAACTCTGGGAAACAGCTGTACCATACTAGTGTAAATAAATACTATAATATTCATAACACTTCATGTTATGTTGAAGGCAGAGATTTGACAAGAGGAAACAGAGTAACAAAGGTGATGGGCCACCCTCCAACCCCAAAATACTTCCTTGTTTTCCCATACTTCGCTTCCCTTTGCAGTAATTTTATTAATTAACATGAGGGGGCAGTAAAAACGCTTATTTATAGAGAGGCAGTAAGCACCAGTGAGTGTAATCTATTTTGTTCTATACAGAGCTAAACTATTAAACGTTAAGTGTTAGCCTATTATGCTCTAATGAGTAATTTTGTAAACAGCCTCAATAATTATTATTAATAATAATAATAATAATATGACTTTATTGTCCACAAATGTAGAAATTTGTCTTTGGCTCCACAGGTAGTTGTTAAAAATACAGACACAATAAATACAATAAAACACAGTTAATAAATAGTACACATACACGAAACAGACAGCAGTATAAATGAATATGGATTCCATATGAGTGGCCTATTGTGAGTTAAGCAAAGTTATTGCACTTGGTATGAATGATTTTTTTGTAGATATTCTTAGTTGCTGTTGCGGCTCTATAACGTCTTCCTGAGGGCAGTTTAATGAATTCTTTGAACAGGGGATGTGTGCAATCAGACATGATTTGTTGGGCTTTTTGTCTCATCTGTGTTTCGTAAGTGTGTCCCAATTGTTTCTGGTCTCTCCCAATAATTTTACTAGCCATTACTAGCTTACTATTCTTGCAAGTCTGTTTCTGTTCTTAGTCCCAAGATTCCCATACCATGTATGCATATTAAAGGTCAATACACTTTCCACAAGGCTTCTGTACACGGTCTCTAGAATGGTCTTGCTAACCTCACATGAATCTAATTTTTTGATTAAATATAGACGTTGCATTGCTTTTTTAAAAATGTACTCTGTGTTCCCTGTAAAACTTAAAGTGCAGTCGAAAAAAGTTCCTAAATATTTAAACTCCTCTACCTTTTCTACAGGCTGATCATGAATCATAACAGGTGAATCCTGGCAGACATTGTGCAATCTCGTAATCACCAGTTCCTTGGTCTTTTTTCCATTGATGAAAAGAGCACTGTCATGACACCATTTTGTAAGTTCCCCAATACAGCGGAAATATGTAGATTGATTGACTGTATTCCCTGCCTGCATAAGGCCAACCAGCGCCATATCATCAGCATATTTATATAAATGACAGGTAGAGTTCATAATTTGCATTTCATTTGTACACAGAAAAAACAAAACAGGTGATAACACACAGCCTTGAGGCGCCCCTGTTTTTAGTATTACAATATCAGAGGAGAAGCCACTGCACCTCACTCTCTGTGGACGGTCTGTCAGGAATTCCTTAATCCACTGTGCAATGTAGCTGTTACTATTAATATCACAGAGTCTTTTAATCAGAATATGTTGCTGCATACAATTGAAGGCTGAGCTAAAATTGATAAATAAGATTCTGGCATAACTCTTAGACTGTTGCAGGTATTTACTGACAGTGTTCATCAGTGTCAGTGTTGCGTCACCAGTACCCCGGCCCTTCTTATACGCAAAATGGAGTGGGTCAACATATTCACTAAGTGATGTTGAAAGATGGTTAGCTATGACCCTCTCCATACATTTGCACAGGATACTGGTCAGTGCAACAGGTCTAAAGTCATTAAGCTCTGTAGCTCTTGGCTTCTTAGGGACAGGGATGATATTGGATATTTTCCATAGTCTTGGAACAGCATGATTATTCAGTAAGAGTTGAAATAATTTTGTAAAAACTGCTTTTAGCTCAAATCTGCATGTCTTGATCACCCTGCCCCTGAGTCCGTCCGGACCAGGTGCTTTACATGGTTTAACTCTGGCCAAGCTGGCTGCTACCTCTGTCTCTGTCAATACAATTGGCGAGTGTGCTGTTGTGTTAATAAAAGCATCAAAATTGAATTCATCAATATCAGTGCATAAGGGATTATCAAATCTTGAATAAATCGATTCAGGTCATTGACAAATGATACTCCTTTGTTTTCTAAGAGCCCCTGTTTTTTCGCTCCCTGCCCATTTACATTGAGTCCATTCCAGGCCTCTCTGGTACTCCCAGAGCAGAGCTGACTCTCCACCTTCTCTTTGTATTTCAGATTGTATTTAAGATTGACCTCAATTCCCTCCTCTTTGACTTCACAAGGTCCTGATCCCCATTAATAAAAGCAGTTTTCCTCTCCATAATACACTTTCGCATTTCTGCTGAGGCCTCCAACTTGTTATTTGGAAAGACTCTAATGGATTTCCTGATGGTAACATTATCCTCACAGAATTTCATATATTCACTTATAGTCTCCGTTAATTCGTCAACATCACTACAGCAGTCAAAAAACATTTGCCGGTCCGTGATTCCAAAACAGTCCTGTAGCATCTCCTGACTCCTTTCATCCCATACCTGAATCCCTTTCACCACAGGTTGCTCTCGTTTAACTTTGGCTCTACATTTCGGAAGCAGGTGGATAACATTGTGATCCGACTTCCCTAGTGGCGCACGACATAGCGCTCTATATGCGTCTGGAATGTTACCGAAGCACTGATCGAGAATTCTAGTGCCTCTCGTCGGACAGTCAATATACTGATAGAGCGTGGGGAGATCATGGGCTAGATCACAGTTGTTAAAGTCCCCAAGGACGAACACCGGATGATCTTGAGAGCATGTGAGTGCAGCGTTATAGCTTTCAGCTATCCTGCCTGCAGCCTCTTGGTATTTCAGTCCAGGTACGTACGTCAGGATAATTGTGATCTGTCCAAACTCCCTTGGTAGATAGAAAGGCCGAAACGACAGTGTCAGGATTTCGTAATCCGGGGTGCAGACTTGTTCCTGAATGTTCATCTGTGTGGCCCAGTTGTTGTCCATGAGTATGAACAATCCTCCGCCGATTGATTTCCTCAACAGGTGCTCCTCTCTATCTGCCCTTATAGTTGTATATCCAGCAATGGAAACCATCGTTTCTGGCTTTAGCCATGTCTCTGTTAGGCAGATGAGGTTGCATAGTTTAAAGTCTGTTATAAGGCTCAGTCTCGCTGTTAACTCATCAACTTTGTTGTTGAGAGATCGCACATTTGATAAGGTGATAGCGTGGAGAGGAAACCTGGAGCCGCGTCTCCTCAATCTCGTGCGTACACCTCCTCTAGATCCCCTTTTCTTGATCTTTGTTTTCCTTCTGGAAGCTTTCCACCGCCCACTGTGTCTCAGGATCTCTATACAGTCCATCGGAATGGGATATTTAAATTTGCCGGCGTGGGCCTGGAGCGTCAGCAGCTGATCTCTGCCATAGGTGAGAACGGCGTGTGTGTCATGTCCACTGGTTGAGACACTATTCACCGAAAACAGCAGCAGCACGATATAACTCGCTATCCAAGCATTTAATAGTTCCATACTTTTAAAACCGCTTGTTCAGTTATCGTTACAAGGTTAGTACATACGTTCTCGACAAAGTTAAAACGAACAAACAAACCACCGACGTGAAGCACTGGGTCAGCGGCCATACCGCGCCCCGGAAGTAAGTAATTACTGTAAAATAACTATTTTTATGTTGACCTGGTTTAAAATCATCATTTGTCTTTAACTTTGATTCAAAAGTGACTTGCAAGTATTTATGTTTTTGAACACAAACACACTTTTGTTATTATTCATTCTTTAACAACACTGAGCAAAAAATTAACACTTGCGTTTTACTGCTGTCTAATTCAGGGCAAATGCTGAAAACAAAAACAACTGATTGGCTCCAGGGACATATGAATGAATAAGGGTGTGGTTTCACCATTACCTCATAAGAAGGGTGTGTTGCTTTTCACTAACATACTGCATGCTTCGCTATGATTAACTAAAATGTGGGAAGTAAGACCAAGACCAAAAAAAATGCAAAATGACCAGTGGGATCTTCAGTTTACAATCACCTCTGACTCTGACATATATGGCAACCAAAAATTTCCTGTTTTTGTTTTAAGAGGCTGAGCTGCCACAACTAAAATGCGAGCTGCGGGAGTGTTTGGGAAGAGTGTGACTAAAACTGGGTCTCTGCTCTGTCAAGGCCCGGCACTATGGGGGTGCTTAGGGGTGCACCCCCAGATGGAGCTCAGTGCACCCCCAGTTGTGTCCTTATATCCCAGTGTCTACATAGTATTTATTACGTTGTTTTTTTTTGTTTTGTTTTTTAATATGACTTTTTGTGCCCTCTCGTGGATTGCAATTGCACCCCTCTATATTTTCTCCTCACAGTTTGAGCCATGTCTGCTAAACATGTGATGTTCTGTATTTGTTGTTTGTTTTTATGTATGTAGAAATGCTTTAGCAATACAAATGGAGTTGCCAATAAAGCTCATTTGAATTCGAATTTGAGAGAGAGAGAGAGTGTATATAGCATCAGATTTATGTCAAAAGTTGCGAGCGCAGAAAACATTCTCGCGCACAAAGCAGCCATCACACGCGAGAGAATTTCTGCTTGGCGAGCACTGGAGGGCATACACACTCGCGCGAATCGACCTGAATTTTGACAATTTGGGGGCGGAAACCAAGGGAGTCACTGGCCCTCTTATGATTGGTCACTTTCAACGCAATCACACGACCTCCTTGAACCTTGATTGACAGCTTCCATGAACTGAACGACAGTGCTTGGCCAGAGGCTTGTTCTTTCAAACAACCGGGTCCTGACAACAAGTTCGGAGTTGAAGACACAGTGGACGGAACAATGGCGGTGACATCTGAAGATTTACATGTAAGTGATGCTGCTAGATGGCTTCGTCTAACAACACAGCAATTTACTTACGTTAACGTTACTTAAAACGTCTATTGCATGCAGTCGGCTGAATGATAGGGGAAGCACAGCAAACATTAATTAGCTAACGTTAGCTATTTATATGTTCCAGCCAATTTTCAGAGTAAGTAAATTGCTGGGTTGTTAGATGAAGCCATCTATCAGTACCACTTGCATATAAATCTTCAGGTATCGCCGCCATTTTTCCGTCCACTGTGTCTTCAACTCCGAACTTGTCAGAACTCAGTTGTTTGAAATTTCTCAGTTGTTTGCAATTTCAGACGTGGGCTGAAGACACATCTTCAGACTCTACCTGGACTGACACCCTTGCCATTTGACCTTGTAAATCTAAGATTCTTGGCTCGTACTTGTAGCAAGTTACGTTGTATTTGTAGCACGTTTTGCCTAGGTAGTATAGCATCACTTTATTATCCCAGTGACTGTATTTGATATGTAACCTCAGATCAGATGGACCTTGATGGTGTCTCCCTTGCCCCGAGTGCAGCCATGAAAGACTTTGGTGTTGTTATTGATCCTGAGCTCTCTTTTGAAACTCACATAACTAACACCTCTAGGACTGCCTTCTTCCATCTGAGAAATATTGCTAAAATCAGGAAAATCGTATCAATTAACGACACTGAAAAACTAATCCACGCCTTTGTAACATCCAGATTAGACTACTGTAATGCCCTCTTGTCAGGATGTGCAAACGTCTCATTAAAACCCCTTCAGCTGGTGCAAAATGCAGCTGCTCGAGTCTTAACCAAAACTAAACGCTTTGAGCACATCACCCCAGTTCTGGCTTCTCTCCATTGGCTACCTATTAAATACCGGATCGTTTTTAAAATACTCTTACTCACATTTAAGGCTTTAAATGGGCTTGCCCCCCCCTATCTTAAGGACCTTCTTCACCCATATCTTCCGCAGAGAGCCCTTCGCTCCCAAAATGCCGGGCTTCTCACCATTCCAAGAGTGGGCAAAACTACTGTAGGCGGTAGAGCCTTTTCCTATCAAGCCCCTCTCCTGTGGAACAGCTTACCCTCTGAGATTCGGGGAACAGACTCTCTCTCCACCTTTAAGTCTAGGTTCAAAACATATCTATATAGTAAATCCTTCAGCTGAGGGACATGGCCTGGTGCTGGCGTGGATCATAGAGTCTCTGGTGGACTAAGTGGTCATTGCTTTCATGGACTGATGTGATCTGGTGTTGACTGTCTTAGGGTCGCCCTCATGACTATGCCAGTCCCTTCCCTCCCTAGGTATGCTGCCATAATGTTAGCCTGCCAGGGTTTTTCCTTGTTGCACACCTTTTTCCCTGCCCCTCCTCTCCTGCCTCTCTGTTCTACATCCCTGCCATTCTTATCATCCACTAACCACTGTTTTCTGTTTGCTTCCTATCCCTGCTCTGGGCTCCTGTGGAGCTGTAGCCCAAGCGTCTCATCCCGTTTTCCAGTCCTGCTACCTCGCTGCCCTGCCTATCAAAGCCAACTGCGTTCCAAGAAGAGAAGACGTTCCGGAGACATTCTTATAATCACTCTGCTGTTAACTACTATTGTCTGTCAATCGTAAATGTCTTAAAGTACATTGCATAACTTGTCTCTAACTCTATCTGCCCAGTGCTGGCCAGAAGCAGATGGGCCCCCCCTCTGAGCCCGGTTCTGCTCAAAGTTTCTTCCTGATAGGGAGTTTTACCTTGCCACTGTTGCCTTAGGCTTGCTCTCAGGGGGTCTCAGGCCTGGGAACAATGTAAACCTGCTTTGTGACAACTTGTGTTGTAAAAAGCGCTATACAAATAAAAATGAATTGAATTGAATTGAATCAGATTGGTTCTGTCTCGCTACACTGATCTTGCGCTCAGCTTCAGCACTATCTGCATTGTATGACCTGTACACATCTTGCCCTTGTGCCTGTTTGCCCACTATTTGCACTTTTGTACGTCACTTTGGATAAAAGCATCTGCTAAATGAATACATGTAAATGTAAAATAACAAGCCTCTGGTCAAACAGTGTCTTCCTGTCGTTCAGTTAACGGAAGCTGTCAATCAAGGTTCAAGGAGGTCGTGTGGGTGTGATTGCGTTGAAAGTAACCAATCATAAGAGGGCCAGTGACTCCCTTGGTTTCCGCCCCCAAATTGTCAAAACTCAGGTCGATTAGTAGATTCGAGATTTGAGTAGAATTAGCCTACTCATGAACTCGTCATTGCATAGATATGGAACACATATCACAAGAAAGGGCGGAACCGGAGCTTTGTAATGATGCTAGTCACATATTTGTACATACCTAAGTAATCACATTATGAAGACAGATAAAACTTCTGCAAAGTAGGCTAATATCTTTACTAATTTCTTCACCCATTTTCACACTCCTGCTTCTCAGTTGAATAAGTCACGGACGTACCGCATATCAAAATAAACAGCAGAACTTACCCTTTTCGATGATAGCCTAGTAGTTGATTCTCTGTGCGACAAAGCGTTGACGAGTAATCCGGTTTTGAAATCACAGCAAATTTCTGCATTGTCTCCAACATAGGGCTGATATTATTTTTCGTACAAAGTGGGATGTAAACACAAAACGATGTATTTGCTTTTCATTGCAATGAGTCAAAAGCCATCTCCCGGCGCCCTCCCGTTTTGATGTTTCTCCCGGGAAACTCCCGTAATTTCCATGGCAAACTTTTTTAGCCTATGATTAATCGTCATACACAGATCCATACGTTTTGCATGTTTGTCTGACGTTACCCAAATTGCCAGATCATCTATCAAACACAATCTACACACTACAATTATTTACTATCCAACGCCCCCCGCCGAAAAAAACTCCCGTATTTTGAAACCTAAATGTTGGCAGGTATGGGTAGGGGACCCCCCCGACTGCCACTGGGTATTTCGCACACTGGCGGTAACAATGCGAATTTACTAACTATAATGTTAATTTGGTTGCTAGCTAGCTAGCTCACAGTAGGCTACTAAAGTTGTCAGAACAGGTTGCTTGCAGTGTCTGTGGTAAACTTAACTATTTGGTCAGAAGAGACGTGATGAGGCTGTATTAGTTTGATAGCTAGCGAGATAGTAATATGACAGTTGAGGAAAGAGCGTGAAAGCAAAATTAGCTAGCAAGCTATCTAGCTTTCTACATTGTTTTTTATTGTCGCTAGCTAAGCTAGCTATGTGTTTGTTTGCAAGGTGATATTTGTATTTGTCAGCGGAATCTGATAGTAGCTAGCTAGTTACGTTTATTGTTTTGTTTGTATTGTAGCTAGCTAGATTTGTCTTTGTAAGGTGGTATTTGTACTTTTCAGTTGAATGTGCAAGTACCTAGCTAGCTAATTTAGCTTTCAAGCACTTTACTATCAAACGTTAACTTTAGCTAACTGGATTTCTGTGTAGTTAACATCAGCGGTTGGTCTTACCTATATTTGTTTCTTAAAATTATATGTCGAGTCCTTGGATGATGACAGCATTTTCACAGCTGTAAGGCATAACTTGCACTGTAGGCCTACTGTGATGTTGTTCCCCTTTTCTGCCATTAGACAAACTAATGGCAAAATTTCCACCCAGTGAGAGCATTTTTTTCACTACAGGCCACGATATTGAATTGGCAACTGTAAGATTGCCTATGGTTTCACTCGAGACCAGAGTGTTTAGACTCGTTAAGTGTTGTAATGTGTGCGCATGTGCACGGTAGTATATTGTTCTTTATTTTAAAATGTATTTTAAAATTGTAATCCCTGCTAATAATCCCCATTTTTACTAAATGTATTGGTAATCTGATTACGTCTTTTTTTTCTGTAACTGTAACGGAGTACAGTTACCTTTTTTTGTATCCTAATTACAAAAAGCCGTTACATGTATTCCGTTACTCCCCAAGCCTGCTGGAGGTGTAGTGAAGATAATCTGTTAGGGGACAAAAGGAAGAAGAGAGCAGAATAAATTATTGTTTATATCAGTCTGTTGAAGGAGATGCTTTGGCTAAAATAATGTAGCGACCCTCACATATACACGTACACACACATACATTTGCCTCATCCATTTCACTTAGGTTTTGGGGGGAGAGGTGCCTTAGTTGGTTGGTTAGTTAGGAGGGGGGCGGGACGTGGAAGAGAGAGCGAGGTGCGAGTGAGTTTTGTCCGGCCAGAGGTCGTTCGTTTTGTTTTTGTTTTGAGACACCTCTTCCAACCCGGGGATTTCTTGTAAGCCAGCCATTAATAAAATAAAGAGTTCGGAACTTTATCAAGTTTTCCCTGTCCTCCATCAGACCAAGACTGAGGGAAAAGAGTTGAGCTACGACGTTACAATAATATTGAAAAGACGCGCAAGAAATGGCTATGGTTTGTCAACAAAATGTTGTCCAGTGTATGCACCAATAATCGAAAAACGAACGCTACGTACCGTTTGTTTAGTGCCAAACACCACTGATTTCACGCAGTACTAGATGATTGATAGATGACATCTTCCTAGTAACAGTAACGATCTCTGTATGACCTGGATGATTTTTTTCTGGGTGATTTTTTTAGCATCTTTCAGTGTTAATAACAAACGCACCTTCTTGTGTGGACTAAGCAGTAAGGAGTCTTAGACTAGCGAGCTAGCTAGGCACCAGGGGGCAAATCGTTAGCTTAGCTGCGGTTTAGAGTTAAACACGGTTTTAAAAGCGCATGTTGCGGAAGAGGTCACGTGGCTTCTTAAGCCCCATTGCTGTGTCATCGGTACCTGTGGTTTAACCTACTGCTGAGGTATAGCTTGATCTCAGTTGCTGTGTCTTCAAGAAATTTCATATCAGCCACTAGAGTTCACTTTTTGTGCTATTTGCTTAAACCTGACACTGAGGTGGTTAAAGGAGAGACTAAACCATCTCATTTGCAGAATGAGACCTACATCACATCCTACACACAAACCGTAGTAATAGTTTGTGTGAAATAAAATCTATATAGGCATATCTCTTTATACAGTATAGTCCTATAATTAAGGTCTGCGGAGATAACTCTCTACATATTCTTCGAAAAATCTAATCACAAAGACAGACAAAACACGCTTAATCTAAATAGTGCATTCTTTATGGCTAGGCTATGCTTTTTTTCCATAAGCTCTTCACACTGCTGGATTCAAGGAAAGCCCCAGGACCTGATGGTGTCTCCCCAGCCACACTGAGGCACTGTGCCACCCAGCTCTCACCAGTGTTCTCACACATTTTCAAACAGTCCATCTCTGAATGCTGTGTACCACCCTGTTTCAAAGCAGCCACCATTGTTCCGGTTCCAAAGAAAGACAGAATTACGTGCCTGAATGACTACAGACCTGTTTCCCTGACATCTGTAGTCATGAAGTGCTTGGAAAGACTCATCCTGTCCTTCCTCAAACCAATCACAGACCCCCTTCTGGACCGTCTACAGTTCACCTACAGAGCCAACCGCTCTGTGGATGATGCTGTTAACCTCAGCCTCCACTACATACTACAGCATTTGGACACATCCAGCACCTATGTCAGGGCTTTGTTCATGGACTTCAGTTCAACCTTCAATACCATCCTCCCCGACCATCTGCACACCAAGCTGCTACAGCTGCAGGTACCCCACCCCATCTGCGATTGGATTACGGACTTCCTGACCAACAGGAAGCAACAGGTGCAGCTCCGCACCCACTTGTCTGCCCCCCTCACCACCAACACTGGAGCTCCACAAGGTTGTGTTCTCTCCCCATATCTGTACTCTCTGTACACCAATGACTGCACCTCCAGCCACCCCTCCATCAAGCTGGTCAAGTTCACTGATGACACCACAGTCCTGGGCCTCATCAAAGACAATGATGAGTTGGCCTACAGGAACACTGTGTCAAAGCTGGCAGCATGGTGTACAGAAAACAATCTGGAGCTCAGTGTCAACAAGATTATGGAGATGGTCATGGATTTCTGGAAACACCCACCTCCACATCCCCCATCAACAACACAGCCATAAAGGGGGTGGAGTCTGTTAAGTTTCTGGGTACCACCATCTCCAGTGACCTGAAATGGGAGACACACTCATCTAAGGTCATCAAGCGGGCTCACCAGAGGATGTTCTTCCTCAGACTGCTACGGAAGATGAACATCTCCTCGAAAGTCCGCACCCAGATCCACCATCGAGAGTGTCCTCACTACCTCCATCACTGTGTGGTACCCCGCATCCTCTGCCTACACGAAACACAGACTGGAACACATTGTGCGAATAGCCAACCGGCTCACAGGCCAGGAACAGGTGCCTGTGAATGGTCTGCACGATGCGAGAGCCAGGAAGCGGGCTAGTAGGATAGTGGGAGACCCATCACACTCACTGCATGTTCAGGAAACTCCCATCCGGCCGCAGCCTCTGCTCCGTCAGGACCACCAGACACCTGAACAGTTTTTTTAAGGCCCTCAGTCTCCTCAACAACTCATCCTACCTCCCACCTCATCTCCCGACTGCCCACATGCATCCTTGCCAATGCCCCCAACCCCCTCACATACACACACACGCACACATGCATGCACGCGCATGCACTTCGCACACACATTGTATGGGACACTTGCTCACAAATGCAATGGAATTTAGCGCAATTCAAGAGAAACGTAGTTGTTCATGTTCATGTTAGCTAGCTAGCTAGTTGTTCATATTAGGCTAGTAACAAAACGTTCACAATTGCAAAGTTGCTAGTGGCAGTCAGCCACGTTTTGTCAGTCATTGTAGCTACCTTACAAACCAGCTTTCCCTGAGCTAACTAATGCAAACACATTGCTGCTTCGTGTCATTAATAAGTAGGCAATGATATAGGTTGGTTTTGTTTTTAAGGAACTATACCCATGTGTTCCTCAAATAAAAAGACTTATACAGCCATGCGTCGCTTAACGTCCACGATACGTTCTTTGAAATAGGATGTTATGTGATTTGGACGTTGTGCAAACACCATACTATATACTTAACAAACCTATATGGAATAGGCACAAGAATGGATGCCGCTGCTTATGAGTCAAAGCATACACTGTTATACGGCAAACATTTTAATTGTAAGTATGCAAAATTCACATTAAAACAACGATAGAAAGTACAGTACATAGGCTACATAAGACATTAGCATAGCCGTTTATTATGACTATCAAGACATATGTATTATACGGTATACTATGTACTGTACCATTATACACCTGGCAGTGCAATCTCTTTATTTCCATGAGACATGAGATAGACGTATTGCGTGCGGGAAGCACTACCTTCACTATGTCTGGTTACGTCTGCTACGTCCTGTTCTGCGATCAGGATTTTTAAACTTTATTATAACCTTATGGGACTACGGACGTATATGCGAACGGACGTTGTCCGAATGGACGTTAAGCGGCGCATGACTGTACAAGCCTTTGGTCTTTTCTTTAGTGATTTTCACAATTTCCACTGACTCTGCATTTGTAAATTTGTGTTCCCTTTAGAGCTTTTTAAACATCTCTCCAAATATGGAAAGCTGCTATATAGTATTTCATATCTCATTCTTATCAAATCGATATCGAATCGGACTGAATCGAGTCGTTAGCTTGTGAATCGGAATCGAAACGAATCGGGGCATCTGTGCCCTATTAGCTAGCTAACAAACAACCATAATCATTATAAAATGGTTCAGTGCTTTGTCCTGGACTGCAGCCACCGTACATATGTGAACGACTACAAGTCTTTCAAGTTTCCAAAGTGCCCCACGGCGTAGTTTTACATTATGAAATCTGTGAAGGTTATTTCTGTAAGCACACCATCAGAGAGACATCTATCAAATGTAGCTAACTGAATGTGCATTTTCACCCAAGTCGAATGCCCAAATCTACACGTGTAAGCAGAATTATCTTTTTGCTTAAACATCAAGGTGTTTCTGTCTCTGTAGATACTGTATGTCTCAAAGGCTTCGGGCATTTTTCATCATTCAAAATCGTGGGCTAACAATCAGTCCACTTGTCAAACTCGATGGGTGATGATGTGGTAACCTGACTTTGCTAGCTAGCTAGCTGGTTCGCTATGCTACCTAACGTTACACTGGCCTACACTCACTGACACCCTGTAGATCTTATCCCTCTTGCTCGCCCTGACCAAACCGGTAATATGGCCCTCAAAACAACTGAATTCCTCCACGTGCCCTGATTTATAATGGTTTTCACCCCGCTGAAAACTTCGGGTCTCATCCTTAAAGAAGAGGAGAATATGGTTAAGGGACACCATTACTTTTAACGATAAGCTGATACGATTGCTGAGAGCGATGAGTGCTAATTAAGACGAGCTTGCAAGTTAGTGCTATAGCAATTGCTGATAGTGATGAGTGCTAATTAAGACGAGCTTGCAAGTTAGCTGCTATAGCAATAGCTGATAGCGATGATTAGCCACACTAGCTAGCAAGGCCGGAGAGCGGGAATGAGAAGGCTCCGTGGTTTCATGGGACGTGTAGTTTTTAGCCCGTGGTTGTACTAGCATATAAGATAAAATATATATATATATACGTAAAATTTAGCTCAAAACAATTCAAATAAACAATATAAGTCGCAAGCTGGGATCACAATATATAATCCGGAAATCGATGGTAAGCCATAAATCACTAGAAGTACTTCAAAAGTGCGTTTTAAAAAATGTCTATGACTAAAATGAATGGGGAACTTCACTTCCGACACCAGTCCTTGTAACTCCCGGAGAACCAAGCAAATCTGGCTAAGAGGGAAGCGGTGGCTGCAGCTGAGTGGAATCCGCGCTGTTGATTGGCTGTGAAATACGTCCGTGAAAGAAGTTTTAAGAGGCGGGATGATTAAGACTTTGGGGCGCTGCGGAAAAAACTGACAGTCCTTCGTCACAGTAGTATTGTATTATTATATTATACTAGATTAAAGTAGAAGGCTAACCAGAAGTAAAGATACCCCCCGTTGGCTCAGACCGGAACGTTGCCATCTTTACGTGAGAAAGGCGAATCGACCGTGTCTCACAATCTTCTTTGTGTTGTACTGCAGAGAAAATGGTGAAACAGATGATCCGGAGCAATCCCATGATAATGTTCTCACGTTCGCTCACACACATAATGAATCTAATATCTCTTATTACCTCTGATGAGGGGTTGTGTTATCTGTCATAAAAGGCAGAGAATTACAAAATGCAATTCAAGAGAACACCCCAGTAAACAATTTGCGTTGGCCCAACGCTGGCCCATTGTCATTTTTCAACGTTGGGCAACGTTTGCTCATATATATATATATAATACAATTGCATTAAAAATACAGTAGGCTACTTTTTGAAACTTAATTAAAACTTGCGTTCCTAGCCTTCCTCCCTCAGTCACGGTCTTTAGCATACCGCAGCCAATTTTTCGCTGATGTACAGATGTTAGCATCTGTGGCATCTTTGAAATTTGCCCGCACAGTTCCTTAAAGACAAAAACAAAATAATGACTCAATAATGTGTCGTGTCAGTTAACCCCGCAACCCCGCTTAAGGGTTTCTAAACGCTATTTTAACAGTGTAGTTACTGTGTTTTAGCGACATGCCGAACTGTAGGCAAAACGGCACTTGTTAACTTTAAGTGCTTTGCATTATGTTTTGCCATTTAACCATATGAAACTAACCTAGTTTTACCTTAAGCAAACTTTGACAGCTAGCGGCGGCTGTTTGGTGAAGCAATAGGCGGCTAGCGCAGAGTAGAATCTTATTGATAGCGCTATGGTGTGGGGTATCTAGATACTACAGCCACTGTCATAAAAATTGAGGCCAGATGGAATATTTTCTTTGAATATCTGTGACACTCTTATAACGTCGTTTGTATGAAATAAAAAACGTAGCCTTAGCTAACCAAGCAGTGTGGAATTAGCTAAAAGAGCTAAATATCCTACGTAGCTACCTACGCTAGCTAATTTACCTCAGAACCAGGTAACTTTATGTAAATCCATCTCACTAAAAGTGGCTAAAACTACCAACATACAACAACAAATAAATATATAAATACGATATATTAAAGTAACCATTCCAATTCAAACTGTAGGCTACATAATTAGACATGATATGTTTACTTATTTAAAGAAATGTAAGACAATTGTTAAGGTACTTACCCAGATGCGGTTTTACTTGAGACTGTGAGACTGTCTCGCACAGTTTCAGTTGAACTTGAAATGTCCTCGCTATTCTAACATTAATTGCGAAAATGCGATGGTTGGGTAAAAGTCACAATTCCACAATGGAGTGCCGACGTTGGCTCATGATGATTACGTAACCGTTGGGCTAAAGTGGCATCCCAACAGTGTGGCAACGTTGGCAGCAGAAGGTGACCGTCGCCAACCATAATGACCATATAAACCAAGGGTCTCAGATTTACGGCCCGCGGGCCACTTCCGACCCCCTCCCCCCGCTATCCGGCCCGCAACTTTGTCCCAAATTATGAAATAATCCGGCCTGCCAAAAAATATTTTATTTTATTACAGGTCCTTCTCAAAAAATTAGCATATTGTGATAAAGTTCACTATTTTCCATAATGTAATGATAAAAATTAAACTTTCATATATTTTAGATTCATTGCACACCAACTGAAATATTTCAGGTGTTTTATTGTTTTAATACTGATGATTTTGGCATACAGCTCATGAAAACCCAAAATTCCTATCTCAGAAAATTAGCATATCATGAAAAGGTACTCTAAACACGCTATTAACCTAATCATCTCAATCAACGAATTAACTCTAAACACCTGCAAAAGATTCCTGAGGCTTTTAAAGACTCCCAGCCTGATTCATTACTCAAAACCGCAATCATGGGTAAGACTGCCGACCTGACTGCTGTCCAGAAGGCCATCATTGACACCCTCAAGCAAGAGGGTAAGACACAGAAAGAAATCTCTGATCGAATAGGCTGTTCCCAGAGTGCTGTATCAAGGCACCTCAGTGGGACGTCTGTGGGAAGGAAAAAGTGTGGCAGAAAACGCTGCACAACCAGAAGAGGTGACCGGACCCTGAGGAAGATTGTGGAGAAGGGCCGATTCCAGACCTTGGGGGAGCTGTGGAAGCAGTGGACTGAGTCTGGAGTAGAAACATCCAGAGCCACCGTGCACAGGCGTGTGCAGGAAATGGGCTACAGGTGCCGCATTCCCCAGGTCAAGCCACTTTTGAACCAGAAACAGCGGCAGAAGCGCCTGACCTGGGCTACAGAGAAGCAGCACTGGACTGTTGCTCAGTGGTCCAAAGTACTTTTTTCGGATGAAAGCAAATTTTGCATGTCATTCGGAAATCAAGGTGCCAGAGTCTGGAGGAAGACTGGTGAGAAGGAAATGCCAAAATGCCTGAAGTCCAGTGTCAAGTACCCACAGTCAGTGATGCTCTGGGGTGCCATGTCAGCTGCTGGTGTTGGTCCACTGTGTTTTATCAAGGGCAGGGTCAATGCAGCTAGTTATCAGGAGATTTTGGAGCACTTCATGCTTCCATCTGCTGAAAAGCTTTATGGAGATGAAGATTTCATTTTTCAGCACGACCTGGCACCTGCTCACAGTGCCAAAACCACTGGTAAATGGTTTACTGACCATGGTATTACTGTGCTCAACTGGCCTGCCAACTCTCCTGACCTGAACCCCATCGAGAATCTGTGGGATATTGTGAAGAGGAAGTTGAGAGACACCAGACCCAACACTGTGGATGAGCTTAAGGCCGCTATCGAAGCATCCTGGGCCTCCATAACACCTCAGCAGTGCCACCGGCTGATTGCCTCCATGCCACGCCGCATTGAAGCAGTCATTTCTGCAAAAGGATTCCCGACCAAGTATTGAGTGCATAACTGAACATAATTATTTGAAGGTTGACTTTTTTTGTATTAAAAACACTTTTTTTTTATTGGTCGGATGACATATGCTAATTTTTTGAGATAGGGATTTTTGATTTTCTTTACTTTTTTGCCAAAATCATCAATATTAAAACAATAAAAGGCTTGAACTACTTCAGTTGTGTGTAATGAATCTAAAATATATGAAAGTCTAATGTTTATCATTACATAACAGAAAATAGTGAACTTTATCACAATATGCTAATTTTTTGAGAAGGACCTGTATTTTTTGCCAGCTGGTCTACATTAATTTATACTACCCAATCAAACACAGTTGACTGAAAAGAAAAGTGTGTTAAAAATAATGCATTTTGTTAACTCAAACTGACGGCAAAGGTCAAGGGTACCTGCAACAGAAAGAAAGTATTTGATCGGCTAGTGATACCACTCTTTGGCGCTTTATTGTTTGGTTCTGCTGCTAGCAACAAACATGTCTCTTTCCAAAGCTAAACGGAAAGTAGATGATGAACACAGACAGTTTCAAGAAAGGTGGACATTGCAGTATTTTTGTAGAATTCAGTGGAAATGCTACCTGCCTGATATGTAAGGGGAAAGTCACGGTTCTAAAGGAATATAATCTCAAGCGGCATTATTGGACAAAACACGGAGAACAGTATGAGAAGTACCGAGGAGACGAGAGGAAAAAACGATCCGTGCAGCTGCAGAAAGAGTTTACGTCGCAGCAGAGCCTTTTCCACAAACCAAAAAAAAGATGCTGATGCTGCAGTTGAGGCAAGTTATGTGGTGAGTGAACTTATCGCCAAAGAAGGAAAGCCGTTTACCGAAGGGCTGTTTCTGAAGGACTACATGTTGCAGGTTGCTAACATTATATGTCCAGAAAAGAAGAGCTTGTTCAACAATATTTATCAGCGAACACTGTTGCCGAGTGTATTGATGAACTGTCAGGTGATATTTATGCTCAGCTACGTGACAAAGCTGCACTTTTTACTGCTTACTCGCTGGCGCTTAATTAGAGCACAGACAAAACTGACAATGCGCAGCTAGCCATTTCCGTCAGGAGTATTAATAACCAATTTGAAGTGACGGAAGAGTTGTTAAGTTTGTTTCCCATGCATGGACGTACAGATCCAGTCTTAGTGATGCCCATCTTGAAGCTTTACTCAGGGTTTCAACTGTGACTTCCATGAGGGCAAATGTGGCTAATTTGTGTGAAAAGAAACGCTGTCCGGTGTCTGGCAGAAAATGAAGTACAAATGTGCAGTGCAGGTTTTCAATAAATTGAACTTAGAATATAAAAGTTAGAAAATGCAGTAAGGAAACATATTTGCACTTCAACTGTATATGAATGTTGTCAAAACTTGCAAAATATAGTTATGTTAATAGAAATAAAAAATACATTTTCAGAAATAATGCAATTTGTTGTCAGTTAAATGTTGATATGGCCCTCCTGTGACATGACAGTACCTGTAGTGGCCCCAGGCCAATTTGAGTTTGAGACCCCTGATATAAGCCAACGTTGGCCCAACCACTGCATGTTTTCTGGGACCTTTATTAAACATGCACATACCATGTACTCTTTAACTTAAATGACAAGAATGCAATGTAATGTCATTTAACTGAACGGCCAAGACAGGCCTTACTTTAGCTTTTTAATATATTCTGATACTGACTGGAGGTTCTCCATTTCAAACCATCGGAGCTTCAAGAACTGAGGAATCTCATCTGAAACCAAACATGCGAAATCCTCGAAAGGACAGACATGAAGTCCCCTCAAGCTACAACAATCGTGCAACACACAACGAGCAAAATATGATTTTAAATCTATGAAACACTGTAACAACATATAAATACCATAAACCAACTTTTAATAAGTCATCATTCACAAACATATACACGTATGTGTCGTTTTCCCGAATACCACATCAGAGCACATCTGATGCAATATCCAGAACTGTTGGCACCCTTTGCTTCCGAGTCTGAAACACTGCGTCTTGTTGCATCAGCCAAGCGAATATTTAATAATATGCATGTTTTTAAAAGTGACAGAAGTAATATCCACTAAGAATTTCAGCAAAGTAGATTGACTTTTTTTACACTAATCACAGTACGCAACACGAAAGGCTATCCTTGGTTTCTACGCCAATGAAAAGATCCGACTACCTGAGTTTTTTTTTATCCTTTCCATAAAAGGTTATTATTGGCTGTATTAATATGAAAACCCCGCCCACTCAACGACACTATTGGTGTAGACCATTCCATGGGATGGTACATTTGGAACAGTAAGTACGTGGACCTGGGTCATCGATGGTATAAATTCGATCAGTCTAGCACGTCGCGGTACTTTCGTATTACGTCTACAGTGGTGTGGGGATGTCGGGCGGCGTTCTTATTTTAGGGTCGGAAAGCTAGTAGCTTGCTGAAAGAAAACCAGCCGTAAGGTTTATGACGTTGTCATTACTTTCGCATCCGCGATTTTAGGTGGGTACCTCGTTACATTTTTAAAATCAGAATTAGAAGCAGAGGATAGACGGGCAGCTGGCTGGGAAGCCAGCCAGACGGTTTTGATTTTCGTTTGTATTAGACGCCAAGGAGGCCAAAATGGTTTTTTAAGACATCATGTGGCAACACTACTGCATCGGCATGCATCAGGCAAGACAACAGAGACTGCACAATTACATCACAAAAACTGCCAAGCAGCTGGGCTCCACACGCGGTATAACCGCGAGCCAACTGATACCACTACTACTTGATCGGGGGAAATAGCTACCTGGCTAGCAACCGCATTGAAACCGTCACCTTGTCCTTTGGCCATTATTACGCAAGCTAAGTGTGACCAGAATGAAGCCTCAAGACATCTTGGCAGAGAAGACCAGTCTGTGGATATTCGGGTACGGGTCACTTGTCTGGAAACCCGATTTCAAATACAAGAAGAGTAAAGTCGGCTATATCCAGGGATACAAGAGACGCTTCTGGCATGGGGACAATTTCCATCGGGGAAATGACGAAATGGTGAGACGGTGTCTTCTAAAGCGACGAGTTTGTACCTTTAATATAACGTATTGATCCATACCATATTAGTCTTATAGATACTGTGGTATGCTATTTGGGCAGCTAGCATTCATTTATTTTCTGTTCTTCTACGCAGCCCGGTAGAGTGGTGACGCTGGTGGAAGACGATGACGTAAGTGAACTTTCCGCTCGCGCTGAGTGTATGAGTGATGGCTTAACCGCCTTGGCCTTTAGCTAATGTACGCATCTTGTTGGCTCTTTACCATTTATGGGTGCGTACCCATAACTCAAATAATTCATAATGAGAATAATCCTTTCCATTGACTTATAACTGGACTGAGTTGAGGTTCTTTTGTGTGTCCAGGCATGCACATGGGGGGTGGCATATGAGGTGACCGGCTCCCAGATCGAGGAGTCCCTGAAGTACCTGAATGTGCGGGAGGCGGTGCTGGGGGGATACATCACCAGGGCAGTGGAGTTTGTCCCACGAGGGGCGGGAGACCCACCCCTCCTAGCCTTGGTCTATATCGCCACTGCCGACAACCCCATCTACCTGGGGCCTGCCAGCCCCGAGGAGATTGCCGCCCAGATCACCGTGAGCCGCGGCAGGGCCGGCCACAACATCGAGTACCTGCTCCGCCTGGCAGATTTCATGAGATGCCAGTGCCCTGAAGTGGAGGACGCCCACCTGTTTTCCATCGAGGCTGCCGCCCTGGCCCTGGTGCCCTACCTTTTGGGGTCCCAGCAGGCTGTGCTGGCGTCATGAACCTGCTGGCCAGTCACTCTTTATCTTAAACTGTGTCCAGACATCGTCCTTTAATAGTTGTGTGTTGTGTTAGTCTTTGTAATGTGTCTGCTTATGAAGAGTCACAAAATGATTCACAAAACGGTAATAAGGGAAGCATGGTTTTTTAACAAAGGAAAGGTGTAGTGTTTGTGCATTACACGAAGCATGAGGCTTCACAAGTATTTCTACATGTGTAGTGAAACCTGATGACCTGTAGGTATTGTGCAATATTGTGTGGATGTTATGCAGCAGTTAAGTACCATTAAATTTACTGTTTCACTGTATTGTTAAACTTGTCCATAAAGAGGTTCTCCACACGTGCAGTGATTGGGCATTCAAAGTAGACTCCATAATATTATATAAAGGTACTGTTCCTAATACTACTGATCAGTTTTGGCAAAGTGCATCCTTTTGTTACATATTGGACATACTGTTGCATCGGTTCTTGAACGTAAATGTTTTCCCTGTAATTGTAGTTGCTTTGCACTGCTATGTATTGTGTGTGTGTGTGTGTGTGTGTGACCACATCTGGAGTTGGTCACATTCCTTTGTTGTAAAAGGAATGTTTTTTTTTTTTTTATTTTATTAAAACCACATTATTTTTGCATCATGTTAACAACAGACATCAATAAACTCATCAAGGTAACACAAATTTGCATCTTTTTGGTGATATGTTTGGGATACCTAGGAGGGGTTATAGAAGAAGGCAAGTCATGGATTCCAAACTAGCCTGATATGAGTAGTGCAGCCTGCCACTTCACAGACAATGCCTGTGTGCATCTTTATTGGAGGAGACTCCCCATGTTGCATTTCTGTACTTTTCATAGGTGAACAAAACAATGGCAACACTAACTAACTAAGGGTTACTTAGTGTTGTCATAGGTCAGTATGGACATTTGTTACAAATGCTTTAGGTGTGGACGAACCAGTTCTGCCAAGCACCAAGCAATTTGCTCATTGGTAGCCTTGGGCAAGGTATCTCAAATTACCTCAGTTACTATGCAGTTATACAACTGAATGAATAATGTCAAATTGTAAGTTTTGCAAGTTATTCAGAGTATCTAGGCAGGGGTAATGCAGAATGAAAGTGATCTATAAGCCCAGAATATACTTGCATAGCTGACAAACGTCATAATTTGTTTAAAGTGTTAAAGGTAAGTGACATTGATATAAACATGAGATGAGTACAGTGGCTTCAGAATGTATTCAGACTCCTTCACTTTTTGCACACTTTGTTGTGTTATAGACTTAATGTAACATGGATTAAATGTATTCTTTTGGCCATCAATCTACACACAATAATCCACACTGACAAAGCAAAGTATTCAGACACTTTATTCAATACTTTGAGGAAGCACCTAGGCAGCAATCACAGCTCTGAGCCTTCTTGGGTAAGTTTCTACAAAGCAGTACCTAGATTTGAGCAGTTTCTTCCATTCTTCCTGGCAGATCCTCTCAAACTCAGTCAGATTGGATGGGGAGTCTCTACATTATCATTTTCAGGTCTCTTCACAGATATTCTATGGGGTTCAAGTCCAGACTTTGGTAGGGCTACTCAAGGACATTCAGAGACTTGTCCCAAAGCTGCTCCGATGTTGTTTTGGCTGTATGCTTCATGTTGTTGTCATTCTGAAAGGTAAACCTTCACCCCAGTCTGAGGTTTTGTGTGCTCTGGAGCAGATTTCCTTCAAGACCTCCAGGCAGGCTGTGAAATGCCTTTTAGTCACAAGCAGCTTCTTTCTAGCAACTCTACCATAAAGGCCTGATTGACAGAGTGCTTCTGAGATGGTTGTCCTTCCAGCAAGTTCTCCCATCTCAGCAGAAGACTTCTGAAGCTCTGTTAGAGTGGCCATTGGGTTCTTGGTCATCTCCCTGACCAAGGCCCTTCTTACCCAGTTACTGAGTTTGGCTGGACTGCCAACTCTAGAAAGAGTCCTGGTGGTTCCAAACTTGTTCCATTTCACAATGATGGAGCCCACTGTGCTCCTGGGAACATTCAAAGCTGTAGAAATGGTTTATACCCTTTCCCAGACCTACGCCTTGACACAATTTGATTGTGGAGGTCTATGGAGAGTTCTTTGGACTCTGGTTCTTTTGGTCTGACATGCACTGTGAATTGTGGGACCTTACATACACATGCGTGTGCCTTTCTAAATCATGTCCAATCAATTCAATTTGCCATAGGTGGATTTCAGTCAAGTTCTAAGACATCTCAAGGATAATCAAAGTAAACAGGATGCACCCGAGCTCAATTTGAAACGCCATAGCAAAGGGTCTGAATACTATGAAATGAGATATTTCAGCTTTTGATTTTTAATAAATTTGCAAAAAATTCAAAAAAATGTTTTTGCTTTGTCATTATGGGTTATTTTGTGCAGACTGACAGCCAAAAGAATCCATTTAATCCATGCTAGATTAAGTCTATTACACAACAAAGTGTGCAAAAAGCAAAGGGGTCTGAATACTTTCCAAAGGCACTGTAGCATGATTATTTTATGAGACTTGGTGATTGGAACTACAAAGCTATTAGGAGGGATATTTTGTGTAGAACATATATCATGAAATAATAGCAGTGATGCTGAAAATCTTATGTTTTGCATATTTGACATACAAACCAACAAGAGGAATGGGGAATCACGTCCCACATTGAAAATGAGGACATGGAAAAAAGGAAGTCTTTACATGTGGCAGTAAATAGCATTTGCTTAATTTGTGCACTCAGATGTTGCTGCAAAATTTTTTCATTGGCCCTGCTAGCTGAAGGATATACTACATGCCGCACAATCTGCTTTAAAGGGAGATAATGTTTTGTTTATAGAATTAATTTTTATTTTTGCTTCCCTGAGGAAAACCTGTGGGTCCTTAGTAGAATAACGTATGTGATAAAGCAGCCGAAAAATGTAAAATAATGTGCATTGTTATTATTTCATTGGCCTATACTGGTGCTATGTTATCACTGGGTTAGGACATCCATCGCTGCACACACCACTTATTAAAACAAACTGAACTGAATAACTAGCTAGCCTGCCATTAATCTGGATAAGAATGCCTGCTAAGTAACAAAACGTAAATGTATGTAATGTAATCATGGCCATTAAGCCGTAATGAATTAACTGGCTGGGGAGCATAGCATTACCTGTGCATCTTGAGGTGAAAGGGAGCTTAAGTGTTGTAATTTCAGCAATGTTGACGCTCAACATAAAGATCAGAGATGCGTTACTACAACATAACAGTGTATTTGAGAATTACTGGGACAAAATGTCACTGTCAAACCCTCACCAACTGCAGTGACAGCTTCTTCCCTCTAAACACTCCATTCGCAGGCCATGACTCACAGACATAACATGAATGACATCATGAATTTCGAATGGAGATGAAGCTCATTCAGGTAACAGAGGACGCCATTTAATACTGTGAGGGAAGAAGAGAGATATGTTTCATAAGATGGCAAAGGAGAGGAACACACTAATTGACTGCAGAAGAAAAGTGTCAGGTTTTAATCTTATTAAATATAAATATTAAATATTTGCAAACTGTGATGTACATACAGTAGAAATACAATTATAGGCCCATCTTCTAATTATTTGCTGTTTTTTTTTGCTAATATTTTTGCTGTCATTATTCATTATTTGCTGTTGCCATTGTTACCTTGCAAGCATGGGCATCTCAATGATGTCTCATTCAAATTCAAAAACAAACAGTAACAGCGAGATCAAGAGGGTTCCATGATCAGCCTGTTATCACAAAGGTGAGCTTTCCTGGGCTCTTATTTGAACAGAGAGCGTGGGAGCAGATAAGGTATCTATGCTAAATACAGAGTGGTGGAAACAGCGAATGAGCTGTGGAAGACTGAGGAGAGGATGCGGGAGAGTAAGGACTTGGAGGAGGGGTGGGAAAGAATGAAGAGGTTGACAGAGTGACAGGGTACACCAGGAAAGGGATAGAGGCACAGTGGAGGCATATAGTTCAAGAAAGGAAGGAAACTGTGTTCAGAAAGAGAGGGAAGTGGGTTCAGACAGAGAGGGTACAGCATGTCCATAAAGACAGGGAACAGTGTGTTCAGAAAAAGAGAGACCAGTGTGTTCAGACAGAGAGGGAACAGTATGTTCAGAAAGAGTGTACAGTACCATCACAAAGACAGGAAACTGATAGAGGAAATTAAGGAGCTGCAGTGCAGGCGATGAGCAAAGGAGGGGAGATGAGATAAAGGGATCAGTAGAGGAAAATAGGAATACCAGAGAAAGAGAGAGCAGGGAATAACAAAGGAATACAGACAGGAAGGGATGGTCTAAGGAGAGGGGGAGGTGTGGAGAGAGGGAACAATGGAGGAATAAAGGGGGAGCAAAGCTTAAAGCTGCTCTCACAAGCACACCCTGCAAAGTGAATCAGGTCAATGTGTGAGGCAGGAACCCCAGTGAAGAGAGCAAAGTGAAATCATCTAGCACTCTTTATTTTGAATTTGCTTCTCCAGTTAGTAAAACAACCTTTTTTATATTTACAGCAATTACCTATAAAAATAGACAAAGAGGAGAAAAACCTTGAGGAGACAAAATCTCCCTCGTGGTATTTACGCTGACAATACCAAGCGCACCATGCTTTACCAAAATCGAAACAAACCGAAGATTGTGTGCAGCGCTTGCTTTGGGTCCACTCACCAGAACGCGAGCACCCATACTGTAGCCTGGCACCACTGAAACACCTCACAAATAATGACAGATCGTGCTTACGTTTAACCACGTTTAAAACATAAAATGGTTTCAATACAAACTGAGTGTTCAAAATCATAATTTACCAGATTTTAACATAAATTATGATACATTGTGCATACAAGCATTTTTAGTCTCAATGGACTATTATTTTGACAACTGTATTAGCAACATTTACTCATCAATCAATGCTCACCATTCAGTCAATTTTTTTTTACATTTTGTTTACTACAAAACAATGCCCAACTTCAATTTTTTTCTCCTCAGAAAAAAATATATGTTTTAAGCTCACATATTTGCTTTAAGGATTAACAATACCAAGAGAGGATGGTGTGATAACATGAAATCTCCTTTAGAAAAATATGAACAATAAAAAAAAAGCAATTTTTCAGCATTGTGTTTTCAACAGACCTATACTTTGCCACTGAACTGCAGTAAGCAAACAGTACTCAAACTAACTGTGAAACAGATTTCTCAACAGACACCTTTTAGAAAACGGATTCATTTAAAGTATTTTCCAGCTAGGGACAAAAAAGAACACTTAGTTTTACTCCTTTACTCTTACTAGTTTTACAACTATGTTACAGTTGGGGTCAGATTTACTCTGTATCCACACAAAGCAGGTTTAAGTGTATTAGTTGGGATCATTTCTAGAACCTTGTACACAGGACTGTGTATATTTTAATGGACAATCATATGTATGCTCTGGAATAGCATGCTCCTGACTGAATCATTCTGCTGGAGAGGGCTCGATAAAGACCTGAGGTGGCTCAGATGGTTGATGCATAAGCATTTTGACAATGGACCTTCTTTCACACACTATGTACACAATGTTTTCCTGACAGGAGGACCATCAGGACAGGCTCCGGAGGAGTGGCTCGCACTTAGCCCTTGATCGTCGGCTTGTGTCTTGAGCATGCTGGGTTGACTACCACACTGGGACTGCCAGGTGACTCGGCACTGGAGGCAGGGGGTCAGGGGGCAGGTTGGTAAGCGTGCAGACAAGGTGAATTCTGAAGACTGTGCTCCTCCTCTCAATGTGATTTCTGTGATTACGCTGGAGCATCCAGCCACCATCATCACCTCCACCACGGGAGTCTCGGAGGGAATGTTTTAGGCGGGTTTGGCACAGACCTTTCTTTGTTCAGTTGAAATAAAGGGACTCTACGATATGGAAGGATAGTTGACTGTCTAAGCTGATTTGGTTTAAAATGGAGGACTATGAACTCTGTAGGGGAACAGAGGCTTCAGGGGAGAAGAGGCTTGCTGGAAAGCTGGGTTTCTTTGCTATCGCCCCCCCGAGGGTCCTTTGCCTTTTCGGGAGGGGGTGGAGGGGTTGTGCGATCTGCCTAGCGTCTGGGAACTTGCTGGGATGGCCCCGCCCTTGTTGGAGGAGTGGGGAGAAGAGGTGCCACTTGGTACAAAGGTGGGCGTGGCTGAGGAGTGAGCCAATGAGGGCTGCAGGGAGCTGGTTGCTGGAAAATAGAGAAGAGACAAGGCAGAGACGTTACTCACTGGGTGCCATCTCATTGGCTCAATCAGTCTCTCGTTTACTATTCAAGTTCCTGTTTTACTGTCACTGAATTACTACTTCAATGGAACTATGGTTATTGGCCAGGTGACACTGGCACACACAGGTTACACAGGTCTACTGAACACCTATATGTAAATACACAGGTCTGCTGCTTATCTGTATGTAAATACACAGGTCGACTGCACAGCTACACAGTGCAGAGTGAGGTCGTACCTTTAGACACACTGTATCCGTATGCAGCATATGCTGCTGCTGATGCTGCCGCTGCCCCAGCCATTGCACCCGCCATGGCAGCTGCACTGCCCGCCGTCGACTTGCGGCTTCGTCCCTTCCCGCCAGACTTGGCACCCCCTCCAGAGCCCTTGGGCCGTCCGCGGCTCCGCCCAGACCTCCCCCTGCCTGGACTGGATGTGTCCTGGGTGGAGACACCTGGAAAGGGGCAAGAGCTTTACAGCTGGAAATAAGAGAGCTTTACAGCTGAAGGGTCCAAATCATCTCTCCCTCACTGTTCAAACTCACAAGCTTATGGTCATGAACTCAAAAAGCAATAAATGTTAATGTAATGAAACATAAATGTAAATGTTATGATACATTACATTTGACCAGCAGATGGCCATTTCCATGCTGGCTCACAGTGCTTATGCTCATATTTACACAGTATTCACTTACATTTCAACATTAGTCTTCTGAGCCTATTGCAGATACATAGTAGTGTCAGAACAAGTTAGTACCCCCAGTCACTAAACAGCAGGAGGACAGCTTGGAGCCAAGTGGAGCACCACCCCAGCTCTACCAAATGAAGGGGCATCCCCTCAACATCTGGTTTGGGATTCAAATCCTGCTGTCTGAATGAGACTCACCGTTCATGGTATCAGAGACAGAGCCAGTGATGGAGGCAGGGGAGTTAGTCGCGCGGGACTGTGGGGCTGAGGACATGGGGTCGTCCACAATTACCAGCATGTCACTGCTGCTCTCGTCCGCTGGTATAGAGCCAGGCTGAAGCTCACTGCTCAGGGAGATCTGGAGGAAAACACAGCAATAGGGTAAACGAGGGGTGGGACACAGAGTAGAGATATGGAGGGAGAGACAGCGACAGAGTAAACCAGGGGGCTGTACCTAAAATAAAGATCTTGTAGGAAACATGACATAATATTTTACTATATTTAATGTAAAGTTATATCAATAACTGATATAATTCTGACAGTATCTCTGCATCATAGGTCAACAAAACAGTGACTTGCAAGAAGAAACGGAAGATGAGTCTTTGACTAATTATATTATTCAGAATAATATACAATTATTCCTGTCTTCCTCACCTCGCTAAAGGGGCTTGGCATGGCTGAGTCCATGTCCACGCTGATGAAGGAGTCGTCTCCATCGGCCGACAGGTTGGAGTTGTCAGCTGAGGGGGCGAAGGGGATGACCATGTTCACGCCCTCCTTCCTCCTCTTACTGTCCAGATCATCCTCCTTCTTCCTCTACGGAAATGGGACAAAGAGAGCAGGGTTATCCGCCTCAGTTGAACAAGTACATCTCCCCTCCCCTCTATATAGTGACAGAGACAGACACAGAAGAGGAGGTGCTACCTTCTCAGCGTATTTCTCCCTCTTCCTCTTGCGGTCCTTCACCTTAGTGCTCTCCTCCTGCTGTCTCTTCTCTTCCTGTCTCAGGCGCACTGCACCCCGAACCATAAGAACCATTCGCACAACCTCAATTAGAAACACTATTAGCATCTTCAAATAATATTAGCTATTAGCATGCTAATAAACCATTATAAAAATGTGTTTCAGTCTGTATATGCCCTTATCCAGGGTGATTTACAGCTAGAAAGAATCAAAATAATGTATTCCTATAGACAAGAGCCCGTGCAAGCATAGAAGACTATACTCATTGCCACCCGATTCGCTTGTTATTGCCTTGATGATAAGACATATTTTTTCAGAGGGATTGTGGGAACAGGACTCAGGACTAAACAGAGTTGGAAGATGTGTTTGGCATGCACCACTGAGAGAGGAGAAGGCACAACTGCATCATGGATACCCAGTTATAATGGAAGAGGTCACTCACACTTCTTCTCCAGCTCCTCGTCATCTAGCAACAGGCTGACCACCTCTTTGGGTTTCAGCGTGTCCGGCTTGAAGTTCCCGCCAGAGATCACCATCCTCTGGATCTGTGGGAGCAAGGGCAGAATAGCAGAACAGAAATCCTTCTTTTAAAAGAGGAATTTTAAAAGGGGGCTATTTAGGAACAGTAAAGAATCCCTTTCAACTGCTTAGCAACAAAAGTTGGTTCAGACCTGCTGCCCTCCTGACCGCAGATTTGACTGTAGAGTTAGGGCGTACTCACACTAGGCCCGGCTGCCTTGTACCGTGCCCGAGCACGATTGTCCCCCCTCCCCACTCCCCCGCTGGCCTGCGCTCACATTGCGCTTAACATTCTGGGCCCGAGCACTCTTATGTCATCACGATGCAAACTTTTTTTGTTGAAGAACAGCGCTCTAGCACAGCACAAATGAGTTCATGATTGTACTTTGTGGCTTAGTTTTGTGGAGTCGTTTTGGGCGCAGTGACACACGGCCCTTTCACATGCCTTATAGATTTATCGATTATGCAATGCAGCGATTTTCAGTCAAATCGTGCTGCACATATAATAAGATTTTTACAGAGGCAGCTGACATTTCAGTCATTATGCTAAGGGACAGACCAATATTTTGTGTCAGATTACAGTAGCCTAATCACAATAATGTTAGCGAATGTTAACCAGTTAGGGCTACTACTTGTGTGCGCGCTACATCTTCTATACATCTTCCAAACATCTTCTATAACTGCTTGGATAGTACACTTTTCAATTCATTCGAGAATATTTGGGTTAATAACGGGTCTGGTTCTCACCTTATTGATGAACGTGAATTGTAGTCCGCGAATAAAGCTCCAAATTCCTCTCTCAATGTCAGCTGCCTCCGTAAAAATCTTCATATACGTGCAGCACGATTAACTGAAAATCGCTGCGTTGCATAATCAATGCTAACTGGCTCAGGCACAGTACAGATTGCCTAGTGTGAGTACACCCTTACTCTCTCCTGACCACAGACTTGATTATAATGTTACTTTCTCCTGACCACAGATTTGTCTAGGCTGTTACCCTCTCATGACTGCATATTTGACTAGCGTATGCTCTCCTAACAGCAGATTTGAGTGTAGTGTTACGCTTTCCTGGCTGCAGATTTGTCTAGGCTGTTACTCTCTCCTGACCACAAATTCATCTAGGCCATTACACTCTCCTGACAAGGTACTCACCTCGCTCTTCTCCTTGGCCCGCTGCAGGATGCGTTCTTCAATGGTCCCCTTGCAGACGAGCCGGTACACGGTCACCTGCTTGGTCTGGCCCAGCCGGTGGGCACGGTCCATGGCCTGCTGGTCCACCGTGGGGTTCCAGTCACTGTCATAGAAGATCACCTGCAGGAGAGGAATGCATCTCTCACACTCAGCCTGGGCCCAGCCAGAATCCACACACCACAATCCCCTGCCTCACGATGGTGCGTACTCTCCCTGAGTAGAAAGCAGACCCCAGTCTCCCGTGCTCTCTCTACATTATGGGATATATGGACTATGATTTCCTGTGTGTGTATATTTACGTATGCAGTGTCTGAGCCTGGGTGGCTCACAATGTTAAAACCCATGGTGATTTCAGTGGAACCAGCCTTCTTGATCTTCAGCTACAACCACTGTACAGAATGCCTGGTTGCTGCAAGGCTCATAGCTCCAGTCAGTCTCCCCAGTACTAAATGCCAAGCAGAGAGACAGGGGGTACCATTTACAGTTATGGGTGCTGCCTAGCTGGCAATTAAACCCAAAACCTTCTAGGGTCAGGGCACAAGAAGCTACTGGACCATTGCCTACGCTTCAGTTCATTGCTATTTCAGTACAGCAATATGCTGGCTGACAACTGCGATTTTGAACATTGTTTTGTCGGCTTTATAGCCACAGCACAAAAAGCTACATACTCAGAGATCCCATTCCTTTAATGCTGACATTCTGCTACAGTAGTTGTACCAGTTCCCTCCTGTTCCCTAAGCCTAACTGAGACAGAAGAGTTCGGCCTGTGCCCCTGAGAACTCACAGTGTCTGCGGCGGTCAGGTTGATGCCCAGGCCTCCAGCTCTGGTACTCAGCAGGAACACAAAGATATCCGTCCTGCGGGAGAGGTGGAGAGTGGGTTAGAAAGGAAACAGCAACGGGTGGGAGGGACAAGTATTGGTGAAATGGATACATTCTGAAAACAGGCCAAATTATGCTGATCAGAGACAGGCGCGCTTGCCCCTGTGTGTGTCTCATCTTCTCAGGGGGTCAGAGATTTTGAAAACTAGGTACTCACCGACTCTGGAAGTCAGCCACCATGTCCCGCCTCTCTGAAATCTTAGACGACCCGTCTAGTCTCATGTGGGTGTGTTTTCGGTAAACCATGTACTCCTGGGACAGAAGGAGGGGGGAGAGGTTTAGACAACTTAGGCGCAGTTCTTCAAGCCTGAGCTCACAGATCACAACCTCTTGCACGCACTGCTGTGAGCATACACACAGGACTGATTTTCCACTGCCATGCTTGTCACTAGTGAGCCTACAGAGGGGCGGAGTCAGACTGGAGAGGCCCAGTGACCTCAGTCCAGGTGGTCTCCAGAGCACTGATTCCTGCCTCCTTGCTCAATGTCCAATCCCTGTCATTGCTGCTTTTCACTGTGATTGGCTACAGCCTCCAAGCCAACTGCACATTGTCAACTAAATCACCTAGCCCTGTAAGAGCGATCACTAAGGCCTGCTCCCACACCCCCACAATGACAGCTTCAAACTGGGAAACACACGCTGTGACTATCCTGGCAGCAGGGCGGCGCCACTCAATCATCAAGAGGAGGATTTATTGTGTGTCCGTGTTTCTGTTTGGCTCTGTCTCATTTCTGGCCTTAAACCTATTCAAAACCACATGAGATGGAAGGATACATTGAAAGAATACCTCCATAAATAAAAGATAAATCTGACACTCCAAAGTGCTTCCTCTGACAACCAAATGAAGTTTTTTGTTTAAGTTTTCCTCATGTTTGGCCTTGCGTATTATCCTGTAAACTACAGAAGAAATGGTATACACAAGTATTTACAATTTATCCGTTTGGTGTGAAGGTGGTGGCGGCAAAGGAAGCCAGTGGTGGTGATCTCTCACCAAAAGGACGAATATAAAAAGACAAGGAGAGCGCACAGACCAACTAAGCACTAATCACACCATCAGTGTCCTTTCCCAAGCAAACACAATTATCTTAAACTGACTGCAGCAGACTGCTCCATCTGCCAAGCCAGCCCAGACAACAAAAACAACTCCTGACATTATTTAGCCATGAGAGCGTGCATCTGTGACATGTCTACCTTCGCTCCTGCCTCTGCTCTGGTTAAAGTGCACAGTGTGAATGTTCTGCAATATAATGCTGGAAACTAATGGCCTGTTGCCAGTTTATAAGAAAACTGTGTCTGGCTTTCACTCACGCAAGTCCTGATTAACCACAGGCTCTGCCCCCAAGTCTGTCAAACCTCACCTTCGCCTTGGAAACAGAGCCAAACCAGCCAATGAGGTCATGGTTGCTGGAATTATGACCAGGAAGTGAAGGTTTCTTTTGTTTCCCAGTAGAGTAAAAAGGTAGACAGGTAGGTAGACAGGTAGGTAAGTCAGTCTGTCTCTATAGAAATGCTGCAGGCTGAACGACTATGCCTCCCATGGGAGATTCATTATTGCAGGGTGATGCCATTCATGTCAGACTCTCATGAATTAAAAACTAACTCTCATTTCAGTTCCAGCCCAAAATCTAAGGTTGACCCAGAGGGCATTAGTGCTTTGCTTTGAGGTCACTCCAACAGACAGGCGTGAGGAAACATGGTGTAGCGGTGCTTTATCTCCCCTCAGCTTCAGTCAAACACTCCCTGCAGTGGTGAACCAAACGCTGCTGGCTGAAGGTGCTGGCTGAAACTGGTGGTATGCAGCCATAAACAGACAATAAAGACAGAACTTATGGAGAAATTGGGTTCAGCCCCCCCCTCCCCCCCCAATACACCTACCTACAGTAACCAACTCACTGATTACCTATGATGTACAATGGTGAGCACTTTCCACAGAACTAACTCTGTGTATATGTGCAGTGTGGGTGTATGTGGGGGTGTGTGTGTGTATATGCGTGTGTGCATGTGTGTGTCCTCACCTCTAGCAGGTCGATCATGCGGGTCATCTGTGAGTAGATGAGGACGCGATGGCCCTGGGACTTGAGGCGTGTGAGTAGCAGGTCAAGAGTGTGCAGCTTCCCACTGTCTGTGATCAGAGTCTCCTTGTCTGAAACAGGCAGCCACAAACAGCTCTTAGACTCAGTAACAATTTGGAAGAGGATGGAATATTCACATATAACCTGGCCTCTAACGGGTGTAAAACAACTCCCCCACCCCAACCCAATCAAAAAGCTGCCACAAAGCCATGGCTCCCCTTGTTGGGCTCTCCTGTCTTGTTGGGCCTAATTTCATCCAAAGCAACCCGGTCTGAGTGAGGCTGCAGCAGGCACAGTGCTGGATCACCCCTTGCCTCCCTGTACTGCAGGAGGGGCCAAGCTGGTCCTGAAGACACACTCCAGATGCAATTTCTAATCAAACGAGCCCTGCTGTAAATGGTATCCGAGTGGCACATATCTTGGCTGCTGTGAATGTTTCAGCAACATCATTTATCAATTATAAGGCCTTACAGATATCTTTGATTCATCCCAGGGAAAAACAACACACATTCAATTAGTAAAAAATGTATATGTTTATGAGGCTAGCTGCAAAGGATTTTGTTTGGATTTGATGTGATTTGATGTGTTTATTCACAGCAGTATGGTAGAGTGTTAATGCTCTGTTTGGGCGGCAATTTGTGGTCTGCGTGACCCCCTGGCCACACCGGGCTGTTCCACTTTATCATCTTTTGGTCTTACTGCGACACAAAAACTCAATCAATCAGAACAACAATCAAATGGAATTGTGGGACAGAACAGGGTAAGGCAGAATAGCAACAAAGCTCTGCTCTTGGAAATTTCCACTGTGTATTTGTCCTAATACTCGTGATGGATCGATGGATCTGTGCAAATCAGCAGGGCTCCAGGAACGGTGCAAAAGGGTCACTTTGCTTGAAGTGGTGACGGCAGTGGTTTCATAATAACAGATAAGACGGTCCTCCATGTTCCTCGGGGGTCACTTGCTTGTTCAGTCTTTCTTTGAGAATTGGTCTTCCTGCTCTATAGCACCATATAGGATCATTACAGCATGTGTGTATGATGTTGGATACCTCATGGTGTGCTGAATTTGCAGGACAAATTGGAGCAACCTGCCCACATTCCCTCAGCCACCACTGGTTTTCTTGAGCTGGCTTCCCCACACACCGGCCAGCCATCTGAGTTTCTTCCATGTGTGTTTTCCCTCCATACACTGATTTGTCATGAGACCGCCAGATATTGGTTAATTCCTGGGGAAAGCTGAGTTCCAGCGTGGTGTCTGGGCAGCAGTCTCTGACTGTCAGCCCTAGTGACCTTCAGACAGATTCTAGCCTGTGCTCCCAGGCTAGGTGGCCACAAGGAATTAGGCATACGTGTCTCGTGGCCGCTCAATAGCCACCACCGTGTATAACACAAAAGAATGGGGCTCTGCCCTTTCCACTGAGACAGAACCAAAGCCCCACATTTGAGAAGACTGGGACCAGCTGCATCCGTTTAACTGACAGACTGGCGAAAAGAGAGGATCTGTGAAGGAAAAAATGAAATTCATACAGACGTCTCTCAGCCACAAAAGTACAATCATATTTTCATCATATTTTTGGTAATTTTGGTCATGTCAGGCCTCACTCCTTACTGTCAGTCAAGTCAGAAACTTGTGGTGGTCACATGTCATTGAAAGCTCAGAGACTGGTCACATAAAGGGCTGTCCTCTTTAAGATTTGCATGGCTGACACGGACTGTAAACAGTTATGTACCAGACTTGTTTTGCTGATATCAAAAGAATTAGGATATTTCCTGCTATTTTGCCAGAGCTCATTTTTCTTTGAAAGGACAGGAAGAAGAGAGAATGTTTCCCACAGTCTTGCAGAGACCAGGTCTCAGTGCCTTTCCAGAACCAGCCGGACCTGGAGCTGACAATAAAGTAAAAGGAGAACAATTCTGAGAATGGCTCTATGCAGGGGCACTTAGCCGCATGACGGCTATGAGGACGGGGTCATTCCACATTGATTCTTACTGCTCTTTATCTGAAGTGAACTGTTACTTGCAGCCAAACGAACATGGTATTGCCTCTTTGCATAATACAGGTTCTAATTAGCAGAAGATTAGAATGTTAAATAACAGCCTAAAAGAAAACGTCTTTTGGAATTTTTCCCAACTTTGGGCCTTCACTGACTGACAGTGAATTCTAATTGGACCAGACTGTAGAGGCAAAACATATCTTAATGAATGTGATTAAACAGTTAAGCATTTGACTCTGAATCAGTGTCATCCAGGTTCTCAGCCTTGTTAAGGTCTTGTTGAGAAGGAGTGTATGGTTGCATCACTTCTTTCCCATGATGGCCTGTTAGAGGTGGAGAGGGAGCCGGAAGAGAGTACGTAACTGGTGTAGGTCCAGCTCTTCTCTGTAACTCAGACAGTGAGTCACACAGCACTCTCACCCCTATGCGTTTCTGAAACAATGAGAGCCGGCCGGGTGACACTTCCAGGCTTTGTCCTCCCTGCACTCACTGGGAACATTCTCACGTGGCCCAAAGCACCAGCCCGTGCCCTGGACCTGAACCCATTGCCTCACTTCCCGGGCTAGGCCTGGGTCATAGTGAAATCTCCCAAAGAGGTCCAGCAATGCTCAACCCCACCCACTGTCATTCAAGCAGAGTGCTCTCTGTCATGCAACCGTCTCAGGAATCCACTGGACACCTGGTGCTAAGACCAGCTTTGTAACAGCTCCTTTTTGTGTCATTAACCTAAAGCGCCCAACAACTAAATCCAGGTCAAAGTACCCTGCCTTTAAAGTGTTCATACCTGGGATGCGGATGAAAGACCAGCCGTGTCGGGGATAGAGAGCCATTATTCCCCCCGGGCATTCTGGGAAGAAGGCCTGTGTGTGGGTGGCCCAGACTGTGGCAAGTTCGGGGGTCCCATACAGGAAGCACTGCTTAGCGGCGATGCTGCCACCATCCCTCATCACCCGCCACTCATACTCTGCACTGCGGTCGTCACAGTAACGCTCCATGGGGACTGCCGTCACCTGGAGAGACACAAGGGAAGTCAGCACAAGGCATGCATCCACATGGATCAAGCCCACAGCCCTTCCCACAATCACACCCACACAGGGCTTCACCTACAACCACATCCACACAAAGCCACTCATGACACCCACAAGGGCTTTGCCTAAAAAACACACTGACACATGGTTCTGCCTACAACCACTCAGACCAGACTCTGCCTACAACCACACCCACACAGGACTCCACCTATACCCAAGCATTGGGGCAGTCTGGTTTATGATTACACATCACGCACACAGATTCCTCCCCTGAAAACACATGAGAAGAAACTACTACACTGTCTGTAATCCTGTCATCATGCAGAATCATCTGAGAGCAGAGACTCACAAAGTCACCAAAGTCACAGCAGTCACCTGTCATTACTCTATTTTTGCAATCCTTTAGGGAGCCCAAATTGATCCTCCCTTCTCTCCATACTGCTCTCTTTCCACCAAACCCTCCCACACAGAGCAGTGGTAGGTCTCCTAGTCCTTGTAGCACCACGTCAACTGCTACCACCTGTCACTGTTGCTCCTGGCTCAAGAATACAGCCAGTCAGGCCCAGCCAGACTGCACTCCCTTCAGGAACTCCCACTCAGGCCTGGATCTCGCCTTTCTATTCGTGGCTGATTGAAGAGCTGTTTAATAGTTTTGCTCGCTGTTTTAAAAGGAACTGTTTGTGGGGACTGGCTGCACAGATGGACCCAGATGCAGCCGGTAATATGGCTGTTTTTCTTCTCTTCCTGACAAGTCAGGAAGAGTCAACACTGATCTTGTTACACTGAATAAGTTATTAATGTCAGACAATCCTCTTATGCATAAACGTGAGAGGGCTTCATGGTTGACCTTGAAGCCAATATAATACTATAGATATCCACTTCCATGTGTTTACATGAAGGCAGCACTAAAGAATAACTGCAGAAATGCTAACAGGAACAGGAAAGTAACTAACCCAGAGAACAGTGTAGGAACAGACGGCGGGGGGTTTGAAGGGCTTATTTTGCTACCTTTGTTAGTCTGAGTGCTGCTGGGGGTCAGAGCAGGAATCTGTCACACACCATCTCCCAAGAAGCACATTCACCAGATGAGGATGTCACGACTACACTCCCTGAAAGAGTCTCAACTCACACACCAGCTCAGAATTACAAGTTCCCCCTCGCCTTTCTTTGTGTAGACATCAGCAGCTGCCCCTTAAACACACCTTCCACAGGTGTCCCATAGCAACCTGGGTACAACAAAGCATTGGGCACAAAATGTGTTCACTCTGTCCTGGCATTTCCACTCTGAAACTCTGACTTTATTTAGCAGCTTCATGTGCGCACACACATACACACGCCCACACATACACACATACAAACACATGCATGTAGACATGCCTGCACACACACAGTACCAGAGTGCTGAGGGTGACGTCTGGTTTGAAAGCCATTTAAGACAGAGACATCAGACTGTGCAACAGCATGACTTAGTGGTAAGGAGCAGAGCTTGTAATCCAAAGGTTGTCAGTTCCATTACCAGTTGGAACAGGCAACCTGTTATATTCTTGGGCAAGGTGCTTAACCCCAGTTACCTCAGAGAACACCCCACTGTGTAAACATGTGAAAATGGTAAACTCTGGTCACTCTGGATAAGAGCATCTGCAAAACTAACACAAAGCAACATAATCTAATGTAATGTAAAGTGAAGTGACATTGTAATTTATGTTATTTTTTATGAAATATAATGTACTATTAATAAACATAATGTAAAGTGATGCAATATCATATATAATGTCATATAATGTTAAATAACGTGATGTAAGGGGGGATGATAGTTAGCTGCTTGCTCCTGCAGTTTTTGGGTCACCCCGCTCTACCACAAGGACACCTGTGAACCAGAACCCGCTCTGAGTGGTTCTGTATAGTCAAAACAGAAATATGAAGAGAGAAGTCACGTTGGGTGTGTGTCCCAAGTCACGTATGCTCTAGAAGGAAAATCCTATATAAGACAATGTTTCTAAGGATAAAGCTTTGCTCCTCTAAGACAGAACAACTGCTCCGCCTGAATTATTTCTGCAACAAGATGTGATATTGTAATATTACAGCATATAACATAATGTAATGTTACCTGATGTGATGTAATATAATGTAATGTAATGTGATGCTGTGTGATGTAATACAAAGTGATGTGACATGTGATGTGACCATGTCCCAGTTTTGTTCAGGCCTGGCGGGCATCTATCTCCCCATGGGGACAGCCTCACCCTGGGGACAGAGGCCAGCAGGAACTTAGGTGGCTCAATGGGCTGGCAGCGCAGGGCGGGAGATGTGCCAACTCGTCTCCGGTGAATCAGGACATCCACATGGCCGATCACCCCGGGCCAGTGCCGTGTGAATACCAGGTCCTGTAACAGAGCACACTTACGGTCAGCATGGTCATTCCAACGACTGCATGAGCATAAACACAATTCAGTATTGCAGCTCTGTGTGTCAGAAAACAAGCATGAGCTTATCACTCCCCCACCACAAGCCAAAGCTGAGTATAAGTGAATGAGTTTCACCTAGTGGAAGGCTCTGGTGAAATTCTTTTCACTAACTGTAGTGACTAACACTAATAGCGGTGCTGCTCAAAGGTAACGTTATGGAAACGTGTACTGTGCATTGTCCTGACTGACTATGTGTGGAGCAATGATTGACACAGCTCAGGGCTCTCCTGGTTGTTTGGCAACTCACTTGTAGCATAGGATTGTACAGATTGCTAGAAGGCTCACCTGTAGCACAGGACTGTAATGGTTGCTAAGAAACTTGTCTGGTAGTGTTGAGAGCCTGGTTTGACACTGTTGCTCCTTTAAGTTGAATGGATACACTTATGTTCTATTGTGATGGAAGTCACTCTAGATAAGAGCGTTACATGCTAAATGCATGCAGTGTAATGTAATGAAACTTATGTGCAGCTCAGACAGCACTCTCCTGGTGGCTAAGACACCTGGTGGCCTTTATCACTGGGTTCTCCTGGTTGCTGGGTGACTGACCTGTATGGGGCTGTACTGGTTGCTAGGAGACTTATGTATAGCTCAAATAGGGTTCTCCTGGTTGCTAGGAGACTCACCTTTAGCACTGGGCTGTCCTGGGTGCTAGGAAATGAGGTGGACAAATCTGGCCAGAGGATCAGGTCCCTGCGGGAGAGGTACAGTGATCGCCCATCCGTGTGCCCCCCTTCGGCGCCCCACAGGCGGCGCTGGTAGAGCCGGTATGAGGACTTCAGAGTCAAAAAAAGACCTAACCACCTGACGGGGGAGCAGAGCGTTACATACCCCCAAACAAAAGTGGACAACAAACACGTTAACAGCAGAGTGATCTTCACACTCACCTGGAGAGGGATCCTTGGAGCATGATGTTGGACATTTCGGCCGGTGACACATCGATGAAACGGAGGAAGGAGAAGCAGCTGGCTTTGTCATTGGCTGTGAGGCAGAGAGGGACCGTTTCGCTGTGGAGCAGGAAAGAGTGCTACAGGTCTGGGGGATGGGTGCATGTGGGGTGTGCGAGGGACTCACCATTCTTGTGAAACAGAGACTGCTGGATGTGATGGGGGGAGAATGGGGAGAGCAGCACCTGGAGGAGCCTAAAAACAGAAACACAGTGAACAGGTCATTAGGGCCTCTGGTTTCTACTGTGTAGAGAGCAGGTCATTAGGTCCTCTGCACATGTGAAACCTTCCAGCCATTCATCCCACTGGCAGTCAGGTAAAGTAACAGGAAAGTGTGAGAAATTCACTGAAGGAAACCAACTGAGAGTAGACAGACAAACAAAAGTTCAGAACGTCCTGTAAATCCAGGAAAAGGCAATTTGCAGAAAAAAGTAGCAGAAAAAAAACGTTCTGAGGAGCCCTGGCTTCTGACCTGGTCCGCCACTGGCTGCAGCTGGAGATCAGACCATGGCGGTAGAGGAACTTGGACATGATGTAGGGTTTGAGGGCCATGTGGAATGGCGACTTCGTCTCCTGCCGCTCAAACAGGTCTGGATGATTACACACCTTCAAAGAGAAATATCCATGTGCACCACAGCCGGACAGTAAGGACAGCAGAATTGCCAATCTGCTGTCTTCCTTGGTATCATTTCTCATTCTCTGCACCGGAGTCAGTAAAGACCTCTTTAAATGCCTCTGTGGTGAGAATGACTGGTGAAGTTACCATAACAGAACATTCCTTTACCTGAATAAACTTTTGAACTTGGTTAGCCTGGGTGAGCTTGGGAACGGGACCCTGCCCTTGGGTGCAGAACCGAACCCCCTACCTTGCGGAACTGCATAACTAGGTTCATCAGACTGCTGGTGGTGCTATGGGCCTGCTGAGCTGAGCCCATGGAGGACTGCAGCAGGTCCTCGATGGAGATCTTATTCTTCAGAGCCTGGTACAGCAGCCTCTGCCTGCCTGTCAGCTGGCAGTACGTCAGGATCTCGATCTGCAGCGACACACATACACACACACACACACACACACACACACACACACACACTCTTACATTGTCCCGCTACCCTGGTCTCCAGGACAGCCCTCCAGAACCCAGACATTTCCCCCCTCAGGACCCCTGATACCACGCCACGGATGTCTGGTGTGACCCCAATGGGGTGACAAAATAAAACTTTCTGAAAAAACAATTGCAACTTATCTATAAACATACTTTCAATGTAGAATGTGCAAACACTTATAAAGGGGACTTTCCCGAAAGGCTTAATGTCTTCCTTTGCTCCTTTACTGTGTATTAATTTGGAAAATGACTAGAAAGGGACCAGATTCACAGCAGAGCTAACTCAGTTTCCTTCCATATAGATATGACGCTCTGATGCCAGGTGGTTGTCCTGTGTTTTCATCGATAACAATTTTTTAATTGAAACCATGTAAAGTCTTTCTAACTTTGTGTCTGGCTGCAATACCCAGAATGCAGTATTAACCTGGTCAGGTCAGTTATCTAATGAACAAATAAAGCTGTTTTTTTTACCTTTTTACCTCTATAGCACTACATGGCTCAAAAATTTCCCTTTTTTGTCTTTGACACAATTCAAGGTTTGTGTGGGGTTTTCTCATTACAGTAGGAGACAGTCTATCATTCTGTCTATTCATTCCCTGACTGACCAGGAGAGCAGTTCCCAGTCTGAAACAGGCAGTGCTTTTTCATTGGCTAGGGCAGAGAGGAGTACAGGCCCAAAGGAGTGGAGTTTTAAGCAGTACCTTATCTGAGAGCTCGTTCTCTACATCCTTCTTGATCCGCCGAAGCATGAAGGGCTTCAGTATCATATGCAGCCGGGAGAGCTGGTCTGAGGCATACAGGCAGAGCAAAACCTCTCAGACTATAATGAGCAGTTTTCCACCTTTCATGATCACAAATTGTTCTGGGAACAGGTCACTGTAAACAAGTGAACTCAATTGCTCTGAAAGTCCTTGTGAGAGATAAAGATTATTAACTTTGTGACAGTGATACACACACAAGATACCCAATTTGACTTCACATCAACCTACACACAACACTGTGACACTCACTCTCGTCAATGGCCGACTTGTTCTCGGCATGGCTCTCAATGTCCTTGGAGAACCACTCGTTAAACTCTTCATGGGAGTCAAACAAGGTGGGCATGATGAAGTGCAATAGCGCCCACAACTGGAGAAAAAAAACACCAAGTGGACGGTCACACCTCTACGGGCACAGAGACTCACATACAAACATATACATTCACACACACGCGTCACATCCCACTCACCCTGTTAATAAGATATTCAATATCCACAGCACAGATGGATTTCTCTTAGTAACTCTCCACATCATCAATACCACAATATCGACAATCCTTATTACTGTGTACACAACAGCACACACTGCACTGTGCATAGCCAAGCCCATGCAGTTTCCAATGGCAGTTCTACTCCCACGTGACAATTAACAGAATAGATTTGTAAAAATAAAATAAGAATAGCAAGTTACATTTGATCCTATGGCACATAAACAAGAGTGCTGGTGTGCATTTTACTTTTAAAAGGATGATACAGAAATCACAAACCGATGCCCAAATGGTAGATAATAGCTTCCACAATGAGGCATAGATAGCTATAATATTGCAATCTTAATCTGTACATTTTTCCCAGGGCTGGAGGCTAATGATGTAACCACAGATTTCAGACAAAAGTCAGACAGAAGCTGCAACTGGATTTCCATAAAGTAAAATAAAAAACAGATACAAGCTGCCACTAGGTTTCTGTAAGGCTGCATTTCTCTCCTCCAATCCCCTGGAAAATCAGGCACAGACCACTTTCACCACTGTCAGAGAACCATCGCAGTCAACCGGCCACGGTCAACATATGGTACAGGCAGTGGTCACGGCTGAGTGGTCACTCACCTCGGCCATGGTGTTCTGGATAGGCGTCCCTGTCAACAGCAACCGATTCCTGCATTGAAACTGCAGCAGGATCTTCCAGCGCACGCTGCCAAGAGAGCCCCGAGAGTACTCTGCTCAGATCTGCATTCTGGTTTACAGGTCTATCTCAAAAGGCAGTGCTGAGCATGACCACCAATCAAACCCCCACTACTGTAGAAAAGCCAGATCACACCCCCACCACTAAAGAGAAACCAAATTACACCGCAACTAAAAGAAATGCCAAAGGGGCAGCCCACTTTACCTGGTGCTGCTCTTCAGGGCCTGGGCCTCATCCAGAACCATGTACTGCCACTTGACCCGCTGGAAGTACTTGACATCCTGTACCACAAGCTGGTAGCTGGTGATGACTACGTGGAATGGCGCGTCCTGAGTGTACAGTGTTTTCTGCAAGCAGGGGAGTTCGTGAAAAAGGGCCAGTCAGAGACCTCCCCCCCCAAGCCCGGCTCCCTCCCTACACCACCCCCACCCCACAGCTGATCTCTCCTCCCGATGGTTCCCACCCCTTCTACCCAATTACAGGCCAGTTGAACCCCAGCTCCCCCTACCCCACCCACCCCCTGTCCTACCTGGCTCCAGAACCTACGGATCACCTTTCGATCATGAGGGTTCCCCCAGTAGGGAAGAACCTATGGGACAAAACACAACAGCAATGAGGCATCAGTCAGCATGCTGTCGTTCTCAACGCTGTGACAGCTGCTTTACTGTGGCAACTGTGCTCCTCCAGTTAAGGTGTACTGATAAGGAGCAGCAGTGTGGTGTAGTGATAAAGGGGCAATGGTGAGGTGTAGTAGTCAGGAGCAGCAGTATGGTTTAGTGGTAAGTAGCAGCAGGTTTTGGAGGCTTTGAAAAAGACAACAGAAAGAAGACAGAAATAGTGACCACTGCACCAAGTCATTTGCATGGCGGCTGGTTTACCTTGAATTTGGGGACAAAGCGGGTAAATTCCTGGTGCCAGTTGTTGAGGGTGGAGGCAGGGGATATGATTAAGAAGGGCCCCCAGATGTTGTCACGCTGCAAAAGACAAGAAGAAATACATCCGAATGCAGATGCACAGGGTGGCACGCAAACAGGAAGCAGTGGCCTTCCTACTAGCGCATTTCCTGCAGGCTGCAACAAATAAAGTCTCTCATTGCCCAATTCCTAACATTCCCTGATTTTTGTTTCCTTTGGTCTCAAAAGTTCCTTGACGCCTGAAAATTTAGGAAAGACAGCTGGAAGGGTTGTGCCAACACACCACATAAAAACATGCAATCTAATAGTGCCATATACAAGGACTGCATGTGCTACAGTGGTTCCACAAAAACACTAATGCTAGGGCAGGGATTCATATCTGCAGCAGCTTATTCCTGCAGATCTTCACCAGAAAAAGGAATTTACACGCTCCCTATTATAAAAGGTGGTTGTTGTGTGATCTGATTTTCAAGATGTGTGTGAACAAGACTTCATGGTGATCCTCCCTAACTCCTCCCCCCATCTCAGGTATCTCCCAGTGGGCCCTATCTTACACCCATTGCATGACGGCTGGCGTGGCGGCGCAGTTCTCTTTGCTAGCTTACAGGCAGCGCATTGTCAGTTTTCGTGTCATGCGCTCACGCCATCAAAATAGCAGGTGTGGCCTTAAGCATGGTAATTAAAAAAGAGGTGTGGTCAAGCGCAGGGTATATAAGACGCTATTTTGACAGCACTGAACATGCGCCGCTGACCAAGCGCCGTTGACCAAGAAAAACCTGGTCGGAAGTCAGTGGCGCATTGTTTAATGTTATTTTAAGGGTGCAGTATCAACTTACTCATGTCAGGCTGTGCGATCATACACCCTGCTTCTGTCAGACAACAACACGCAATAGCACACATCCATGCAAAATATAAAAAATTTGATTACAATGGGACACATGCAGATATGAAGAAATGTATGTCACAATGAGTAGTTATAATAATCAGGTATTTACAGATACGGGAGATTAGAAAAATTAGGTAAGTAGACCTATTTAAAAAAAAAATTTTAAATTCTTTCACCAATAGCAGCAAGACCACAGGTATTTAAGGACATGTGTCACAATGGAGCTGTCGGTCAATAACCAGGAAACTAAATCTGACAGATCAACACTGACGGCTACTTTGGCTACACCAACACAAGACCATGTAAGTTTATTAAAACACCTTGAACTCTTCAGTTAAATATCTTTGCATTTGCTCATATGTTGTCGATTCACACAGCCGAATGGAGTATCTCATGGCACAGAGAATTTTAAGATGGCAAAGGCAGAGGGTTCACCGGCCGAGACATTCCTACCTGTCTCTCAGTGAGGAGGAATGTAGGCATAAGCTGCGCCTATCTCGGCAGGCTGTGACAGACATCTGTCATCTCCTGGCAGATGATCTAGGAACTAATGCATCCTGTCCCTATGCCCTTCCCGTTGCTGTTAAAGTAACTGCTGCGCTGCAATTCTATGCTAGTGGGTCATTTCAACATCCCCTGAGTTCAAGTGGAGGCATATCACAATCTGCCATAAGTTCGGTCGGATATGCAGTTACCTCAGGTCTAGTCCGACATGCTAGTGAATACATTCAATTTCCCATGATACCTGACAGCCAGGAGCGGGTTAAACAGGAGTTCTGGGCGATGAGTGGGTTCCCTGGCGTCCTCGGTGCTATAGACTGCACTCATGTGCAACTACGTGCACCATTAACATACAGGTGATCTGCAATGCTGCATGTTGAGTCACCCATGTGTTCACAAATTACCCTGGCTCAAGTCATGACTCCTTCATTCTGGGCAATTTACATTTTACATTTATTCATTTAGCAGACACTTTTATCCAAAGCGACTTACATAGGTTACAGTTCTTTAAAATGTTATCCATTTATACAGCTGGATATTTACTGAGGCAATTGTGGGTTAAGTACCTTGCCCAAGGGTACAGCAGCAGTGTCCCAGCGGGGATCGAACCGACAACCTTTCGGTTACGAGTCCTGCTCCTTAACCACTATGCTACACTGCCGGCAATTCTGTCATTCCTCCCCTGGAAGGGTGGCTGTTAGGGGACAATGGCTACCCATTAAAGACATGGCTTATTACACCATTCATCATGCCAACAACAGTGTGTGAATTGTCCTCTAATCGCAAACACGCAAAAGCATGCACTGTCATAGAAAGAACATTTGGGTTGCTGAAAATGCGCTTCAGATGTTTGGATAAGTCAGGTGGGACATTACAGTACAGCCCTCAGAAAGTCGGAGCATTCTTTGTGGCATGTTGTGTGTTGCATAACATTGCCATACGCCATAGATGTCTCCTGGACTTAGATGAGGGAACATTACAGGACTTTCAAAGACGTGAGGCTGAATTGCATGTGCCGATGCCAATGGACCCAAATGCACCAGCAGCAGCATGGGAGAGGAGAAATCAGCTGGTAGAGCAGCTTCATCATCCGTACCCTTGTAAGCACAGTTTTTTTTTATTTATTAAAAGAATGTTTTTAGGTTTAACACTTGAAATATTACCATGAATATGATTCACCATGTTTTTTTACATCATGAGGCTAAAACATTGGCAAAACATTTCTTTTATACATCTTTATTCTTTTTCAGAGAAAAAAAAAGATCAACTGATGACTGAAAAAAATTTGCGCCATTGAAATAGCAGTCCGCCATTGATCAAGCGCCTCGCTTTTAAAGGGAATGACAGATGACGATCTGATTGGTTCTTTGCATGTCATGCCCAAAACACACCTCTGATTAATCAGGTAGAGTAGTCCAACCCTTTTGGAGCAATGCGCCGGCGCTTGGCCCGTTTTTTCTGCTGTCAAAATAGCAAAATGCGCCAGACCACACCCACAACAACAGTGCGCTTCACGCCACTGACGATGCGTCTTAGATCGTCAACATAGGGCCCTGTGAATGTCTGTTGCTCATTGCTGTGGCGAAGGTGTACCTCTGCTAGGTGTGCCAGTAGAGCGATGCTCTGCACCGTCTTCCCCAGGCCCATCTCGTCTGCTAGAATGCCATTGATTCCCTTTGAGGAAACAGAAAATGAAGTCACAACCCTTGGCTGCAGAAGTCTGGCAGTATGAACCAAAACCCTGTCATGACCCCATCTGTGGCATCACTGATGCTGAGACTGGTGGGCACTGACCTGCTCATACAAGTTGGCCAGCCAGTTCATGCCCTTGAGCTGGTAGCCCTTGAGTTTGCCGTTGAAAATAGTGGGCTGGGGGATGTCCTCGCCAGCGCGGATGGAGGGGTTGGAGAGGCTATAGCTCTCACCAAAGCCTGAGCCTGAACCCGAGTCACTGGCCACTCGCAGGGAGGCCGAGCGACTGTCCTTGGCCTCCTCATCAAAAAGCCTGGTCTGGGACAGAAACACGCATTCACATTTAACACCAGGGTAGAAGTTCATATTGACATTCAGCAACAGGGTAGAGAGGGTCAAATTCACACTCAGCACCAGAGTAAAGATGGTCACATTCACACTCAGCAACAGAGTAAAGATGGTCACATTCACACTCAGCAACAGGGTAGAGAGGGTCATAATCACAGTCAGCACATTCATGCACATAAAACTACAGGATAAAGGGACCATTCACCATGAGTTACAATGGGTTTCAATGTGAAAAGCAGACTCATCACTCTCATTTCATTTCACCTCTAGCACTAAGACTTCTGTTTAATCCAACCACAAACCCATGTATGAGTGTTACACGATTTTTGATTCACACAACATTTAACAGAAACAAGTAACAGCAACTCTTAAATCTATTGCATTGTGTACACAATGACACAAGTAAGACCTGCTTTCACTGGTTATTCAACATGAAAGACAACACACATCATGGTTAAAATTAAGTGCACCTTGGGTCCTCAATCAGGCTAACTGAAACCCCATCAGATCCATAGTTACTGCCTGAAATGATGGTGAGAGCAGTGTTTCATTGATCTACTGTCAGTCTAGACTGTGTTCAAACCTAATTGGAGATTCAGTTTCCCTCTTGTTAAAGCTTACAGCTTTCAAGAAGAGGAAATGGGTCATGTAATGATTTTCAATTAAGTGACCAGATGTCTAATGACAGATGTTCTATCCTTTCAAATCAATTAAAGACAGCTAGCATAGACCTTTCATTCCGTAACACCAGAGATTATAGCATAAAGGCTTTAATCAGACAAAAAAAAATTAACTGCTGACAACTGTCACATTCATTTCCCCTTATATCGTATGAATTTACTTGTGAATTCATTCCCGATAAATGTGACGTAGTGCATGTATTTTCTGGCTTTATTTGTAAAGAATGCGACAGCCTCTCACTGATCCCCCGTTACCAGTTTCACTGTCTGTCTGACAGATTTCATTGGGTTTTGTGCCACGCCCATCCTGGCTTATGCTGGGAATGGGTAGGCTACTCTTTTCACTGGTAATGTACCTGCCCTTATGACCAAGCTGCTGGCTAAAGCACCCACTGCTGAATATAATTTCTTGAGTAATGTTAATGATTTCCGAAATACTTCTGGCTTTGTTGAAAGGGGAAATACAGTGAAAGTTTAGTGGCTGGTAATCTGCAATCCTTCATGCTGGAGCAGGTGTCTATTGCCCAGTGACCCAAAATGATCAAGGCATCTTGTTATAACAATGTTTGTGACCTACCCCAGGTGGAGAATTTCAATACCCCAATGCAAAGTGGGATTCCCTGTGGCCTTCCTGTACACCCAGCTGTGTTTATCAGTGTTTGGGGATCAGGGGTGCATGTGCGTCTAAGGAGCCACTTACTCGCGCCTGGTGGATCTGGTAGGCCTCTTTTGCATTCCTCAGGGCCTGCGACTTGTAGTATTCGCTGTCTGTGAGATAAGAGCACAGAGTCGGTTATCACGCTTGTATGAGACAGCAGGCCTGAATCACACACATCGCTCTACAGGATTTCTCCCATCTTGTTGAGAGACACCACCTCCGCTCTCCGCTCACCTTGTATTGAGTAAGTGTCTGCTTATACCTAAAACACTCATAATGTCTCTCATTGCTGCTGCTGCTTACAACTAAAACATCCATAATGTCCCTCACTACTGCTGCTGCTGCTTACAGCTAGAACACACATAATGCCCTTCACTGCTGCTGCTCCTTACAGCTAAAACACCCATAATACCACTCACTGCTGCTGCCGCTGTTTCTTACTGCTAAAACATCCATAATGCCCCTCACTGCTGCTTCCGCTTACAGCTATAAGTTCTAGGGTTGCCAACCGTCCCATAAAATACGGAATCATCCCATTATTGGAAACTAAAAGACGTGTTCCATATTGAACTAATACGGGACGCGCTTTGTTCCGTATTTTTGAGAATTAATTCAGTGCAAATCTATGGGAGAGAAATATTGCAGGTTAGACTAGTAAGACAGGGCGATTTGTATGAGATAAAAGGAAACCTTGCTGCTCTCCCTCAGCCTGTCCGTCATGTTATGTTCCACTACCCAAAGAGAGAATAGGCTTCTCATTGGTCGTGACTCAGCGTTGCTACGATACAACTGACAGTACTAATGATTGAAATTCTTTCAAAATACCAGGTCTGTCTTATTCAAAAGTAGGGCTGGGTGATAAAACGGTAAAACTAATTATCGCTGTATAATTTTCCTAAATAGAAATATAACAATTGTTCGATAAATGTTCGCTATAATTACTTTCCATGTTTAGATAGCATGCACAGAAATGAATCACAACCTGCCACTCATGTCGCAGGAGTAGAGGTAAACATTGCGCAAGTTAGGTTGCACGGTGAGAGGTATAAATTCAGGCCAGCACGCAGTACTGTTTACAGACACAGTGGCTGACAGGCTTGTAGTTGGCGTGGAATAAGCAAAATAAGCGAAATGAGCGACACCGAAGAAAAAGCAGCGCCCATGACCAGCTCGAAGGACGAAGACATCGTCGACAAGAAAGGGCACTCAACTTAAGTAGTTTAGAGATATTTTGGCTATTTACAATCCGACAAAAAACAGAGCAGCGTGCACTGCAAACTGTGCCGAAGAGACGTGCCATCAAAGACAGGCAACACCACAAACCTGTTTCATATCTGAAACAATATCATCCGTTAGAACATGCAGAAAGTAAGAAATTACAGTGCCAAACGAGTGTTGTTAGTGGACCCTCGACAAGCACCAAGCCAGTACCCAGTGCTACTACCCAGCAGCAAACAATCGTATCAGCATTTTCCAGCACCATGCCTTACGACAAAGACACAAAGGCATCACAAATGCAACTGCATATTGCATTGCAAAAGACATGCTTCCCATTAGCACTGTCAAAAATGAGGGATTCAAGAAGCTTATCAGAGTCCATCAAATGTAGTTTTTATATATATTGTTTTTCTTAAAATACAGATTTGTTTTATTCTAAAGAATTCGAAAATAATACATTTTAAACTTGTTTTGCACAGCCCAAATAAAATTCTTGAATGATGAATTGAATCTGTTACACACATATTCCTATCGCTCAAAAATACAAAACTGATCAAATTCAGGTTTGTGTGTTTGCTTGTCTTAATACATGAGCCTGTAGATGCATGTCTGGTAAATGGCTGAAGCCATTGCAGTTTCCTTGATGTGATTATGTACAGTATGGATAGGACTTCTCACAACCAAGTATGTGGGCATTTTTATGTTATATCTTTAGATACAGTAAGTCTACCACTGAAGGGTAATGCAGGTGTAAGACCCGTTATATTTGTTATAGGTCCACAGTAGTCAGAGCGCCTCAGTCCAACACGCCTGTGCTGCGTGAACGACAGCCTGGAATTCCAGAGTTAGCCCACTGCAGTGAGGAAGGAGCTACCCTGGAGAAACACTGCCCCCTACAGGGATGAAATGAAATAACATGCAGAGCACGGAAAGGAAATGAAAGGACTAAAAGAAGGCACAAAATCAGAGATAAAACTTCATGGGTGAGGTGTGATAACCCAGACAGTAGCACTAGTTTTGTTGCCATAGTGAGACTCTAACCACACTATCATACAAAGCTGACAAACTGAAACACCTGTCCTGAATATGGGTGATTTCACAAGCCAGGCCTAGCTCCTCACCACCAAGACTTTTCCCTAAATAAACAGAGAGGGTACATGAAGGAGATGAGAGTGAGAGGCGAGTGAGAGCAGTTTATACTGAGATGTGTGTGAGAGGGCCTGCGGCTTGCATGCCTACCATAGTCCTCCTGGCCGACATTGACCATCACGCCCCCACCGATGTCGATCTGTCGATGGGTAGAGCTATCCTCCAGCTTGCGCAGGATCTCCTCCTGTATCTCATCAGCCCCAGCATTCTGCTTGCCGCCCATGAAATGGGCATACAGCTCTGTCTGCGTGATTAGGAAGTTCAGCTTCCTCTGCTGTCTCTTGGCCTGGGACACAACATGAAGGGAGGAGTGTGTGAGGTAATCGGAGACACAAAAAGGAGTATGTGAAGCTATATCAGAGAAGAGTATGTGAGGCAATTACAGACCGCATGACGCAATAAACCCATCCCGCCTTATGCTGGGAATGGGTAGGCTCCTCTTTTCACTAGTAATGTAATTACCTGCCCTTATGACCAAGCTGCTGGCTAAAGCACCCACTGCTGAATATAATTTATTGAGCAATGTTAATGATTTCCGAAGTACTTCTGGCTTTGCTGAAAGGGGAAATACAGTGACAGTTTAGTGGCTAGTAATCTGTAATGCTTCCTGCTGGAGCAGGTGTCTATTGCCCAGTGACGTGATGTGGGTGCTCTGATTTGAAGCTACATCAGAGAAGGGTATGTGAGGCAATTATAGATTGTGTGACGCAATGACAGAGTGGACTGTGTGAGGCTATGAGACACAGAGAGGATTGCGTGAGGCTATGACACACAGAGTAGTGTGTGAGACTATGACACAGAGCAGAGTATGTAAGTCCATTTTAGATAGTAGATGTTGTGATTGTACCTCCCTCATCTCCTCGTCCAGTTTCCGCTGCTCCAGAGCCTCCTTCTCAGCACGCTTGCGGTGCTCCTTCTCCACCTTCTCATACTTCTTCCAGTACAGCAGCATCTCCTTGGTAAGGCGACGAGCACGGGGCAGTGTTTCCTTGCAGTTCTTCTGGGCTTGGATGGCAGCCCGCCGGACCTCCCGCACACACTGGTGGGCCAGCTGGAACACACACACACACACATTACTCATCTGTGCACAGGATATTGCTCTCTGCACACACCCCACACTGCAACACATCACAGCAATCACACTTGCCATTCTCCTTCACGCTCATATCCTTCACAGATTCATAACCAGTATGCACAGCAGCCATTTGGGCTCAAAAGATGAAATTGTAAAGAATGTGGTGTTTATCACTCTCCCTTAAGCAGACAGCACACCACTGCAAGGACACACAGCCGATTCCTTTCACTCAAACCCCTTTTCCTTTCAATGAATTCTTTTCATTTTGTGTAAAGCCGAAACAACCTTTTGCAGAAAATGACATCCATTCATTTCTTTAAATTATGTAATAACTATAACAATTTCATAATTATACCATACATTTTAATGAATACTCTAAAGGTATACATTTTAGTCATTTGGTAATCTTGTCATGGTAAAGAACTGGAAATTGAAAAATAAATAGGTTACCTTTCTGGCATTGGTTAACACAAAGTTGCGAGCAGAAGCTTTCTGTTTGAATGCCTGCAAACAGGAAGAGAGAGTGACTCAGTCCATACGCATCCATTCTCAACAAGGCCATTTCTGGCACACCAGAACCTTTGAGATTCCCCAGCATACCTTGGGGTTTTCTTTCTTGGCAATGGTGAGCCAGACTTTGCGTCTGCGAGCATTCATCTGCTCGACAGTGAGGTGCTTCTTCTTAGTCATGGGCAGTGGGGCATCATGAGAGAACTTTGCGAAGATTTTGGTGATGTAGGGGCGGCCCTCAGCAGAGAGGTCCTCCCCACGTTTCTTCTTTTTTTTCACCTTCTTTAGTTTGGCTGCAGATGGACAGTTAGAACAGAGACGTATGTGAGAACCTGTCAGACGCTGAGCGCTCACCAGCCCAACCAGCAGGGCACGGACCCCTACCCTTCAGTTTCTTTTCCTCTTTGATCTTCTTCTTCTTTGGGCCCAGCAGGTGGCGCTGCTGCTCATAGAAGGGATCATGGGTGGAGAGGAGTCCGACGCTGTAGTGCTGGTACTGCTGCAGCTGTAACATGGTGTACACACATGACTTAATGAAACAGACAGCATAAGCACAGAACTCCAGAGGGTGACATATAGCCAGACCTATCTCGAGGGTAGGGAGACATGCCAGTTATGTACTGAACAGCAGTAGGATGGCTCGTGACCAGCTTCACTCAGTGCTGGGATCCTGTGCACCATGCTGGTGTTTTGGGTGAACCTTCACTGCTGCAGTTTGGTTGACTGTGTGCTGATGGGAGTTTGGGGTGTATGTACGCTGGTACTATGGTGTATTTCGGATTTTTGGGTGTACACGCCCAGGTCCTGTGGTGGATTTCGGGGTGTACCTCTCGGTCCGCGTGGAACCTGCCCTGATGCAGTTTGGTGAACTTGTGCAACCTCAGCATATCCTGCACCTCCTCACGGGACAGAGCGAAGTCTGAGTCGTCTGAGTCCGTGTCTGAGTCCGTGGTGTCGTCAGTGAGTAGAATGCCCTGGAGGAAAGACTCCCTCATCAGTCACATCATCACTGCCATCTAGCTGCATCATTGCGCTATTACAAAAAACTGGGTTCTCCCTCGTAAATTAAACTATTACAAAGACATCCTACAAGACAGACCAAGAATTTCCATCACTGTGAGGAATATTTTGAACAGGCAGAAGCATGAAATCCTAAAGCACCGGCTAACAGGGAAAATTACAGCTTTAATCAGTAACTAGACAAGCAATTTCAAATACCTTGAGCCATCGTCGACTTTTCTTCAATTTGGAGAAGTTATACAGACTGGCCTTGTCCATTTTCTGTTCTGTTGAAACAGAGATGGGGTTTCAGGTGGGTTAGAATCTGGTCATCCAGAAAGAGACAGAAACAGAGAGAAACAGAGAGAAGTCAATGTCAATGTACAGGACAGTGCCCCCTACCTTGCAGGAGGGCTCCATTGACAGCACTGGTTTCGGCGAGTCCGCCAAGACCAGGCACTGACATGCCTTCAGTTGAATCCACATGCTCCTCTTTCACCCTGAGCAATGGTGACTGGGGGTCCGAGGGAACCAGGGTGGGACCCTCCCCCAAACCATCATCACTCTCATCACTGGGAAAGGAAGCGCAAAGAAAAACACATCCCCCATGCCAACTTCAGTCCCAAACGACATAGACTCTGCAATGTATTGAGCGTGTCTGTTCACTGATGGGTCCCTGGGTCCCTGGGCTTACCTGGAGATGTCTCTGTTGAAGAGAGTGGCCGTTTGCCTCAGGAAGGCATCCAGCCTGAGGGATCTCTCCAGGTGCTGCAAGTGGAGAGGTCTGGCCAGCTTCAAGCACACACCATTTTCTACCTCTCCCTGCTGTGTAGCCATAAGGGGCGTGGCTCTGACGCACACCTGGGCGCAAACACTCACTGCTGCAGAGGACACAGCGTCACTTTAACACAACTCAGAGATCTGGCTTAAAACTATTCATATCTGAAAGATCTGAGAGAGGCTTACAGGTAGGAGCTTTGTTCTTGGTAGTATTGGTACTTTATGAAAATGTGATGTGAGTATCCTCATTTCCAATATGCAGGTCTCGAGAAGCAGAAGAAAAGCCTACAGAGGGAGCAACATACATTAAACCATTTGAGATACTGCACTTCCTGCAATGCAGTTAACCAATGACAGAAAGGGGCTGCATGCTCCTGCTCCTGAAGGCAATCAAGAAAACGTGAAGAAACAAAACACTAAAAGGCAATCCAATTGAATGACCTACACAGAAACCCCTCTTTTCAAAGCCTTATTGTCTTAGATAATGGCAGATGCTCACATTTAGTAATAAATTCTGGCAAACCTCTGCTGTCAATTCTCTGCAGGTTACTGGTTACTAAAAGTAGTAGACCATGGGACTCCAATCTTTAAAAGCTAAGCTTATATTACATTTCAAATACAACAAGCTGCAAAGCTTAAGAAGGATCTTAACTGTGGCAAACCAAGTTGTGCAACCTGCTCCAGTACATTGTCCGAAGCCCAAATAGGATGATAGCATGATGCTAAGTGAAGTGGTGGTGAGGAGCAGCCCTTTGTTACAAGGCCAGCATGAGGGATCATGTGACCATGGAGGTGGGCTATGCCTCAGACATGGCCTCTGAGACCTGAGTCACAGCACAGCTCTGAGAGCTCCCCTTGACTGGCAGCTACACTGGAAACACCCTCTGTCTCGCTGATGAAATCTCTGTTAGAGAAAAGAAGGTACAGACTGTTCCCAGCTCAAAGTCAGAGGCACCTCCAAGCTGCAGGTAAGCCTACAGATGAGATGAGTTAGAGAAATCTTTTTTAACATGCCTGCAAGAGGCTCAAAATCCTCAGACCTCAAGCCAAACTTAAGTTAGTAAGACTAGAGCCTGGTGGTGCATCCTCTTACCTCAGAATGTGTGCCTACCAAGATGAAAAGTATGTGATACATCACTCCCATGTTTTATGAATGTAAATTACAGACTACCTAGAGCAATGTGGTTTGAAATCAATAACCTGTGTTAACATGGTTTCAGGTGTAAAGTGTCATACCCAGATTGGATTTTGACTGTGAGTTACGCAGGTGATTTGATTATAAAATTATTTTGGTACATTCAAGTCACAAACTGGCATGTACCCCAAAATATCCACTTTTCTGGACACCCCGCTCCTGAAAGCTGCATCCTCTCCTGTTTGGTCCTGCAGCTGGTCAGTCAGACAGTGAGGGCTGCTTTCTACTTCCCACTAACACAAATGGCCATGATCAAGGAAAAATTTATTGGGAAATGAAGACTGCAGACTTTACAGACACAAACTTCAGACTTTACAGACATAATCACTGGATATCTGTGTGCATGCTTATTACGTGAGTGGAACAAGGTGTGCTGCTATGCATTTCATTTCTCAATCCACTTTCAGGTGAGAAATAAATATTATCACAAAGTTACATGTGCATACTGTGGCTGCTGCCTAAACTGACATTAGGCAGCCTGAGAGTTTCTTGTTAAGTTTAAAACACACACTGACATTTGTAAGTACAGAAGCCATCAGTTAGTCAACACCTTCAACACACCACTTGAAATAGTCATTCTAGGCAAGAGAGAATGTGTGATAGCATGTACAGTATCCTGTTATATAATGGCCAGCTCCTAGCCCTGATCTGTCAGTTCTGTTCAATATTTCAGTGCCAGAGAAGGCATGGTCTGTTGGCTATATTCAGTTGAGGAAGACCTAAATACAGTGAAATGATGCAATCTTTCAACGGTACACCCTTGGGCACATCTAGCTTGGGCATATCCAAACTTTCAGCATCAACGCTATGGGTGAGATCAGTGTGTATGCTATAGTTAATCTTTCAGTGTGATGGCTATAGGGGAGAGGGGTTGAGTAGACTATATTCAGCAGGGTGTTGAAATAGCTACAGCAAACAGACAGGCCCCATCACGAAACAGGATAAGGTGACAGTCACATGGTTCACCAAAAGCATGCGTGTCTGTGTAAGAGAGACTGTGTCTTTATGCGTGTCTGTGTGAGAAAGACTCTCTCTTTGTGTGTTTTTCTGTGTGTCTATGAGAGAGACTTTGTCTTTGTGTATGTATATGTGAAAAAGACTGTGTCATTGTGTATCTCTGCCTGTGTCTGTATGAGAAAGACCATGTCTTTGTGTGTCTCTGGGAGAGAGATTGTCTTTGCATGTGTTTATGTGAGAAACATGTCTTTGTGTGTGTCTATGTGAGAGAGTTTGTGTGTCTGTATCAGAAAGACTGTGCCTTTGCGTGTGTCTATGTGTCTGTGTGTTTGTGTGTCTGTGTACACAGAAATTTGCACTTCTGACCCACTGAATTACCTACTTAAAACCACTTCATTAGTCAAGGTCAAAATGACATTGAATGAGTGTTGAGGTGTGTCAAGATGTCTGTATACCCAGATTACAATTATCATTTGTATTAAACTAACAGGTGAAACACTAGGGCTGATAACACACAACCTATAGCTAGCTATAGGAGAATCACAATAAGCCAGGCCATAAGGAATGAATAATACAATGCTGAACAACACCACATGTTAACTATTAGTCAGTACTGTGTGGGCAGAGAAATTGGTTGAAATGGAGGTGAACAGCAGAGTTGTAACACATCTGGAAATCAACAGTCAGTAATGTAACATTTCCCTGATAAAAGACTTAGCTATATTCATAACTTATGAACTCAAATAACAACCCATGGGGCTGCTGACATGCTTGCAACACTCTAACCAGTTTGTCAGTTCTGCTCATGTTGACCACAATATAATTTGCTGGCTTAGTAAATATCAACTCCAAGCAACTCATAGTATTAAGGACCACAAAAAGGTGTCCGTAACTATTCATTGTACACAAAGACATAATTTACCTTGTTCGCTCATTGTCCCAAAATGCACATTTCAAAAGGATTTCGCGGCTTGCCTGAAGGGAATTCCAAAAGGACGACATGACACAGTCTTAACCAATCAGATAAGTTGTACAGTTCCCCCTCACGGAATCCCATCAGACAAAATTTGTGGGTCCTAACCAATATGAGCAACTTACACTACTGTTCCCATGACAACAGGAAGAACAGGAAGTATATAAATGGACACCATCCATATTTGTTATGTTGTAATTTGGACTGAACAGAATAAATCCCTTGATGAAGGGAGCAAATGTGAAGACAAAGAAGGCGATAAGGCGGTTGACAACACTGAACTGAAACAGGATTCAGCCTGAACAGCTACTGATAGTGACCTGGCCAATAAGGAGGGTAGCAACAAATCGTTTATAAAACTACATCAGAAGAAATTACGATAAATAAGTCCTTCCTGGTTCCCACAAAGTGGGATGCTGTCATTACAAAAGCACATACCCGGTCTTCATTTCTTGGGAATGGACTCCTGCATGTACAGTGACAAAAAGCCAGGTATTCCATGTGTGAATGCAGTGATGCGACTCATATATTATCAATTATAGCATTTCCCTATACACCAGAAATACTGACATCTATAACCTGCACATGAAATGCATCACTGCATCACAGCTCATAGTCAGCTTGCACTGGGAGCAATTACTTCTGAACAACCATTAACTTTCTGCGTTACAGTTCTACTAGTTAATGTGTATGAGGCTACATCATCTGCCGATATAAGCTCCTCCAACTGCTGTTAGTTGTCTGCATTTGTTTCAATGTATCACAATGCTGTCTGCTCTTGGATATGAGAATGAGTGAGAAGGTCCAACTTTACAAGCAAAATTAGTAAAATCGTGACATTTACAGTTAAGATACATAACTTTTCTGATGTTAAGAAACCATTCTGATTTTTCCTGTTTTGAAAAAATTATAAAAATCCACCTCTGCTTAGGAGGATACAATTCTTTGGCGAATTCCCCTTGGAAGTTCCAATTAACATGGATGACGTCCAGAATATTTACTGATCAGGAGATGTGGGAGGAATATTCAGTGTTGCTCTAATTTAGCTCAGCTGTAATGATAATTCATGAGTGTTCATGCCAGCTACAGCTGCACTCAAAAAATCACAAACACAATCTACCATAAATGTATGGATGCTAAGACGAGAAAATTTACGAATTTGGGGGGCACTGAAACATCAGCCATTCTGGCCTTAAGTGCTACTGCAAAAGATCACGACAGGAAAGGGAAAGCTTGAGGGAGACGAACTGGGAAAACAACAGCAGGGATAATTCAGGGATGGCCTGCTTGCAGTGTGTGACTGACATTTTGTCTGACCTATGTGGAAATTAGAGGTGACCCAACGCACTTGACTGTGTTTGTACTGTTCACAATGAAAACACACTCTACAGTCCAGTCTTCTGGAGATTACAGTTCTTGCTCAGGGACCTGAAACGGGCATGTTGAATAATGTCATCTCCAGCCAGACAGCCTTGCTGTCAAAGGTCAGAAGTTTTTTTTTTTTTTTTCTTCAAAAAAATTTTGTCTTTGTGTCTCCTCATTTCAAGGTTCTCGTTTTTGTTACCGCAGATACTGCAAGTATAACGGAGATCCTAACTTGGATCAGCTTGTCAGGAAGTCACTGCTATGCAATACTATCAATCCACCCTCGACACGTGGTCAGAGGATTAATGAGTTTAATGTCTTGACAGGTTAGCTCACAACTGAAAAATATATTGTTTCACATGGGTTTCCTAACTTCCTACTCCTGTGGGGGGTGGCAGAACTAAATATTGATTGTTGGGACCAGCAATCAAGCAAGCCAGTTGGTTAAGGTCAGCTAAGAGCACAAGTGCTCAAACTGGCATCTTAGCTGCAGAGTAATGCCAACTTCGACCAGTGTAACTGGCCAGTCAATCTGGCCACTCGAAGAATTGTAGTACACATTTATTTGTTTTGATCGTTAATATTTTTAGGCGCACTCACTTGTGATTTATTTCGTTTTTGTCCCATTTTCCTGCTAAAAGTTACTCACAGTTCAGTTACGCTACTTCGAGTGCATGTTTAGCAGTCTTCTAATATACCGAGTGTGACCCAGCAAGTAACGGGAATGCTAATCGATTTATCCGAGACTAAGGATTGGCAAGCAGCTAAGTAACCAACATATCAAAACATAGCTGGCGAAGCGCTACTACAGATCACGCTAGCAAGCCAAGCTAGCTAACCAGATAATTTCACGAACGTGCTCAACCTACAACTGCAGAGTTAACAGGCTGATTAGCTAGATTACTAGCAGACAGCTAGCTACATTGCCGTATATTCCCAGTCAGCTGGCGTTAGCTAACACAAACAGCAACAGAGGTTTGGGGTGAAAATCAAAACATGCGCTAGCTAGCTAGCAAACGTGTTCATGTTGCCGCGACCACTATGCTATTTTAGGTGCAGAATGGCCCCTCTTCCAGGCTTCAGAACTGAAGTCAGGCCCTTTGTTTAGTCCGCTAGCTGGCTAACTGGCTATGTACTGTATTAGCTAGCTAACGTTATCAACCTTCCAATTAAAACTTCCTCTGTGCTATTTTGGATAAAAATCGGTTCTGTCACTTTAAGGCCACCATTACAGCAAATAAATGACGGTATTGTCTCAGACTAAAAGACTCGGGATCAGGTTGTTGTTGCTTTCCGAGCGAGGCCCAGATCGTATCCCCAATCTCCTGTTCGCCTCGTCTTTGCAGCGGGAAAGTCTTAGCTGCCCCTGCTCTGCGCTCCCCGCGATGTAATTCCCTCTCCCTCCCGGCCATCTTCCCCCACTGCTCCCCCACCATGTTCCTCACAAGCACTCGCTCACCTTAGCCCCGCGTCCCCTTTTCTCTCACTCTCTCAGCGGCTGCCGGCTCTCCGCTCGCTGTCTCCAAAATGGCGGTTCTGAGCTACAGGGTGAGTCTGTGAGCGCTGGGCCGGCAGCGGCAGAGAGGCGGCCACTTTCAGTAACTGAGAGAGCAGGGACACGGCGCCATGGCGAGGAGAGAGCAGGGAACAGGCATAATAATCGCACACAGACATGGTTGCGTAATTGATAAAGACGTTTTTTAGGAGCTCAATTTTCTAATTTAATCAAAAAACGATCCTAATGGCATTTTTAAAATCTACTTTTGGTAAAATACGCATGTATGCAATCGGAAGAAGACACGAGTCTGTTTCAAACTGCGTTATCCGAACTCTACTGATGGAGTCTGTTAGACACGAAGATTGCCGAACGATGCGTGACGTCATAAGAAGCAAAGTCGCCGCTCAAGCTGAATCATCGCGAGTCTTGTATCGTTGCGAAAACCCTCCCCAGATAAAACCGCATAAAATATGATGTTCCCTTATAACCATAAGCACGATTATAGCAACAATAATTAAATCATTATTTGAAAGATTTTAAGTAAACTCTTTTGAAATGTGTACATATTTTTGCTCGTTAAAAGCAGATGGAAGGGAAAAAAAAACAGTTGACCCAGTTGTCCCCAAAACACAAAAAGGCAAGAGTTTATTTGAATTTCAGTTTAATGGAGGCTACAAAGGACTTACAGATACCAGTACATACAGAGATTCCACCATATTCTCATCCATTGAAATGCAGGTTTCATTATCTGATGACTAATTCCATTTCAAAACTTGAATCCTTGCTCATCTTGTGCATACAAAATATAACAATTTACCTGAAACAGATTAAGCATGAGACTCTAAATGTTATTAAAACAGATACCGTGTCCTTCTGATGTGAAGAGTTTAAAGAGTTTTAAACAAAAGGCTTAAATTCAGGAAGTGAGTCAGGGGTACATGACGCCATTAGAGAGGCCAGTTACAGACATAGCGGGCACCTGTTAACATCTCATATGCCAATTTGGAGGCATAAACACACACCGCTACAATAGGTCCACTTTCCAGTGGGTTACAGTCTTGCCTAAACTTCACTTCAGAGCTGTGAAACTGGCTTCACAGGAGTGCCAGGTCACAGCCAGCTGGACTTCTCCTGCTCATACTTCTGCGGGTCGATGAACGGCTTGTCAATGGACCTGATCATCAGGTCCCCACAGTACACACATTCAGCAGCGATTATATCATCAATGTCAGATTTGATCTGCTCCCGGCTCAGCTGGCCCATGCCCAGGCTGACAGTGTCCTCGTCCTTGGGTCGGTGCCGAGATCTGGCAGGCTGGACAGTCGCTGCCAGCTTCTTCTGCAGCTCCTCCAGCTTGGTCTGCTTGTAGGCCGACAGGTGGGGGTTGACCTCCTGGAAGAGGCAGTCATAGTGGAACATGTGGCCACACAGGAAGAGGTAGAAGGGGCGGTTAAGGAGGGGAAAGTCGCAGGCGGCACACTTCTCCTGGGACTCCACCACCCCATACTTGTTCCTCATTTCCTGGATGTCCTCGCGGATGCGCTTGGCGCTCTCGGTGGCCTCCTCCATCTCCTGCTTCAGCCCCTCAATGTGCCGGTTATACTCCTCCAGGGAGCCACAGATAGCCTCTTTGAAGTGGTCGATGGTGACAAAGTCAGGGAAGAAGGGTAGGATGTCCTCGATCTTCAGGAGGTTGCAGCTGGAGAGGCAGTTCATTGCCTTCTTCACGTCTTTCTCTTCTTGCACCACATGGCGTGCAATCTTCAGCCACAGCTTCTTCCTCAGCTCCTCATCATCCTCGGGAAGGTCAGCACACGACTTAGCCAAGTCCACATCCACCTGTGGGCCGAGACACAAGCAGATGCTGCAGTGAGCCCAAGTGCCACTTTTTAAGGAGCACCATTTTCTCTTTTTTACCAAATTCAAAACAAACTTGCTAACGTGTTCCTCGTGATGAAGTGTTTTAATCTTTACAGACGTCAATAGTTATTGCTAACAGTTGTTATTATTATTGATAACTATCTGTGACCATTAACAAAATGTGTTCATTAATTTCTTCCATCCTGGAAGAGTTTTGTATAAGGTTGTCATTGAAGATAACACTGGATAATTATTTCATCTTCACCATCTGATTATTTTTACATTAACAAGGACTATGCCTGCCTGGGATTTACATTCATAACAAACTTTGTGATTTTGTTTATCATAGATTTTGATTTTCTCAGACAAAAAAATGCATAAGCTGTTCTCTGGAATCTTTTAGCTGTGGAAAAATGTTTATCATTTGCAAAGTTGATACCTGAGACCTGAAATTCACACCAGACCTGCCTCAATTAGAAATCATTATAAGGTTAGATACTGATCTTATTTTAATAAGAAAGAAAGAATGTATATGTAATTTAATTTGAATTTAATAAGTTCAGTGTCATGTGATACAGCTGCCTACTCAAGGGCTTTACAACCATTTTACAACCTACAACCATTTGTACTTGTAAATATGTATGTATTTATCATTAACCTTTGATGACATATCAAAACCATTAAAGGGGTTATGATCCCAGCTTTAATTAACTGGACTAGATAAAAAAATATTTACAAATTAGAACCATAGACACCTAATGATCATTTCTATGAATGAAAATGAGCACCGTACATACTTTTAAAGCCAGATCGACAGCCTCTTCGTAGAGCTCCATTATCCTGTAGACCAGCACACAGGCTTGGAGGTAGCCATGTTCCGCACACAGGCGCAGAGCGTACTTCAGGTCATAGTGGATCTCTGAGGCGTGTGTGCCGGCCTGCTGCAGGTACAGGAGCAACGAGTCCGGCCGGTACTTGGCGTAGAGTGACAACAGGTAGTTGTGGATGGCCTCATCAGTCACAGCCAGCTCGTAGACACAGAACTCCATGTAGCGGATGCTCTCGTTGATCTGCTGGGCACTGCCTATCTGGCTGTAGTTCACCAGGGCCGGGATGAGCTGCTTGGCATCCAGCCGCTTTCCCATCTGGATCCAGGCATCCACCACCTTCTTGGGGATGTGCTGCATGAGAACGGGGGAGAACTTATAGAAGAGCTTGTCGTCGCAGTGCTTGGACAGCACCTCCAGCGCGGCGCCATAGTCGTCATGCTGGCAGTGGTGGGAAATGACCCGCTCGTAGTCCTGCATGATAACAGAGAAGTAGACCATGTCGTCCACGTTGCCGTGGCTGGCCAGCAGGTCATATATGGTGCTGCGGTTGTTGTAGAAGCACTCCTTGTGCCTGGCGCTGCTGAGAAATCCACGGAACTCGTGCCGGGCTTCCTGGAGCAAGGCGCCTTCAGCACCGCTCGACTCCAGGTGGCCCAGCCGGTTGAGGTACAGCTCCGTCAGCCATGTGACCAGCAGGGTGATCTGTGTCTTCTCTGTAGGCTTCAGGTTGTTCAGCTTCTTCAGCAGGAACTCCTTCAGGGCCTCCTCCTCCTTCACCTCGATGAACTTGAGGGCAATCTCCTCAAAGTAGTTCTGCGTGAGGGCATAGCATTTGGCGCTCTCCAGGTACCGCTTGTTCTGGAAGCAGTGCTCTGCCTCCTTGGCCAGCACAATGTCCATGCACTCGGGTCGGTCGCGGCAATACTCCTTGGCCAGGTCAAACTTGTTCATGCTGGTGTACATCTGCCATACATCGCGCGCCTCCCTCTGGATGTGGTAGCGGAAGACCGCCTTTTCCGTGTAGATCCACACCAGCCCCCCCGCGGGGTCCTTGATCATTCTCTTCAGAGGGCTGAACTTGTCTGGAAACACATCCTCATGGACCACCTGGCCATTCAGTGTGCAAACGGCCTTCACCCTGTCCGGCAGCAGCAGCAGGAAGTGGAACTGCGTCAGGACGATGGAGAGGGGCTTGTTGTAGCTGAAGTCGATGTCGGGCGTGTACTCCCACACCTGAACATCACTGAGCAGCGAGTCGGGCCGGCCGTAGTCCAGCTGGCCATACAGGACACCATTACCCATCATCCAAGCGAAGGCCTTGGGGCAGGAGCGCAGCTTTGGGGTATAGAAGGCGATCTCACTGTAGCCCATGTTGACGGGGAACTCCTGGAAGCTAGGGAGGAGCTCCTGATTCTGGCCGAAGATGGAGCTGAAGCCTTGCTGCTCCGAGCCCTCAGGCACCTTGCCCACGAATTGGAAGAGGCGCTTGCGCGTGGTGGCAACGATGAAACACTTGGAGTCCACACCACGCTCCACCTCCAGACAGCAGACAGGCGCCGGCTGGCCATCCTCCTCCAGCGCATGCACCTGCCGGAAGTACTGGTCCGGGTTGGTGTTGAACAGGCTGCCCTCGGTGGCCGAGATCTCTGCCTCAAAGATCAGCCCCTGGTTGGTGCCCACCAGGATGGGGCCAGTGCTGGCCTCAGTGCCCAATAGCTTGTTCCAGGCCACACTCTCGATCAGGTGTCCCTTCCAGCGGGAGAGGGCCCGCACCTTCTGTGTGTTCCGGTTCAGGTACAGACACTCATTGGTGCTAAGGCTGATCACAAGGTGGGATCCTGCAGGACAGGTAAATCAACATCTGTCAATAGTCTGTTAATACACACATAACCCATATCACAGGAGGAAGACAAGGCTCCTAATAGCATTACATACTAATACTACACTATCAATGGAATTTCTGTCAGCTCTTGAAGAAAATAAACCAGTCAGTATTTACACGTCAGTATAAAGTCAGTATTTACACGTCTCTCCTCCGTTCAGATTTTTCATCTCAAAGTAAATGTGAGCTTTCAATTCAGTTTGTCAGTCCTACTTTAAAATGATGGACTGATGAATTGCACTGTTTTTTTTTCATGCAAAGTTAGTCACATTCCTATTAAATATTAAGGTCACACAAGGTATGTGCTGCAGGTTTTGTCCATTTATGCAGTTTCATGCTTTAACAGACCACAGCCTCCACCTTAACAACATAAAGAAATGAAAACCATACACATCAACATTGTAAGGATTACCTGTGTGGTCCAGGAACAGTCTATGTACTTTACTGTCATCTTTGCGCCCCAGTTCAATCTGATTTGGTTGGTCAGGTTTTCCCAGATCAATCCTGAAACAAATAAAAAATGACTCCTCACCTCAGAAACACTCAGTCAAATACAAACATGCGGCAGCATTCAGCTCTCTAATTACACATACTCCAGAAGATCACTGTGGAATCGCTGGTTTTTATTTCATGCGCCCCAATTTAAAATGAAACTTATCAGAAACTACAATCCGTAAAGGCACTTATTTCTCCGTAGGCAACATATAGCTCACGTTGTGTGGCCGGGACCTTGGCTGCCTTAATCATTGCTGCCTGATCATTGTTCATATGGTGTGTAGTCACGCACCTTAGAAGCACGTCTTTCCCTAGACTCATACATAGCTGATTGTTGCACACTGTGAAGTGGTTTATTTTCTCAGGAGGAGAAAAATCGATTCTCTGCTTGTTGAATATTGGTTTTTCTTCTTCCAGTCGAACATTCACAAATCCTAGGTCGAAAAAAAAATAAGATGAGACATTAGCATCAAAATGACAGCAAATATACAGCAATCAGAGCTTCCACATTGAAACTTCCACTGTGAAAATGACCATACTCCTGTAATCACCTACATTACTGCAGGGATTTACGAATTTGTTGACTGCTCAGCATATTTGACAGAATAAACAGAAGAGCAGCTTGTTTGCTGGCGTTTTAATGTAACGTTGCTGGGGTATGTCTAGTGTATTTTCTCGGGATAAACACACCCATGTCTTAGCTGCAGGCCTTAGCCCCGGTACTACCTGAATGAGTGATCCCAATGTTGGACGCAGACAGGCGGGTGTGCTGTTGAGCTGGATGGCGGATATTCTGCGAATCTTCATATTCGTCGAGAATAGAAGCCATTATTTTGGAGTAGAGACAATAACGATACGAATTCGACAACAGCAGAAATAGGCTGAGAAAGCTAGAGACAATCGGCTAATATTTTAGGGAAGCTAGCTAGAAAGCTAGCTATCATTTAGTGGTTTCCCGTCTTTTGGCATTCATTAATTTCCGTTGAGAGGTCCTGTTAGACTTGTGTAAAATGAGGGCATATTCATTATTAAAATGTCAACGCAGTAAAAAAAATAATTTAAGAATGTAAATTCTTCAAGATTCGGCGCAACGCGTATTAAGTGACAGCCGCAGTATAGTCAGGTGATGTGGAGTCACGTGACAACGCTCTCGAAATTGGACGGAAAAGAAAGAAAAGCATGTGACAGATATTGACCACTGGGTGGCACTGTTTGACAATGGGAACGATGTCTGTGAAACTTCAGATTACTGTTTTCTCAGGTAAAAAGCGGCTTTGATTGAGATTTGTGTAATACTGTGTCGGCTGTTGCACAAGCAAAACACATGCTTAAATGCACCATGCCAAAACAGGATAAAGAGACAGAGCTTATGCTCACAGAACAGACTGAGGGTCCTGATGCTTTGAATACTTTTGGATATTGGTGGTTTGGCTTTTACAAAACCTTTGGTCAGGGGTTTGACGTGACCTGCTGGAGACTCTCCAAGTGAGCAAGCAAAATAACGAGCTTCCACAGCGTAGTACCCCTCTGCTTCCTAAACACAGGGACTTATGTGACATTAAATGGCATCATGATTGTGCTGATTATCATGTGTTGTCAAAGGTGTTACCTAGCAGTTACTGCCCTGCCCTGAATAGATTGTTGCAATCTGACAAAACCTGCTGTGGACCCGAGTGATCAATTTTGTGTATTTTTTGTTAGGGATCTTTCAGGATTAATGGCTACATCATTTTCCTCATTTGGGACCCAGCAGGGCATACCTACATGTTAATTAGTTGGTCCTAACTATACTGGATAAATCCAGCTGCTATACAGTGGTGTCTTCAGTGTATTGAATCTACAGGGAGTGCTACACTTGGCCTTTCAGTGACTGAGGGTAAAGAGCTGGCTTTTCCCATCTTCATAAAGTGCATTTCCTAGTCACAGAACCCCTACCATAGTGATCAACAGATCAAAGACTCCTATTAGACTATTTATGCTCAGATTAGAGCATCTGAGAAAGTCAACTATCTTAATTATGTAGCTGTTTTGGTCACTTCTTGTGCTACTCTGAGGTTTTGAGTATAAGGCATATAGTGACATGTAAGTGACATGCAAGCATCTGCGAAATACCAAATTGTGAATTGTAAATTGTAAATTGTAAGAGAGTGTCACCAGCCACTGTCAACAGGAAAAAAATAATCGTTTTGCTCAGGGTGTTATGGGTAGGTAATAGGTCTCCAAAATGTGTGAAGAGTTGTAGTGGTGTGAATGGGTTTTTGTGTTCAGTGCTTTGGAGCATGGTATGGCAAGATTGGAGCTGCTACAGAGAACAGGGCTGGGATTCTGTGGAAGATAAAGGCTTAGGCTCAGGGCTATTGGTGGCTGAAAACTAGCCTTTCCTTTTGCGGAAATAAGTGTGCAGACCCCCCCTGCTGGAGCCCTGCAGAACATTCAAAAGCTGTACTTGGATTTTTTTTGGGATGAGCTGTGCTGGGTCTGGCAATTTGCTGGAGGGGGGGGGGGGGGGTCTGCTGTCAGCTTTCAAACTGCAGTCAATATAGTGTATGGCCAAGAACACTTCTGCTGGATGGACTTTGCACTGTTTGCTGGGAGCATTTACACTGTTGAGAGAAATAGGTGGATTGTGTTTGTCAACACACTCTGTCAATGAAGAGTCCCATCTGTGCTGCAGCATCTTTGTCGGGGAAGGAAACTCACCCTAGTGTCTCACCCTAATGTGAGTCCTGCACTCTTCTCAGACAACAAACATTTCATGGTTAACACACAGAGTACACAGATTTTTGCAGATTGGACGGAACCAATGTTTTTTTGTTTTTTTTTTCTAGAATGTTTTTATCGCCTGGGAATTGCGTTCTTAAAGATGGGGCTTTATTTTGTGTCGCACATTTCGCAACTGTTGGATTTAAGTCCCCCCTGCCAACTTCCTGATTGAGGAGTCTAAACTGGGTGCTGAAATCGAATGATTTTATAACAGCTCAACGCACTAAGCTAAGGTAAACTAAGCAAGGTACTACATCGAATCAGGTGGGATTTTGAGAGAACCTTATCAACATTTATGAATGGTAGTTTGTGTTTGGTATGTTAATTGATGCCACTTCCCTAAATAAGTATATCCTATATAATAATCAGTGTAAATTCATTTAATATAATAAAATGTCATTTGAAGGAGCGAATCCTCATAACCAGTTTTGCCTTTTTTCTGTCTGTCTGTGAGTCATACCATTAAGAACAAACACAAAGCAACAAAAGTGACATTTTACGAATATAACACAGGTAACACTGCGGATGGGCGATATACAGCTGCTTCTGTGGCTTGTGATACACTTAAATTTTACATTTATTTTTTTAGACAGCTGTCTGTTCATCTGCTCAAAAGCACAAATCAAACGCTTTACGACAAATTGCGTACCGCGGTGTCTAAGGTGGCGGCTATGCAAACGACAACCTGTTAAAGCGGAGATCTTGCAAGTGAGAATAGGGGCGGAGTGAGACTCAGTTCAAGCGCAGCCTGTAATTCGTGTTCACTCAAGGAGCGCAACACGACAAGCAGAACCCACGCATTTCTCTGCTCCTCTGTGAGTCATTTGGAAATGTGTTCATGTGTCCAGTGATCGCAGTTCGGCTTTCGTTACAGGAGAAATGCCGCCACAAATGGATTACCACTGCGAAGAAGCGAGGGTTCCGTCTGTTTGTGGGGACAGCTTGGGGCCAGCGCTCAGCTGCATGCTGGTTGGGGACGGTGCTGTGGGGAAAACCAGCATGATTGTGAGTTACACCACCAATGGTTATCCCACGGAGTATCAACAAACGGCATTTGACGTCTTCTCTGGTAAATTCATCCGGCCTTCCACCCTTTTAAATTTTTATGTAAACGTCCATATTCTAATTTAAGCGTGATTACTGTCAGTACTTAATACAGACGTCTGCTTTTCTCCTCCGATCCATCGATCTCATCTGTAGATTTTGCATTTATCTCAGGGCCGAAAAGAGTACACTAATCACGTTTAGTACTTTTTTTCATCGAAAATCGTTCTGTTATAGTTGCTGTATAATTTACAGTTCTGTAATGTAATGTACAATTCCAAGCAGTCATCTCTCACGAATGTAAAGATGTCACTGTTGTGGTAGTTTAAATTGCTCTCATAGAAGTGCGTGTGTTTCCTCTCAGCACTGGTTCAGGTGGATGGAATACCTGTAAGGATCCAGCTTATGGACACTGCAGGGCAGGTGAGACCAATGTCTTATCTTTTTCAATTCCTATAAAACAAACCAAAATCTCAGTATGGGCAACGAGCTCAGCAAAACACATCACCCTAGTGAAGATTAACAGATGTGACTTGATGCGTTCCATGTATTTGCTGTCGCTTTGAGGAAGTGTTCTGTTTCATTCCTCCAAGTTCGAGTGAATGCAAACAGCTCCTACCAAGCTTTATTTTCATTAGCACAAGCTCATCTTCCCTTTGGACACTGGATTTATTTTTACTTACTGAGGCAAAATGTTAACCCATTGAACTGAATTTTGAGAGAACAAACTATGAGTGTTGTCATGGGTTATTCATTGAGCTACCTTTGAGTTGAGTCATGTTTTTTTTTTTAAAGGCTGTCCACCTCTGCACCTGGAACCAATGCTTTCTTTTTTTGATTTGTGCTCAGGAGGAGTTTGATGGCTTCCGCTCTCTCTCCTATGCCCACTCGGATGTATTCATCCTCTGCTTTAGCGTTGTTAACCCCACGTCCTTCCAGAATGTCACCAAGAAGTGGGTCCCCGAAATCCGCGCCTGCAACCCGTCTGCCCCCATCGTCCTGGTGGGGACACAGTCGGACCTCCGGCTCGATGTCAATGTCCTCATTGACCTGGACCGCCACAGAGTGAGGCCAGTCCTGGGCCCACGGGCACAGAGCCTGGCAGAGAAGATCTGCGCAGCCGACTATGTGGAGTGCTCGGCCCTGACACAGAAGAACCTGAAGGAGGCCTTTGACATCGCCATCTTTGCTGCCATCAAGCACAAGGCGCGGAAGGCCAAGAAGATGAGGCTGTCAGGCCGCGCGAAGACCTTCTCCAAGTATGGCTGGAAGAAGTTCTTCTGTTTTGTCTGAGGCCATGGGCCCTAACATTAATCACCACAAAGTGTTAATTTATTAAGACTTAGACACTGAAGTCATTGTGTGGCAAGCTATATCCCTGTCCCCATTTCCTGGGCAAAGGCAAGCATATTGGCATGATTATGGCGTTGTAAAATCTGGATTGCTTGCTTGGCAGAAAGTGCTGAAGGGGACCATGTCACAATCCCTTATTGATGTGCATGTACACACAGTGGGCAGGCATGAATTCGCTGTGCCACGATCAATAAGAAGTTAGATAAGTCAAGTCATGACATCATGCGAAGTGCAAGTTGTAGATGGGCACTCCAATGAAAAGCAGGGTAGATTTAGGATGGCCTGTAAAGAGCATGCCCAGATTCAGAGTCTCAATCATATGGGTCGCTCCATCCTTCACTCAGTCATCCTTAAATGACTGCTATCCACCAAATGAGAACTCATTTTAGAGCACCACCTCTGAACTTGCATGGCCTGGATTGCTGCCCATTGCAGAGGTGTGAGAGTAGCAACTATCAGTACAACAGGAACTGGTCTTTTCATATTCAGCTCACTGCTGTTTAGCCAGACAGCCTTTCATATGCAAGATCAATACTAGCATTGAGCTTGGTGCAGATGTCTTTGCCTGTGTGAATACCTGTCCTGCAAGCTCTCAAAGGCTCTGTTTGATGGTGGTCCCCAAACATTGTATTCATGCTGAGTCTTTGTACTATACCAGCTACTAGGGCACATATTTGCAATGTGGGTTTCTTCTGTCCAAGGTGAAGTGCGCTTGGGACTATGGTTTGTTTTCGGCATGTTGTCACCACACTGTAGTGTATGTAAGCTTTGCATAGAATAGAGACCAGGAGGCAAGAGAGGTCGCCATCCTCGTGCTCACAAAACGTGAATGAAATGCTGTTTTCTGCACATTGCACCAAATGAACACAGTGTGTACACATGCATACACGAAACTTTTTTTTTGAGCCATCCTTGTTCTTCATGTTGCAATCTCCTTTAGGCTGAAGAGAACCTTTGCTTCTGTAGGTAATTAGTTAGGTGTGACAGGGAGCCACACAATCTGTTTGAATGTAAATGTTGTGTTTTGCTTCCTGTGGAAGCTTGTAGCTTGTATTTTGATAAGCAGTACTGTTTGTTTTTAACAGTTTGCCGCAGCCTTCGTCTCTTAAGAAGGTAAAGGACGGCGTGGCAGACACCACCCTTTTTTGCTACAATGGATTAAACACGCAGAGACACTTCTGTACAGATCTGTGTAAAATGGTTTTTGATTCTTTTTTTACCCTAGCCACTATCACCATTTTGCCACTCTGTAAAACAATGCATCGAAAAAAGAATTGTGACATCACTAATGATTCACTGATCCTTTTTTTACAGTGCTTCCCCAGTTATTTGTAATACTTGAGCAAATCATTGGTCTTCATTTAATTATGAAGCCCCTGTCATGTCTTACTAAATATAAAATGTATACCCCCATCGATTATATCATAAAATGTTAAGTCTTTATAATTTTATAACTTTGTTCTGAGAAACCTTTACTTTCAGTCATATCATGTTCTCATTCTAAGTAGCATCTGCAATATCAACTATAGGGGCTGAAAGTAAATCGTCATTTCTGGTCTTGTATTTTGTGCTATTATTGATGATAGGAGTGAATACACAGGATGGCAAAGATAAGCTTAATCAACCACCATGGGAGTTGTATATTGACTATGCTTACAGATGTCCAGGTACTGAAAGATATAAATCAACAGCCGCAGCTTTGGTTATTAAACGGAGTGACTGAAAGGTGGAACACAAGCAGGCATGCAATTGGCTGATAAGGTGCAGAGGTGTTTTGATTGGCTGACCAAATGTAGAGGCAATACACGCTTGCATAATGTACAAATCCTCCTTCTCACTCTCGTACCATCCAGGGTGAATCAACAGACACAGACAATTTTCATTTAGTAGACCTAGTGAAGTAGAGAGAACTAAAACACAATTGTGTTGCCCAACCAGATGAATAAAAAGACAGTTCTCAGTCATTATACCAGTTTAATCAAGACACACCTTAAGGATGTTTCTCAGTGATCAGACCACATCAATCAGAAGAAAACCCAAACTGGGTCAAGCAAGGGGTGACCCTGATCTGCACTGCACTCACAGTGCAACAGCTGTTGTTACGGCAGTTTCTGAGATGTATACCTAATGATACAGAGAGAGGGCAGCTTTACTGGCTCTCGAGAGTCACAAGATCTACCATCCAGAACGACAGGAAGTGACACCACTTTCTCAGTGATGTTGCTGGAGTGACAATTTTAGCAAGAGAAAAGCAATTATAAACAATATGTTAAAATACACATATGAAAATATGCACACCTGTGAACCAGAGGAATGTATATATACATGATGCACTTCACATCAATACAAAGATTTTCAAACAGGACATAATCCTATATGTCTCAAAGACAGTGTATAATTCACTTTACATTACTTTACAATACTCTACTTACAGCTATAGCTTTCTCCTGTCATTCAACAGCATGTTGTTCAATAAAATCCCAAAACCTGGCAAAGTACATCTGTAATCTCTCAATAAGATGTCCTTTAGGTGAGAAAGATCTCTTGCTAAATCTCATGCTAGCTCTTCACAAGGCACTGATAAACACCCAGAAAATATGACAGCAAGATTCTCCTCAAGCAGAGGATCAGACCAAAGCAAATTTAGTGAGACAAGGCCAAGGCTCTGTTGGCTTTTAGAGAAACCAGCTGCAGGTTGATAAAACCTGTCTTGTGGGTTTGGATTTTATCTCTGGCTTTAACGAAGGCCTTTCTTAGTGAACAGGTTTTCATATCATTTGTCCTTGCCTGACTGGTAAGTGTGTTTCAGTAAAGAACTTTCCAAGTGCTGACTTGTTATCTGCAGCAATGGTCAATGCCACTTGTTAGTATGACACTTTCATGAAATGTTCCCATATAAGATTTAGTTTGATGTTGTAGCATTAAGCACTTTGCTGTGGGCAAACTTAACTCATTCAACAACTCGCTAGATTACATTATTACATTATTGTCACTTAGTAGATGATCTTATCCAGTGCGACTTACATAGGTTACAATTTTATCCATTTACACAGCTAGATATTTACTGAGGCGGTTGGAGGTTAAGTACCTTACCCAGGGCTACAGCGGTGCCCCATCAGGGAAGCAGCCTTTCAGTTATAGGCCCTGTTCCTTACCACTACACCACACTGCTGCCCAACTCAATGTATGTTCATCAGAAAGAATTCCCTATGGTAAGATTAGATCTATCATTTACATTGACATTTACATTTATTCATTTGGCAGACACTTTTATCCAAAGCGACTTACAAGTGAGGTACAATACAACACATCATTTAGGCACAAGCTGCAGACAGCACATTAATACCTTGGTGAAAAGTCTAATTTCTACTGCATGTGTGGAATGAAACAAGTGAATTTCTGTTACACATTGGGGTGGCAGTGTAGCGTAGCAGTAAAGTGAAGGGCCTGTAACCAAAGGGTTTCTTGTCAAATCCCTGCTGGGACACTGCTGCTGTATCCTTGGTGAAGGTACTTAACCCAGAATTGTCTGAGTAAATATCCAGCGTTATAAATGTATAGCATGTGAAAACTGCAAGTCACCCTGGGCAAGAACATCTACTAAATATAATGTAATATTCCCCCCTCCATTTAAAGCTTAGGGTTGGATTTTTCAAGCGTTTGCTGGCATTGGTGGCCTTCTCGACAACTATCATACTTTTAATCAGCTCCATGGCTGGATTTGTGCTCTTGCTGAGGTCACGTCTGCATCACACCTGTGCTGATCCACTGATTGTTCCCCTACCTGTGAGGCCTGTCCCTTTCTCCAAGCCCACTGTATTAGCCAACCCACGGGCCGTAGAGATTGGTGGGTCTGACACCCAACCCAGATGAGCAACACCCTTTGCTGTGACTGATGGGGCCTGTGGGCTTGGGCTTTGCGAATGAGTCATTGGTTTAGTCAACATCACACAACAAGATTCCACATGCTGGAGGCAAAGGAGATAGGTCAGCCCCTATTATTCAGCCACAGACTAGACCTTAAATAAACCTAATATTTACATGAAAGCACTACAGGAATATTTATGAACAAAACATTGGAATACGCTGTTTATGTTAAAGAGTCTTCGTGTCACCAGTAAAGACTTTCCATGGTGTTCCATGGTGACACAGGGAAGCCACAGTGGACTTTCTCTATAACTTTGAGTGAGTGAAATAGGCAGGGGTTCATTTTTGTTTGCTTCTTTCTTACACTGCTTTGTATTAACCAAAGAAATATGGTTACTATTTAGCATTTCAGACATGGTCCTTGGAGATTGGGATGATGTGAGCTGTGGTCAGAATGAGATGAGAATGACTGTCTTCTGGTCCTCTATGTGAAATGAAACATGATGGATCACACACATACACACGCTCACACACATGTACATCTGCACACACAATGACTCAAGCACACACACACACACACGCACACACACACAACCGGCCCTAGGAGCCACTGTTCCTGTATGATGGCTTTGTTTTGTTTTAGATAGTCAGGCTTGACTAAGTTTGTCTGAATTTCACACTTCATGACAGTTATTTAGCATCCTGAAGTTGCAAAAATGGTGCAGGAAAGGTGTTTTTACAGGGTACATGTGCTAATGTTATCTTTTGATGTTAGGTGTCTGAAATGTGCTTATTTTTTGATCTAGGTGTCATAACCATTAAGAAATGGAATGACAAATTTGTAGTATTTTATGATTAATCACTGTGACTATATTATGTAAGTGTAAAATAAATGTAGATGTAGAAACTACACGGTTCTTTCAAAAACTATGCGTCAAGTAATTTAAAAATTACACAGTCATTCTGAATGTTCACATTTACAGTACACTCAGACATGCTGGACCCAGAACAGGTGGCGGAGCTCCAGGATTGGACTGGAGGAGTGTAAGTTCTGACAGCAGGGAGAGCGACACAACCCCAGCGGAGCAATGAGTCGCGCGTTGAGCAACAGCGCAGGCTCCGCTTGACAGGTGCAGTTTCCCATGAACGGCGAGGTGTTTCCCCCCGTCAGCTGTTAGTCATCCTTTGTCTTTTCCCCCCTCGCAGACGGAGGGCAGTGCTATTCCCAGGGCTCGGGAGACGTTAGCCGGCACCGTTTCTGGCCGAACGCCAGTTTCGGAATTACTGAGTTTCACTTATGTCACTTTACTGGCGGCTCCCTCGGGCTGTCTCTCAGCCGCTGGACACCCCCACGTACAGTTATCCCCACAAGCAGTTAGGCTGGTGTTCCCACACTGTCACTCTGATAGTCAGGTATAAAAACAGTAAACATCCAAGTGGGTGTACACCGCGGTATCAGTTTCTGTTGTTTACGCTTTATGGTGAACTCAAAACCACACATCTCAGGGTGCTAACGCGATTATGCTAATGTTACTTCACAGCTCAGTGTAACCGATTTGATCCCAGACTAACACGCAGACATGGGATTAAAGTGGATTTCCCCACCTCCTAATCTCTTGCAATCCTTACAATGAAGTAATGGAGTGTGTTAATACATTGATGGAGTATGTTAATACAGTAATGGAGGTAATACAGTGATTATGTTAGTACAGTGGTGGAGTATGTTAATACAGTGATGGAATGTAATAGTACAGTAGTGGAGTATGTTAATACAGTAATGGAGTATGTTAGTACAGTAATGCAGGTAATATATTGATGGAGTATGTTAATACAATGATGGAGTATTTTAATGCAGTGATTGAGTATGTTAATACAATGGTGGAGTATGTTAATGAACACCATAAATAATACACTGACAATATCTTTGAATGTAAATGGATACAGGACATGGGTTCAAGAATGGAGGTAAATCATCATACCTTTTTAATTGCTCAATAAATATGCAGATAAATGAATGGATTGCATCTACAGTATATTTGGGTGTATATAATTGCACACAGTGTAAGGTCTATAGGTTGCCGTAGATGTGTCTCTGTCAGATAATAACACTTTATAAATTACAAGATGAATCAGGAACTCTCTCTTCTGTCAACTCTCAGGTATTTCTATTTTCAAGACTTGTGTAAATAAAGGCTTTCAGAGAGAGGCATTTGTTGAAATGAATGTTATTAGCTAAAGGTCAGATCAATAGCTCTGTATTAATATTACATATCAAGGGCATTGAGTCCCTGCATTATGTTTCTGACTGTCAGGCTACAGGTCTCAACATGCCCAGATGTCACCCTACTGCTGCTGCTGTCAACTCGAAATGCACAGATCTGCAGTTTCTGTTGGGAGCCAACATCTTCATCTCTACAGCGGCTGAAAAGCAGAACAGGGCAAAAACACAGAGACATGCAAAGATGAGGAAATCAAAAAAAAAATTTAAATGCACTGAGAAAAACAGAAACACAAGAAGATTCTTCTCCAAAGAGGAGGGTAGGAACACCTCAAAGTGCTGCCTGCTTCAGGGGTGGCCCATCCTACTTTCCATCTTCTCCTTTACCACTAAAACTTGTCATTAAACAGGGAAATCAGGTCGCCAGAACAAATGCAAAACTACTGGATTTAATGCGTTGTGGGTATCCGAGATGGAAAGAACACCTTGGAGACTGTTCAGCCAGCACAGCTCAGAGGGGTCTGGAAGTCCTGCATGAGCCATGATTTATGCACTCTCGATGTGGGACACATAAGAAAAGGTGAATACTGTATTTATGTAACCCCCTGTAGTCTGTGACCTACACCATTGCCCTCACCCCCACCCGAAGAGTGAGGAGTTCCCCCACACATGGCCTACGTGCAGAGCTTAGCATACTGATGATTTTACATGCTCACACAGAAACAAGTTTTATTTTATTGTAATATTTCACCACACTGTTTACACTCCATCTCAGTGTACGAGCTGCTTTGCTGTTTGTTATGTTATGTTAAGTGTAGCCAATGACAACTTTACATTGCAGCATTACAACATTTTTAACTCACAATTGGCCCCACTGTCCTGAGTCATCAACTAAACTGCAGCCAGGGTGTACATCTGTTTGATCTGAGCAGATCTGTTTGATTGATGGTCCTGGAGCCTCAGAATGACTAACCGAATATGTATGTAACTTTCAGTCAAGATGTACTGTAGAACCTGACTTCTGATCAAAAAATGCATGGTGCTCGTGTGTTTTGAAACCAATGACTGTGACTAAACATCCATGGTGACCCCATCACATTTTTCACATGACTGGAGCATATTTCACACAGCCATCATCCTGCAGTATGTCTTCCACCCAGAGGTCCAAGTGTACACCATGGAGAGAAGATCTGTCCAGGTTTACAATGGGTAATCCATTCAAACCAACTGTGCTATAGGAAGTAAATCAGTCCCACATTGTGAGGTACTTAACAACAAGTGACCTCATCAGCTCACACAATCAATTCAGTCAAATCAAAGGACTATGACATCAATGACTCCTGCACCTAAATAAACGATGTTTCTTTGAGAAATGTAGGTCTACAGACAGTCAGTCAGAATACTCTAACAGATTGAATATGAATTCATTCAAATATTTCAGTATAACCCTGGAATGTTTACAATTAATCGTCCTGATTTTGCTTTTAAGATTCTTTGGTCTGGTTTGTTTTTGAAATGTAGGCCTTTCTGTCATGGAGATTTGTCTGAAGATTAATAAACAGTGACTGACTAGAGCAGATCATTACATTCACATTTACATTTATTCATTTGGCAGATGCTTTTATCCAAAGCGACTTACAAGTGAGGTAGAGTACAACCATAGGGAGTCAACAGTAATAGTAGCGCTGCATGACCAGGTTTCAATGGTTAGCCAGACAAAGTACAAGCTGGCTAGTAGAGCTAACAAGCGTGTTAAACCATTATATTACTTTTTTAATATAGTTTAGTAGGAAAAACTTTTGAGACATGAGAAATTCCTTTAGAAGTTTCTTTTAGTGTTTCATGTGCCCAGGTGAGAGCGGAAGAGCTGTGTCTTCACATGTTTCTTGAAGATAGAGATGGACAGGGCAGAACAAATGAAGTGTGGAAGGTCATTCCACCATCAGGGGACAACGGCAGAGAAAGTTCTGGATAGTGGTTTTGCGCCCCAATGTGATGGGACCACCAGACGCCGTTCGGTAGCAGAGCATAGTGGTCGGGAGGGAACATAAGGTTGCAGTAGTGAGCTCAGGTAGGTAGGTGCACTTTTGTTGTACACAAGCATCAAGATCTTGAACATGATGTGGGCAGTTACAGGGAACCAGTCGAGCGAGACCAAGAGAGGTGTAATGTGAGCCCTTTTTGGTTGGTTGAAAACCAGACGCACAGCTGCATTCTGTATTAACTGCAGAGGCTTAATAGAACATGTAAGTAGGCCAGCCAAGAGAGCATTGCTATAGTCCACCCTTGAGATGACCAGAGCCTGGCCAAGGAGCTGAGCAGCATACTCAGATAGGTAGAGCCTGATTTTCCTATTGTTATACAGCACAAATCTGCATGATCTAGCAATGAAAGATCACATGGTGTTTTCTTCCATGGGAAACAGGGAGTGGCCTTGTTCTCACCCTCTGATTCTGGGGATGTTGTGGGGAGTTGGCATGACAGTTTGGTGGCACATAGAGACACAGGCACCCTGTAAACCACTGCCATCCTCTGACCCTTCCCTCCAATGGAACAGGGCGAAGGCACGTGCCTGGCTATTTACATGGGGCCCTTTGTGGATTTCCCACAGTTTGGTGACAGTAAGCCATGAACTTATGCACCCACGTGACAATCAGTTTGGGGCTGCATGGCTTCCAAAAGGCATGTTATAACACGTCATGAATGATTGGTCCAGTGACCTGTTACTCACACTGGGTCTTAGCTTACAGATCATCTGTGCCTGTTTGTCAGTGAGAGTTGGGGTGGTTTCTTTTTATGTGTGCTCATTGTCCATGACAGACCTCTGTGCTGCAATAAGCTGGACAAGGAGAGCTGGCACTCCAAAGCTCTTCCTGTTTTACAGAAAAAAAAAACAATTTACAATTTGGCATTTCGCAGACACTTTTAAACCAGAGCGACTTACAATTGGTGAATCAATCAGGTTTAGCTGACTTTCTCATAGGTAAAAGATCGCAGTAGGAATGCAAATTAATTATTTACAGTACCATGCTCCTGGATATCCTGCAACAATAAGACAGAAATCTCCAAACAAAACCTGCAATATAGAGACAGGGTTAGTACAGAATTATTTTGTTTTAGAGGCCTGAAAGGTTACACAATAGGGGACAGGTGGATTCTGAAAAGGTGGGTTTTCAGGCTCCTGCAGAAGATGGCGAGTGATTCCACAGTTCTGATTGGGTGAGGAAGGTCATTCCACCACTGCAGAACGAGTTCAGAAAAAAGACATGGCTGAGTGGAATGGCTACCAGGTTCCCGAAGTGAGGTAACATGAGAGTGTTTTGGGACATTGAAAACCAGGCCTACAGCTGTATTCTGAACCAGCTGAAGCTGCCCGTTGCAGTAGTCAAGGCGGGAGATGACCAGTGCTTGAACTAGGAGCTGGGTTGCTTGTTGGGTAAAGAAAGGGCAGATCCTCCTGATGTTGTAGAGGGAGAATCTGCAGGACCGGGTGACCGCCGCGATGTGGCTTGAGAAGTTTAACTGGTCATCCAGGGTCACGCCCATGTTTTTGGCTGACCTGGAGGGGGCCACCACAGAACCCTCAATGGTGATCGGAGTGTTGATCATTGGGGAGTTCTTTGCTGGAAAAAAAGACGCGCAGTCTTCTCCAGATTGAGCTTAAGATGGTGAGTGGACATCCAGGAGGCAATGTCGGCTAGGCAGGCTGCAATGCGTGGCTGGACCTGAGAGTTGGAAGGGGAGAAAGAGAAGAACAACTGTGTGTCATCTGCATAGCAGTGGTAGGAAAGACCGTGGGCAGAGATTACCTGACCAAGTGATTTAGTGTAAAGGGAGAAAAGGAGTGGGCCAAGTACAGAACCTTGTGGGACCCTGGACTGGAAAGGGCGTGGGCAGGAGACTGATTCCCTCCAAGATACCTGACAGGAACAGTCAGACAGGTAGGATTCAAACCATGTGAGCACAGATCCTGAGAAGCCCATCCCAGCAAGGGATGAGAGAAGAATCTGGTGGTTCACAGTGTCGAATGCTGCGGAGAGGTCAAGTAGTATGAGGACAGAGCTGAGTGACTTCGCTCTGGCCAAGTGAAGCACTTCTGTGACTGTGAGGAGGGCAATCTCAGTGGAGTGGCCAACTTTGAATCCCGACTGGTTCGGGTCCAGGAGGTTATTCTGGAGGAGATAAGGAGAAAGTTGGTCATAGACTGCGCATTCAAGGGTTTTGGAGAGAAATGGTAGAAGAGACACTGGACGGTAGCTTCTGACATCAGCTGGATTTAAAGTGGGTTTCTTTAGCAGTGGCATGACCCATGCCCTCTTCAGAGTAGAGGGAACTGGAGATTTTGATTTCTGCCATCTCCTTTCAGCCGCACAAAGTATGGCTCTGTCTGCACGAATGTAGTCTGTCAGCCAGGGACTGGGAGGGAGCAGGCGAGCTGGTTTGGTAATAGGGGGACAGGTGGTGACCAGGGAGAAAGACAGCACAGAGAGGACAGTAGAGGATTTCTCCTCAACAGAGAGAAGTGAGAAGGATTCAGCAGAAGGGAGAGAAGAGCACACAGCAGAAGAGAAGGCACTTGGGGAGAGGGTGTGAAGTTTGTGGGTGGGTAACGGGGTGGGAACAAAGGATTTAGGGAAGGATATGAGTGGAAGGGAGAAGAATAGGAAGTAGTGATCAGAGGTGTGGAGAGGTGTGATCGTGAGATCAGGAGCAGGGCAGCCTCTTGTGAAGATAAGGTCCAGCTGGTTGCCAGCCTTGTGTGTTGGTGGGGACTCCACCAGGGTGAAGTCAAAGGACTGAAGGAGGCGGAGGAGACCAGCAGACTGAGTGGAGTTCAGTGGAGGATTGAAGTCCCCAAGCAGCAGGATGGAAGTGCCGTCCTCAAGGAAGCAGCTGAGGAGGGTGTCTAGTTCATCTAGAAATGACTGCAGAGGGCCTGGTGGACGATAGAGAACAGTCATGTGCAGTTTACAAGGGGAAGAAACAGTAACAGCATGAAATTCAAAAGAGATGGGGGAGATGGAAGGGAGGGATGTGACATGGAAACTCCACGAGGGGGAGATCAGAAAACCAAGGGTTTGGGGGAGTGGGAGTAGGTGAAGGCAGAGGAGAGGGCAGCGGGGGTGGCGGTGTTCTCCAGTGCAATCCACGTCTCAGTGAGGGCTAGGAAGTGAAGGGACAGCATGGAAGCCTGAGCAGAGATGAAGTTGGCCTTCTGCACTGCTGATTGGCAGTTCCAGGGGCCACCGGGAATGACAACAGTAATATCAGTAGAATGAGGTGGAAGAATAAGGTTAGACAGGTTACAACTGCAAGGTTGCCACCTGCGAAGATTGGGAGGGGAGATGAATAGTGTATGTGTGGGAGAGGGACAAGACAATGCAGAACAACAGGTGTTATTAGCACCAACTCAGGAGATATACAAAATGGACGAATGAACCAGAAAAGCAACACAACAACTAGAGCACACAGACTGAGAGAAAAACCAACCACAGGGTAGCTAGCGAGCAGACCGCAGTATTGCCCCTCGTCGCCCTTCCTCCATACGACGAGACAAGGAAGACGAGACCACTCCAGCTGCCACCACAGCTGCCGCTGAGTGGAAACACTACTAAAGAGCCTTGTGGCTCACACACTCGCAGCTAACGGGCTGGCTACAGTCCCGCCCCCTCAGGAACTAGAATAAACTGGAAATTGGCCATGGCAAAAAACTACCAAACTAACAAACAAACGCAAATTAGCAACTCAACAGCTAACGCAACAGTAACCAAGACTACCAAGTAACATAAACTAGCAATACTACCAAACAAGACATACGGTTATAAATTGACAATGAATCCTAACCAGAGTAAACAGAATGCATGGCTACTCTAAGCCAAACTACCAAGCAAAGCCTTACCTAGATCCTGCTCTGAAAAAGAAACACAACCTTCTATGATGCACGCACTGACAGCAAACGCGTTAGGGAATGGTATTAAACAGGCTGGCTACAGTCGCCCCCTCAGGAACCAGAACAAACCAGAAATTGGCTGTGGCAAAAAAATACCAAACTAACAAACAAATGGAAATTAGCAACTCAACAGCTAACGCCACAGTAACTAAGACTACCAAGTAACATAAACTAGAAACGCTACCAAAACATCTTGACAGTATAAGTCAGCTAGGTTGTGACAGGAGAAAATTAATGATACTTTTGAATGACAGTGTTGCAAAACTGACATGACAACACAGTGGTAAAAATGACACAACATTCCCAATTTGTCAGCTTCTCAGACTTCCTCTCAGAGCTTTTCCTTTTTGCTCTAAATTGACCCAGAATTTCTTTAATCTGTAGATCCCAGAAAACAATTTTCAGAATATGCACTGGCCTCTTTCTTTAATTTAACTTTTGCAGTCAACATTTTAGCACATTATGCTCTGTGTTGCTAAAACACTGTTGAAAGGCTTACTTTGATGCACCATCACGTATCATTTGTGGCATGTTTACCCGAGACGGTGATGTCATGACGGATGGGTGACGCAGTGTAAGAATGTGGAGAGAGCAGCCATTAGCAGCGTGCATCAAGGCAGAGCAGAAATTTACAGACCTTGGGTATCTAGGCCACATGGTTATGTGACATTCTGATATTGACTAAACTATTGGCACATGTGTAAAGAATAAGTAGTATGTGGGACTGCAGGGTGATGCCAGCTGTTGTTATGCTGCCTCTGACAGTTCTGGGCTCTGGGTTCTGGTGCAGGATGATTTTGTTGGATGAGCCCAGTACATTATCACATAAATGGATGGTGGTGCCTCCCACACCAAGACAGCCAAATGGAGTGACCTCTCATCCCTGGTAACACCTGTGACCTTGTTACATATTTAAACCAACAGGCACAAACAACAAATCATAAGGGAGGAGATGTTTTACCAAAAATGCTTAAAGACAATCACTTGAAAAGCGTCATAAACTTAATGTTAGGCAAAATAATGGAATTGAGAGATCTGAAGTTCTCAACACACCTTATCTACTGTTACTACAACACAATCTAAGTGATGTATCTACAGTGGCATACAACAACATTAGGCCAGGGAATTCTGTCTTCAGACAGTTGTCTCCATTTGAGCATCACTTGTTTAAAAAGCCCCTATATCACTTATTCAGTCACCTTCCATTCCAAGGATGATCAGCAGTGGGATAAGAAATGAAGTCACAGTCTATTGCAGTCAAAGGTGTTTTCTACACCACCTCATAACCTTTTCCGTTCTGTGTATTCATGTGGTCACAATTTATGTCTTATCCCTTGGTGATTTCTATCATACCTTGGACTATCAGTGGCCAAGGTCTTGTTTACATTTAGATTCCATTTTTCTAAGAAGATGGCCTTATCCAGAGCAACTTACACAGCTTACAACTCTTCAACATCATTGCATATACATACTATGTATGGATACTGTGACAACTGGAGTCTTAAAAGTATGTTACCCTATTGAGTACCAGGAAAAAAACACTTAAGGTACACTATATGGACAAAAGTATTTGGACACCTGACCATTACATTGTAATGACATTGTATTCAAATACATATACTTTAATACGGAGTTGGTCCCCCTTTTGCAGCTAGAACAGCTTCCACTCTTCTTGGAACGCTTTCCACAAGATTTTGGAGTGTTTCTGTGGGAATTTGTGCCCATTCATTCTGTAGAGCATTTATGAGGTCAGGCACTGGACGAGAAGGCCTGGCTCGCAATCTCTGTTCCAGTTCATCCCAAAGGTGCTCAATGGGGTTGAGGTCAGGGCTCTGTGCGGGCCAGTCAAGTTCTTCCACACCGAAAACATCAAACCATGTCTTTATAGTCCTTGCTTTGTGCACTGGGGCACAGTCATGTTGGAATAGAAAAGGGCCTTCCCCAAACTGTTGCCAAAAAGTTGGATGTATAGCATTGTCCAAAATGTCTTGGTATGCTGAAGCATTAAGATTGCCCTTCACTGGAGATAAGGGGCCTAGCCCAAACCCAAAAAACAGGTGTGGCCAAATACTTTTGTCCATATAGTGTATATTAGTCATATGTTAGCCCATTGATACTCTCATCAAGTCCTCCTCTCACCCAACCGGTTCGACAAGGCACTGAGTTATGACAGCGGGCTCCACAAGCTGTGTTCTTTTCAGAACGACTACACTGGATAGAGTGGGGACTTCCACACTAGTTAGGGCCCTGCCACTCCAATTAAAGAGGACACTGCCATGGTAGTTAAGACACTACCATGCCAGTTAAAGAGGGCACTGCCATTACAGAGGGAGCCAGAATGTTAAAACTGAGCACTGTGTCAATGTCTGTGTTCCCTCAAACCTATTTCTGTATATAGCAGGGCTTACCTTTGTTGTGTAGCCACAGTCATAACTGTTGCAGACCGCTGCTGCAGTACAATATGCTTCTGTCATTCATAGTGATTTTCATCCTTTCTTTCAGGCCACTATAGTAAAATTCATGAGGGAGGCCAGACAAATGGTGCCAAAGGCCTATGTGATCTTGTGACTACTCTCATGGACTTCCAAGGGAGAGGAGCACAGGGTGTGCATTTGGGCTTTCATGTTAAAACCCAGTGAGGAAATCTCATTAGATCATCAACATATTTTTGATTCATTGACAGCTTTACAATCCTGTTGCTGTACCACTGTCTCACTTAAGGACAGCACTGCTCTAATAATAAACTGAAAATGTTCTCCACCTTGGTGGCAAACCAAGGACACAGAGATCCTGTATAAGAGTGCACCCAAGAACACCTTTGAGTATGAACTGTACCTGTATAACCAACAAGAGCTCAGTTTACTCTTTTAATATGCAAATCTGCCCTCACAATATACAGACTGCACCTACTTTGTATAATTGGAAATCAATCTTCAACATAATATCGATCTGTCCTAAACTCCCACTCTGCCAAATTTGCATGGCCAGCTGGCATCCAGGCCTGGAGTTGACCACATCCTCCCATAGACTGCAGGTGTGCACCATGACAGGCATTTAAATAGGCTAGCATGAGGGGGTCAGACAGGTGAAGCACCACTCCACAGACCCAATGGAGAAGAAAGAAGCCCTGCCACCACCAGCACCACCACCCCCACCACCCTGAAGCCCATACTGTGTGTTCACAGCAAACAAAGATCTCCCGATGCTGATGGTATTGTCCACAGAAAATAAGAGCTGAGCCCATAGGCGAGTTTAGGCTATTTTCAGGGGTGCTGAAGCACCCCTAAATCTCAGCTCAGCACCCCTGAAAGATAAAGTGATTATCATTATGATTTTGTGAAGTCGTGTAGTCCTAAAACCTTAGATTATGCGGAATTGCTTTAGGTTCAAATGGACCAATAAAATAAATGAGATTACGTGCAGGAGTCGGATGTGTCTCTGATTGGTGGGCGTCTGGGAAACTGACTGTTCAAAATTCAAATTGTCATTCTGCGCTCGTAACTTTGAGTTAACGTGGAACAATCAGAACTGATGGCGATTTTTCATCAATAAAATGTTAAGGTAGTCCTAATAACTGAAATGTAATGGAAGTACAAATGTGGACATTTATGTAAATGGTTTATTGATTATTAGCCTGTTTATTACGTAGTCTATTTCTGCAGACTTGGTTACAGTAGCTTACTGACTATTAGCCTACAACGAGTTTTAAGGTGGGCTATATTGCCGATAATGTTTAAAGTAATGTTAGATGCTCATTTATCTTCATGTAAGCAAAATATGACCACTTTTGTTTTGTAAATATGGCTGTTTCATTTGTCCTTTGACTAAACTGCGGGACTACTTGATTAGTTGATTACAATATGTTTGTATGTGATTGCCAGTGCAAAGAGAGAGAGAGGAGGATGGAGAGGGAGAGGACAAAGAGAGAGAGCAAGACCTGGAAGAACCAGGTGAGAAAGTGGACACACTGTATGAGGTTGTTATGGGGGCAAAACAGTTAACTGTTTAGCTTAGAGAAGAAAGCATTCAATTCACATTATATTCACATGCATTTCATGGATGACTCTTCCTACTTTAAAAGCTTTTTGCTTGTTTTACTATACAAGGAGAGAGAGAAGAACAGGGAGAGTATCTGGCAAGTGCGAGGGAGAGTGAGCAGACCAGAGAGGAAAATGAAGAAGCAGAGAGAGCAGCATACTGGACAGCAAGCTGAAGCATCAGTATCTGCAGATATGTGTTATGATTTAGGGGACAAAGACACAGGTCCTAAACAGCTTAAACTGTATCAGTACCCACAAGATCAGTTTGGCACACAAAAGAGAGCCTTCCAGCATAACTGGTTCCAAAGTTTTAAATGGCTGGAATATTCCTCTAGGAGGAATGCAGCATTCTGCTTTGCTTGTAGGGTGTTAGGCAAAAAAAATTAAAACAGGATGTATTTGTGAATGGTGGACTAAAAAATTGGAGAAAGGCATTGAGCTTGTCTCAAAAGCATGAAGGCACACAATCTCACAAAGACAGTGTAGTTTGCTGGCAGAGCTATAAGGCAAGTTTGTTGAAAGGCAGTGTTGTGCATCAAATAGAGACCGCAAGTTCTTTGGAGATAAATGAAAGGAGGGAGTACTTGAAATGTGTTGTAGCAGTGACCTGTATGCTGGGGAAACAGGGGATGCCATTTAGAGGTCATGGCCTGAAAGCCACAACAAAGGCAGTTTTTTGGAGTGTATGGCACTTCTGAAACAGTTTGACCCTTTCTTGCAAAGGTATGCTCCCCCATCAAATAGCACCAATCTCTCATCTGCCAGTCAGAATGAAATGATAGAGTGTTGTTCACAGGAGGTAATGGCAACTATTGTTAGTGAAATGAGGGAGTCAAAGATGTATGCCATCATGGCTGATGAGGCCAGAGATGGAAAAACAGAACAGTTGGCACTCTGTGTGAGATATGTTTCTGATGGTAATTTGAGGGAAAGGTTCCTAGCCCTTACAGAGATGTCCAGTTTTGATGCTGCATCAATAACCTCTGCAAATGAAGATCAATTAGTGATGAAAAGTATTGAAGTCATGAGACGCCTACTGCGGGGTTGAGCTCATTACCGCATCACCGCAATTATTTAGTTATTTTAGGGCTGTCAACATTAACGCGTTAACGCTCGTTCGCGATTAATCTGGAAACTTTAACGCCTTACGCAAATGAATCATATTATCAAATTTGACTGCAACTTGCTTCCGTAATTCCAGTGCGGATATTTAGGCTACCTGGCTGAATTACTGAAAGGCGTGGCAAACGCAGATGTGCTGAAGGGCAAATTTCGTTTTAACCCTTTCGCATGTAACTTATTTGTTATGGTATGTAGCGCGCGTGTTACCTTATATGGTTCGTTATGTTTTCAGTTGCGTTATTAAGTTTCTTATAGATTTCAGTTAGCATTTGCTATATTTTTAGAGTTAAATCGCCGTTTCCTCAAAGCTAAAATTGGCTAGAATTTCTCCAATCTAGTGTTCTAATCGCACCAGTTTTAGCATATGCGCTAAACGGCTAATCACACCGATGTGACCTTAGGCGCAAAAGGGTTAAAACGAAATTTGCCGTTCAGCACATCTGCGTTTGCCATGTAAAATAAAAAGACCTTAAAGTAAAGAATGAGTACATTTCGACTTTTTTCAGCACTTTATACAAGCAGTGATTATAATAGATAGCCTACGGACATCATGAATGTTGAAATTATGAAATTATGCTGCATGGTTAAAAACCATTAGCCTAATGTTCCCTTACCATCTTCTTATTTGTCATTATAAAAATAATGACAAATAAGAAGATGGTAAAATAATTAAAACTGTTTTAATGCGGCTACATATAGCCTACCTGTTCATGCTGCTTCAGACACCATAATTGTATAGCCTACAGAATTATGTGAATTAAAATATAAAATATTAAAATGTTAACTGTAAAAATGTTAAAATGTAAAATATTTGTAAGTTTGCAATCACTTTCTAAGTTGTAATCAGCCTTCCCGAGAATTTTGCAGAAAAATACACAAGTTATGCAAGCGTTATGGGTTGGCTTTTTGTGTTGTGCGGGGGTTGGGGTAAACCGCCAAATCGTGGTAATTTGTTGCTTTATTACCGCGGGAAGAAAAAATCATTACCGTCACAGCCCTACTTGAAATGTGTGGCACAGACTTATGACGGGGCATCTGTCATGAGTGGGGCAGTTGGGGGCGTGCAAGCCCAATTTCGAAAGCAGCACTCTGAAGCAATATATGTGCATTGTTATGCTCATGAATTGAATCTTGTCTTATGTCACACATGCAGAGCAATTCCTGAGGGCACAGAGTTTTTTAGCATGCTGGAAAGTGTCCATTCTTTTTTTAGTGTCTCATTTGTTAATCATCATAAGTTTGTAGTCACTCAAAAGAAATTAGGATTACAGCCAAGTGAACTTGTCCAGTTGTCAAACATACGTTGGGCATGCCAGATTCATTCAATGAATGCAGTAATTGACAACTTTCCTGCCGAGTGTCTCTCTGCCATCAACACACCTATGTCTGTGGGATTGAAGGCAAATTCTCATCAGTGTATTTGCTGTTTGTTTTCCAAGATCTACTGTCTGCAACAGCAGGTTTACACAAATACCTACAGAAGGAGATCTTGCCCAAACAGTGACGTACAAAAATGCAGTGACTGACTCCCTGCTGCAGATCTTCATGCCAAAGCTATGGCCTTATGTGAGGCTAACCAGATAGCAGTCCCAGAGCCACCTTCAGTACAGAGGCGCAAGGTAAAACGAATGGATGGATTTGTTGTTGAGTCGGCTTGCGGGGAAGTTAGTGAACTTAGTGATTGTTCCAAGTTAGAAGAGCTTAAAAGGAAATTATTATTTCCTTGTTTGGACAGGATGGTCTCTGAACTTGAGAATCGTTTTTCTGATGTCAGTGAAGAAATCAGGCCACTTCTTGTCAACACTTCACTTGCCAAAAACTATCTGAGGCACAAGAGAGAGGCTGGTACTTCTGTTGAAGACATGCTCACTGTATACAACTTACTGGATGCTGATATGTTCCCTTCACTAAAAGCTACTATTCAGGTTGCATTGACCATACCAGTTAGCAGCTGTAGCTGTGAGAGGTCTTTCAGTGCCTTGCGCCATTTCCATACCTGGCTCAGGAGGAGCATGGGGCAAGGCAGACTCCAGCACCTGGCAGTGATGTCTATTGAGAGGGAGCTGCTTGAGAGAGTGAATCATGAAGATGTCATTGATAGATTTGCCACCCTTAAGGTCAGGCGACACGGTTTAATTCTCCCAAAGTAGAGGGGATAATTTTCACAGATGTTTTAAGACGGGATAGTGATATTGGATCTTGAATGAAAATGGGTTAGGTTTTGGTTAAGTTACTTTATTTGTCCCAAAGGGAGATTTAACCTGTCTGTGGCAATGTACACACATACACACAGACACACTAGGAGTAGTGAGCTCATGAGGAGCACACACACACACACACACACAGAATGGAGTGAGTTGAGCTGATGTTAAAAAGATCTTCATTCACCATTCATTTATTGTTTATTATTATATTTGACTTTTATTAACAGTCATTTGTTTTTTATTTGCTTCCTTGGATTTACTACCTATGTTGCATAATAAAAACCAAGTGATAGTTGTGTGGCTCACCATCAAAGTAAGTTTTCTCCGATTTGTTGATGTCCTTCTGGTCATATAATTGAATGATTGTTTTTTGTAAGAGCAAATGCTTTTACTATAGGTTCAGGCTCTGAGCAATGGTGGATTTTCCCCATGTGATTCAGAGACATTATTACATAACATTGTCATTTAGTTGACATTCTTATCCAGAGTGCCTTATAGTGAAATAACTACAGTACAGAGACAGTACCCCTTGAGCAATTGAGGGTTAAGTGTCTTGGTCAGAAGCACATTGGTGACAGTCCCCGGGATCAAACTCATGACTTTTTGCTGGTGTTCCCTGCTCCCTAACCACTAGACCACAAATACCACATATTACTAGTGCATCACCACCCAGAGACAAACACATACGAAACATGAGTAAGTTCATAAGTTCATGTTTTACTTAATTCGGACAGTTCTGGTCATTATGATTTAATCTTCTCAACTTACATAAACAAACATTTAGAAAGGGTCCTTTCTAAAACAATTGTATGCTATTGAAATCTGTGATTGTTCACTCTTAACCATTATTGAGAAGTGTTAGAAACATATAAGCCACAGAAATGACAGATTTAACAGGGGGTTGAATGTCAGTGCAGTTCGTCCATATGGGTAGATGGGGAAGGACCCCACGAAAAAGATTCATCCACTTATCATCATAGATCCTTGTTCAATTAGATTTTGTTTGTTAACGTAGGCCTATTATAAAAGTTCTTTATACCGGGTAGCCCCATCTCTCATCTTAAGAATCACTGTCACCTAGCGAGGGGCTGAGCCCCCCTAAAGATGGAATCCTAGAATCGCCCCTGGCTGAGCCCCTTTCAGACATGCACTTGTAGCCAGCGAGCAGCACACTAACAGGAAGGAGCTTTCCTATTGGCTCGCAGACACAATAAAAAAAGTTTTGATCAGGCAGTGAGGGAAGGTCCAATGGTTGCGGTCCTTACCTTGCTGTAGCAGCGCTGCTGGCATTCGGTGCGTGTGGGACGCGGATGTTTAAGGTAGGCGCCGTTTAAATTTAACTGTGTGTTTGGTAGAGCTTTTTGATTAATCTGTCTGTATTTGTATATAGGGTTGCCCTATCCTACATGGTGCGGCAGTCCCGGGGACTATATTTTTGTAACCGTTGTGTGCAGGTAAAGGATCGCGAATTCAGGGCAATCGGGGACGTAGACATACTGTTCGCTTTTCCTTTTCCATCATTTTCCGGTCAAAGAATTTGGAGAGTCGTACGGGAGTGTGCGTGCCGGACCGAGTTCTCTAGTTTCTGGCCGGAATGGTAATGTGGATATTGCATGTGGACATTTTCTTTTAGTTGTTTGTGTATAATGGCTCAAATGTTTTTATTTTTTTGATCTTAGGCATGTGAATGTTCGATCGCTGTTCCTCTGATGTACTGATTTGTAAGTCCAGCTAGCCAGTAGCCACGCTGAGCGCGTTTGTGTAGCGCTCTATCCTTTTGCTATGCTTTGATCTAGAGTTTCGGCGGGCTGGTTAGCTGGATCAACTGCTTTTTTTGCCTAACCATTTCCCACGTTGTCATTGCTAGCTAATCCACTCTGCGGCTTGTGCATGCAGCTATAGAAAAGGGGGTTTACCTTTCTGCGGCTTGCTGTGTATTTTTTTTTTTTTTTTTTTTTTGCGTTTGCTGTGCTGGGCTATCTGCTTTATTTGCATGGCCTCCACATTCTGCTTGCGTGCAGTTTATTTCACTTGCAGTGTGCTGTACCAGTATACACGTGTGACGAGCGACTTCTCCCCTTTTCTAGCAGGAGCACCACGCGGAGCTATGAATCTTGGGGCTAGCTTAGCTCTGAGAAGTGTGGCAAGTATAGTGTGTAAGGGTGTGCGGATGTTTATTGCTCTCGCCTTATCCTTTAGGGTTGTAATAATAAAGTATCATGTTTATATTTACGATTTCAGCCTCTTCATTAAGAAAAAGGGGTCCACGGAGCTCCCTCCTCCTGGTGTTCGAGAGGGTGGCATAGCGGCTTTACTCTGAAGGGTGTTACACACTGAAAGCCAGAACTTATCTGGCCATTAGCCGGAGGAGCTGTATGTGAGAACGCAAATGTCCGAATCAGTCGGACTGGACATGAGACGGACTTCGTTCTGCCAGCTCCCTAGTACAAAGTCCGTCTCATGTCGGAGTGAGTCCATAGCCGTTTTCAAATGTGAATTCCGGACAAAGTGCGGAGAATCAGGTCCGCAACTTGGCCGGAATTGCCCTTTCACACATGTAGCACGCAACAGGAGATTGTCCGTGTGAGACGCGTTCTCACCTACTGGAAATACTCCAGTTTGGTTTAGGTGAGGGGCGGTGCCTGGGTATTGCGTGCGGGAGGCAGGACATGACGCATAAAGTGCGCTGCAGAAATCACAGTGGCTGTATTCGAAACCTACTGCATACTGTGTACTGCGTACTACACAAGTGTATATACTGTATACTGCATGCTATTTTTCAGTGTAGTGCCCAGTATGCGACCATTAATAATTACATTTGTAGTATGTTACATTGTCGCATCATTGCGAGTTTAAGCGGGGTTAACTGACACGACACATTATTGAGTCATTATTTTGTTTTTGTCTTTAAGGAGCTGTGCGGGCAAACGTCAAAGATGCCACAGATGCTGACATCTGTACAGCCAAAAAATTTGGCTGCGGTATGCTAAAAATCGTGAATGAGGGAGCAAGGCGAGGAACGCAAGTTTTAGTTAAGTTCCTAAAAGTAGCCTACTGTATTTTAAATGCAATTGTATTCTAAACATGTTCTGTCATTTGTGTTTGTGTATGTAGTTTGTCATGGTTTAGCCTGTTAAATTGTTTCAAATACATTTCTTAACTTTGTTTTAGCTATTTATTCCATTTTAAAACCCTGTTAATTAAAAAAACGATTTATTAAAAACATTGTTTTTGTCTTTTTTTTTCACGTTAACTTAGTCTAATATAGGCCACTCGTTTCCTCTCCTTGATATCTCCAACAACTACGTTGATACAGATAATCACTTCTCCAACCTTAAATTCTGAATGGAAATTTCTTGTGTAGTGCAGCATTTTTCTGCAAATGTGATATGTTGGACATAAAGGGCATATAATTGTTTCTGCCTGCTTCAGAAGACCAAAATGTTGTATTTATCCTAGTAGACTACCGTGTCGACTAACAAATGCTTCTTTGCTGTAGAAAAAAATGACATTGAAACCAAATGGTAGGCTAATCAGTGACGGTTGGCTGGCGACTTTGGACCACCGGTGTTAGCGTAACGTTCTGTAACCAAATACTGCTCTGTGCAGAATATCATGGATTATAACTGGCTTCCGACGTTAGGCCAACCGTGCAGATAAACGGTTGGGCCACCGTAGTAGGAACGAAAGAGTGTGACGTTGGGCCAACGTCGAACCGATGAGCAAAAACAACGGTTGCCCAACGTTGAAAAATGACAATGGGCCAACGTTGGACCAACGCAAATTGTTTACTGGGAACTAGCCAATTGCTGAAATGCTAAAACTCTGGAAGCACCCCCCACTGGCCATCTCGGCACAGCTGACGATGTGGGACAATGCAAAAGATCCGGTGACTACGAAGACTCTAATCTCCCCCTACTTACCTGATGAGCTGTTGACAAGTTCCTCAGTTCACCAGTTCCTTCAGACTCCAAAGATTCACTGACTTTGAAGACCTGGTGACTACGTGTTGCCAGAATCGCTAGTTCTCAGTATAGCAGGCTTGGTCTACATCCGCCATTGATTGTGACAATGAAAAAGGAATCAGAACCCCTCCGAGACATTATAGGAATTACAAATATTAAATATTATTTTGCTCACCTAACTGCAATATTTATATTTATTTTTTTAGCAGTAGCATATTTTAGGTGCGCACAATGTATCGCAGTTGTTTATCACAACTGCAATTTTACATGGCTACGATTTATTTAATGTTGACATCACGTTTCCTTTTAACGTGAATAAAGTCCTTATTAATAAATACTGACAAAACATAGTAGGCTACAAAACAAAACAAATGCGATGCATAAGCCTATGCTTCACATTTGTAGCGTACTATGTCTACATTAACAACAAATAAAAATACGACATCACTGACTAGGCCTACAAGTATATTAAAATGTTTGGGCTCAGATAGTTAACTTGTAAAACGAAGTTTTTCGCTTCGGGTGGCTCTTTTTTTAGTTTTAGCAAATGACATGTAGCTACTTAGGCTATTATACGTGTTAAAATGTGGAGTTCGTTTTTAGGAAGGTAATAGAAGTATACTTTGCGGCTGCATGATTGTTTGAATAGCATGGTGCAGTTTCACGTAATGAACATTACGATTTAATTATTATTACTTTCATTGACATTTGGTTTCACACGTGCTGTTTTGCCACAGAGCAAGCTAATAATGGACATGATGTTTGGAACAATGTAGAGTAACTTTTAAAATGCAATAAAACTATTTACAGATTCGTGTATGCCGCCCGACCGGATATGGAAATGAACGAATCAGAGTCAAAGATTCCAATCATTTTATTGAACTAAACGAAAGGAACCGAATCAATAAAAATAATCGTTTTGAACACCACTACTGGGTACAACACTGAAAAATAGCATGCAGTATACAGTATATACTTGTGTAGTACGCAGTACACAGTATGCAGTAGGCGGTTTCGAATACAGCCACTGTGATTTCTACAGCATCATGCATCTTGCGTCATGTCCTGTCTCCTGCACGCTCCACTCAGGCGCCGCCCCTCGCCTAAACCAGCAGGAATATTTCCAATATGTGAGAACGTATCTGTCACGGACAATCTCCTGTTGTGTGCTACGTGTGTGAAAGGGCAATTCCGGCCAATTTCCGGACCCGATTCTCCAGACATTTGTCCGGAATTCATATGTGAAAACGGCTCTGGTGAGCTAAATGCCGCAAAGCAAGCTCAGGTGATTTCCAAAACAGAAGGAAGGAGAGCATCTTCCTGGAAGGCAGAATGCTCTCGCAATCCAAAAAGCAGACTGGAATACTGGAATACATAATGAACTTATCATCACAGCTGGATGTACTGAGAGAGGCAGACATGCTGGACGGAGAGGCAGAGATACTGTACAGAGAGGCTGAGATGGCTGAGGCAGAGGTAGAGATGCTGGAGGGAGAGAGGTTAAGACACTGAAGAGAGAAGCTGAGATGCCTGAGAGAAAGGCAGAAATGCTGTATAGAGAGGCTGAGATGCCTGAACAAGAGGCAGAGATGCTGGACGGAGAAGTTCAGATGCTTGATGGGGAGAGTTCCGATGCAACTTGAAGACAGAATTGTTTCTTTGTGAGGTTGAAACAAAGACAGCTGAAAGTAAGGTTTGTTGTGACACTGGCATTCTGTATAAAAGGCTAATATATAGGGTTTTTAAAGGTAGAACCTATAATATTACACATCTTTACTATTCAGAGTAAAAAAATCCATCAGGTGTGCAAAATATTATTTGTATTGTGATTTGTAATTGTACTCTGACTGTTTATATATTGTTTGCATATTTTTTGCATTTCTGTAGTGACTTTATCACAACAATATAGATATGCATATAGGCCTAATGTGACGTGTGTGGCGGTTTACTTCATAAATTATTGAAAAACTCAATTGATGCATCCGGAGGAGACAACAGAGGACATACGTCTCCTACACAGTTGCAGTTGTCCATAAGTAGGCAACCAGTTATCAATTTCCAGGTCATAGTAGATGCAAACATGTAAGAATCAAGAAAAGGATGCAATTTGACACTACTGGGGTGTAGCCCAGCCTGGGGAGCCCTGCCCCCCACCTCCCACCCCCCTCAGGCACACATTGGCAATTATCTTACAACTGAGTAGCCCAAAACAGCCCCAAGAAATTTAACCCCTCCAGGGCTCACAAGTTGGGACTTACTGAAAGTTACTAAAAGTCTGCAGAAACGGAAAGGCTACAAGGTTCATGAACTATGTACAGTATGATCACACTCAAATTGTTTTCCTACTCTGACACGATCCAGGAGTGCTGTTGTGAAGGGTGTCAAGTAATTCTAGTTCTTTAATGAAATGAAGCATTACTGAGTTTCATTGCATAGTGATGCTGGAAGAGGCTTTAGTTTCTGGTAACAATGCACTGAAAAAAAAAACAGGACTTCGATTCTCAGCATGGCCTTCATTTCTGAAACCTGCCTAACCTGTGGAACTGCTTTGGTGAGAGGAAAGATCACCACAAACAGAAAATGCTTTCAAGCTATGCAAAAATCAAAAAACATGATGTTCGAGAAAGTGATAAAAAGGATGAAATGATAAAAATCATTAAAGAGACAGTGATGACATCAGATCACACTAACCACATAATTAGCTTCACCGCTGCCATGTGGAATGGAAGTTGTTGCCCCAGTGTTTTTGGCTTCCTGTGAACAGGGCCATTGAGTAATTAACAGATGGATTAAGGTTAAATCTAGTAAAATGAACAGCATTCGGTTTCTGAAGGGCTGTGCAGTCAGAATCAGGCCTGTAGGTCCACATAGGGAAACATATTCTCCATGCTCAGGGAGCTCTGAACTCCAGCGTGTGACAAAGTCATATGTTCTTGGATTTTTTAACAGCGCAATTCAATTTAACAAGAAAGTTCTTGGAAATTTTAACAGGAATTCAGAGTGACCTAGGAGAGTGTGGATCTCTACCTTTTTTTTAAAACAGTATTTCAGATGAGAGCCTGTTTGGTTCACACAAAAAACACAAACTCACTTTATGCATCTCTTAATTTGCCAGACTCCCATGTACTGCTGCTAGCAGAACAATCAGAAAACACACAGAAAATCCCTTTCAACTGTTGGGACTGTTTTCAGGTGGACAGCCACACACCTAGTTCCTCCTTTTCCACCGTTTATCTAGAGGAAGGGGGGCTTTTGCATATGGCATGCTTAGCAGCTGTTCTAACCCACTCTTCACCACTGGAGTGTATCAGCTCCAGACCCATTTGATGAGTTGCCATTTTATGAAAACCTGAGACAGGCTTGACTGGAATATATTTTGAAAGTAAAATGATGCCATGGGAGGAGCTGCATGTTGAATTCAGCATGTCATTTCTGGAAAATCACAACCACCACTTGGACACAGTCCAAACAGTACACTGAGAAATACTGACTGTGTATTACTGCCAGCATCCAGGATTATGGGAAAGACTGAACCTGAGACCCTATTTAGGCCAAAACCTGTTGCATCATCTGTTTTCTCTGAAACCAACCCTGATAGGATTTCCAAACAGGTTTCCCAAGTGAAACAACTTGCAGCAGCGGTTTACATATTAGCACATTAACTCTTTCAACTGCCCTAATGCAACATGGAGGATAAAGTGGCGTTTGCTGCCCCCTGATGGATAAAAAGTGAAACATTGCTTTCATCCCCGGAAACTGTGACATCTGCATTAAAAGAATGTGTCAGAAACTCAGAGACAAGCTTACACAGTACAAACTAATAGCTTTATTTATTTTTTAATGTACACTTCAAAAAAAGGTAAACCCCCCACACACATTTGACAACATTAGGGAATCAATAGTAATGACTAACTTCAACTACACATTCAAATCGCATCACTTAAGATGTCTTTATAAATACAACACTACAATGTGATGCAGTTATACATGATTAACATTTAAAACGTGGAGCTGTTTTTTTTTCCGTTGGACAGAATGGACAGGTATATAGCTGTGCTGTTTAAACCATTACCAAAATACTCGAGGTAGTAATCAATCAAGCACCGTAGCACTCCTGTGGCCCCAAACATAAGGTCTTACAGTTTGGTTGTAAAGGGAGAAATATGACAGGAACCAAGAGTGCATGTCTTTATTTACTTTACAAAGTTACCTTCATTAAACACACAAAGTCTGTTGAAGGCTATGCAAATGACTAGTCTACCCATCAGAAACACAAGGCAACTGCTCCGCTTACACTTCAAACACAGAATCAGAGCATCCTGTATGCTCAAACCAAAGAGGCATAGGTTGTTTGGGGTGGATTGTTGTTCCAGCCAAAATACCAGACATTTTTCTAGCAGACAGCAATTCAAAAAATGGCAAGCAATAAGGTACAATATACAACAGACTCAGTCCTTCAAGGTACCACTCCATCCAGTCCATTCCTGTTAAGTTAAAACAGTATGCATTGCATTACATTAGATTACATTATTATCATGATGCAGATGCTCTTATCCAGAGCAATTTACAAAAGTTAGAATTTTTATTTGTTATGCATTTACTCAGCTGGATTTTTACTGGGGAGATTCTGGGTTAAGTACCTTGCCCTGGGATACAGCGGCAGTGCCCCAGCAGGGAGTCAAACCAGCAACCTTTTGGTTACTAGCTGTACTCCTTCCCACTACACTACACTGCTGCCCTATATTTGTATAAGCCAAAATATACAATGATGCCAGGGTAGCCAAAGCTCGTCTGCACTGGTCCCTGTTCAATTTGGAATAAACAGTAAAAGATCCAAGTCCAGAGGCAAAGCACTAGAGAGACTTTGGCGGATCACAAATGTGGACAAGCATAACACAGCAACATCTTAGCAAGGGCTGTTAGGAGTGATTCTCACCACGAACATAGTCCAGCATACCTTTACTGCCTGTTAGCACTGAGCAAGGATTTCTTGGCAACTTCTATATACTTTTACCAAGCAATTCAACCTTGGCTTAGAACTCTGGAAGAAAAAAACACAAACAATGAGGGTGTTACCGACAGACATAACGTGGAGCACCACAGGTAAATTGACATTCCTCTATTTTCCATTCTGTAGGCTCTTTGAGGACCTTGTTATGTAAGGCACTACTGCACTAGTTCCAATTCCAAACGATCAGTATGTAATGTATGCTCCTTTCCCCAATAAGATACATTGTGTTGCAAATGATCTCCAGCTGCACTGCAGAACCACAATGCCAGCATGCACTTCAAACAGCAAGCTATGGGAGATGCTCTCATCATAAGTTAGTAAGTTGGACAAATATGAGCTTGATGTACCTGAAAAAGTGGGACCACTGTGGACACTGCATCTGGATCTGAGGGATCTTTTAGTAAAATACATAAGGAGTAGATGACCCTTTGCTGAAATGATAGAAAGAATAAAATAGTACGAGAAAGAAAAGAGTACGACCAATTCACAGCAATAACTTTGGGTTTGCATTCCCATAGGATACACTCCTGTGGCTACATATTATCTGTAGCAGAATTTCGGGAAATATTGCTTCCATAAACGGAATTATTTTAATTCTCACAAATTGACACAGTTCAGAATAGCTGTCAGAGTGGCTAAGACTTTGTGTTTTATGAGCTGAATAGGCGTTATCTGCCAAATTTCTTCGAGATATTTACTGACTCCTTACCATATAAATGGCCTCATTAATGACGATATCTTTGATCTTGCTCATCTCAATGAAGGTGGTGCTTTCCCTGCCGGACGCATAGGACGAGGACACCTGGACGCCCAGGGACCCGACAATGAGCAGCGTCTCGTGGTCGATTTTCACTAAGTGGATATGAAGCATCATTCCCACCAGTGTGATGAATATGGCACTCGACAGGACAGCAGTATTCTGCAACACATTTCACGGATCTTCACTATACACTGAATATATTTGGTTGAAATGTGAACAGAACGTGCATGAAAACAACAGCATGCTTGCTTCGGCTTAGCAGTTTGCAACACATCTTACCTGTGTGAGGAAAAACACAACGTAAGCAACCAGCCACACTGAGCAAGTGTATACCATTATTCTGCGCAGCGATAGTTTGGGAGCGCTCACGGTGAACTCCCTGCAAAAATTTGAATGACTCTGGCATTGCAAAGAAATCGCTTTGCCGTTAATGTCTGTGAATTCGTCTTCTGCCATACTAACTATTCCTTAAAACGTCTCACTAACGAAGATAGCTACTTAGCTACCTAACTAGCCTGCCAGCTAATTTGAACTAAAAATGCTAATGCGGGTTGGAGAACGATGTTAGATAATACTGTCAGCGAGAAAAAGATATCTACCTGTAGCAACAATCTATCGAGACGCAGGAAAAAAAATATACGGTTTTAAAACGCCCAGGATAGGAAAACCCTACTCTAACCCCGATTGGGGACAAAAACATATAACCTCTGAACTTCACAGTGCATACTGGGAAATAGAGTCAGCACTTGTTCCATGTCACCAAAAAGCAACAATGGAGTAGCTAAACTGTGAGAATGGTTTATTTTCCAAAATATGTTATCAAGGAGGCACATTGAATGTACAAACCTCATTCGTATTATTGATCACAATTGAATCGGTTTATATGCAAGTATAAGTATGTATTGATGTGGATAGGCTACACTTGCAGTCCAAAACACACTGCTCAGATCAAGTTTGATCAAGAATATCTATTTAAATAACTCGCTAGTCAACATTTTATATAATAAAGGCATACATTTTTGTAACTCACTTTAGCATATAGTCATCGCTGCACTATTTTCATTTCGATACCCAACTAGACTAACGCAAGCGTCCGATTAGACAGGACTACATTTCCCAGGACACTCTCAGGCGCCTAACTCTGGTCCATGACTCAAAACATCTGATCAGCTGATTTGACGGGCAACAACATCCAGTAAGAAGCATGGAAACTCGTGGGATTAGTGAGGAGACTAATTATAACCAAACATTAATTTTATACTAATAGTTAGGCCTTAATAGCTATGAAAAATACTTCAGCGCTTGTTGTGTGGAAACGGATATCGTAGCTTCGTATCGCCGAAAAGCCGTCTCCAGCCAATGTCGACATAGCTGTGTAAGATGAGTTTGTATGCTAGTTCTTGTCCTGTGATCGCAAATCGGTATGGTCGCGGGTTAAACATTTGACTTCAGATGTCGTCTTGCCAGATGTAACTTGGAAAAAAACTGTGGCCTGCCAGCCGAACAGATTTTCTGAAAATTATTTAAAATTGATTACTACTGGTAATGGGTTGCCTAAAATGAAATTAATTTAGCTAGCAAGAAATGTCAGTCCTCGCTAGCTGCATTATTGCATGAAGAATGGTATTAGGAAATGTCAATTCTATGCTTGTATCTTGTCGTGATCGCCGAGCTAGCCAACTACGCAGCTAATTATCGAGGAAGTAATGACGACCATGTCATCACTAATTGGATTTTTAAAAATAAATCGTCCTGAAAAGGTGGCTTGAAAATCCCACTGAAATAAAATAATTGTCGATTACCAACGATGACAAACGAAGGAGTTGCTGAGTCTTTTCAAATGTAGCGACTGTGATGTGAAAAATTATAAGATAGCTGGGGAATTAAACATGTCATCGTTTTTTGCTTATTCACAGGGCATTATCTACTTAGTGTTTAGGCAGTGATACCTTGTGTGATTTCACGCTGTTTCCATTTTTTTAGTTCAATGAATTTCACTAACTTGTGCAAACTATGATATTGTAAGCTGTCGTATAACGCTCAAACGTCATAGTGTAACTTTACAGTAGTACTGTATATTTAAAAGTGACTAATTTAACAAGTGGTAAATGAGTGTTTGGAGTGTATCACACTTCTTTTGACAGGATAATAATGTGCACAGACAAATAAGCTACGCCTAGGGACAATGAGCGAGCCAGATCCAATGCTGGAGAAGGGAGTGAATAGCGGTTTAGCTTGCCAGGAGAGTTATGCCTGCGGGGGCTCAAACGAGGCGGTGTTTGAGTGTGACGAGTGCGGCAGTCTGCAGTGCGTCCGCTGCGAGCTGGAGCTCCATCGCCTGGAGCGGCTGCAGAACCACGAGCGGATTCGCATAAGGCCAGGGCACGTGCCGCTTTGCGACTCCTGCAAGGACAGCAACGGCGGCCTGGTGAGCAGCGGGCGGCAGAGGGCCGTGGTCCGCTGCCAGGGGTGCAAAGTCAACTTGTGTCTGGACTGTCAGAAACGCACCCACAGCGGGGTGAACAAAAGGAAGCACATGATCATCCCCTACCCGCCACCCAAACCAGAAGAGGGTGGCTCAGGTGCCCCACGGGATGAGGTGGAGGAACAGATGGTCAGACTTCTAGAGAAGGTCTGCTGCTTCCTACTGGTAGATGAAGACGAGGAGATGCATGTGAGTGACAGTTTTTGGACTGGTTTTCAAGTAGTAATACAGCAGCACCTGTCCTGCATTAGCTAATCATTGACAAACCTCTATAAACCTGTTGGCTCACATTGGTTTAAAAATAATTTGAAAGGGTTTCTTCATATTAAATTGTACACAGCTGTTAAATGGAATAACGTATAGCCAGAGTGCACCTGTGGGCTGTTTTCAGGTGAGGAATGAGGTTGAGTTTGTGGAGAAACTTGGCTGTCAGCCTGATGAGCTGCTGAAGGTGGTCTCCATCTTTGGGAACACTGGGGAGGGCAAGTCCCACACACTCAACCACACCTTCTTCCTGGGTCGGGAGGTCTTCAAGACTGCACCCACTCAGGAGTCCTGCACTGTGGGTGTGTGGGCAGCACTGGACCCTGTACACAAGGTGGTGCTTATGGATACAGAGGGGACCGCCTCTGACTCAGGCCAGCGCACTCGCCTGCTGCTGAAGGTGCTGGCTGTATCTGACCTGGTCATCTACCGCACACGCTCCGACCAGCTCCATGACAACCTGTTCAAGTTCCTGGGCGAGGCCTCGGATGCCTACCTGAAGCACTTTGCCAGGGAGCTGAAAGCCACCACCACCCGCTGTGGCCTGGATGTGCCCCTCTCCACCCTGGGGCCCGCTGTCATCATCTTCCATGAGACGGCCCATACCAAGCTGCTGGGCTCAGGTCAGTGAGGCTGTGTGTGGCATAACCTCTGCTTTAATCATACTGATCACTGTCGCTAAGGTCAGTGTGGCTCTGTGTGGCACAACCCCTGGTTTAGCCATGTTAGAGTCATCAGTCAATCTGGATTGGGTCAACAGATGAATTTCGACTTCTCCGAGTCCCTCTCTGTCTTCAAGAAACATCTGAAGACACAGCTCTCCCACTCTCACCTGAAACACCACCCCCTAAAAGAACTTCATGTCTCAAACTGCCTTTTACTAAACTGTAAAATAAAATTGTATATACAGTATCTATTATAAATATCACGTGCAGACCCAGACACTGAACTGCCTCAACCACTGTCAGCCCACCACAACGCGAGACCAGGTAACTAGCAAAAAATAACTTATTTGCACCGGTAGGGCTAAAAACTTACACAATAAAAATTCATTGACAGCACACTCTGGAGTCACCCCTTTTCGCCTGCTCTTCCCACTGTAAGCCCCAGCAGGAACATAACCTCTCCCTCCCCAAGGATAGCGCCCCCACAGGTAAGTGCACACATTCCAAATTCACAGCACACAGTGGTCCCCTCACACCCTCACTCTCTGGCAGGCAGTAAGCACTGCGATTCCCTCACAAGCTGCAGTTGGCGCCTCCCTCTGGCTGGGGTGAGTCAGTCCCGCAACGGGGCTGCCCAGGTGGGGGTCACAGACTGCCACTGGGAGTGCTCACACATGCACGCACGCACACACACTTTTACAGAACAGGCGTTGCTGCTGATCACCCCTCCCCAAGTAGCAGCACCAAAAATAAAAATAAAAAAACAATTAATCTAACGGAAAAAATCCCCCAAAACATCATTGTGTACCATAAAATAGATTCTCTTGGTGTCCAGACGCCAAGCTCCACATAGTCGTGCTGCCGGGTGGAATTGCGCTGCCTCCCTGATCTGTTCCCTCATCGCACTCTGCACTCCTGCAAACGCGAAGAGGGAACTGAGAAGCACAACGGAGCCATCCCTGGTCACACACACACACCTTGTGCAGGACGAAATGCACCACTTTCCTTACAGTAAGCAGGGCGGACGTTCCTGCTGTTTGCGCCAGTCGACCAGCTGGGCAGCAGCTTCTCCACAGTGGGTTCACGGTCGACAATCTTCCTCTTTCCCAGCTCTTGGCTCCAGCGACGCTCCGCCCTGCAGAAGTCCCGCACGAACACAAACATGCAGACAATCCCAAATGAAAGAAAAACCCCAAAAACTAATAACTCAAAAAGCAACTCAAACGATGCCCAGACAGAGCGCTTCCCCATGCACTCCTGCTGCTTTCTCTAGGCGGCTGTCCCTCTCCACCCCAACCCGCTGCCCTTTAAGAGGCGCAAAGCTCCCCTACATGCCCCGCTCACAGGTGCCTGGCATCACTCGCTCGTTATTCTATTATTGAATGAATACTGCGCCCCGCCCACACGCAACTCCCCTGCCCAAACCACCACCCGACATTTCTATGTATTCTAATGATTTAATGCACTAGTTAGCTTTACTTGCTAGTTTGTACCTTGCCTGGCCAACCTTTGAAACCTGGTTATGCAGGGCTTCTAATACTGTTGACTCCATATGGTTTTTCGCTTGTGTTGTATTGTATTGTAAGTCAATTTGGATAAATGTTAGTCGCTATCACTAAGGCCAATTTGGTTCTGCATGACACAGCCCCTGGTTTACCCATGCTGGTCTCCATTGCCATGGTCAGTACAGCTCTGTGTGGCATAGTTCTTGCTTTACCCATGCTGGCCTCCACTGCTGAGATCCTGTAGCTGCTACAGGTGGTCCACACTTTCAAGGTCTTTGTTCTATCACTGGTCTTAAGTACTTAATTGTGGCCATTGTTTGGATAAGAACTCCAGTGTCCTGTTGTTCCAGATGCCAGTCTGCTGGGGGTTGAAGTAAATCTCTGAAACTCTCAGGATTGTTAGTGGCCACTGGATTAGGCAGAATGTCTGTGTTTTCCACTAAGGTGATGCTCACTGCTCTTCATCTCCCCCTCAAGACAAGCCGTCAGAGTCGGTGGAGCTGCTGCTGCAGGAGCGCTTCCAGAAACTGGGCAGTTTCCCAGAAGCCTTCAGCTGCGTCCAGTACCGTGGCACCCGCACGTACAACCCCCCCACCGACTTCAGCGGCCTCCAACGCAGCCTGGAGCAGCTGCTGGATAACAACACCACACGCTCCCCACGTACTGCCCACGTCATCTACAAGGCCCTGCGGGTGTGTATGTGGTGTGTATGTGGTGTGTGTGTGTGTGTGTGTGTGTGTGTGTGTGTGTGTGTGTGTGTGTGTGTGTGTGTGTGTGTGTGTGTGTGTGTGTGTGTGTGTGCGTGCATGCATGTGTAATGGTGGTTCATCTCTGTCTCTTCCCAGGCCCTGAGTGAGCGCTTCAATGAGGAGATCTCGGATGATTGGCTAGGCCAAACCTCCTTCTTCCCTGAAGAGTACTTCACCTGCTCCAGCATCTGCCTCAGCTGTGGGTGGGTTTCTCCCTCTATCCCCTCGGCGCCTGCTTAGTGTCAACATGGAAACCTCACACTTTTGTCTCTCAATCTCAGCTCTGGCTGCAGGAACAGCATGAACCACCTGCGGGAAGGCATCTCACACATGGCCAGACACAACTGTCACTATTCTGAGACCCATGACAACCGCATCCTCACCTGTAAGGTACATCTGCTGACTATGGCAACCACATTGTCATCTCTAAGGTACATCTGCTCACTACGGCAAATGCATCTTCACTTGTAAGGCACATCTGCTCACTATAGCAACTGCATACTCACCTGTAAGGTGCATCTGTTCACTACGACAACTGCAGCCTCATCTTTAAGGTACATCTGCTCACTATGACAACCGCACCATCACCCCTAAGGTACATTTGCTCACTACAACCACATCCTCACCTGTAAGGTACATCTGCTCACTACAACAATCGCATCCTCATCTGTAAGGTACGTCTGCTTACCATCACAGCCAAATCATCACCTGTAAGGTTGCTGACTACAGCAACCGCATCCTCATCTGTGAGGTGTATCTGCCTACTAAAACAGCTGCTGCTCATTATGTCATCTGTAATGTATATACATGCACATATACACAAGAAACTCTGTATTCACTTGCTTTAGTCTGGACTAAGTGTCCATGCTGGCTTCCCCAGGCCTGCTATGAGAGGGGGGAGGAGGTGGTTGTGGTCCCCAAAACGTCTGCGTCCTCCGACTCAGCCTGGCTTGGCCTGGCCATATATGCCTGGTCAGGGTGAGTAGGGATGTGACACCTGAGTTCACAGGGAGAGGACAGGGGTTGCTGTCAATTTATGACATGCAGCCCAGATTCAAACTGCACTAGTAAATGGTAAGACACGATTCCCAGCCCACATCCAGCCTCGTTATCTCCACAACTCAGTACCTGTATGTATCAGACAGCAGTGTGGACCATGAGGTGTCTGCTAGATTTCAGCCTCCTCTTAAAATAGCGCTAAGCTAAAATTGTTCACAGAGAGAGGAGCCTAGTGCCTAAACTAAGGTGTAATTCCAGGTATGTGATTGAGTGTCCAAACTGCTCAGTTATCTATCGGAGCAGGCAGTACTGGTACGGCAACCAGGACCCAGCGGACACGGTGGTCCGCACAGAGATCCACCATGTCTGGTCGGGGGTAAGAAGCGCTGTGCATCACTTCCTGCTCCACTTACTGTTCAGATCGGGGTGCCCTCCAAAGATCTTCACGGGAGCCTGTTTAGTGGATTCTACAGCTCCCATTGGACACTAGAGTCCTTCCAGTGCTAGAAGTTTCATCAGAGTTGTTTAGTAGACTCAACATCTGTAGCCATCCCAGACCAAAACCAGCAGCTTTTTGTAGTTCCTGATTCAGACTGTAGATTCATGATAGAGGTATAAATACTAATGTGTGGAGAGCACCCATTTGCTCATATACAGGCTTGTAAACCAGGACCCTCTAATGAGCAGTGCCATGCCCTGAAAACCCCACTCCCTTTCCCCAACAGTCGGACAGCTTTCTGAGGGACAGTCGCAATGCGGCACAGCGGGTGTTGGACGGGGTCACCCTGGTGGCACAGTCGGTGTCTGAGCTCAGTGTCAGGCCTGCCAAGGCTGTCACCTCCTGGCTCACGGATCAGATCGCTCCGGCCTACTGGAAGCCCAACTCCCTCATCACAGTGAGTGACCATGGGCTCTGAAGACATCCAGCACACATAAATATCAGCAGATCTGTCTGACTCTTGAAAACGCCCAAACAATGCCAAAACTAGGCACGGCCTGTGTCCGAAATCACAAACAAACATACTGCATACTAAAGTGCTGCATATTATGTACTGTATAATAACTCTCTTAGTACATATCACTAAGTATGCAAGTACACAGTATGCATCAGTTTTTCCATTTTGAACTCTGCCATATGCCCGGCCCCTTTTATTTTCCAATGAATTTTGAGGCAGGAGACACAAAATAGTTCAATTCAATACTACAATTGCTAAGTGTACTATGTACTATGCTAGTGTCTGGTTTGGCACACAGCCACAATTCAATATCCCAGAGAGCTCTGGAAAAGTTAGGTGTTGCCAGTGACCCGTTTCCCTGTTCTGGTTACCTCTCTCAGGAGTGCCACCAGTGCGGCGAGGCCTTCCAGGACAGTGACACCAAGCACCACTGCCGGGCCTGCGGAGAGGGTTTCTGCAATGGTTGCTCTTCCAAGACTCGCCCCGTCCCAGAGAGGGGCTGGGGCCTCTCCGCTGTGCGGGTGTGTGACACCTGCTTTGAGCGGAGGCCTGGCAGCAAAGGTATGGCCTCTAGAGTTTGCCTCACCACACCTGTCTCTCCCCCGGGCTAACATATGAATGTGTTTCCACGCTCTGCATTTTCCCTGTGGCTAATATATGAATATGTTCCTGCTGGCTGTGTTTCTGTTGGATGTGCTGACCCTGTGGCTAACATATCAATGTGCTTAAGCTGCAGGGCTGTCCGAGGCAGTGTTGGAAGAAGAGGAGGGCGGGACCCTGATAGCCAGGAAGGTGGGAGAGGTGGTGCAGAGCACACTGGGAGCTGTGGTCACAGCTATAGACATCCCCCTCGGTGAGAGATTCTGACCATGGCAGCCCATGTACTTTGCTGTTCCTAAGACCCCTACAAAAGATCTGCATGTGTGTTTGTGTGTGTGTGTGTGTGTGTGTATTTGTATATTATTTATAATAGAACATATGCCAGTATGTTCATTTTTGATGTATTGCTCCCCTTTAGTGCCTAATGGATGGTGTTATTTGGTATTTATAGTTTTTCCACTTGTATTCAAGTTGTATAAAAATTTTATATAAGTTGTTATTTCATAATGTATTTATCATCAGAAACAAAAGTGTGTCTGTGTGTATGTGTATGTGGTGAAGGCCTGGTGAAGGACGCAGCCCGCCCTGCTTACTGGGTCCCAGACCAGAACATCCTGTTGTGCAGCTGCTGCCAGCGTGACTTCACTGCCCGCATGTCCAAGCATCATTGCCGTGCATGTGGTGAGGGTGTGTGTGATGACTGCTCCCCCAAGCGCCGTGCTGTGCCCTCCCGCGGCTGGGACCATCCCGTGCGGGTCTGTGCCATCTGCAGCCAAAGGCCTGGGGACCTCTAGCAGGGTCAGACCATGAAGGAACACAGCCCTGCTCATCACTGCCCATCACCTCTGTTGATGTAATGGTTCAGCCCTCTGGAGTGGGGAGCCCCTCTGTACAAGCAGCTTTCATGGGAGGCTGTTTTTAGAATGTCGGCACATTTAGGGCCTTTGTGTGTAATGAGTCAGCACAGTTTTGGCTTTTTAGTTTAGGGTGCTGGTGTAGTTAGGGCTTTTCACATAGCACAACCTCTTCCAAGTTAGAGAATGGCAGGTTCTGAAGCAATTTAGTTATCTAAAGACAGTGTCTGTATACAGTAGGCTTGGGTGGTTTCTGTTTTTTTATATGTTCATACCTTCCCGACATTTCACCGGGGTATACGGTATAAGATGGAAAAAATGGAAAAGCTGAGCTACTGGTGTCTAACTAGCCTACAATGCTGTGTGTCTAATATCCAAGTAGCCTACTTAAACAAATTTTTCTGGGCCTGTTTTTCTATCTTTTGTGTTCAGCCAAAATAATAATAATAATGTGTGGCGACTCACAGAAACCCATCGGATGTCACTGACGTTCGATTTTGGGAAAAGGCCAAAAAACATCGAAAATGAATTTTTGGTCATAACTGAGGTGTCATCATAATTTGTCGGTTTAAATTCTATACTTTTCTGAAAAACATTGATAAATATGTTGAAAGTAACACGTTTATTTTAGACATTTTTGGACTGATCAGCCTAGCTAGCTGGCTATCTTCCTCACACTAATGTTAACTACCCGTAGTAACCAAGCTAGCTAGCTAGCGAGTTCGCTTGATAATAATTAGCTACTTATTCTAAATTTGGTTAAATCCTCCAACATAGATTGCTGGCTAGCTAACAAATGCATTCACAAAACATCAAGTCTTGACTATCAAGCAGACTACAGTACATGGTGAATGGTTATATAATAATCACTGGACTGGATGTGACTCTAGCCCGCTGCTATAATAACAGCCCTCAATTCCTTCACAACTACTTAAGGAAAGTTGTGGAATTAAAAAAAAAAAACACCATTTCCACTTTACAGAGGGATCAGGATGTCTGAAGTAGTTATCAGGCAGTGACATGGAAGAGCAGCACCTGCTCAAAGACGAACTGAATGGAATTACAACGTAATGCAATGGAATCTTTAAATGCTGTTTTCTGAGTTTGCTGTGAGGTGTGACTGGAGGTTTGACGTGTTACCCCTTTAGCCACAACTCTCTTGAGGCAAATAGTGCACACAGCTTCGTCCAGAATAGCTGGCTCACCTTTATCATCGGGACGAAACCTAAAATACTCCCAAACCATAGGTGTTTTTTTTTTTTTTTTAACTAGTCCTGTAACGTTATCCCCACCACTCGCATTCACCGTCTCTCTCACCAGTAGACTGACCTCTGGTGGCGTGTGCTGTGCAATACATCACCTCAATAAAACATCTCCGTATCAGTTTAATAGAAAGAGGAGCATCTGTATTTTTGACGGTATTGAAAATCATACCTTCGAGATTTCTAAATACTGTATACTGTAACACCTTGATACCGCCCAAGCCTAGCACTATACAGTAGTTAGTTTAGCTATTCATAATAGTTGTTCCCTAATGTTGGCAGCTAGGTAATTGTCAGGAACACTGTATGGAAACAATTAATTTCTGCCCTGTAGTGACATTAAACAATAGCTGGAAGATGCAAAGTTCACAAGTTAGCAGAAAATTTCATCCCTCTTATATCTAGCAGCTGAAACTGAAATAGCAAAGTGCTAATAGCGTAAAAACATTCTGTATTTGAATTGTTTGTAACTGGAATGTATGTTTGATGTGAAGCAACCATAAGAGTGTCACTGGGTAACATATAATTAGTTACATGACAATAGGACCAGAGATGTGGAGTGAAACAAATATAAATAATTAAATCTGCATCAAACATCAACTGAAACTCCTTTCTGTGGTTCAGGCTTTGACACACACAGTATAGTTCAAATCCAAATGGGGTGGGTGATACACACTCTTTATGGAGGATTCTGCTTTATTCCACTTCATAATTACTATAGTTATGCTTTCCTATCAAGATCTGATCAAAGCTTATCCTAGTTTTAACTAAAGGACTATGTGGACAGATGGTGCTTCATGAAACCTTCATAGTTCTGTACCTCTGCAAATGTTATTTTAAGCCATCCCCCCTCTGAATAATGGACTGGACCGTTCTGCAACACACCTGAACAGAAACTACAGTCAAAGCATGCACAGTCCATGCTGTCATTTCTACAGTCTGCGGTTCCTCCAGACCTCATACATCCTCTCTGAGGGTGCTTAAGAAACACTGTGAGAGGGTCTCTGAAATCTGTCGGTTATACACCAAGCAAGAACTTCAGCCATGTTTTCTGAATCTCATATGCTGATACATTAAAACCTAAGAACATGTGGACACATTTGTGAGCTCATGTGTGATATCACAGCATTTTCCAGACATTTTCCAGTTCCAATAAAAAATTATGCAGGCGTTCAACAGTCATCATATAATAGATAAGTGTTTATTACTTTCACATCGCTTCAAAAAATGGCAACACATTGGAACTCACAAAACACATTCTTGCAAACCATCACTTATCATTCTTTATTATTATTTTTTTAATCTAGATAATTACCAAAAACTGAACATGTTTAAAACCAACAAATTCATCCATCATAATGGCACTTTCTGAGGTTGTCTTTATAAGGGTTTCACTTGTGGTAGGTGCAAATGCAACCATGTGGGGCTTAATGCGTGGGCTTCTGAGTAATTCTCCAAAGTGTTTTCCACACACCAGGGGAAAGACCCAATGTCATTACCAGATCCGTGCCTGCTGCCCTATCTGTTCTGCACATGCGTGTACATGCGTACTCGGCAACACAACATATTCTGATCCATGCCTGCTGCCCAATCCATTCTGCACATGTGCTTGCTTGCACACTCGGAAACACAACATATTCCTGCCCGATTTGTACCAAGCATGTGTGAACATTTTACGGTGTTGAAACACTTGACGGCCGCCAGCGAGTTTACGTAACCGGAAACACCTGGCAGTTCACAGCGAGAGTGTTTAAAAATATTTAATGCTTGTTATTGAAGATCTGAAACCGCTTCGTGTCGTCTATGCATTACCACTTTTTTTTTTTTTTTTGTGACGTGGCCGATATCAGCCAAAATAAAAGCACAGATAGGTTGTATGACTGTTCTTGTTTTATTAACATCGATTGTGAAAAGATGTTTTACTAAAATTATGTTGTGATCAATACAGAAATGATCACACAAGGCCGCTGAAAAGATGTCGCATCACACACTGCCATTTAGGCTACCTGCCTTTACCTGTGGTGAATGTACCATAGAGAATGGAGTCTGACCCTCTCCCACTCTTTCCGTGAGCACCTTTTGGCAACCCATTCTCCAAGGGCCTCCTACCTGGCTCTCCCCACTCCCCTTTTGCCCCTTTTCCACCAAGGCAGTTCGAGGGCCAGTTCGTAGCCTGTGCCTAATCTTGAACCAGTTCTTTGTGTTTCGACAGCCAAAGAACCGGTTCTTGGCCAGGAAAACTGGTTTGAGAGCGGCACCAACACTTTGCTGGTCTAGAACAAAGAACTGCTAGGCTGGGGGCGGGAAACTTTTTGACCACCATTAAAAAAAAAAGCAGAACTAGTGTAACGTCTAGTCTGTCTAAAAAGAAGAAGAAAAACCAGTGTTTTATTTTTCAAATGTTTCGCCATGTTGCCAGCCAGCTATGTATTTCTTAGCTGTCTAGCAAGCTACTAATGTCTCACATCAATGTTACGGGCTAGCTAGCTGTTGGTCACCTAACATTACCCAAGCAAGCATAGCTACTAATTTCTCACATCAATGTTATGTTCGGCATTCATATCATTGATGTGAAAAATTAGTAGCTATGCTTGCTTGGGTAATGTTAGCTGACAAACAGCTAGCTAGCCAGCTACCGTAACCTTGGAAACAGTAGCTAATGTTAGCATGCTACTTTCTAACATTGCCATTGACTCACCTAACAATGTCACTTAACATTTGGTAGGTGAAGAAAGAGCTAACAATGGCAATTTGAATAATTAAGTGGCAAGTAATCCCAAAGCTAGCTTTAGAACACAGACCTCACAAAAGCTGTGATGTGTCATGAGCATTTAAGGTAATTTAAATTGATAAATGCCATCCTTGTTAAACAATCCTTGTTAATCTCACGTTGTAGCTTTCGCAAGCTCACAAACTACAGACAATCTGCACTGTTTCGCGAGCATAATCATTTCCTCTATTCACGCGATTGGTGTCAATTATTTTGTTTTATTGTTAATCAAGGAGGATAAAGGGGAATGGTTTGAAAGTAATGACAGATTTAAAGGTAGTGTTTGGGCTTCCCTTGTGTCCAGCTCAACAGCCACCACTGCTAGCTTGGTGCTAGTGTGAAAGCGGAGACGTATACAGTGACATAATGACGTGGCTCTATGGTGGCTCTCTAGCCCGTGGAAAAGCAAACTGGTTCTTAGGTTTGCAAGTTGAACCAACTCCGAACTGGCACTAGCACCAGCCCAGAACTAGCACCTAGTTCACGCTGGTGGAAAAAGAGGCCTTTGTGATGGAATTTGCTGTTGTGGGGCCCTACTGACTATCACTCTATCATTCCACTGTTATTAACCCTCAAATTAAAGATAGTTGCTGTTGGATGCTTGTGATACTGTCACCCTTATCAGTGATGGACATGAACACTGATTGAAATAATTTTGTCATGTATTCTTTTTAAGATTTTTTACTTCATACATTATCATAGACAAATGTGATCATACACCAACACAGTGTTTAAATGATATACATTTATTGACACACACACAACAGTTTACCTAATTACACCATATCCCATCATTATACGAGCGAGAGAATGCAATCTATTTATTGCAGTTCTTATTTATATTCACATGTGATTTCCAGGCCAGATTTAACAGCATTGGGTTTGGTGAGGAGTCTTGATCTATGTCTTTCATAACGAGGGCCTCCATTCTAATCCAGTACACTTTTTGTCAAATTCAGCTCACAGTTTGTGGTTACACTTTGGGCCGAAAGACTTTGGCTGGTGCAAATGATAACTTTAGAAATCAACTATTGATAACTTAGCGACAGTAGCTGGTGGGCCAGAACGTTAACTTCAAGCCCTTTTTTGACTAACGTCAGGGAACGTTAACTTAGCTAGCGATAACTGGCTAACGTTAGTTAGCCTACCTTTTAGGACATAGTTATCAGCCACCCGGGTGACTTTCTTTCGCCCAACCTTGTCTAATAGTGATGCTGTTATTTTCCGGCTCTCTAGATATTGCCGGAGGTCTGCGTAGAACTCACTTTCAGACATATTTGTTGTACAGCATACACATACAGCTAATTTACCTTTTATTCTTTCTCACATTTATACTTGCATCAGCCAGAAATATGTGTTTTCAGTAAATCCCAGTCATTCTAAACAAAAGCAGCTCTCCTGTCATTCACAGGAGGAAACGCAATCGAGACAACCTGAGGCCTCTCCCTGCTCCCTCAGATGTACCCTTCTGCTTCCCAGTTGGCCTCTGGAACTGTCAGTCCGCGGTCAACACGGCTGACTTTATCCCCGCCTTTGCCGCCCAGTCCTCCCTCCAACTCTTGGCTCTGACCGAGACCTGGATTCGTCCAGAGAACACAGCAACTCCAGCAGCTCTCTCTACCACCTTCACCTTCTCCCACACTCCTTGCTCAATTGGGAACAGGTTTGCTGATTTCCAACACCTGGAAATTCAGTCCTCTCACTTCTCTATGCAACAGTACCTCCCTTGAATACCATATAATCACTGTTTCTGAACCTATCAAAATGTATTTTGTTGTTGTCATTTACTGTCCTCCAGGTCAACTGGGTAACTTCATCGAAGAGCTGGATGTATTACTGTCCTTGTTCCCTGAGGATGGCAGCCCGCCTGTCATCCTCGGTGAACTGAACATCCACCTTGACAAACCTCAAGCTGCAGACCTTCTCACTCTTCTGGCTTCTTTCGACCTGAAACGTGTCGGCACTCCAGCAACTCACAAAGCAGGAAACCAGCTGGATGTCATCCTGACACGTAACTGTATCACTGACAACCTCCTTGTCACTCCACTACACATATCTGATCACTACTTCATTTAGTTCATATTGTGTCTCCTTCCATCTCCACCATCCTCCCCTCCTCCTGTTTCCTTTAGCCGCAACCTCCGCTTCCTCTCACCCACTTACTTTTCCTCCCTGATCACTGCCTCTCTGCCCCCTCCCAGCCACTTCTCCTAACTAAATGTAGATGACGCCACAACATTCTCTGCTCCACCCTAACCGCCTGCCTCAACACCATCTACCCTCTCTCGTCCAGGCCTGCATGCACGACAACCCTCCAACCCTTGGCTTTCTGAGGTTGTCTGCGACCATCGGACTGAGCTCAGGGCTGCCGAGAGGAAATGGTGCAAATCCAGGGACCCCGCTGATCTGACTACGTATCAGTCTCTCCTTTCCTCTTTCTCATCACACATCCCTTCTACTAAGGCTGCTTACTACAAGGACAAAATCAACAGCACCTCAGACGCACGCAAACTATTCACAATGTTCAACACTCTCCTCTGCCCACCACCACCCCCACCCCCCACCTCACTGACTGCTGATGACTTTGCCACTTTTTTCACTGGAAAGGTGGATGCCATCAGCAGTCAGTTCTCCACTCCACACATTCACAGTCTCCACCCACATGCAATAAACTACTGTCCACTTTCTCTCATATCTCTGGGACTGACATCTCTAAGCTGCTACTCTCCAACCGACCCACCACCTGCCCCCTGGAACCTATCCCCTCCCATCTCTCTCCCCCACACTCTTGCCTGCACTCACTCACATTATCAACACATCACTCACAACTGGCACCTTCCCTTCCGTGTTTAACCAGGCTAAGGTAACCCCACTGCTCAAAAAATCTATGCTTAGCCCCTCCCAAATAGAAAACTACAGACCCATCTCACTCCTCCCGTTCCCCGAGCTGTTTTCACCCAGAACAACTTGTTGGACTCCAATCAGTTGGGATTCAAAACCAGCCACTCCACCAAAACGGCCCTCCTGTCTGTTGTCGACACCCCGCAGGTGGCAAGAGCTGCCCCCATGTCGTCCACCCTCATCCTTCTAGACCTGTCCATCGCATTCGACACCGTGAACCACCAGATCCTCCTGTCCACCCTTGCTGAACTGGGCATCACCGGCACTGCACTTTGCTGGTTCGAATCCTACCTCACAGACAGATCATTTCAGGTATCCTGGAGGGGAGGGGAGTCCAAGCCCCACCTGCTAACCACTGGGGTACCTCAGGGATAGGTGCTTGGCCCTCTCCTCTTCTCTCTATATACAACTGCTCTGGGTCTGATCATCCAGGCGCATGGCTTCTCCTACCACTGCTATGCAGATGACACCCAGCTCTGAGCTGTCTCAGTGCGGATCTCTGCCTGTCTTTCAGATATCTCAGCCTGGATGGGAGAGCGCCACCTTCAACTCAACTTACCCAAGACTGAGCTCCTAGTGATCCCAGCCAGCCTGACGATCGAGCATGACATCACCATTCAGCTCGGCTCAACGACACTGACTGCATCCAGGTCTGCAAGGGACCTGGGGGTAGTGATTGATGACCAGTTGAAATTTACTGACCACATCGCTACGACTACCAGATCATGCAGATTTGCGTTGTACAATATCTGGAAGATCAGGCCCTACCTATCTGAGTATGCTGCACAGCTCCTTGTCCAGGCACTGGTCATCTGAAGACTGGACTACTGCAATGCTCTTTTGGCCGGCCTACCTGCAAGCACTATCAAACCTCTGCAGTTGATACTGAACGCAGCTGCACGTCTGGTTTTCAACCAACCAAAAAGGGCTCATGTTGCACCCCTCTTAGTCTCACTCCACTGGCACCCTGTAGCTGCCCGCATCATGTTCAAGTCCTTGATGCTTGTATATAGGGTGACCAACAAAACTGCACCTAAGTACCTGAACTCACTGCCGCAACCCTGTGTTCGCTCCCGACTGCTACACCCTGCCACCGAACGGCACCTGGTGGTCCCATCGCATCGTAGCATTAAATCACTATCCAGGACTTTCTCCGCCGTTGTCCCCCGTTGGTGGAATGAACTTCCATACCTCATCCGTTCTGCTGAGTCCCTATCTGTCTTCAAGAGACATCTGAAGACACAACTCTTCTGCTCTAACCTGAGCACCTGAAACGCCTCCCTCTATGTCCTATTAAACTATATTAAGAAAATGTAATGGTTTGACTGCAGCAGTCTAACGTATTGATTTGGTGTAATGGTTTGGTTGTAATGGTTTAAACGTAAAGGTTTGGTTGTAATGGTTTGGTTGCAATGACTTTAACACACTCACTAGCTTTTCCTGCTAGTGGTACCTTGCCTGGCCAATCTTGAACTTTGTCATGTAGTACTTCTAATATTGTGACTCTATACGTTTTTTTGCTTGTGCTGTATTGTACCTCACTTGTAAGTCGTTTTGGATAAAAGCGTCTGCCAAATGAATAAATGTAAATGTAAATGGAAATCCAACCGATACCAACTCCTGCTGAGAATTAAAGCGATGTAAAAAATCCTGCATGCGTGGGATGGATCGGGCAGTGTCGTAAAGGAGGTTAAATTCTACGCATGCACTTACTTTTGCGCATGTGCAGAACGGATCGGGCAGCAGGCACAGATTGGGTAATGACAGCCAACCTCTCTTGTCTTTCCCTGCAGAGCTCCACTGCTCGCCATTCTTTCCCTGTGTGAGTCTTCTCTTCCATGATCCCCTTCAACTCTGTCCATCTCTATCCTTTCCCCATGCAACTCCGCCTCTTTGTGATCCCTGCATAGCACTGCCTTTCTGTTGTTCTCCACATAGTTCTGCCTCTCCCCATCACCACTTATGGAACACAGGTAGCCGTGTGCCAATCTTGGATGTAGATTGGGCTTGTGGCTGTCTCATGTCTCTGGTATTAAAGCAGAGAGCAGTAGGCCTGTTAGCTCCCCCCTGAGGATGCTGAGAGAAGGCTCCCGTCTTGGTAGTCACAGTTGTAGGGGAAGTAGTAGAGGTCGTGTCGGACAGCCATGAGCAGGCCGGGAAGGCCACGCCGGCCACCCAGCTGCGAGGAGAAGACCACACTGGGAATGGAGTCCTTCCCCGCAGGATGGGGGGATGGCACAGTCCGCAGCAGGCGTCTGTCGCCAAGGCTCCAGAGCCGCGTGTAGCAGTCTTGACCCACTGAAGAGGCCATGACACAGAGCTGTCACACACAGACATACACAACCACTCACGCATAAACACATGCTCATACATATAGGGCCATCATGCACACACACTCATACACACATCTTATACAGGCTACACACACACTCAAACACAGAGACATCATGCATTCATAGAACTTACACACATACTGTCATACAGCTTACACACACACGCACTCATAAACACAAAGTGATGACACATTTATACAACTTAGACACACACACTCACATATAAACAATAAAGACAAAAATAATCAACTGTAATAATACTGATGACAGAGCCTACACTGCACTCCACATGGTCTTCAAAGAGTAAAAAGCATGCAGATGGGGGTAGCACTCACCGGCCAGCAGCAGCCCCTCCGGCTCGTTGACGTGCAGCGGCAGGTAAGTATGCTCATTATGGTGGCCCTCGTACTGCTGTACAGCACGGGTGACACGCAGGTCCCACAGCTTAATCTGAGGGACACGCACACAGGAGACAGCATAGTAGGCCAGTGTTAGAGACATAGAACCCACAGACAGGCGCTGTTTCCTCTATGGCCTTGGGGGGGTGGGGTGGGGGGGTGGTGGTGGCTGACCTTTCCCAGCATGTCAGCGGCGAGGAGGTAGTTCTCATCCTGTAGGATGCGGACAGAGGTGATTGCCGACTCCTGGTACAAGCGGCAGCCCTTCCAGCTGGTGCCACGGCGGGCCCTCTGGCGCAGGTCGATGCTGAAGATCTCCCCTGAGCGACAGCCATTGTACAGCACTGGGGCCTGGCGGAGCGAGGCAGACAGGAGTCACCACAGAAGGGCATTTTTCATCACATGCAAACAGAAAGTAATACTGCTTTAATTTTTTTTTACTTATTTTAAGAAATACTTCTTCAAGATGCTGCAATTTTTCTTTGAAAGAATAAATGGCTTCATTAACAAAGAGGAAACACAAGCTGTCATGTTTGTTGAATGAACATATGCTCCCATCGAAGAGAGTCCTCCATAGGGCATATTTTCCCTAAGGAGACCCTCAGTGTGTGATTTTCTGCCACCACTCACCCGCAGGGCAAACTGCTGTGCCAGCACGTCGCTGCTGATGCCGTACGTCTGTCTCCGCCCTGTCACTGCGTCCGTCACAATGACACGCCGTGACAGGCCTGGGGGGGCAAACACACACTCATCAGGGGAGTCTTGTGATCTGAAACAGAGTGGGGCTGCGTGATTATGGGGGAACATGGGTACTCACCCGTGCTGAAGTTCTTATCAGCCTGCGGGTTCAGGCACCAGGCACACGACCAGGCTGTGGATATTTTAAAACTGCACAGCATGCCTGGCTGGTCTGCAGACACATAGAGAATACTGCCATGAGGGAAATATATACACTCAATGACCATTTTATTAGGTACACCTGCTCGTTGATGCAAATATCTAATCAGCCAATTATCTGGCAGCAACTCAGTGCATAAAATCATAAAGACATAGTAAAGAGGTTCAGTTGCTGTTCATACCAAACATCACAATGGGTAGGAAATCTGATTTAAGTGACTTTGACCATGGGATGATTGTTGGTGCCAGACAGGGTGGTCTGAGTATCTCAGAAACTGCTGATCTCCAGGTGATTTTCACGCACAACGGTCTCTAGAGTGTATAGACAATGGTGCAAAAAACAAAAAACATCCAGCGAATGGCAGTTCTGTGGGTGAAAACGCCTTCTTGATGACAGAGGGTCAGAGGAGAATGGCCAGACTGGTCCAAGCTGACAGGAGGGCGACAGTAACCCAAATAATCACACGTTACAACAGTGCTACGCAGAAAAGCATTTCTGAACATACAACACATCGAACATTGAGGTGGATGGGCTACATCAGCAGAAGACCCCTCCAGGTACCACTCCTGTCAGGTAAGAACAGGAAACTGAGGCTACAGTGGGCACAGGCTCACCAAAACTGGACAGTAGACGATTGGAAAAACATTGCCTGAATGAATCTCGATTGCTGCTGCGACATGCAGACGGTAGGGTCAGAATTTAGCATTAACAACCTACTTCCAGCAGGATAACGCGCCATTCCACAAAGCACACGTCATTTCAGACTGGTTCCAGGAACATGACAATGAGTTCAGTGTACTAGAACTTCTACAGTCACCAGATCTCAAAGCAATAAAGCACCTTTGGGATGTGGTGGAACAGGACATTCGCAGCATGAATGTGCAGCTGACAAATCTGCAGCAACTGCATGATGCCATCATGTCAGCATCGAGCAGAATCTCCAAGGAATGTTTCCAGCACCTTGTTAAATCCATGCCACAAAGAATTCAGGCCGTTCTGGGGGCAAAGAGGGGGTTCTACCTAGTATTAGAGAGGTGTACCTAATAAAGTTGCCACTGAGTGTACTTTCACTCAGTCACTAACCAGATGCATAGAAAAGGTCTGAGCCTTACTGTCATGAGGGAAACATCCATCTTTAACTTCTTTGACAAATAAAGCAATGTTTGTATTTCACATACTTGATTTGTCACATTACACCAACAAAGGTTAATTACTGATAGTGAAGCTCACAGATTATTGCAGATAGACTCTTAGTCTGTAATCCTTATCATTTGGGCTTCTGCTTGAAAAAGGGTGAGACATAAAAATGGGTTTCTCTTTAATCTCAGCTTAGTTGTCTTTGCTTTGAGGATGTGACTGGAAGTTGGGAAAACCAAGCGTTGGATGACAGTCAAGGGGTGTTCCATGTATATTTATCTCACTTAAGTGCACAGTTGGCACCTTTGTGGGTGTAGTGTGTGTGTAGTGTATGTAGTGTGTATGTTTTGGGGGGCTGCTCTTACCTGGGTAAGAGTTGCTGAACAGGGAGGCTGGTAGCAAGCTGACGCAACCTGGCGTCTCTGCAATCCCCACCAGACACAATCTGATTCAGGCTGTCAGGGACACACACCCTCTCTGAGACACAACCATTCAATAGCACAGCAATGCACCTAGCAGAGAGGGCCCATCTGGGCTACAACCCTACCCCAGGCAGTCTGTTAGCACAGCAGGGAGATGGCCAAATGCCCACCACTGGGTAAAGGATACAGCACATGGGAGTCGGAGTGGGTCACCGAGGCCCAGCAGATGGAATTCACCTGTACAAAAAGAGCTGTAGTTCTGTCTCTGGAAGCAATCTATTACCCTCTCTTCAATCACAGAGACCACAGAACCCTCCAGCCTGACTCCTGAGTGTCTGCAGCCAAGGCGTGACCCCCCCCCATCTACCTTGCCAATGGTGAAGTACAGGTTGCTCAGTTGCTTGCAGTTGGTACTTTATAGGATGCTCACCTCTCGGTTGGTCATGTACAGGTTGCTCACCTTGCGGTTGGTGAAGTACAGGTTGTCGCACATTTCCACTGAAAGTGAGCCCTTGCTGCAACCACGGAAGTTCATGATGCCGTATTTGCACCCACCGTGCTCCACGTCATTGACGGTGAAAACGCGCTCACAGGCCGAGTCCGCCTGGGTAGGAACAACGTCGCTACTTAGGGGCTAAACTCCATCCCACAAAAAACTGTGCTAACAACCAAATAGGCAGAAGGTGGGTAGTGTCCAAACCAGAAAAACATGACCGCCAGCATCAAGGAGCAAAACAGTAAAAAAAAAAAAAACTAAGAGAAATGACTCTTTACTCATTACACAGTTACATATGAAAAGATTTATGATGGATCCATACAGCTTTACTGTCAAATTACACTTTCTGGAAAAAGACAGAACTATGGAGTCTACAGCCCATAAACAAAGGCCACGACATGTCCACATAAAGAAAGAAATCCTGTTATAAATGTCTTGCACGAGAGACAACACCAGCTGAAGGGCGCTGAATGTGACCCTCTAACCAGTGGTTCAGGAAGTGCATGTCGAGGAGAGTAAGGCACGCTGGTCATAAACAGAATATGACATACAGATAAATACAAAGAATGCCAATACAAACCAGAACCAGATCACAACTAAAACAGAACTGAGTCGCTTTAGAGAGACATGTTTAGACACCAAACTAGGCGGCAAAAGCTTTGAGCCCCGTCTGCTGAGGGGAAGTTGGGGTGACTCACCACAATGAGGCGGAAGTTGTCGGTGTTGGCACTGCTGGCATCGGAGCTCTGCACCTCCAGCTTGTGCCTCCTCATGCCACTCACCTTCAGCTCATGGATCAGCCTGAAACACCCGCGTTCACAAAGCTGGGTCTCTACCACATCATTTACTCCGCAGCTGCTCTACCTTCGATTTCAACATATGATTTCACACCCATTACCATTTGGTGTCCCGACGTTTCCCCCTAACCAAATGTACACTCTCTAATCCCAGCCTTTCAGCCCCTACCTGAAATGCTAGAGATCATGGTGGCACTGCGTGTACAAAGCCACACATGCTGGTAGCGTTACATGGAACCTTGGAACAAGTCATTGAGAAAAACAACTCTGAATGTGATGGACTGTTCAGATGTGGCCTCACATGTTCTGTATGTAACTGTTATTCTTGTGACTTTATTAGATGTACTAGTAAAACTGTCATAAATTGCTCTGAATAACAGCATTTGAAAAGTGACAAAATGTTATTGTTGACAATAAAAGGAGGTGCAGTGTTTTTGCAGTATACCTGCAATAGGAGCTCTCTGGGAGGAGGCCCAGGTGTCTCTTCTGCAAAAGCATTGCTGAGTTCAAGCCAGCTCGGGGAGGCTTCTGGAGAGAGGAGGTGAGACACTGATTACGGGCAAGAGTCATTACCATTGGCCTGCACTTGCCTCAGAGTACTATCTTCTCACACAGTTTTGTCCGCTTCAAAATGTCTTCTGAAAAGAGCCTTGCTCTAGACCATTAATCCATTGCTGGTACACTGGAGCACACATTATAAGGAAATGTGGAGACTTCAGAACCATGCCTCCCCCTCGCCGAGCCCACCCTGAGGTCACCTTCCTGTGTTTCTCATCCTCCTCCAGAAGCCGGACTCGCTGACCCTCCTGCTCCTTCCTCTGGAGGCCTTCTCGGGTCAGGGGGTTGCAGTTGTTGTGGCCTGGCAGGAGGCGGAAGTAGCGGTTCTTTTCTGGATCGAAGTAGAACCCTGGTAAATCTGGAAACATGAGATGCATACATCAGCGCTCCTCTACAAATTCATACAAGAAATCTAATTCAGCTCCTGGAATATCTTGTGCATGCACCTTTTTGGCCCAGACACAATGCATGCAATGACTTGGCCAAGTTAACTACTCATCTTAACAATTTTGTTAAAACTGCACTTTTTGTGTCTTATGTAAAAACCAAGAAGTACCACTCGCTTACTCAGCCAAGGAAACCAATCATACTCTTGTTCTGGTTCTAGGGGGCCTTCTAGGAAATACACGTGTGTAAAGAGATGCCACTAACAAATTCACTCCATCCAGTCACAAACTGGATCTCATGAAAACTGGCATACATGAGAACTTCAAACAACAGAGCTCTGGTGATTCAGTGAAATTTAAGTTGATCAGAAAAGGTGAAGTTCACAATGCTCATAGTAGACACTAACCTGGGGCCGAGGCTGTGCTCCTGGACGATGCACCGATGGTGTCTGCAGTATGAGCCTGAATTCTGTGAGACGGCCCAGCAAGTCCGCTATCAATTCTTCCAAAAGGAAATGCATTCATGTTATACTTAGCACTGGCTCAATAACGAAAAGAAACTGGAAAAAACTTAAGCACATCAGAGAAGCAATGTGTAGCCTATAAGCACACAGAAGGACATCAAAACTACTACAAACTGAAAAACTCAAATACTGGGATAAAATAAAAATTTTGAGGGGAAAAAATTCAGGCGCTCTTATCCAGAGATACTTAAACAGAGGAAGTACAAAGTACTCTGATGAAGTGGACAGGAATACACGACACAGCTGACCACGTCCGAAATAGCGCCAGCCCCTTAGAGTAGCCGGAGAGGTTCACTGGCCAGATAAATCCTGAGATTGTCTCACTATCACATCGTGGTACACGCACCTGGTAACTGCGTATAATGACTTGCATGTCGGTGAGCGTCACTGAAATGGCCGAATCCCCCCCCCCCCCCCCCACCCCCTTTTTTTTTTTAAACAGAAAACCCAAACAGACAACCTCTGTGGTCCAGGCGTTATTTCCAGCGTTGACTGTTATTTTTAACTGCGTAAAGGTGATGGATAACTTTGTAATTATGTACAGTACTTGCTCAGAGTATACTTCTCGATTTGTGATTTCCGGCGTACACCTGAGATTACAAACGCTGTGGCCATAGTGTCGGTGGCATGGATAGCTACCTTTGTTCCTGCGTTCTGTGACCTGAGTTGTCCCTCTGCCATTCCGTGCGACGATGGTATCGTTTGCGGTCACGGCCCCTATCCCACCAGTTCCCTTTCTTCATCCTTGCGATCAATTGTGAATTAAACAATCTATCAACTACCAACAATGCTTTTGGCCATCTGACTAGTACAAGTAGCTACATATCGCACTGTGGAACATAGCTGGTTAGCTAAATCTTCACAAATCAGTATGCAGTAGGCTAGCTAATCATCTGGCTAGTTGGCTAGCTGGCTAGCTTGTTTTAAACAGTCACGAAGCTATAATTTACATGTGTTTATAACAACCACGTCGAATAATAATTAGATTAGGTAACCATAGTTATACAACCAGCTAACAATTTAGTTCAAACGAACAGTCTGATCGCATATTGAACGATATCTGATGCTAGCTAGTTTCTTGTGAGCGATAGCTTGGGCTAGTTTAGTCCATACATCTACAATGTGGCTGTCCAACAAATACATATCGCTAGCTAGCTGACTAGCGAGTTACATGTGGTGGACAGCGAAACGTGTTAGAAACACTGACAGTATAATACACATGAAATTCTACTGATCGCTTTAACAACCACTAAATCACATCTGAAAATTACTGTTACGCGTTACAATCTCTTCCAGGTTCCTGTTTTACCTGCGACAACGTTGCACCCACGTGGTCTCAATTGACACCACCTCTTTCTGCTCATTGGTACCAACAGTGAACGACGTCCTGTGGTCACAACATTGGCCTCTTTAGGCACTGTATTGGTCACTTTACGATTTCTTAGAAAAAGAAGACCAGAAATTGTGGTTTGTGCGTGATTTTATTGGTACAAGTTAGTCTACTTTGGAAGCTTCTATAAAACAATTAAAGTTGCAACCGAGTTTCAAAATCATGAAATTCTTTTCATGTTTAGAATGATTTAGTAATGTAGCCAGCTAATTATTTGCAAAAATAGGGCAGAATTGTGAATCTTTCGAGAAACATTTTGGTTTACGTCCTTCCTTTTTGAAAGAGTTGTTTTAATTATTTGAATGGAAGCACAGGTATATATAATATAATATCAAGTTATTGGAAGTCACCTGTAAATTTAAAAATGTATTTTGTACATTTCCCATGAAGGGCATTTTCGCAATGTAATGTAGTACGTGGTGCTTGAGACAGAATGTTATCAGTAGTAATAATGAAATTCGAAGTCCCATGCTAATGTAGAAATAGGCTATACCCAGAAAGTAAGTCGCCCAATCAATGGCCTTGGAAACCTTTCCCCCACAGAAACCGCCGTATGCATGCTGTCTTTTAGAAATATATCATTAAAATATCCTAATGTACGTCAACAGTGGCAGGCCATTTTGACAGTTTGCCTCAAAGACCACGCCTTACTTCCGAGTACCGGTATTATATTGGTCAGTGAGCTGTACATCTTAACGCCCGATTGGTTGTTTTGTTTTTAAGTAACAAGTAATTCGCGAAATGTTTTACAATAATATATGTAAACTCTTTTGTTTAAATTTATGCCGAACCTTAAAACCAAGGAGATATGAGACGAATTAAACAGGAAATTGCAGTTCTTTATGATGCTTTGCTTTGCATACATTTCTCTCACCGATGAATGCGTAAATAATTACACTCGCTATTTAGGCTATATAATATTATGGGATATACTGTGTGAAATCCGATGACTACATTAATTGGAAATGAACACAATGAATGTCATTTTATATTTTTATTTTACATTATCGATAGATGCATGCATCTATGAGGACAATAGCTATTGAATTAAATAAGTTTATTCCAGTGTTCACTTTTGTACATGACTAGTGTTCTTTTACGTTTTTATAAAGACATTTATGTCTTTAGAGCGAGATTTCAAGAAATAATCCCCGGAATTTACGGAATGGTTCCGGTGTAATTCAATGGAGCTTTGTATTGTTTTACGTGTGCCAAAGTTGATGCCCTCTGTAAAATGAACGGCATCGCTCACTGTTGAAACGAAGTGAAACAGACCGCCTTAGTTTAGTTTGTGCTTACCGTGAAGGGCGAAAAAGTAGGAGGCAGTACCGGCGGGCAGCGTGTGCTATGGCAAGCCGTTTTAACACTAAATAGCTAGATATCCATAATTCAGTACTTCCTAGTCAAAAATGAACACTTCCAACCAATGGGAGACAAGGATAAGTAAAGGATAAGTGAAGCAATTCTCCAAAATGCTCAATTAGTTCTGGGATTCCGACCTATGACATTCTGGTTAACAGCCCTGTTCCATGCAATAGCCTCACATTTAGGTTTGTGGAGGTCTTCCATTTCCTCACAGTTTTCTTAGAATGGTGGTCAACATGAGGTGTGAACAGCTCTAACTCGCATCAATTGCAGCCCAGAATATAGTGAAATGAGTTATAAGTGACTAAAATCAAACATGAGTTCATTCACTATCGTATAACTATTAAGAGAGAGCTCTAAGTTTTATAGTGATAATGAAACTATAGCTACACTTCAAACCATCAGAGATATAACACTTACACCCAGGTCCTGTAACTGCTGGTATGTACAGCTACAGGTGTTAGTAAAGAAGATCCTGTCCTGTTCACTCTGCCAAAGGTCTAACAGATGTCAGGGAGAGAGAGGGAAAACACCACTTTTAAAGTTGTGACATTTCCCATATATTTGTTTCCTCTTTGTTACCTCTTTGAAGAAGTGGATAAAAATAAGGGCATTTGAGTATCTCTAAAATGTGACAAAATTGAAAGTTTGCTCAACAAAATATTTTAATTAAGCTCTCATTCTCACTTCTATGGATCACATACAGGAAGGAAGCACAATCTACTTCCTGTTCCTAACTGTCTTTACTGCGATTTCCTTTGGTTGGCATGCTGAAAGTCTTGAAGCCTGTCCCCCTGGAGTGGTTAGGTTTGCCTGGCTACCATGGGGGCTGTGACAGCCCTCAGTAATGAATTTTGGGTAGGATTGATGGGTATGGAATGTAGGGAAACTGGCCCAAAGTGTGTTGAGGGGAGAATTCGCACATTGGATAGCCCTCCTTTTGTCCGACCAGTGTAAGTGAAAGAGTGCAGCGGTGATAGATCACCCCTCCGCGCCTCTTCTCTGCCTTACTTCCCCCTCAGTCTCTTGGGAAACATGGCAGCTGGCCTGAAAACGACTCCTCAGCGCAGGGCTGGCCCTTGGCATAGGCGGTATAGGCGAATGCTAGGGGCGCCCCAAATGAAGGAAGAAAAAATCAAAAAATTTTAACTTATCTATTTTTTACTAATACTATTTAATATATAAATATAAAAATATAAATATATAATAAAAAAAGCCCACAATCACATAACTACTTAGCCTATTTTCTGGGTTGCCCGCAGCATCACCGTGGTGCAAATGAATCATGAACTGTCAGCAGGAATAGAGGTATGCATTGCGCAAGTTAGGTTGCACGGTGAGAGGTATACATTCAGGCCAGCACGCGGTATTGTTTACAGACACAGTGGCTGACAGGCTTGTAGTTGGAGCAGAATATGCAAAATAAGTGAAATGAGCAACACCGAAGAAAAAGCAGTGTCCATGATCAGCCCGAAGGACGAAGACATCGTCAACAGGAAAGGTCACTCAGCTTCAGTAGTCTGGAGATATTTTGGCTATTTACAATCTGACAAAAAAAAATGGAGCAGCGTGCACTGCAAACTGTGCCGAAGACACGTGCCATCAAAGACAGGCAACACCACAAACCTGTTTCATCATTTGAAACAATATCACCCATTAGAACACGCAGAAAGTAAGAAATTGCAGTCCCAAACGAGTGTTGTTAGTGGACCCTCGACAAGCACCAGGCCAGTACCCAGTGCTACTACCCAGCAGCAAACTATAGTATCAGCATTTTCCAGCACCATGCCTTACGACAAAAAAACGAAAAGACACAAAGACATCACAAATGTAATTGCATATTGCATTGCAAAAGACATGCTTCCCATTAGCACTGTCGAAAATGAGAGATTCAAGAAGCTTATCAGCTGTTACAGGGCAGCTTTAAAACCTGAGACTGTAGACAGACTTGTCTTTCTTGACCGTAACTTGTAGGGTAATGGCTTTGCTTGCTTAAAACTTGTACAGAAGATACTGACCACAGTTGAGATTTGTCTATTTATTTTGTTTACATTGTCAGCTAAAACACTTACAAAATGCTTCACCCCGTCTGTACAAAGGGTTTGGCATGCTGACCAGAATTAAGATTTCTTTGTCTATTTATTGTTTTATTTATTGACATTATCCACGAAAATACTTTGCACTCTGAGTCATTTTACATGTGTGCTGTATCACACTGCAGCACTTAATTTTTCTATTAAGATATTTATTTTGTTGAGGAAAAAGGACTGAAAAAGGATTTTACTTAATTTTACTTACTGCATATTTTGATGTTGAAAAAAGATTTTATCATTATAATTGTTTTGAATGTTCTACCTCAGATTTGTAAAATGTTCCGCTGTTTGGCAAGTGTTTGTCATGTTCTGACCATAAAGAATAGTTTAAAACCACAATTAACCATGGTGGTGGAATTGGCTGCAATGCAAGGGGCACCAGCTAAAATCTTGCCTAGGGCACCAAATTGGTCAGGGCCGGCTCTGCCTCAGCGACTCCAAAATGAAAAGTTATGACAGGCTCAGGGAGGCCTAACCCAACCTCCACTAGGGTACCCCACAGGAATGGAGCCCATCTCCCCTTTTTTCCTCTGCAATTCTGCGCTAGAAACTGTATAATGAATCCCAGAACAGGCAGCTGGATTTGTTTTCCAAGTCACCGTCTGTTGATTGCAGTGTATTGGCTTAACTTCTCATGCTGAGGGGTGTGTTTGGAACATCTTCACTCTGGGCTGAAAAGGTGCAGAAGAAAGAAAAGGGAATGTAACAGCACACCTGCTTCCTCTATTGAGTCCTCTTTTAAAGAGCCTTGAGCCTCAAAGGGATCAATTAGGGGGAGGGTGGAGATGAAGGCTTCCTTTTGAAAAGCAGAGGGAGAGAGAGGAAGGGGGAAAGGGAGGGAAAGAGGGGGAGAGGGAGGGAGAGGCAGAGTGGGGAAGAGGGAGGGTGAGAGGTGGAAAGAATTGGAGGGGGAGAGAGAGAGGCTGAGGGGACACTAAGGAGATCCTAGGAGACATTCTTATAATCACTCTACTGTTAACTGCTATTGTTTGTCAATAACAAATGTACATTGCATAATATTGTGTCTAACTCTATCTGCCCAGTGCCGGCCAGAAGCAGATGGGCCCCCCCATGAGCCCGGTTCTGCTCAAGGTTTCTTCCTGATAGGGAGTTTTTCCTTGCCACTGTTGCCTTGTTGGCTTGCTCTCAGGGGGTCTCAGGCCTGGGAACAATGTAAAGCTGCTTTGTGACAACTTGTGTTGTAAAAAGCGCTATACAAATAAAAATGAATTGAATTGAATTGAATTGAACTAAAAAAATTACGCTGCTCCAACTTAAAGTAAGGAAACAAGCTTTTTAAGTAAACTCAACTTAGGGTGAGAAAGGGTCTAAAATGTGAATTTCTGAGTTAAATGAAATTACAATTTCAGGTTTTATCAACTGTAAAAATGAAGTTTACCAGATTACACATTTGATGCCAGTACTTGTAAGTCTGAGTTGGGAGAACTTGATTTTGTATCAATTCAATTTGTATTTTTAAGTTGTTAAAACTACTGAAAGTATGTTGTCTAAAAGAGGTTAACAAAGTTGAGTTAACTTAAAAAGGTCATGAAGCTTGTTGCCTTAAGATTTCAAGTTACAGCAACTAAAGGGAAAAGTTATATTAGTTGGACCAATGACCTCAATACATGTTAACACTTTAGGGAAAATGTGTCAGGGCTGGGCAGGGACTCAGACGTGGACCACGGGAGCTTCAGGTTCCAAGTGGGTTTATTGATATCGTCAGGCAAATTGCGAATCAAAAGCAGGCAGGGTGGAAAACCGGAAGGCAGTCCGTGGACGAAAACAGGGGGCGGGAACCAGGCGGGCAGGCAATCAGGCAATCGTGGCAAGGCGGCAGGCAGGAACAAGGTCGGTACACAGGCAAGGTTGAGAAACGGGAAAATAAACAGACAGAAACAATGGCAGGTACAAACACACTGCAACGAACTAGCAACAGGACAGAGACATGCAGGGAAGAAATAGGGCAGGGCTGACGATGGGAAGGGAAGCAGGTGAGCGGGCGGGCAGGTGAAGGCAATCAGGCAATCAGGCAGGTGGAGACAGTGTGGGGAGTGGGGCAGGGCTGGAACACAAGGAAAAACAAAAGCACATGGACCGTGATGACAGAGGGGAAAAACAAAACACAACAGCTAGGGGACCGGAGCACTGACAAAATGCATTGCTCCTGGTGACGGTAGTTATTTTGCTTTCTGATGTAATTGGTATTTCATTGTTTTGCAGATACCACACAAACACAAATGTACTACCTGGTAGCAGATTTATTCTATTTAACAAAAAATAGAAAAATTTCTTTAATAAAAGAAAATTCTGCTTTGTCTCCATTCATTTACAAATTGACAGAGGGGCTTTTTTGTAGTTTTTGTTTATGTTTTCTTAAACAATTGCATTTTCTTTCTGGCTATCGATAAAGGATGCTAGGTTTTTCAAAAATATTTTTTTTCTTTCTTAAACAAGCAAGATACATAAACAACAACAGCACAAGAAAATGCTGTGTACATCTTAACATATTTACAACATTGGAATCTGAATCCTCACTGCCTTACTTTTTTTTGTACTTTGCACAGCTGCCCTAAAAACAAAACATATAATCAGCAAAAAGTTGTCAGGGAAGGTAGCTGAGTCCAAACAGCTCTACCTATTCACTTCTATTGGCCTCCTAAACAATAACAATAAAAAGCAGGTCATAGGAGCAGTTCATATATGATATGAAAAAAAATACAATAAAGAAATGTTAATGGATCCTCAACATTTTTATTATAGATACTAATGAACTGCTTAAAAATTGAAGTGCAAATAAACCTTCAGGAATCCGTACTGCATAAGTCTATTTTTAAGGGACTGCACTCTTGCAGAGCACTGAGTGCCAAGGGTCATGAAAATCTTTTGGATCACCTCAAAAGTGTATTTTAAATTTTTGGGGTAATCTATGTTTAGGGCATAAAGCAGTCTAAATAATAGTGCAAATGCATTGGGAAAATCACAGAGGTTTTCAAGAACAACTGCCTCCTCTAACGCTACCACAATGTTGGTTATGTTTTGGTTGGGAAGAGCTGCATCATCGTCTTCAAAGACTGTCAGAATGCTAACTTGCATGCCTTTGGTGTAGCTTTCTTCCGTATCAGTGTCCTGTCACAAAATGAACAGAATTTCCACCTTCCTTCTTCCTGAGTGTATCAGAAAGAGAATTTTGCTTAATGAAAATTAAGGTAGTAAGGCTATAAATATACAGTATTGCACACACTAACTACAAAATACAGACAACAAAGCTATTGGCATCTTCGATGGTTTTGCAGATTTGACTTGTTTAGGGTGAGTATGACTTCATTCTCCCTTTCAGCAAGTGAAATTTATCAATTTAAGTTCAATCAGAAAATATGTGGAAGCGAGTGTAATGTCAGAAGCCCCCAAGCAACAACTGAAGTAAGGTAGGAAGGTGCCCCTATGGAAGGTAGCTATGTAATGCTGGCATTAGCTTTATTACTCGCTCCCTTCACTTGTATTCAGTCTACCATTAGACTCTAAAAACAAAGAACTTCCATGAATATTGTTAATGCTGTCCCCATTACCTCTGCATCAGGTGCAACCACCATGTGGTTGTACAGTAGAACCTCAGTAATCAAAACCCCTAAGGACTTACCATTTCAAGTATCAAGTTTTGTTCAAACCAAACACACACAGTTGTAATTAAGTTCAATCACCTACTTCTGTGATGCAGAAATAGCATAGACTGTATTGATGAGGGTTTAGTCATGGACTGAATGGAAGTGAAGGGATAGAGGAAAAAAATCTAACTGCATTCTGCATCTAACTTCATTAAATAACATGGGGAGTAATGATGGGATGGGATGATATACTGTCCACTCAAATGTTCAACAAAGTGAGCTAATCCTTTAAAACACATATTCAGACATAATTACCAGGCAAGTCCTGAATAGGTGGGCTGAACACTTTCTAAGAAACAACGGTAGAGCCTGGGGAGCTGTAGACCTCCTGTGGGTCATGATATTTGTTGTCTGAAATAGAAAGAGATACAGCAATATGAGTTCAAACAAACTGGATGCTTCGCAAACAAAAGGGACTCAAACTTTAAAAATTAATCAAAAATGGTTGTAGTAGTAGTGTCATGGTTTGGGGACAGCTTTTCTGCATCAGGACCTGGCCGACTTGCCATCCATGAAGGAAGCATGAATTCTGTGCAGTATCAGTTTTACAAGAGAATGTCAGGCCCTCTGCCCATGAGTTTAAGTTGAATACCCAAATGACAATTTTTTGATGATGGATTACACAGAGTGTCTCCTCCCTGAGGGCCCTGACTCAACTGACTAAATTCAGGTAAGCTCCTGAATCCTCACCTAAAGACTACACCATTCTACTACACCATAAATAAATTAATATTAAACTTTATTAATTCATTAATTTATTAATATTAAACATAATATTAAAATATATTCATACTAAACATAATTAATACACAATAATAATAAACAATATTAACTTGTATATACACTGCCTTTCAATTCCCATACACATATATATCATTTAAAACCATGACGCTGAAATAATAGATCATAATTTATCACAATACTTACCGCAAAGCTATTTACAGGGAATCCCTAACCCAAGCTTAAAAAGCAAAACAAAAAAAAAAGACTTCTCAAAGGAAGGAAGTGGATCAACGTGGGAAAACACCATGGGTATGTACTTGCTTTAGATTTAAATATTACTTTCCTTTCAATAATGACATGTCATTTCATAAGATTCTTTACATTAACAAAATACATTCCTACCAACAAGGATGACTTTGTAACATTACACACTCACAAACCAAACATGTAATAAAGACCAGATGCCTATAATCTAAGTTGACTGCTGGCTTTCCGACCATCAAGTTTACATTCTGTATTTTACAGGTAGCAGATGAAGAATCAATGGTCAGAACATGGCGAGAATGCACACTTATGTCCATAATGGTGGTAATTAATAAAGATCACAACTTGTGAATTAATCTATGTGTATGTGTGGGTGTGTGTGAGTGTCTTTAAATGTTCAGAGGAAACAGAAAATGCACTCCATGACAGGGGGTTATACTGTCTACACCATTATTTACAGTATTTCTCAAATGTGCCATGCAGCATTAATGTACCACACACAAACAACAGTTACCTGTTCATCCAATTTCTCCAACAGAGATTGAATCTCCTGTCCCAGAGCACCTCCCCTTGCCCTGTACATCTTTAGGAGTGGTCCCGTATAGTTTCCAGAGAACTGAAGAATGTCTTATACATGAAGTCAATACATGTAATGCGGTAGAATTCAGAGCATATCTGGAAAAGTAATGCAATTTGTTAATAGGTTTTCAATATTATGGGCCACAAATTGATGAAACAATCATCAACCTGTGTATTAACCTGATGCTCCATGAACAGTCCAGGCCATCTCTGCCTGATGTCACTGACCATTGGCCGCTTATCCACAGTTTCCATTCTCCGGAGTGAGAAGGTTACATTCATCATATTGCTGATCAAAGTCAAGTTTACATTCTTTTTATTCATTTCTGCCTGCAAATTTATTCGTTCCTGCTCAAGACTTATCACTGTGGCCTGTGGAGTGGTCTGGGAGAAAGTTGACCTCCTATCTTCTAGGTTTTTTAACAGAAAATTTCTGCCCTTCACCTCCTCTCTTTGACATATTCACTGTCAACTCAGAGCAGCCTGCTGTTTGTAGCTTCTGATGGTAGTTGCCCATCTTGAATTTTAAGCTCAACTTCCACCCATACCACCCTTTTTCTGACCCTGGCCCCTGGAGACAAGGATGTTTACGAACAAGTGCAGCAGCGACGTCATCCATCTCAGAATTGCTTGGATAAGCTTTAAGAGAGAATATGGTCTCTGAAATTTTGTCTAGGATCTCCAGCTTCATATCCCTGGCGATGCTGAGAAGTGTTCCATTTTTGACTGTCTGATGAAGAAGACTGAGAGCTGTGGGTGGAGGCAGATGACTGTGAAGGAGACATACTGGCAGTGTCAAGGGTAAAGTCAGACAATTCAGTGTCATCAGGTTCTCTATGAGTAGAGAGTAAACTGAAGCACTTTTAGGGTGGCTTTTTCAGGGGGTAGCTCAGTTATGTCTGTCAGATTGCATAGTTCATCTCCAAAGTCTTGAAACTGTAAAGAAAATCCTTCACAGAGATTCAGCTTTTCAGAAAGAATTGCTTTCAGGTGATCAAGTGAGTTGAGCTCTTTCAAAATGTGAACTTTCCTGATATTATCAGGGCTGATTATCAGCTGTTAGGTGAATAATTAGGTGAAAAATGGATACAGTACAGTGAGGTTCTCAATGGAAATTTTTCCCCTAGAGGTCAATAGGAAAAAAGCCAGAAGAAACCCAACCCTAAAATGAGCCATCTGTATCTTGATGCATTGTGGTAGTACAGTTTTGGTTTTAGATTAATTTATTCCCTCTGTGTCTCAAAGTCTTGACATTATTTAGTCAACAATGTAGTTCACACTATACCAGGGTGAAAAATAACAAAATCTGAACGAATACAAAAAGCCTATTGGAAACCTTTTAACAGACAAGGAATTTTTTCAGTGACACCAGGACTTTTCTTCCAATTCTGTAGGCTGTCAGTGGATGGGAATCATTCAGGTTCTCTGGATGTAGGACTTCCACCTCTGTGTAGTGGTTTTCAACCAGCTCATATGATCTGTAATGTTCGATGTAGCAAGATGTCAGTTTTCTTACAAGAAATGACACCTCACTGGCCTCAATAATGACATGTAGAATCTTGTAGAATTCTGGTAATCCTCCACAATGTCTTGCAGATATAATCATACCATCCACATATCTAACCCCATGGAAATGTACATCAGAGGACAAGGATACTGTAATTTGTTGAGGGTGCTGTTTCTCAAAAGTTGATTTCAGTGGTTCAGCTAAAGAACATACCTTCAATGACTTGACTTTCTCAACACAGAGTGGTGGTTTGAAAAAGCTTGGGGCATCAAGATTATATACCACCATCAGCTGCTTTTTTTTCCCAAAGTCATCAAGATGTTCTTGAAGTTGTGTGTGTCGTGCACTATTCTCTTAAAAAACTGTGCTTAGCCTCGAATCGCATGGTCCATAAGTCAACTAAGGGTCCAAAGCAACATATTAAGTGAGGATAATGTTCTAAGTAGTGGTGTTTTGGCAGTAGTTTTACATCAGGAAAAGCATCGGTGAGCAATCTTTTATGATCACCTATTTTGCTCTCAAGATAGCACAAGGTCTCCTCTGAAAAGTTTGTGGAGGCAACCAACTCTACAATGTCTTTCAAATCCATTAGGACTTCCCAAGAGGGCTCATGCTGTGGCACAAGGTTACCAGTCATTAGGGGGAGTAGCCTTAACAACACCCAATTTTCGTGCCCATTTCCACCTATGGTTCTCTTTGAGAAGCATGATTTTGCAATTTTCTGAGGTTTGTTAAGTCTGTCAGAGTGCTTGTATGGAAAGGACTTGATACGATCGTTAAGTGCTTCAAGTGTAAGAAATCCTTTTGAAATCAGTTCTTTTATGCACAAAGCTAGTTCAAAGGGGACTATTCCTTCAAAAAGGTCATGGAGAACATCAGGGGGAAATCCAGTGACTGGATGGAAATGCAACAAATGCTTGAGTAGAAAACACTCACATTTAACTCCATTTAAAGTCTGTAGCTTGTCATCATTCTTGATTGCATCCACATAGGTATCATGTAATACAGGGGTTCTTAACTGAAAATGTCCAATGTCAGTGGTTTGAATGTCATCTCTATTAGCTAGACAAAACGTGCAAAACTTTTCAACTTCCTGGTCCCCAGCAAGCCCATGATTGTCTGCAGAAACACACAGGACAGTTCCTTTTACAAACTGGTTCAACTGTTCAATGAATACTCCCTCATTTTCAAGAGATTTTAAATAATTTATTAATGGGTCTAGAAATTTCGAACAGCCAAAGAGTGCAAGCTGGATTGAGTGAAGGCTGGAGCGAAAGTTTGACGGCAAATTTAGAATAACCCAATATACCGCTGTTATTTTGTGTTTCTTTCTTGAGGTGCCAAGAAGGTTACAAATTTCAAAGTCATCTATGTACAACCCTATTGCAATTCCTTGGTCCTCAACTCCTAAAACTTGTTTTCTTTGTAGTACTGTCAATCTCTAAAAGATTTGTATTGTCCAAGTAAAGTTTCTTCACTAAAAACAACCTTGTCTAAAACATCTCCTCTGTTCAAAAGATTTGCCAAGAGTTGGGAAAATGAAATGTACACAAAACTGTTCTTTTGTTTTCGGTCATAAACATATTCAATTGGCTCAATTACTGAAAAACATTTTCTGAAATAAGCATTCCTCCTATGATCGGTTGAAAGAATTCCTTTGTCTGATGTAGTTACAAGGATGAGGTTGATTTTAAAAATGGCCTCTGATATTTCTCTAACAACAGAAGGCTCAGTGTTATTGTTGTATTGAAGCTAAATATCTTTGATACTTTGCTCAGCATGAAATCTAGAAAATGATACTATAACACTTAATTCTTCAATTATCTGCTGTGCTGCACTTTTTGAAATATGTAGAACAGTTTGCATGCAAAGGAAAAGTGAGGCAAGTTTATGCTCAAGTGTCTTTTGAAAATCTACACTGCCTAACTCAGAGTCAGTACTTGACTGCGAACCAGTGCACGTTTCAAATTCAAGACTTTCTTCAGGCTCTGAGCTTAATGATTGTTCACATGACCCCTCCTCAATTACAGTTGACAAGGATATTTTCAAGTCTTTAAGAGAGTTGTTTTTGTGTTTTCTACTTCGGTGCCAACTGAAAGATGAACTCACATTGCTTTGGAATTCACAGCCTATGTAAGGGCATTTAACAGTTTCATGATTCCTGAGGTGTAGTCCAATATGACTGAAGAATTTATCTTCAGTACAAATGTCCTTAAAGTTGCATAATTCACAACAAAATGTAGTGATTTCTTGCCTTCTCTGTCTCTTAGAGTGTGACCTTGATAAGTGGGATCGGAGCACACCTGAGGTCTTGAATGAGCAAGCACAATCTGTGTATATACAGGGCAGTGGCCAATCTGTTCCTTGGTGTCTGTGGTGGAGTTTGTGATGTCTAAGGAGAACCTCAGTACAGGTGTGGCGAAACTTACAGAATTTGCACTGCATCCATGTATGGCTGGATACTCTAAAAATACAGGATAAAAGTATTAGTACAATTTATTGGTCCATATTAAATATTCCAGAACAACATTAACAACTTATCACTAGTTCGATGCCCAGTCACCTCTACTTCATCAGACATCAGAAAAGAAAACATTTAATATTTTTTATTGGTGTGGTATCACTTTACTTGACTGATATTTGATCTGATACATGTTCATAAACATGCAGTTAGTTTATCAATTTTGGTGCATTCCAGCTAGCTAGCTATCTGTTACACAGAAAAGAAACCGCTGCACGTGACTTGTCTTGCCAGCTGCCAACTTTTTCTGGAGCTAAATTAATGTTACCCAAATAGGAATGACTTCTATTATAAGTTACAGCCTATAATGTTAGTTTTTGCTTTGCTATAACCGTCTCTTGCTGATAATGCTATCCTTTGACCTTGCAGCGATCAAATAACTTTAACGGTTGGCGGGTCTAGCTAGGTGCCTAGGTAGATATAAGGTTAAGTATCTACCTAACTCCAGCGGTTGTAGTGCTTGCTACCTATAAAACAAGTAAACTGTCGCTAGCAATTTTACCCTATGTAGAAAGATACCGGTCATACATTCAAAAAATACAGCTAGCCAAACTCACAAAAAACGAACATGAAGACGACATGGGTTGTGCTGAGCATGATTCGGGAAGGACTCAGCCAGACATTTCTCCGTTCTCGGCTGAGATGGACGGCATAGCGCTGCAACGTGTCTTTCGGTTTAATTAAAGGCATTAATTTTTAAGGATTCTGTTATTCTACAGTATTATTGTTTCTACAGTCATGCACCGCTTAACGTCCATTCGGACAACGTCCGTTCGCATATACGTTCGTAGTCCCATAAGGTTATAATAAAGTTTAAAAACCCGATCGCAGAAAGGGACGTAGCGGACGTAACCGGACGTAGTGAAGGCAACGCTTCCCGCACGCAACACGTGTATCTCATGTCTCATGGAAATAAAGCGATTTCGTTGCCAGGAGTATAATGGTACAGTACATAGTATAGGCCTACCAAATAGTATGGTGTTCGCACAACGTCCAAATCACATAACATCATATTTCACAGAACGTATCGTGGACGTTAAGCAACGCATGGCTGTATTGTTATTTGTTAATAAAAATCATTTTCCAAAAGCTTTGGTGTGTTTTTTTGCATGTTCGTAATCCCGAAGGGTTTGGTTGAACGAGGTCCTATCAATGCACTTTTTGTGACATAATAACAGCATGTGACATTTTTTCTTATCGGATAAATTATAGACCTTCATAATTTACTCATAATAGGCTCCGAAACAGAGACAACAAAGCGCAGTGAAACAGAAGCGCAGAAACAGCATTGGCTACTAGCTCCAACAAATTTAAGATTTGAGATTTATATTTATTTATAACTTCTTTATTGTCATTTCTCACTACTCGCATACATTGAAACGAAATTTGTTCTCTGCATTTAACCCATCCTATACACTCATCGCCGTCACTGCTTACGGAGCCACAGTATTTAAAAATAGTCTCAAGCCCCATTGGAAGCAGAGGGAAGCATGGCATTGTTGCAGCTAATATCCTCCCAGGGTGACAAACTTAGCTAGGGGGCGGTCTAAACCATTACGCCCATTACGCCCTCTGTTCGAGTCCCAGAGTAGGAACTACTAGGCGATCGCCGGCTACTTTTTATTTCCCATCGCCGTCTCTGCTGACGGAACCAAGATATTTAAAAATGGTCTCACGCCCCTCCAGAAGCAGAGGGAAGCATGCCATTGCTGCAGCTATCATTCTTCCAGGGTGACAAACTTAGCTCGGTCGAAACCGACCCTCTGTTCGAGTCCCAAAGCACGAGCTCGGCGATCGCCGGCTACTTTCCCCATCACCGTGACGTTCACTGCTGTGAGTGAGAGGGATGTCAGGCGCCCAAGTTGAGATGGTATATATTTCCACATTTTAACAATGCGATTAAAAAGTATAATTTTAGTACAAGAATGTGCTGATAAAATGTATTTTGCAGTTCGCCTTTATTGACAGCCTACACTTAGAAAAAAAGGAATATCCGAATCCCAAAATTGAAAACCGAATACCTACACTGTAAAAAACAACTATAGAATCTACCCAATAAATCTGAGGTAACAATTTGCAGTTTGTTTTGGGTAGATTTGATTCCATATTTTAAGTATATAGTACCTTAAATCAAAAGGTATGAAACAGTAAAAGAAATTAGGTAAAGTCTACCTTACATTTCTCAGTATATTACACAACCAATTACTCATAAAAATTGGGTAATATTAACTCTTGATCGTTTGTAGGCAATTGGTAATCTGTTTAATAATTATTCATAATTAATCAATATAACTAATTAACCATTACTTATTCATGGAAGGTTAGATTTACCCAAAAACTTATTCAGACACAGGTAATCATGTCAATATTTTTAATCAATCAAATGATCAAAAAATAAAGAAAGGTGGTGCAAAAGAACCCTCTTCACTCTGCATATTTAAATGAAAAAACACATCTGGAACACCTCAAACGTGGATTTCAGGATTTTTCACCCAAATACTCAATACAGTCCTAATGCCATTAACAGCTTCAAATGGAACAACTGGATCACAAAACATTTCCACCGATACGTGGATAAGCCATTGCTGTAGCGGACAGGAAGAGAGGAAGGGAGAGGGCAGAGGCAAGAGAAGATGTCAACAACTTCAAATCTGGAAGTTTCTTGAAGAACATGTGCAACATTATGCACAACAAGATCACACATTTCAGAACTCCATTACAGTTTCAAAAGTACAAGTTTCTGTGCCAGAACATCCTTGCAAACAGTTCATTCCATTAGCTTATTTTTGAGGCTGTGGACCTTCTTGAGCAGCTTTGCTCCATCAAGCTCCAGAAAAAGTTTCTGGAATACTTCGAAGGTGTTCTTGAGCGTCTTGGGATATTCAAGGTTGAGGCCATAGATCAATCCCATCAACAGCATACATGCCTTGGTTCAGTTTCCACACCCACTCAGCACTTGGTTGCTGTCGATCACAACGGACACTTCTGTTGGATCCTCCTCAGCCGTGACATTATGGATCACTATCACCTTCATGGTTTGGTCCGTGTAGTCCTCATATTCGTCCTCCATGTTAAAAAGAAAGAAACAAAAAGCATATGCATTTTAATTTAAGCATATTAACAAGATGCTGTTCCAATACATTTCAGTTTTCCTGGTCAAAGCATTCATTTCAACACAAGCAGGTTTTTTGTATTCATCAGCAAATCAATAAAAGTAGGTGACAAATTAAAAGGCCCAAAATTTCACAAATGGTGTTTCCACATTTCCCAAGATGTAGGAGAGGAGAGGGGAGGATGTGTAGCCATGTCAATACCTTGATCAATCATTTAATTACATTCCTGGCGGTCTTGGAAAAGCTCTTCTTGCCGTTCCCCAAGGTACTCAATGAGGCAACAAGCAACTGCATCCCTTTTTTCTCAATGCTCTGGGACCTTAAGGAGATGCATTTTAGTGAGAATACTTACAGTTGAAGTCAGAAGTTTACATATACTTAGAAGTCATTAAAAACTAAAAAAAAAAAAATTATCACTCCACAGATTATACGTTAATCTATAGTTTGGCAAGTCGGTTAGGAGTTCAACTTTGTGCATGACACAATAAACCAACCAAACTGATTATTTCACTTTTAATTCACTTAATCATTTATTGCACATTTGTGAAAAAGTTAAACAAAACTACACCTCATTTACAGTGTCCAGGAGAGGATGCATCCTAGAACCAGCAGCTCCTCCTTTTGCACACATCAGCTGCAGAAGATGTGGTGTGTACCCATCAAGTTTCAGCATGAACGTCTCTTCCAAGGAAATTGAAGTTATACGACGGAACTCTTCTTTGATCTAGTAAAGGAGTAAAGGGACAACATAAGAAGCTTTCAGTGATAGACACCAATTCTCAAAGTTTAAGTAGACAAATGAATGTTTCTTGGTGGAAAAAATAAATATTTATCAAATATTCTTACTTGAGCCTCATTGAATAATGCAGGCCACCTTTCTCTGAGGACACTGACAGATGGGCTGAGGGTCACCACTTCGAGTCTTCAACTTGAAAAGGTTTTGGACATTTTTCTGTGATTATCTTTGCATTATTCTTCTTTTTAATTTCACTAACTAATTCAAGCCTCTCCTTCCCCAATGTGTCCTGATTTTAACTAACCAAGCAACCAAGGTGCTCAAAATATTGTCTTTCGGTGTCGAAACAGCATGAATTATACAGTAGGCACGTGAAGGAAAGGAGCTGGCCTGGTTTTGCTGTCTGTGAGTGATACCTAGACAAATGTGTCCGTAATGCACCCATGTCCTAAAGGTGCAAGGGCAATCAGAGTGGAGACAGGATATGGACTGGTTTCGACTAAAACGCCCATGTTGTAATCTGGTGTGTTTCCATAGGTCCAATCATTTTGATGTGGTTAAGTTACATATTTTGCAAAGCCAGTTCATTTTCATTAAGGTAGCACTCCCATAATATTCCTCAGGTTGGAGTCTTTGGTTCTGGTAACTAAAGTCTTAAAATCCATGCATCTTCTTTTATTGTGAAAACTTGCATATCCAATATTATATAATATTGTATAAGTTTAGTTTGTATTTAATTAGGCGTCGTATAAGCCACGTTTTATATTTTTAGAAGCGAATCTTGAGATCGCCATTTTCCACGTGGGATGACTGTATCTGTCTCCAAGATGACTGACTATACATCTCTATATTATTTCCCCAACATTGCAGGTAAATGTTCGTAATTTTATAAACCCTTTAATTGTATTACTAGCCTTGAAGAGTGCACTTGATGTTCTGTGCGCGTTTCAAATGTTAGCCAGCTACATGGTGTCTCGGTGCATTGTTATTTTTAGCCACCAGATGTCGCCGTAGATCAAGGTATTGTGTTCCATTTAATGTAATTCCGTAATACAAAATGGATGGTAGTAGTTTTTTTCAATTGCTGTACGAATTTAGTGTTTTTCAATTTTATTTTCTAAGAGAAATACTCAAACACACTATACGATCATACCACCAAAGTATTTGTGTCTAGAAATATTTTAAATGTTGGCATTGTATAATATAAACCCATAGCACCACTCTGAAGAACAGCTATGGGATGACTGTATCTATCTCCAAGACGACTGACAATATATCTCTATATTATTTCCTCAACATTGCAGCTTGGTAATAAATACTGCATCCACAAACGCAAGTGTCCAGTGTCGTGACTGGGGAGGCCGGAACAGACAAGAGAAAGTCACAAAAGCACAGCAAATACACACGTGCATGCTCACTTCGTCTTGTAGAATGCACAATGTAAGGGATAATGGACGACACGGTGTTCGTGTAGCATAATGCACGTTCGAAGTATTAATGCGGCCACGACGCGAAGCGGAGTAAGTAGTTAGTAAGCCCAACTTACTGGCAGTTCAACTTTTTACATTGGAATTCCTACGAATATGTTTTTTCTCCGAGCGATTTCTGCCCTTTTATTAGACAGTAAACAGGTGTCTGTTGCTAATTCAAATTTTCGCTTCAAGCGTGCACGCCGACTACAACTCTTGTGGATTATCTAACCATTTAATAAATTATCGTTTACATTCCCGATATTATACACAGCAACATCTTAAACAAGAATCGTATTTTACCTTCTGTCCAGCAGCTCCACAACCGACAGTCGACAGCGGGAAGCAGAGTAACCGTCACTCCAGACAAATCGCTCTGACTTAATCCCACGGTGTAACGCATGCGCACATACAGCATTGATGGTGTTTGGGTACATTTTATGATAGTTTTCTGTGTAACACTTTTTACTGTTAACAAATAGGTAGTGCATGGATGATGTAGCTATTATTTTACGTTTCACTTGCTGACTAATACAATAATATAATAAAGGAAATTTTAAACGATTTGCATGGATTGTATTTACCACCCTCCAAATTCATTTTTGTACCCAACGAACGAATATCCGAATAGTCAAATATTCGGGTCCAGCTCTATTGTACTGTTACGTTAAATAATTAATTACCTTACACTGACTGTATGGAATTGTTTTAAAATGAATAACTGTCATTAAATGACTGGACACCTACCTTAACTATTCTTTGTGTAGGGAAAGATTGAGCGCGATCTCAGTAGCAAGACTTTCCGCAGTTGCTCGTCTTCTCCTCCCCCATTCCGCAACACAGCGAATTCATTGATTGACAGAGCGATCCTCTAATCAGACATTACAGCAACCGTAACCATACAAGCAAGGCCCGACAAGCTCCAACAAAAAACAGCATATATCTGTGATATAGCAGGGTGGGGTTTTTACTAGGGGCAAAATGTTTAAAAAAATGTGCCCGGATAAACTGTAAGAGCGATAATCGATAGGCCTGTATGGACAGAAGAGAGAAACGTCAGCTTCATCTCTTTTCCCCAAACCGAAAATGAATATCGAAAAAATGTCGTTGTGGATTAAGTTATGAGGATGACCACACTCGCAGCACAACACCTCGAACGGCGACAAACACCCATACCAGGATACCTAACGTATAGTTTATGTAATTAAACTGTTTAGCATATGGGCTAACGTTTGCAATCTGGTGAACGGTAACCACAAACGCAAGATCTAATGATCCACTCGTTGTCATAGTTTGCTATAACCAGAGATGTTCACAAGTAATTTTTTGCAAGTCCAAGTCAAGTCTCAAGTCTTTGAGCTCAAGTCCAAGTCAAGTCTCAAGTCTTTGAGGTGCAAGTCCAAGTCATGTCTCAAGTCTTTCGCCTTGAGTCCAAGTCAAGTCTCAAGTCTCTGGTTGAAGTGAGTGCCCTTTCACTCCATTTGGTCTATCCATAACACTGCATTGTTTTATCCAATGAATTCAAAGCATGTACTGTACCATCATCTATCCACTACAGTATCACAATTGATCAGTTGTAGGTTCACTGTAAAATGAGTATTGCAATGCAATGTGAAGAATGTGTGTCTGTGTTACTAACTGGATGTATAGGCCAACCTCACCATGTATTATATTTTTCAATATTTAAAGTTTTAGAAAAACACCTGTATTGAAAGTGACCACACCATGGAGCAAAAATATGAAGACTGATACTTGTTGTTATTTAACACTAATACAGAATGAGAAAATAACCAAAAACGAAATAAAACAATTACAACTGATACTTTACTCATTGTTATATAACAATATTACAGAATGAGAAAATAACTAAAAATGAATTGAAACAATTACAACTTGAAAGTCTGCAATAAGACCACTTGACCTTCTAAACCTTCTCGGTCAGTCAAAACATGGCAACAAACCTAATTGCCCTTCAGTGCCTTAAGACCTAAAAAAAAATTGAAACAGAATTGTTACATTTTAAAAAGACCAGGCTTGATAGTGTCTTTGCTGTAAGTCGGGCTCATCATAAGTCCTCCCTGGCTGAAAACCCTCTCCACAGGGGCACTAGTGGCCGGCACAGCCAGAACCCTCATGGCAACAAGATACAACCTCGGGAATGTCTTTGAATGTCTCTTCCAAAACTCCAGACAATCAACTTTGTCTTCATCAGACGACACCTGGATATAACGGATGAGCTCAGCCTTAACAGATGAGCTGTAGTCCACGCATTTCTTGGTGCTTTTCTTCCGGTAGCCAGAGAACAGACGTGGAGTTTTAGCAGGTGGTGGCTCCTCCTGATCATCTCCACTACTGCTGCTGTCAGGTACAGTCACTTTCCGAGCCTCAGCCAAGACCAGGCCTGAAAAAGTTCAATAAAAACCTTGCTTAGTCATAATATCATGCGACTGATACAATCAGTGCACTGTAAAAAGTGATTTGTTAACTTTACTTTAAAGAAGTATGGAAACCTGTTGCCTTAGAAAAACTAAGTAAACTTGTTACGGCTAAGTAATAATCCATCATTACTTAGCCATAACAAGTTTTTTTCTTAGTTTTTCAAGTGCAATGGGTTTCCACACTTTTTTAAAAGTAAAGTCAACTCTCGCTTTTTACAGTGTGTCAATGAATCAATCAAGGAAGACAATATACAGTACTTGGCATTTTTAACTTTGCATAATATGGTTGTCATATGTTTGGAAATGGTGTATACCTACCTATTATCATCTCCTTAACTTCACTCTTGAGCTCATCTGGTACTTGGACATCTTGCTCTAGCCAAAAGAGGCAGAATGATGGATCTAGTAATGCAGACATCATGTACATAATATCTCCAAATGGAAGATCTACTGCCGGTTCACTGGAGTCAACCATTTTGACATTCACAAACATCCCCTTAAACCGGTGTTGGAGGGACTTCTGCAGCTCTTTCACGAGTGACGAGTTGCATTCAGCATCCTGATGAGATGGCTGTTCAGTGAAAGCACACAAGGGAGAGCTGCACTGAGGGTCACCACTTTCTCCCCTTGAGTGAGGTCTGTTGCTTGAAGAAATGGGGCCAAAATTTCCACAAGCTCTTTCAGCTGACCCCATTCTCTGGCTAATAAACACAGGCCTTTATGATCTTGGGCCTCCAAGAGTGTATTTAGGCTTTGGGGATCCAAGTCAGTGACTGCCTCCACAAGGCGCAGAGTGCTGCTCCATCTTGTTGCTACAGAGGAGGGGATGCTGCGGTTGGCTCCATACTCTGCCTCAAATGCCTCTTTTAGCCCACAAGTGGAATGGAGCAAGCTGCAGAATTTTGTTACCTTTGCCATTGTGCTGTTCAGAACTTTTGTATCTTTAAGTCCATCTCGCACAACAAGCTGTAGTGAATGTGCAAAGCACTGAAGTCTCTTTTGCCGGCAGCTGCTCTGGATAGATTCCACATCATCATTGTAATCCTCACTTACGTCCTCCCAGAGGTTCCCATTTTCCAGGTCATCGGCATCATCTTCACTACTTGTAGCAGAAGGAAAACACACCGTGAAAGCCTTCTTCATGTTTGACGCATTGTCAGAGATAATGTAGTCTAACTTGTGCTTGATGTTGAAGTTGTCACATACTTCTTCAAATTTTTCACTTATTCTCTCACCAGTGTGTGACCCTGTGAATCTTTCGCAACTTAACAGAACTGATTGAAGACTTGGGCTGCTTGTAACGGGTACCGTGACAACGGCACCGTGCGTGAGCAGATTGACTCCTGTAGCACAGGAGAGAAATGAGGAGGCAGCGTGTCAGGTTCATAAACTCTGCAGTAATTTATTCAAGAATTCCATTAAACAAATGTATCTCTGTTACTTAAACTCATTTTATGATTCACATATTACAAATGAAATGTCTTTTTAACACTACCATGAATTTCAGTATCTATATCCATACAAAACTCAGAATAAACAAACATTCCAGCACCACATACGTATTCACTCACTCTTCATACTGATATTTTACACTATTTATCAAATAAAATGTATAGACAATGGTAATATTAACCAGCTAAGTGACTAGGATACTTGCAAACTTGCAAACAATTACAATGGCTTTTACCATCGCAGCACTGCAAAGCATACGTTAAACCAACATGAAGTGCTTCGTTTGTAACTTCATATATTCATAACTTCAAATATCATTTTTAAATCGTAACGGTTCTTATATAGACTCGTTGAGCAGAACAGTTTTCTAAAATGGTGGGGAGCTAACATACAGTGAGCTAAACGATACACTCTAACAAGGTAAGCTCATAAAACATTTTCGCGTGCACACGCGCGTGGGGAAAGTGTGGACGTTGAGCTGATTAGCTCTAACAAAATGCATATGTCGTCAGTAAACGGCTATTTCACCGGCGCTTGCTCTCTCGATTCAAACTCTTTACGTACACAGTCAAAACAAAGCGCTAACGAAAATTAATCGGCTAAAACAGTTCACTTACATTCCAAACACATTTCTATGTGACTAAACCCTAGTTTTGTGACAGTTAAGTATATTAACCCACCTGTAGCACAGGAGAGAAATGAGGAGGCAGCGTGTCAGGTTCACAAACTCTGCAGTAATGAGGAAACCCACCATTCACGCAGCTACCCGTCACCCGACCCTGCCCCCTGCTGGTCCGGAGCAAATATATCTCGCTTCACATAGGGTAGAAAACCAGCTAGAATGCATAAATTTGGGGGATACCTTTTTTTCCCAAAATAAAATACATTAAATTGTACTAAGAGAAAAGACAAAGATTCTTCACATTTTCATATTTCAAACACCAAGGTGACACTTTTGTGGTCGTCACATCTTGTTATGGTGTACCGACTGACTGGACAATACCTCTCATCTACCTGGACATAAAATTCCTGAAGCTGGGCTTGTCAATCAAAGACAGTGGCAGGTTGCATGAAATGATGAGGTCATGAATGATTGATTCAGTGATGGCCTTCTGTCTAGGATGACCCTGGTGGTACACTTGCACGCCTCTTGTCTGAATCAAAAATGAGTCAATGCTGCTCTGTCCCTCTCCAGTTGCCTTTTTTTCTAGCTTTGCTGAATTCTGTAAACATGTAGATGAACATGTGAAAATAATTTGCTTAAGTGCTCTACAAAAATCGGCTCTAAACTGATATTGCAACGTTTCAATCATGTTTTCTGTTGAATAAAAACGTGGGCAGCTAAAAGTGGATATGAACTAATGTCAAAATAACAGGGTTTTTATTAAGTATGCTTTAATAAAGCTAGCCCATTCTTTTAAGAGTAGGCTAAACCCATAAGTAGGCTACACTTAGGAATTTGTGTAGATAGGCTACTAAGGAAATCGTATAGACTAATATTCTGCTGCTTTAACACATCCCATCTAGCCCTTAAAGCTAGTCAAATGTTAACCGAATAAGACTGTAGCGTCATGTGGTCAACAATAAAGATACAATTTGCCCGAAGCCGTCTTTAGTAGACAGTTGTTGCAAGTGTTAGCTCGGTACTGGTCCGCACACCTTACATATCCCTGCTCGTTTATTTGCGCTCTGCGTGAAATCTTTATATCCAGAAGTGATGATAAATGGCACAGCAGCGGATGAAGCTGCTGTCGCCATGGTCAGTGCTTTTTGACACCTGAGGCTGCGCGTGCTTGGTGCATGAGTTACGTTGCGCGTAATGGTAAGTGAGATTGCATTCAGTTCGCTATGTTTCCCCAACGTTTATGCACCAAAAACTGAAATAAATTAAGACAAAAAATACAATAATTACATGAACTAAAGATTGTTTACGAGTCTCAAATCTCGAGTCCAGGTCAAGTCTCAAGTCATTTGAGGTCGAGTCTCAAGTCACTGTTTGTGCGACTTAAGTGCGACTCGAGTCCCCATCTCTGGCTATAACCTACTGATTAATATGTAGCTATATGCCCTATATTTTAGAAAATACTGATACTGTTGTTTTTTGTAGGTAATAACTTAGTGATAACGTTATTATGTTAGTTTAATGTAGACTAGTGATAGTTGGTTCTATGTGCGACAAAGCGTTGTCGAGTAATCCGGTTTCGAAATCACAGCAAATTTCTGCATTGTCTCCAACATAGTGCTGACATTACATCCGACGTTGTACGAAAAATAAACACAAAATGATGCATTTCTCCCATCTCCCAGTGCCATCCCGTTTTGTTGTTTCTCCCGGGAAACTCCCGTAATTTCCATTGCAAACTTTATTATTAATAATCGTCATACACGGATCCATATATCTTGTATGTTTGTCTGACGTTACCCAAGTTGCCAGATCGTCTATGAAACACAATCTACACATACTACATACAATTATTTATTTACTTATTTATTTACTATCCAACGCAACCCCCCCTCCCTCCGCCCTACTACGAAAGTTGTCAGAACAGGTTGCTTGCAGTGTCTGTGGTAAAATTTACTATTTGGTCAGAACAGACGTGAAGAGGGTGTATTAGTTTGACAGCTAGCTAGACAGCTATTAGTAATATGACAGTTGAGAAAAGTGCGTGAAAGCCAAGTTGGCTAGCAAGCTGTCTAGCGTTCTACTCTGAAGTGGCTATTCTTACGAGTCGTAACAATCAATTTTAGTCTGTTCTTACGGAAAGACATGGATGGTGGCGTTATTTTCGGACTTAGACAAAGACATGGAAATGGCGGCGTCTGCTCTCCACGAAGGGGCAGAATTTGACTCCTACGAGTCACTTAAAAAGACCGTGGGGGAGTGGGAGTAGGCGAGCAGACCTCAGTGAATCTGACAGCTTATGCTGTGATGCATGCCTTGATTCGTAGCCCATCATCTAAAGTGTGTACACAAAAAAGCGCCAAAGCGTAGAATGTACTTCTGCAATTCATGTCATGCTGCTGAAAATTTCTAAATGCAGTTTTGACTATTGCTTTGCCCGGTTGACTTTGACTTTTTAGCTCACAGAGATGATTATGTCATGGCCAATTTCTACATTAACTTTAGTTTCCAAACAGATAATGCTTGCAACTGAGTGGTTGTTTTTTTTCTCACAATCTCATCTAGTCATTTCTATGGAGATTCAGACATTGACTCAGACAAGGAGGAAAAATCAGCAAAAAAGCGAGGAAGGATTCCAAAATCTCTACCATCGTGTCCAGCAGCTCCTCATATTCCACCACCACCTTCCACTACCTCTCCTCAACCCACTGAGTGCTTTAGAGAAGACTGTCTGGGTAAGGACTCAATTCTCCAGTCCATGCATGCTGCTGGTGTTGCCATTGTATCTTACTGGTCATGATGCTACACAACGTTCTTTGGACACATACTAAAATTGATCAAATTTCATGTACAATTAAAAAATGCATCAGTTTTTAATAATCCATGTCCATGTTATTTTATATACCTACACAAACAGTGGATATGCAAGCTTATCCATAGCTCAGGAGTAAAGTGTTTGTTTGCCATGGAAAGAGTCATGGGTTCAAACCAGCCAGTCACATGATGTGAGTTGGTTCAGGAGTCCAACTCCATAATGTTGCAAATACCCTTGTTCAGTTTCTCAAAGCTCTTGGGCCTGCTGTTGCCACTGTGCCTAGTCACAAACATCATGTTCATAAGCTGAGCTCTGCTTGGACCTTGTTCACTGCTGCTGGCAGCTATATTTATAATTATATTTCTTACCAGATGGTTTCCACCAGAGTAATTTCGATTAAATTTGAACCAAACACGTAACAAAATATGGCAACACTCTTACAGGTAGCTCACCTCTCCCTTCAGTGTGGTGACTTGCTTTATATTTTAACCAAATGTCTAACAAAACACACCAACATACCTTGAGGTAGCTCACCCCTCCCTTCAGTGATCCCTTCAAAAAATCAGACCGTTGTACACAAGCAATTGTATGGGTGTTCAAAAGAATTTGCTGTTTGTATAGAGAAATTACTTGCAAGATGTGCAAGTGACCACATGATGTTGAACTTGTAGGTTTGAGAATTTCAGTTCTGATCTGAAAAATGCACTAAAGTGACTAAGAAAAACTGTAATGTTGATGAAGCTATATCTATGATGTATGATAAGAACCTCTCTCTCTCACCACTAGCTATTATTACTATTCCACTTACACCTTTCCATGCTCCCCCTCCTCCTGGCACTCCTCCACTCACTCCACTACATCTGAGGAGAACTGAGTCCCCTTCCACAAGCCAGGGTTACAGGCCTACCTGGCGTGGGCAAGAAACCATTGCCTGCTCCGGTGAGTTTTCTCCAGTTACAGCTTCTATGTGACCTTTATTATTATAAATAAACTTGCCATTCTCATCTACTCAATGAAATCTTCTTTAATGAGTTGTATGGAGCAGAGTGAAATATATCCATATATACTGTATGTTCTCGTATGTGTTATTGATAGCTGCAGAAGTCCAGATCCTGAGTTTGCTGCAATATTTGAAGCACCAGCAGGATCAGCTGATTGGTAAAGTAAACTACCTAACTAGCAAGCTTAGCCCAGCTGTGGAAACAGACACACCTCAGCCAATTAACTTTGTGCTACAAACAATGGAGGAGGTGGACCAGTCTGAGGATTGGTTGAGAGATCCTGCAAACTCTCAAATGAAGCAGAAGCTGGTGAGTTTTAATCTCATTACAATTTTATTTTATATTAATTCTGAACAGTGTTCAGTTTTATAATGATTCAGCTGTAATAGATTTGTTTTATAACAATACAAACATTTTCCCTGAGATATTGATTTCACATCTTAAGTGTTTCTCTTCAACTTCAAATCTCCTAAATGTTTACAGCAGTGCTCATAAGTTCACATACACCAGCAGAAATACTGATTACTTATGGGAAATATGACTGGTCATGCAGACGACATTTTATTTGTTTGGGAATAGTGCTCAGGTGAAGCCATTAATTATCAAATGGGCTCTTTTTACCCATTAAAATCCATGTGTGTGAACTTATGAATGTACTATCAGACCAAACATTCAGTGGTATGTAAAACTTCACCAGGGCCAGTTTGGTGTTTTTAGGATCATTGTCAGTTATCATTATGTTAATATTGATCATTATGTTATCATTATGTATAAAAATTCCCAATTATGTTATAATAAATCACTTCATTTCACCACTGTTCCAAAACTGAACAAAAGCTTCTATGTAATCAGAGAGTGAATCATAAGGTGAAAGGTATCATTGATCCTAACAGATTCACAGATTATGACTCTTCAGTTTCTCTCAGTGCTGGCAAGCTGTTTAACCTCTTTAATTATTCCACTTTCAAAATTTGAGTTTGTGTAGATGTAACAGATTTTTAAAAGTAATCAGGACTTTGAAGATCCCTATTACATTACTTAATCTTCAGATTTTCTCTGATTCTCTGCATATTACCATCTGGTAATAAAGTGTAACTTTAGGTTTTGCGCTAGGGTCTGCTGCTGCTTCACCTTTAGATTCAAACTATAGATGAATATCATTTAGTTTAGTCTTTTTTTTAAGTCCCTTTTTCCCATCATAGAGTTCCTCCCTGTCCACCATTGGGGGCCACGACACCAAGAGAGTCACCTGGAATATCCTGACGAGGATATTCCCAGATGAAGTTGCCAGAGGGATCAGATGGAAGGGTGCGAATGGGAAGAGAATCTTCAGCCAGATGGAGACTAAGACATTGCTCCTCCGTAAGTAATTTTGATATGATAAACAAGTCTCACAGCAGTCATAAAGGTGCGGTCGGAGATGGCAGGCGTTGCAGGCGTTGGTTTGACTCCGAACAAGGGGGGTGGGACCTATTCTCTAAATCTAGCTTTCTTGTAGGGATTTTTTGCAAATCTCCGACCCTATCTTTACAGACGCTGTAAGCGACATTGGATAACATTGCATTTGTTTATGTATATATTTCTTACCAGATGGTTTTCCCTTTATTATACTATCTTGTCATATCTTACCTCTATCTTATCTTTGGATCTATGGATCCAAAACGGATGCGGTCCGGATGTGTTGGTTCCGGACTCATCCCGTGGTGCAAGTGGACTCCGTTCTGAACCCGCTATGCAAATCCGTTCCAGAGTCTGTGATACCTCCAGGGTGGATCCGGGGCGGAGTCAGTTTGCTGTCTGGGGAAGGTGCGGCATGTGTTTTATCTTTATTTTTCATATTTGTACACGTAACCATAGGAACAGTTGGAGGTTGTGAAGTGTCTCATAAACAATAATCAGCAATCGCCTCTATTGTACCCTCGGAATAAATCGGTAATTTCCGTCGTAAGAATAGTGAAAATTTTTATTATTACAACAGTGAACGGCATCCAAGTCCGAAAATAACCTCTTTGCATGCGCCACCAGAAATCCAAATAATGCCATAAGAATAGACTAAAATTAATTGTTACGACTTGTCGTAAGAATAGCCACTGCCTTTTTTATTGTAGCTAGCTAAGCTAGCTATGTGTTTGTTTGCAAGGTGATATTTGTATTTGTCAGCGGAATATGATAGTAGCTAGCTAGTTACATTTATTGTTTTGTTTGTATTGTAGCTAGCTAGCTAGATTTGTGTTTGTAAGGTGGCATTTGTACTTTACAGTTGAATGTGCAAGTAGCTAGCTAATTTGGCTTTCATGCACTTTACTATCAACCAATACCGCTTCATCATGTCTCTTCGGGACAAATTTTACCATTTGTACTGCAAACCAAGATATTGACTTCTTAAGTACCAGTATCTTAAGTACAGTATCTTAAGTACCGTTTGCTAGCTAGCTAGCTAGCAACTTAACATTAAGTTTTTTTCCAGTCTGGGGCTTGTGTTTTTACCCACACACCATCCCGTCACCAGCATCACCACGTACAGTCCCAAAAGATTTTTCAGTAGTAGTAGTATTGACAGGTTAGCTAGCTAACTAACGTTAACTTTGGCTAACTGGATTTCTGTGTAGTTAACATTAGTGGTTGGTCTTACCTATATATGTTTCTTAAAATTAGATGTTGAGTCCTTGGATGATGACAGCATTTACACAGCTGTAAGGCATAACTTGCACTGTACTGTGATGTTGTTCCCCTTTTCTGCTTTAAAGACAAACTGATGGTGAAATTTCCACCCAGTGAGAGCATTTTTTCACTAGAGGCCATGATAATGAATTGGTAACTGTAAGATTGGCTATGGTTTCACTCGACATTGGAGTGGTGTTGAGACTCGTTAAGTGTTGTAATGTGTGCGTATGTGCATGGTAGTACATCGTTTAAAATGTATTTTAAAATTGTAATCCTGCTAATAATCCTCATTTTTACTAAATGTATCGGTAATCTGATTACGTGTTTTTTTCTGTAACTGTAACGCCGTTACATATTCCGTTATTCCCCAAGCCTGCATATAATTTATCCCTTCCTTTAACTTCCGTAATTTCTTTACAATCATCTGTTTGTTCCAAAGCTGTGCAGACTGATGCCATCAACAACTGTAGACATAGCAGTTTAACTGCTGTAAACGTAGCAGATTAGCTGCTATCCTGTGAAAAAATATGTGTGTGTGTGTGTGCACGGGTTAGGGTGTACCAAAAAAAAAAAAAAAACTAATTTAGTGCCATGTGTAAAATAGGGATGTGCATTTCCATCACTGAGGCCAGTGCACAGTGGTGGAGCAAGCGGAGGACAGAGGGTGCGGCTGCCCCGGGCCCACGGTTCGTCCAGTTATAAAGGGGCCCATCTTGGGCCCAATCTGCCTGACTGAACATGCGATTTTTGTTGTTTAGTTTAATGTTTTGAATAAAGTTTGCAGTGGCGCCCCCAGAAAATGTTCAGTGGGGTGGCCAAGTGGGGCCAGTGAAAATCTTGGGGTGGCTCTAACATGATAACCGCCGGGGGTGGGGTATGTAATAACAGCAATTCATTTTCACAAAAACAGACTCGGATATTTCGCTTTTAATGGCCAAATGCAATAGAATACACTGGATTTTTGGATTTAAACAAACTGAATTTATGGATTTAAATGTTTGAAGTTAAAATCCATGGATACTGAACACAATATTTTTCTCCTCATTACAAAACGATTCTGTATCATACGGGATGCTTGGCAACACTAAGTGACACAAGAAGGCTGTGGCATCTGGCATGAGTGAATTATTTTTTTTTTTGTGTTAGCTAGCTACATACAGTGCAATTGTGGGTAAAAGCTATGTAGATAATTTGATTCTCTAAGCCTAAACACGATTAATGGCGATGACAAAATAGGCTATATCTGGATTGAAACTACAAAAACACAGTTATGTTTTAAATGGCAATGTACTACTAAATGATGTGATGTAACCAACTGGCTAATAGGCTATCTGCAATCAACGTAGCCTGCTTATTTATATATAGCAACCTAGGGAGACCAGACTTAAACACATCCATCTTACAAGAGGAAAAAACAACAAACATCTGAAATCTGCAGTAAAAACAATAAAATACGCACTTTTCCAGTTCAAACTTGGACAAGTCCTGTCATTATTGATATAATACATTTATTACAAATAGCCTAAATAAATGTAAAAACTAATTTAAAAAAAAATTGGCTAGTGGGGTGGCCAGTCATTTTTGTGGGGGGGGGGGCATGGCCACCCCTTGGAGGCGCCCCTGAAAGTTAGTTTGTTTGTCTTGATTGCCGCAAAAAAAATAAAAAGTCAGACTGAGGGCATAATGGTTTCGACCAACCCCTAGTTAAGTTTCGTGCTGCAATGTTTATTTTGAATGAGCAGAGACACAATAGAGTTACAAAAAACTATTCGCTGTCCAGTATGCTTGTGTAAGTGTACAAACAGAAAAATTACGCCCTCTGTTCGAGTCCCAAAGTAGGAACTAGGCCATCGCCGGCTGTCTTGTTTTAGCCTATTTCCCATCGCCGTCACTGCCTCATTGTAATCCGCATTTCTCTCCGTTCTGCCCTTCCATCTCCGTAAAAAGTTTCCCCTTGGATCTGTCTTGCATCTCCATGCAGCCTATAATAGGTTGTATAAGGGCCCACTAGAGGTCCTCTCCCCCTCTGCAATGAGCCATCGGCTCCGCCCCTGCCGATGCGATACACATCTCGATGTATTGCCAATGATCCGAAACATTAAAGATACATATGAGGCAACTACTAATGCGATACGATATGATTCACCCCTATTGCAATGCAGTGCAATTCAATATGATTTGATCCAACACAATGCGATTCAACGCGATACGATGAGATGCAAAAGAATATGATGCTATGCAGTTTAATATGGTACATATAGTTTGATTTTATTTCTTTGGTTCTTCTTAAGCAGACAGCAAATCATAAATTAACTAAAAAAGTGCCAATTGTACTTAACATATTTGTTTCTCTAGCTTCAGGTGAGTACTTGAGCTAATCTTGCTGCCTGTGTACTTTATAGCGGCACGGCATATTTTTTGTAGCAATTCGATTGAACATGTAGCTCTTCCTCCTCCATGATAGTCTGTGACTCGCCCCTACACGCCTCCAACTCGCGCGAGACTTGGCCGAGAGACTTTATGAGAATTGGCCACTGACAGCAGCGGAGATGAGAGCGTGAGAAATGGTTTAGAGAGGAGGAATCAATCCAAATATGAACTTATTGGTCACAAATTATTGGTCACATTTCTAATATATTAATAATAATGGCATAGGGCCTCCACTTATAGTTATATATGAATAAATCGGATTTTACAAATGCAAAGATGTTAGAAACGCTGCATCCTGAGTTCATCCCACATTGTATCCGGTGCACACTTTTTTAATCGAGGCAATCGCATCTTGAACTTTTAGGCCGGTGCACCGATGCGGAATATTACATGGCCCACACGGGCAAACTCAGGGCGCACTGGCATACACACAGCCTTTACTATAAACAGCAATGCTACAGAAAAAAGGCATTCACAGTGCATCTGCAAGCTGGTAACAGCTTTTAGCTTTCTAAACCAACAAGTACAACATCTGCAGCAGTGCAGAACACCCTGTTTTACTGAGGCAAAATCACAACATCCTTACAGAGACACAAATCGAGCCGCTGTGCAATACTCGAATGAACCACGGATGTCATTGTCAAGCATGGGTGTGCAATAATTCATACGGACAAGGAAAATATGTGATCAATATCCAACATCCATATTTTTTGTTCTTCTAAAAGTAAATAGGTTCAGATATCATGGCACAATGGTTTTGAGGCTCTGCGGGAAAACATGGCCTCAGCATTTTATTTTAGCAAAGTTTGTGCTCTACATGGAAAGGGCTTTATTTTAACACTGGAGAGGTACACGTTTGTTAAAGGCTTTTACAGTGAAGAGATGTTTTTAGTGGAATTCAGACATTAGAGAGGAGCCAGTGGCCTTCTTGGGTGAGAAACCACTCCCCCACTCATTCACTCACTCAGCAATCAGAGTGGAGGCTTAAAGAGCAAGCATAACCGCCCTATAGTAGCAGTGTATCTGACCAGCTCACAGCAGCGCTGCAGGGTGCTCTGAGCTTTCCATTACAGGCTGCACTTCACCACCGTGCAATACCGATACAATCCTCCACAAACAGGAGAGTGGTTTCTGCACACTCTGGGGAAACAGTGCCTCCAGAGTTGATCCAGCATCACTCAGTACAGTACATGATTCAGTTGTACTCTGGACCCTCAACCATTTTGTGCAAAGAGTTAAAGCTGATCTCAAGTCAGCTCTGACTGGACACACTGTTTCCTTCCTTTTGTGTCCATCTTTTGATCTGTCTTGCCATATTTGGTAAAAAAACAGGCCCTGTAATCCTTTCTTATGGATGAATCCTGATTAGACAGACACATGGGCCCAGTTGTTCAGAAGTAATCTGATCGGATTTCGGCTATCGGATTGGATCAAATCTTGAAAATGGGTTGTTCAAAAGAAAAAAAGGAAATCGGATTAGATCACGTAATCCAGTCTTGGTTTTGATCTGGATCAAACCTTCAGTATGTGTTGTTCAAAACCTTTTAGTAGGATTGGGATACCTTTGATCCAAAAAATCAGGATTATCCTGATCCCAGCAGAAGGGTGGATTCAGGGTGGATTTCAGGAACAAAATGTAATAAAACTTTAAAATTGGTTAAAGATTAAAGATTAAACTTTTTGAACAACTGGGCCATGATGATATGTTCTCCTTCAAGGAATAAGTAATGACCTAAAAAACACATTACCCAATGATCTGCATTCCTCTGTTTTTAACCTATAGGCTGAAATAAGAGATCTGTCCATATGTCATGGAATCTCAAGTAGCTTAGTGGTTATAGTCATTCATTTTTAATACAAACTAAGCTGTATGACCTCGGTTTTATCCTGGCTGTATCATCAGCTGATGATGACTAGGAGCACAAACCGGAGGAACAAACTGGCTTTGTTCCACTGGGGATGGGTTGGCTATGTTGACCAAGGTTTGTCCATCTGACTGCACACTAGTGACCCTTGCTGGTCAGTCAGGTGCCTGTAGTCTGTCTGTATAAAGCTGTCCATGAAACGTCTCTACTCATGGCAAGTTTGTGCCATAATGCTCGCCGCACATCAGCTAAGGTGGAGAGGGAAGGAACCATTTAAAACAATACAGCCAGATTGAAAGAGCCTGATTGCGTGTTTAGCCAGGTAAAACCCCTACTCTTTGTAATAAGTGCCACATGATCTTTAAAGACCACCAACCAGGACCTCTGTTTAAATGCTTGTCCACAGTCATAGTTTGGTGTGATTAATGGGGAAAGTGTCAACATATTACCATAATCATTCTCCTTATGGGTGAGAGGTCTAAATGAGATAGTAACTGCTGCAGCCACCTGTGTAAGATCCTACAGCACTTCTACTCATGTTTACATACTGCTGCAGGTTTGAGTCATCCCCTGGGGGTGGACTTAACCTGTCTCAGATGCCTGCCTGCAGATGGTCAGGGAAGGCACAGAACATCTACAAACAGAGAGCTGATTGGAGAAGAAAGGACAATGGCAGCTGCATGGGGAGTTGGAATTTCATGTCACAATAATGATGTTACTGAAGCTACACAACAGAATGATGTAATACCATAGTAATAATGCTACTGAAGCTACACAACATAACAATGTCATGGGACTGACAGCAGTTTAGGTGCAGAAACTGAAACATGGATCGCACAGTAATTTAAGCAAATTATAGGGCCAACATCCTTAAGCTCACCACTCTCTCCATCCCAAAGGCCTATCAGCTCTCTGGAAGATCTCGTGCAGCTCTAATTTTGGCCATACAGATTATGTAACATAACAGAGAGAATGAGGAAGAAGTGTTCTTTTCAAATAATGTGAACTGTGAAAAGATCCAGGCAACATGAAATCTATAGAATTCTTAAGAAAGGAGTCCGCTTATGTTATTGATTTAGCCAAAGCTCAAAGGTAACAAATACAGCCACTCAAGCACAGAATATCAGTACAAGATCTGATGTATATCCAATTCTGAGCCTCTAAATCAGAGAGAGTTTCCTCCTCTGCATAACAATGATGGTTATGTGGTGTCCATTGGAGCCAGTGGGCAATATGAAAGACCCCAGCCTGAACACAGATCAATCCTGTAGAGAAAGAGATTGAGCCGTTATCTGGACCCTCTTGTCGTGTGGGCAACAATAATACATCAGTCACACATGTAAAAAATGTCTACTCAAGTATGGTAAATATCAGTTCAGCAGAATTCGGTATTTATGGGGACCATTAGCAATTACAGCCAGACTGGGAGCCAGTGGTGGATCGACCCCCATGGCTAAATGCACTGGCCGGTTATGATGGAACTGCAGAGACAGTTCTTTTCAGACATAGCAAAGTCACAGGATCTATAGGTCTTGCACGTTCCTAGCAGAAAGCAGAAAACTGTTAAACTTTTGCCACCCTCTTGGAACCCTCTTGGAATGCAACTTCAGTGTAAATACAGCTGAGGTGGGGACCACTGTAACTATTTCTAAAGGATACATGATGAATGTGCACCTACAAGCACTTTTGTGCTCTGTATTTATATGTTAAATTTAATCATTTAGCAGAGGCTCTTATCCAGAGCAACTTACAAAAAGGGTGGGCTAAGAGCTAGATGTTAAATCATCAGTATCTGAACTTATAGTGTGAGTCATTACATAACTTACAGCATTCTGCTATAGGGAGAGGGTGCAAGAGGGAGACTGGGGATTTAGTGTTTTTATTTAGTAAATATATTTGAGGATGTAACTGTTGAGAGTTTGGTGTTAGTTGAACCAAGATGCCGATTGAACAGATGAGTTATCAGTCTGCGAATTAAATGTGCAAACCATGCAAATTAACTGTGTGATGGAACATAGTTGATTATGGCGCAGTCCATCAGCCATCTAGTCCTTTACTAGGCAGGGGAATTTCATAACATGGAAAAATAATGAAATTTAGCTGTCATGGACATTACACAGCCAAACTGGGCTAAGACCAAGTCTGGCCAGTGGCCCAGAATGAAGCCTTCCTACTTCCTACCTTTGCTTCATGATTCACTGATTCGAGTGGCCTACTCAGTGATGCCAACAAACATTTCCCTCTCAATGGGGGCCCTCATGAAGGAGGTGGGGGTGGGGTGAGGGGGAGCAGGGAATACTGAAGGATGTGTGTCAGATTGGTTCCAGGAAGCAGAATAAAACTGTGGGCGAATCCCTTCTTGTCTATCTCACAGTGTACTCGTTAATGCTGCAATCAATCCATCTCTGGTGAAGAGCACTTGAAGCCCTCGGAAATCACTTGCAGGCCCCTGGTGCATTCAGCTGAGTGATTACTCACCATAAGGTGCAATTATCAGATAGTTACCTTGGAAAAATCGACCTTCATCTGTCCAGATGAAGCATTGTAAAAAGAGAAAAAGCAGTCTACTGTCCAATACAGACAAAACAAAAGCTCAGCCCTGTGCACTGGAGTGATAAAACACAGAAGACTTCACACTAAGTTGTCCTAAAAACATATAAATTCATTTATTGAGTGACCGCAAAAGTGATCACAAAAGACACTTCATATCCAGCTGCAAGCAAAACCTTGTCTGACCACATGCCAAAAATTACAGCACCTCAATCTTTTTTTGCAGAAACTTTAATACTGTGATCACTTCCACTGTATTATCTTTAAACCTCTACATCTTACAAAAAGTAACAGAATATGTAAACAGTAAATCATTAATTATATTCTTTAAAATAGACATGTTAAAATGAGATCTGTGAGAGAGTTTTTCACTTGGGAGAAAATGCAACACAAGAAACACACTCAAACTTGCATTTAAAGGCAGCACACACAGGAAGCAGCAGTCCAGTCTGCCTTGTCCAATCACAAGCAGACATTTCTGAAACCACACTGAGGCCACAACAGCTCAGAAGAGGAAGAAAATAGAAACAGTTCTCAAAGGATTCCACACAATGTGTTTTTCTGACTAATCATAATAATCATATATACAAAACAGACTTTGTGCAAATAAAATTTAAAAACAAAAAATAAACATTCACATTTTAAAAGTTATTGAAAAGGCAGAATACGCTAGTAAATGCAACTGAGCCAGAATGCAGACATACAAAAAATGGATAACAACACATTTGCTGAGAATGGACTAAACCCTGATTCACTAAAACAAATAAAGCTCACTTGCTTGCTACAAGACTAACATTGATGGGAATTCATTTTGTATTGATTTATACTTTGCAGACACAAAAATTAAATGAAGGATAAAGATGATAAAACTGACTTTTTGTAAATGTAAAATAGTTACTACTTGATCAAAAATAGGAGACCAAAGTGTCCAATATTCCTAAGATGTTCACTTGACCATCTAAAGTGCTCAATGCACCATCTGAATTGTTCACTTGGCCCTGCAGTGTTCACTACACCCTCTGAAGTGTTCAATAAATCCACTGAAGTATTAACATGGCCCTGCAGAGTGTGCACCTAACCCAGTAGTGTTCATGAGGACCTACAAAGTGTTCATTACACCTTGTGAAGTATTCACTAGACCTTCTGCAGTATCATGGCAACAAAATGAAAACTAGAGGAAAGGTTCTCCCACTTCCAATGATTCCTAGAACAGAATCAATGCTTAGCTATAAACTATTCATTTCTAATCTAGATGGGGACAGCATTTGTGAGAAATTGGAAAATTACAACTTCTGCACCTCAATAAATCTTTTTAAATTGCCACAAGTCTTGTGTACACAATACTCCGTGGTGAGTAGACTGACCGTGCAGATCACCCAGCAGCTGTCTGAAGCTTTGAAAGTAAACCATGAAAAATCAATTGACTGCTGACTGCATAACCACTCCACGGGTGCAAGTGTTGGGGGTAAACAAAAATGCGAGGAGTTTTAACAATATTTACAATTAATGTACAAGCCAGACAAGCTCTATAGTGTTGCCCACAGGATTAACATCTGCAGTTTTAGCAGTCAGAGGGTAACAGAGTATTAGTGTATGGATTCAGCCTGCCTGCCACACCTTACTAACTGCTCCTAGTTGGTAAAAGAGCTGCTAATCTCACACTGTCCACACCTCAAACTCACAGAACCCCAACTTTACCAGACAAAATAACCTCACTCTTCTACATTGCAGCTTACCCCTAAGGATTTCTTCAAATCATTTTCTTTTTCCAGACATTTAAGAGTTCTCCCTTTAGAAGTGTAATGGGATTTGTTTGAGAATGCAGGCAACATAGTGAATACATATTTAAGCATGTGGTAGAACGTGCTGAACTGAATCAAGGAATAAAGGGAACATTCCTTGCCAGGAGGACACAAGGCCATCTTGGACCGATCCAATGCCTTTGAATGTGGGCGATACAGACATAAATTGATTTTTAACTAGACTGTTATATTTTCTGTTCATCACTAGATGGCACTGTAGCTACACAAAAGCAGGCAAAGGTAGATCACCACAACCACAAGCTCCACAGATATTTAAAAAAGAACATTCAACTGAATCATCATTTAAAAAAAACTCAAATGGCTACTGAACTCATGAAACTGACTCCTCTAAATTAACTATACACCTTGACATCTGTTGAGTTGAACGCATAGAACAACTTGGCATTTCCATATATAATACAAAGAAATAAATTCATCTGTAACTATCCAAACATGATTGCTCCACAATGTTATATTCTTAGAAATGGCCAGGCTGGGAGTTCATTCATCTCCTCAGTACCTTGTACCACAGACTCACCACATGGAGATGTAAAAAATCCTTTCCCTTTTTGACAAGGTGCAATTAGAATAACCATATCCACTTGACCATTAACATTCATTATTATCTTATGGCCCTCAAATGATCTGTCTGTCTGCGTAATATTGAATGAAGCCAGATATGTCATTATGTTACATCAAAATAAAGAGCTGTAATATCACATTGCACCCTGGGATTATAACATTAGATATACCACTGCACGCTGGTATCTGCTATACACTAGAAACCCCCCCCCCCCCTCCCAAAAAAATGCTTCAGTGCCCGTCAGAATGCTGCGGTAAGTCGTGGTGAGTTAGGCTTCCACATGCAGGGGGAGATCCACAGAGTCCTTCAGGAGCTGTGGGCCAGTCAGGTCTGGGATGAAGAGGATTGGGCATCCCAACAGCCTGCCTGCATCCCTGGGGATCACCCAGACCCTGGGACCAAAAGGCTGGCCAGGTCTAAGGCCTCCCACTCCTGATGGAAACAGAGGGAGACAGAGGTGACAGAGAAGCAGGAAGGAGCAGCTTGCTTAGGAGGACAGCTCTTCCTGCAAAGTGTCCACAGGTGTAAAGGACAGGGACAGCTATCTGCTAACAGCAGGAGAACTTTTTTGTTCATTTTTGACTTTTTTTTGATTGAGTACTGGAAACACCAAGTACCCATAAGAAGGCCCTTCAATGGCTGCTGTGTAAGACCCAGTTAAATATGTCCACATTCTGAGACCTGCAAGAGGGAGAGGCCAAATCTTCAGTGACTGTCACAGCAGGGAGGGACTGTTGCTCTGAAAGAAGAGGTGGAGAGTAACACAGAGTGGGGCTGGGGCCACTGGGCAGTGACCGGTCAGGGCTGGAATGGGGTCATGCAAGCTGTGGCCCCACAAGGCTAGGGGGGAAGAGGACAGCAGCTCTTGGTCTCTTGCCTCCCTGAGGCAACTAAGGCCTGGACTCTACCTCTGCACAGCTCAGTTCATGTCGATGGTGTTGAAGACCCATTCGGTGAACTTCTTGAGCTTAGCTGAGGCATTCTGGGATTCCTCCTGCAGGCGCTGGTTGTCCTCCCATAGGCTCTGGATCTGGGCCTGGAGCTTGGCCTTCTCCTCCCGCTCCTACAGACAGAGACAGAGGACCTGGGAAGTAACACCAGCCACAAGCTACATAACCTACTGGGCTGAACCACACAACTCAAGCTGGAATGGTCTTGGGCACTAAAGATTCATAATGCAGTGTATTTGTGCTCTTTAAAAATCCAACTATGATACATAAGCCAGCTGTCATTTCCCACAGGAGAAGAATGGAAGGATGTGACCCCAGCAGCGTGGTGCATCATGGCTGAATGGGCAGCCTGGCCGATGGCCTCTCTTACCTTCTTTAGCTCCTCTTGCAGCATCTTCACCATGGCCTCCAGCTGGGTGACCTTACCCAGCAAGCTGCCAGGGGGCTCACTGCTGGAGAGGAAGAAAACTGGCCAATCAGAACCAGAACTGCAGGGATGAGCCATGCCCCTGCCTTCTCCATAAGCCAGTCTTACCTGTTCCAACAGCCCCTTAGGTTCTTATGAAAAGATCCTCCTAAAATTGCATTTTTCTTCTCCCATGAAGTTTGAGCAAGAACTTAATGAGAGAGAGAATTCTGCAAAGACAGTGACTGGAAAAATGCACCTCCTCTCATAGATTTGCTCAAAAGGAACTTAGGCATATTACAGAGCTACTCTCCAGAGAAACTGAAGAACAATTGATAATCAGGAAAGTATCTGGTATTTATAAACACCTTTTGTTCTTGAGTATATGTGTAATAAACACCTTTTGTTCTTGAGTATATGCGTAACATAACAATCCTTTTTCCCTTATTGTAGATCATTGCTGAAGGACAGTAATACTTCTAACTATTTGATCTATTGAAAAATATATTTTAAAAACACACTGTCTTCCCCCTCCTGTGTCCAGAACCCTTCAGCCACTTCCAGCTTTTTGTTTCCATGGTTACTCAGAAAATTTCTCCATGAGATATATTCTTGGTCACATCAATATCACTGGCTGGTTTTGACTGAACAAATTATTGGAGTGTCCTACATTTTGAGGTTGCCCAGCAATATCCACATTATCAAGGACGCCCTCACCTGCAGTACACAGTGATACATTTGGGTTACAAGCTAGCTGCTATTGTATGTATCGGAAAGTTACCTGAAAAACTACATAAACATTGGTTTACTGGTCATTACCTACCCTACAACAGTCATTCTAAACTCCTTATATTTAAGCCATTTGTGACGGTGCCGTCACTATAGTTGAGTATGCGCTCTGACTGTCATACCAACAAGCTCTTTGGCATCGCGGTCAAAGTCACATGTTTGGTACCCCGTAGACCCGGGTTTGAGGCCGGGTGGGGTGACTGCTCTCGCCCTTCGCTACAAATGGTGTCAGCAGAAGTGGGATGGCTTGCCGCAAGGCCATCGGAGGCGTGCCCTGTGTGTGAGCCGTATGAGGGACCCCCAGGTTCAGTTGATCCTGGTGTGTGAGGGACCCCAGAGATGGGTGAAGCACGGTGTGAGGGACCCCAGAGATGGGTGGGGCACCCTGGGATGGGAGAAGTATGGCAAGGGAATGCGTGAGGGACGCCTTGGTGTGAAGTGCATGGGCTTCCCGAAGGGAAGGGCAGTGTGAAGGAGTGCCGTCACTACGGTTGAGTATGCTCTCCGACTGCCATACCAACGAGCCTGGCTCTTTGGTGTCGCGGTCAAAGTTGCATGGCTGGTACCCTGTAGACCCGGGTTCAAGGCTGGGTTGGGTGACTGCTCTTGCCCTTCGCTACACCATTGTTTGTTTCATGTTACATTTTTATGAAGTTCTTGATATAAATATTTGAAGAGATTGAGGGGGATTTTAAAGACATTAACTTCTTGACTCTTATGAAATTAATAAAGATTTTCCTACAGAACAATTGATCATTAATAACTAATCCTACATAATATTTTCATCAGATGGATCTCAGAAAGCGTTTGGTGCATCTTGCCTGGAGGCTTCAGACACATAGAATGCTGATACTACCCATACACACTAAACAGCGCATACCTTGCTGGGGTAAAAGTCAGTACTAATCCCAAGTATAAAATCACACTAATGCTGGACCCTTTACCAGAACCACTGTGTCTGACAGTCTGGACTGGGTTCAGTTCCATGTGCAGATACCCACCCATGGGAAGGTCTGGAAGGCAGGGCAGCCTGCAGCTCAGCATGCTGGGGGCTGGAGGCAGAGCTTCCTCCTCGTTGGTTCCCATCTCGGGGGGCGAAGAAGGAGGAGGAGCTTCGGACTAGGAGAGAGAGAGGGTGAGGGGGAAAATGATCACTCTATTGAACAGACATGACGACACAGAGACAGAGAGGGTCCAATTAAATGAGAAAAGTGACATTGACAGGCAGTGTGAGAGGCTGTCACCAATCACCAGCAGGCCCTGCCCTGTCCTGCTCTCTCACCCTCAAAGGCCTTGGCAGCGTCCACCAGGTTTGTCCAGTCTAGGCCACTGTCTGTATCAGCGTCCGGCAGGGGCATGAGGCCCAGGTCTTTGGGTGGCTGCTTCCGGCGGTCATGCAAGTCAGCAAGGGAGGTGTCTGAGGCAGAGAGGTCACCTGCACAGAGGGGGCAGGACGATAGCGTTGTGAAGGCGGAGTTGGGATGCTCTTGGGGGGTCCGACTCTGCTACTACACACCTCCTGCTCTGGGCAACCCCTCACATCCAACACATGCTGTTCTGGAACCTCATGTGTGATGCCAACACTGTTGGAGTATTCCATGTTAAGGCTGATTCATGCTTCAAATTTGCATGCACTGTGGCATAGTGGTAGCAAGCAGGGTTCATAACCAAAATGTCACTGGTTCGATTCAAATTGGCCAATTTGCATTCCAGATGTGACAATATTCATGAGTCATCAAATGCAGCAATTCCGGTCATCTGCATAGCAATTCACACTGTTACAAAATCTGGGAGTTGTGTGCATTGTTACTCGTTACAACATTGACACACCCAGCCTCAAGGGTTTCCGTGACATGCTACTATCTATTCAGACTTCAGTTTCAGAGAAATGCAGTTTGTAACCACTCTTTTCTCTCAGTGTAACCAGTAGGAGCTTTTGAAGGACTTATTTTCTGTACATGTCTGGCATGAGCACACAAGTGCACTTTTTCCAGGGGGACCGGCCACCTATGTCAGCCAGGGCAAGCCTCACCATGCAGGGTGACGCCCAGCTTGTAGGATGGGCGTCGCAGGGGGACCCCGCGGGTGGTGGGTGAACGCGGCACTGTGGAGCAGCCAAACAGCATGTCGCCTGACAGCACCTCCTCCAGGACAGAATCTGCCAACGACGGCAGGCGCTGTCCCCGGTAGATACTCTCATCTGACAGCGTGCGGTGGAGGGAGCGGCGGTTTGAGCCCGGGACTGGGGACGAGGGCTAGGAGAGATAAAGAGGGAGAGAGAAAGATAGATAGAGAGGGAGGGAGGGAGACAGGTAGGGAAATAGGGAAAAAGAGAGAGACAGATGGAGTTTGAGATTGGAAGAGACCACGATGGAGAGAGAGAGAGAGAGGGCGGAAGAAAGCCGGTACAGAGATGTAACCAATCCTGATTCTGTCACTCAGTACTTTGCAGCAGCACTATCTGTTGTAATAAAAATTCAACCAAAAGATCAATCTGAGAAAATGAGACAATCTGGCAAAAAGAGGGTTTTCAGAAAGATAAAATGCTTCTTAAACAGTTTGACTCTATAGTGGTGTGGAGGTGGTATAAGGTCAGGGACAGGGTTAGGGTTAGCAAAAGGGTACCTGTCACTCCTCCCTGTGGGGTGAGAGAGTTAGGATTAGGGTAAGGGGTACCTCTCTCTCCTCCCTGCGGGGTGAGGGGCTGTCCACAGTGATGAGCTTCTTCAATTTCTCGTCCACACTGGGTTTGCCCTGGCGCTGGGGCGAGTGCAAGTCTCGCTCAGGCACTCTGTGATGGGGCTGCCCACTCTCCGGACTGTCATTCTGATGGCGCCTGTGGGACAGAACCACACAGCACACTGACTGCTGCTTCCAATCACATTAACCATGACTCCTTCAACATTAACACTGACCCCTGCTGTGGTTACATTAACACTGACTCCTGCAGCGTGCCACATTAACACTGACCCCTGCTGTGGATGCATTAACACTGACTCCTGCAGCATGGTGTATGAACACTGACCTTTGCTGTCAGTGCATTAACACTGACCCCTGCTGTGGGTGCATTAAGACACACTCCCATGGTATCCCAACAGCATGGTGCATTAACTCTGCAGATTAACACTGACTCCTGCTTTCCCAACCCTCCTGCTTACTTGCGGGTGTCACCAAAGTCCACAGAGTTGATGGTGCTGCCAGGTTTCCTCCAGCCAATCAGGTACTTGCTGGTGGCACCCTGCCGGGGGTAAAAGCTCTTAGGGCCGGGAGCAGTCTGGGAGGATGGAGAGGTGGCAGTTTCCTCACGGGGCGAGCTGCGACTGGAGGACAGGACCATGGGGCTGCCAGAGTGCCGGGAGCTCAGGGCACTAAGGGAGACACCAGCCACATGAAAACACCATCATCACAGAGAGACTGGTCATATCAAAACATCACCTACCCACAAAGAGAACAGACTACAACATCATCCCTATACACAATGGGCTGGTAGGACTGGAGAATAAAGGTAGCATGGATAAGTGTAGGTTGTTGGGACTGCAGGGAAGGTAGGTTGGGAAGGTAGCATAGTAAAAGATTAAAGGAGTAAAGGATGCTGGGAGAGTAACAGACAATGTGTGGGAGTGGAGGACGCAGAGATGAGTGGCTTAGGATTTGGACTATGTAACTATGCAACCATCCAATCAGGGAGCACAGCTCCTCAACAGACATATTTACTGGCATCTATCAGATCAGGACAGTGTGTTCTGATATGGTCTGGATTGGGTTGTGTATTCTGATGAAGTCCACATTGGGCTCTGTGCTCTGATTTGGCCTGGAATAGGATGTGTGTTCTGTAATGGTCCTGATCGGGTCTGTGTTCTGATGTGGTCTGCAATGTAACCTACTATACGTAGTGAATCATGCCATATTCAATCAACAAGAAAACACCGTCAAGGACACAATGTATCTAATGTATGCTTCTACTGTCTGAGATTCCTCAGCCAGCTGCTGAGAAAAGTCTGATTCAGCTGAGAGACACCAAAGCACTTCTATGCAACTGCATAAAGAAGAAATGTTTTGATGCTTAGCACATGCACAAGCCTAATAGTTCCCCATTGTCTCATATTTCCTTTGTCTGGGAACAGTGAAGCATGGGCTTATTAATTCAGAAAGGCATTTCTAGCAAGGATGACACTACAGCAGTTAAAGGCCACAACTCCTGCAATTAACTGATTATTTGAGATTTGGAATTATTATTTAAAACTGTAAGGGACTACACTGCATTAGTGTCAGGAAAAAGTCTGCAGAAACACAGCTATCATTTCCTAGAGTGTTAGCGTTGCCCCTCGGGGCAGCCTTTTTTTCAGGGGGTTGGGGGGGTTTACCTGGAGTGGGATGACATGTCCCCCATGCTGTAGGAGCTGCTGTCCCGCATCAGGGGGTGGGCGGATTTGGGCCTGATAGGGCCCTCAGCAGCTCCAGGCGGGATGGGTGACTCAGCGGCCGGGGGGGACCTTTCCAGCATGCGCCGGCCCCCCTCAGTGGGGCTGTGCCAGGGGGACGTGGACCTCTCACGGGGCCCAGGGGCCCCTGGCGCCAACAGTGAGCTGGAGCTGCCATGCACCGCACCATATGAGCCGCTGCCATCAATGCCACTGTCTGACAACGCCCCCTGCAGGATGCCGCCCCCGAAGCCATTGATCTCAGAGTCAGCTGGCTCACCAGGACCACCCCCCATGTCGTACCACTTGTCCTCACTGTGGGTGCTACTGGAGGCTGTGCTGGACAGAGTGTTGCTGCTGGAGTGGGCGGAGTAGGGTGACTCGGACTGTGCGGGACAGGGAGGGGGCGGTCAGGCAGAACACTTCCTTTACACAAGGACACTCTTCCTATTCTATTGAAACACCTTTCCTCTGCAGTATACATAAATATAGTAACAGTTACGCCACAGGCCAAGGGTAATGTATGAAGAGCTCCCTCACCTGGCTGCTCTTTTTCGGGGACAGATGAATGACCTGCTCCTGCCTCTGAATGCGAGGGGCACCAGAATATGGGGGGCCCGACTTGGTCACAGTGTCTGAAACACACACAGGAAGTTGAAATTACTGCAAGTATAGGTGCAAACACATGCACTCTCTCACACAGACACACACAGACACATGCACAGACACTCAAATATACACACGCATGCACACACTCACATATGTACCAACACACATGCACACACATGTGAGCACACACACACAGACACCACTGCTTTCTTGACCATCTTGCACATCACACACAGCCTCAGTAGACTTTACAGTTATATCCCTCTGCAAGCGTCACTAAGACCTCATATCTAAAAGCAGCCCAAATCTTGTGTGGTTCCATATTTACACTACTTAATCTCTTTTATGAGGATGTACCTGGAGTAAAGGAGGAACAATGTTATGTAACTGTGCAAATCAAACACAGACATGCAGATGGCTGCAGAACACTGAGAAATAGCGCATTCTGTTCCAGAGGCATGTATGAGGTCAGAGAGATGCAGTGGTCTCTCACTACAAATGGGTCTGCCGCTCTCTGAAGCTGGGTGGATTCAGTGACTTCCCAGCATGTATTTGCCCACTTCTTTGATGGATAAAATGGAGGCAGGGGTTTTGGCATCAATCCTGGGGGCTCCCAAAGGGAAACATCATGTCTGTCACCTCCCATTTACCAGAACCAGCAACAGGGGTTAGATTCACACACATGTAAAAACACAGACTATCTGAGAATGGTAATATACTGACTGCATACAGTACAGAAGACCATAAAAATAAGCCCAACAGCAACAGTCAGTCAGAGCCAGACAGATTTCTCAGAGAAAGCAAGGTGATGTTTTGACAAGGCTGAAAGGTGAGCAGAAGAGGGGTTTACACAGATCTATGTCAGGACTGATTTCTGTGGTGGATGAAACATCCAATAGAGGACAATATGTCATGCACCAAAGGGTTCCTGATACAGACAAATCGGCTTCACAGACTCTTCAGGAAAGATAGAATAGACTGAGAGGGGATGGGACAAATTATGGAAAAGGAAATACACAGGACAGGAGGGCAATGAGGAGGAGAGAAGCCCTCCTATCTTAGGACAATTATAGATCAGTGTTAGGCACTGTGTGACAGCTATTGTGATGCAACTGTGATGTAAGTCCAGAATGCATCTGGTGCTAATGGTTGCTCTTGTCAGCCAGTTTCCTTGTGATCATGTGCAATGATCAGAGATGTTGTATCTGTTTTTAAGGCATTTCCTCTTTACTGCCTTACTGCACTATATCCAAGGGCAGCTCTCTAAGCTGAATTGTATGTATCCTGCAGAGACAGCCTTGTACAGCTGTTTTATGTTTTCAACATTAATAACGAGGATTCCTTTGGGTGATGAATAAAATTATTACGTTTGACACTGTTCCTGTGTGAGTCCAGTTCAACACAAGCAGCACAGCAATCAATCCCTAACCTATACAAACCAATACAAGTCCTTTGCCCTTCACAGTAGAGCACTGTGATTGGTTCAGATCAGTGTGTGATTGACAGCACATGGAAGCTCTACCCATTCTGGGGTTCATGCAGCCTCTGTCTCCTGTTAGGTATAACAGCAGAAAGCTTGGACTTAAACTCAAAATTCAGAGGTCTGGACCATCAATGTTCTAGAGACCTCTGGAGACTAAATCTCTAGTCAGCTGAAGTTATCCTGCCAACAACGTTCCACTGCCCCACCCCCTCAGGTTCTGGACTCATTCTCACCTGCTGATCCTCGGTCAGATCCGCCCCTGGCTCCGCCCCCTTCATCTGCCTTCGGCCAGCTGGGCATGGACTTGCTGCTGCTGCTTGTCTCTCCAATACCTGGCCTATCCACAGAGACAGGGGAGTGTCTGCTGCTCCCAAACCTGAGAGACACACACAGGTACACATATACGCACAAATATACAAATACGCACAAGTACACATATACATATGTATGCACACATATATACATATACACAAATATACACACATATGTACACATGCACAGCCACAAATATACAAGTATATACTCACACACATACACACATAAGCACACATATATATACACATGCACCGGTCTTCTTGTTCATCCATCATAGATAATGAGACGTGCTATGGTCATCATCGTGTTTTTGGTGGGTGCACATATGGCTGAACAGACTAATCTGAGCCCGGAATTCTCTGTGGCACACTGGACAGGTCAGGGAGTATGCAGAGCTCTGAGGTACAGCCACAAGTCCTTCCTTGGCAGATTTGCGCTGCTGCCTCTTCAACATGGCACAGGAGCTTCTTCTGCTCACAGCGGACTGTACCTTCCTGGACTTTTCTTCTCCAGGCAGGCCGGTTCTGAGCTAGGGATTCCCAGCTTTTCAGGTAAAATCCAACGCTCTTCAAGGAGGCTTTCAGGGTATCCTTGTAGTGTTTTTTTGGGCCACCTTGCGCTCGCTTGCCAAAGACGACTTGTTTTGGCAGTCTCGTGCATAGCATTCTGATCACGTGACCAGTCCATCTGGGCTGTGCCTTCGCAAGCAGGGTGGGGATGCTAGGAATATTGGCCCTCCTGAGGACTTCAGTGTCAGGGATTCTATCCTGCCACTTGATCCTCAGCAGTTTCCTCCAACAGCTCAGGTGGAGATGGTTCAGTTTCCTGGCATGGCGCTGGTATACTGTCCAGGCTTCGCACCCATACAGAAGAGTTGGTAATACAACAACCTGGTAGACCTTCAGTTTAGTCTCCTGCTTGATGCCAGTCCTTTCCCATACCGAGTCACACAGACGTCCAAAGGCTGCACTGGCTTTGGCAATCCTGATGTTAACTTCATCATCTATGTGCACAGCACGAGACAGAGTACTTCCAAGGTAAGTAAACTTGTCAACAGCTGAAAGCTTTTGGTCGTTCACAAAGATGGTGGGCTCAGTGTAGGGTTTTCCAGGAGCAGGTTGGTACAGGAATTCAGTCTTCTTTGTGTTGATTGTCAGGCCAAAGTTGTTGCAAGTTGAGGAGAAGTGGTTTATACTGGCCTGTAGTTCTTCATTTGAGCCAGCAGCCAGAGCACAGTCATCAGCAAACAAAAGTTCTCGAACAGTGACTTCCTCCACTTTGGTTTTAGCTTGCATCCTCCGCAGATTGAATAGCCCACCGTCATAACAGTAGATGAAGCTAATCCCAGTGTTGTTGTTCCTGAATGAGTCTTGCAGCATGGCAGAAAACAGCAAACTGAAGAGCGCTGGCGCTAAAACGCAGCCTTGCTTCACTCCATTTGTGACTGGGAATGGATCAGAGACTTCTTGCTGGTCTCTGAGCCTGGCCATCATGCCTTTGTGGAGTTTGCGCACTATGCTGATGAACTTGTCTGGACACCCATTTCAACTTGAGGCAGTCTCGCAATTGCCTCCTCATTTATGCATGATGGCTGATTGAGGACTGTGCTGAAGTGCTCGGCCCACCTTTTAAGTATTTTGTCCTTCTCTGTGAGGAGTGTTGTTCCATCTGCACCCAGGAGAGGAAGTTCCTGAGTGTTGTGGGCCATAGATCTGCTTGAGTGCATCATAGAAGCACTTGGTGTTATTAATATCAGCGTAGGACTGAATCTCTTCAGCTTTTGTGCACAGCCAGGTGTCTTGCATGACTCTGAGTCTCTGCTGAACAACCCTGCGTATGTTGAAGAAGGCAGTTTTCTTTAAGCTTGAGCTGCTGTCATTCAGGAACGCTTTATGCAGGCGATGTTTTTCATCAAGGAGTGCTTGGATTTCTGCATCATTCACATTCACACAAACCAATCTTGATGTATGTGTGTGAAAACACCAAGTGATTCAAGGGCTGTAGAATGAGGCACAATCTTGAGGGCAGTCCAGTCTGCCTCAGCATCTGTATGCTCAAAGCTTAGAGACTCCAGATGATGGTGTAGAGCCTCAACAAAGGCCAGTCTGGTGTGTTCCTGTTGAAGGCGAGTGATGTTAAGACGCTTGACACGTCTTTTTCCTTGGGGGCGTCTAGGACGCTTGATCCGGAGGTTAAGTTTGGAAATGATGAGACGACGGTCAGTCCAACATTCAGCACCACACATTGCCTTGGTCACCCTGACATCTTGCCGGTCACCTCCTCACAATGACGTAGTCAATCAAGTGCCAGTGGTGTGAACGTGGATGCATCCATGAAGTTCTCTTGCGCTTTGGTAGTTGGAATATCGTGTTGGTGATGAGCAGGTTGAACATGTTTTCAGTAGCAGAAGGTTGTTGCTGTTACATTTTCCAATGCCATGTGCACCTATGACTGCATTCCATGATTGATGGTCATTTCCAACTCTGGCATTAAAGTCACCAAGTATCAGAAGTTTGTCAGAGCTGGCTGTGCCAGCAATGATGACTTTCAGGTCATTGTAAAACTTGGCTATGATCTCTTCAGCGTTGGTCATGGTTGGGGCATAGGCACTAATGATGGTGGCCTCCTTTTTGCCCAATAGGTGGAGCTTTAGGGTCATTAAACGGTCATTTATACCCTTGGGTAGACTTGCCAGTTGGTCAACCAGGTGGTTTTTTACTGCAAAACCAACACCTGCCTCACGTCTCTACTCCTGCCCATGTCCACTCCAGAAGAACATGTAACCGGCACCCACTTCAGTCACCCGTCCAGTATTGGCCAGCCGGGTCTCACTAAGGGCAGCAATATCCACATTATATCTGGCTAGCTCTTTGCCCACGAGGGCAGCACTTCTCTCAGGTCTTGATGGCGGTTCCATGACTTGCGCAAAGAACTTGGATTTAAGTGAGGGAGATTTGCGCAGTGTCAGCCTCACTCTCTCGACCAGCCCCATCTGTACCCAGTAGCAAGACATAGTCAAGATGACTGGAGGTGGTCCTGGTTGCAGTGGATGGCCCAGAGACCCTTAGGTGGAGTTTCCTCCACCAGGGGTTCTACACGCCCCGACTCAGACAAGCTGAGTTGTCTGGGTTAGTTAACCAACCCCGGGGTTCGGCGTTGGCAGCTGCTGACTGTATCGACTCACCAGGGATGTTGAGCCTGATGTGCGCCTACGGTAGCAGCTAGAGGGTCGGCCCAGATGGAGCAAGCCGGAGGCCACAACTAGCTGGTCAGACACAACATGCACAGGTACACATATACACACATACACACACACACACAAATATATCTCACATATACACATATACAGATATATACACGAGCACAAATATAGACACATATGCACACATGCACAAGCACAAATATACACACATATACACATATGCACAACCATTAATATATACATATACACCCATGTACACATATGCACACGCACAAATATACACATACACTCACGTGTACAAATGTGCACACACAGCCACATGTATACACAGAGATACACGCATACATACAGGCCTCACATGAACACACATACATATAGTGACAAACATACAGACACACACACTCATACACACACACACGCACACACTCACACACTCACACACACACTCACAAGTTCATCTCTGAATGAGTCATTACAACGCTGTGGTCTTGGTTATTATCAACACATCCTCATAACCCTGTAATTGGGTGTAATCAGAGATTTCCAGAGAAGTGTTAATAAAAGGTGGACTCCTTAAAGCTGCTTTGGACTAAGGAGTCTCATTAATACTGATGTTCCTCAAACAAAAATAAAACCAGGTAATTGGCACAACTTCTAACACCACAAAAACTATGCAGGCTTTTTAAATATACATCCAACATTAACAAACTGCTATGTTTATAGTCTCAAGTTTCCACATTCTGTACTTACAATCACTACAAAAATCACTTAAAATCACTTAGCACCATAATGACAGTATTACACTATAAGACAGGAATAACAAAATTTTACAGAAAGAAAGAAAAGAAATCAAGCTTGCACTAAATAAGCCATTCAGGACATGTTCCCTCTGTGCTCCAGGGGCCGAGAGAACATAATCCATGCCCCTAGTTAAGAGTTCTGCAATCTTACCCTTCAGGCATGGACTTCTGGCGCCAGTGGGCAGGGCCTGTGTCGCTGGAGCAGGAGAGGCTGCTGGGAGAGCTGCGATTGTGTGGAGAGCGGCCAATCAGAATCGAGGAGGCCAGACCGTAGTTCTCAGAACCGGGAGAGTTCCTGAGAGGGAGCAAAAGAATGGTATAAGACAGAGGGAGGGAGGGAAAGGAGAGACAGGACAGAAAGAAGGAATGTCTCATTAACCCTCTCCTGTGGCTGAGCTGTGCACTGTGCCTCCATTGCAGGTTGGGGCCCACCTCTTAGGGTCCAGGGGACGGCCATCGCTGGACACGCTGCGTGGGATGGCAGGCCGCTCAGCAGACAGGGTCTTGCCCATGCTGCCCCCAAGACTGACAGCGCGGTTGGGCGTGCCCCCGTGGCTCTGGGGGGAGGCGGTGAGGGACTGCTGTGGACTGGATGATGTGCGCTGCCACTTGTTGTTGTTGTTACGGAAGGGGAACTTGTACTCAAAGGGCACGTTCTCTGAGCTGGACTTGTAGTCTGCCGCTGGCATACTTTTCAGCTCTGAGCAGCCCCTAGAGGAGAGTTGGGTTAAACAATAAATGCACAATACCTCCCAGCAACTTCTGCAGGAAGACCGTCACACACTATATGTACTACATCTCCCAGTAGCATCTGCAGGTGGGGTGTCATACTCAGAACTCATAATATCTCCTACTTACCTCTTCAGGAGGACTGTCTCACACTATATGTACTACATCTCCCAGCAACCCCTCCGGGAAAAGGATCAAATGCTGAATCTCCCTGCAGGGTGAGAGGTGCCTAAAGGCATACATAGCAGCGTAGGAAGTAGAGGTGTGAGGGCATGCTGTACCTGCGGGGTGTGGAATCCTCATGCGGTGGGATGATCACCACCTTGACGGACATGGAGGTGCGCAGCATGTCAATCATCTGTTCGTGGGACAGTGTGGCCACGGACACCTTGCAGATCTCCACCAGCCGGCTGCCCTGCCGTAGCCCCGCCTGCCAGGCATAGCCGTATGGCTCCACCTCCGCCACAATGCCCTCGTAGTTCACATGGAAACCTAGCTGGCCCAGGCCGTTCCGCCGCAGTGTCATCTCTGACGTCTCGCAACCTTTTGTCAGGAGCTGGAGGGGACAGCCATGGCCAGCATTCAGACACGGCCCCTACCCCATACTCAAGGTCACCTTTAACCCTGCTCCATAGTAAATGTTACATTGACCCTTCCCTACATTGAACATTACCTTAACGGCACAGGATACAGACACGGTCCCCACCCCAGTCTCAAGGTTACATTAACTGCCTGCGATTCAGAGATGATCCTTACCCCACACTCAACATTAAATTAACTGCACATGATTCAGACAGGGTCCCTACCCCACACTTTAGCAGTCAGTCAGAAGGCTAGGCTTTTATACTGCTGTACAGAGGCAAAAGTATAACAGGGTGAAGCAGGGTGCAGGGGGTTTGGGTTTGGACAGAATGAGAATGGCTTTAGAATCAGTACAGACAGACAAGAAGAATGTTGACATCTGAGATATCCATCTCAGGCCTTCCAGAGGCTTCTGGTAGCGTAAAGATGTGTGTTTCCAAGTGTCCCAGAGAGGGTGTGTTTGTACCGGTGCAGTGTGTGAACATTGATGATTGTGGAATAGGGCAGTCACACATACGCACACATCACAGCTGTGCTATCTGCTGCTGGCTAGGGCCAGGACTTCAAGGGGAGCTGCTTTGTGTTTCCCATTGACATGGGCTTTCTTCCTGCAGTTCATTCACAAGGTACACAAGGTAAATGCTTCACTAGCCTGCTCCAGGCACAGACTTAGCACATGCAGGTAGCTGAGTCAGTCTTTCATAACACACATCTGTGTGCAGGGGTCAGGGTTCAGACTCCACAATATGGATTCTACATAAAGAAACAGGACGACTGCTAAAACACCCACAATACTTCAGACAACTACAACTACTTCAGAAAACACAACATTATAAGGGATCTTTCACTAAATGGGTGGCTACACACACACACATTAAATGTATGGACAAACAGATACAGACATGCACACGTGCATACATACACAAACATGCACACACACATGCAAAAATGTGCATACATACACAAACACACACACACACACACACACACACACACACACAAAACATACACATAAGAGCTGGGTGGAGCTATGAAAACATGACAGTATTACCACTGTGATACCATAATCATGAATGTGATCACAGCCCTCAGTATGATATCATGGACTTGAGTGAGATACTATAATCATTAGTGTGATATTATAACCCAATGCCAAGGCTTTACCCAGCTAAGACCTGAGATCACAGAGGATATATAACCCCCCTTTCGATGCAATCTGAAGGTCCCTCTTCAGTGATGTTAGCATAATCACACAGTAGCACGGCAGCTGCTAATTGTGAGAACCTTGTTTTTGTGTCATAACGATGTAAAGTGCAGCTACCAAGATGCACACAACAAATGTAAAATGAGTAGGGCTGGGTGATATAGCCGTCGCAATATATCGCACAGCTATTTTTAGCGCAATGACAGCTATCCCCGGTATGTGGCATTAGGTTTCTTCCCGTATGTTTTTTCTCTTTAGTCATACCTGATGCGGGAGCACACCTCCAGTTTTCCGAGGCCATGTGAAATGCTTCCAGGGGAAAAAACGCCACTCATATCTATTCAATGTTGATATCACAGCAACAGCACTATGCTGCTTCCATGTGGCAGATAGAAACACATGGCTACAAAGATAAAGAGTGAAAACATGTGCTATGTGTTTATCAAAGCTAATAGGTAAGTTAAATAACATATAGATACAAGTGACCCCGCCCCAGAAGCATTTCAATGAACTTTAGAAGTGTGCTCCCGCATCAGGTATGACTAAAGGGAAAAAAATACTGGAAGAAACGCCACATACCAGGGATAGCTCTTATTGTGCTAAAAATAGCTATGCAATATATTGCGACGGCTATATCGCCAAGCCCTAAAAATGAGTATTTACCTGTTATCTTCCCATCCAAATCATTATTTGCAATTAGCTTACTGCATGTGCCTCATCTTGCTGCAGGCAGAATGAGACCATCATGATGACCAACAACATTAATGTCTGTAATCTATCCCATGAAAGCAAGCACAGGCTTGTTTTCCTATAATCAATGGTGTGCTGATTGATTAATCTTTACAATATGTGGATTGGCCGTAGCTCAGTAAGTTGAGCCCATCCGGATGATGTAATGACCCATGAATATATACATCATCGCATCACACATCACAGCATTGAGTGACTCAGTACTCTTCTGAGAAGCTACAGGTGCTCCATGAAGACATGGTGCCCCCTGCTGCTCTACAGTGGAAATGGCAGCTGATCTTGAGACTGGGCCTTGCTCATCCTTTACCTTTTCCACATACAGTAGTGTTATTACAAATACCATGGCAATGTCCATTTGTGCTTCAGTCTAATGACACACACATGAACGATGATGGTGCTTTGGTCTTTGTTACTGCCTTACAGTAAAGGCCAAAGCTGCTAAAAAGTGGTGCATTTCCAAACAGTTTAGTGCAACGGCTCACCTGTACACACACACACACTTCCATGTCTCTGATACTCACCTCCAGACGCTTGACCACCTCGCGGAAGTCCTCTGTGTTGTTGTTGATGGAACGCAGGGATATGTTCTCCCCATGCTCGTAGTAGATCTTCATGGAGGCAGGGCTGCCCATCGTCCAGCCAATCACATCGCGCACGGCGCAGTTGAAGACCACTGCCTTGGCCTCCTGGTCCACCAGGATGAGCAGCTCACTGGAGATGGCCAGGAGGGCCTCCAGCTCACCACCAGCGCTGTGGTCCTCAGCGTGCACGGGCCAGGTGATGGCACCCAGGCTGCGAAGCTCTGCCCCTGCGTAGGGCCGGCTCTTCTCCTTGCGTTTGTGCGCCAGAGAGATGAAGGGGAACTTGCCTGATGGGTCAATTGGCGTGTTGGTGACATGGTGCTCAGCCAGATCACGCAGGTACTCCTGCCGTGTGCGCATAGCCATAGCGCGGAACTTCTCTGACTTGTGGGCGGCGTTCTCCGCATTGATCACCTTGGCCAACAGGAAGTCCCGGAACACGCTGGACTTGGGGAAGGTCACATCCTTGGGGATGGGCGGGCCGAAGGAGGGAACATCCCGGGAGCGTGCCACTGCCACGCTACAGAGAGAGGCCATTAAAAACGCTGGCACCTGGGGTCTGGCTACAACACAGGGATCAAGTTACTGGCAAATTTAACTCTATTCTATTTTATATTTCTCTTTTCTATTTTAGCTGTATTTGTAGATGAAAAAATAGGAAATTCTGACTGTTTAAAAACATTGTCATTTTGCAGAATTAATATTTTGTCTACTATATAGTAGGACACAGACGTGTATACTGTGAGTGCTAAAGTAATTAAGAGTCCTTACAGAATGTCCATGTTTGAATTCCATTAAAGATAATGAGCATATCTGCCACATCACCTCATCACGGATCCACAAGCTACTAAGGAAATGAGAACGCAATACCTCAGATGGTGATAGCTTCAGCACTGGACCCAGTACAGGTCTCAGAGCTGCCACACTGAAGCTGACATGGACGCTTCCATCACATATGCCACTCCAGCACTATTACCACCTTTAAAGTGATCTGTCTACTGCTAACAGAAACCCCAGATTGTATTCATACTGCACCTTCGGTGGAGGTCATAGTGCTCTATAGTGAGGTGATACAAATCACACTAATCTGTAGCCCTCATGTGAGTGATGCAGTTGTGTCATTTTGCACCAAAACACTCACCACATCTCAGCTGAGTCAGAGGTGATCATTTGGAAAATTGAACTGAATACATGGTCAGACAGACCATTTGGCCTGAACTCCAGGGAAATCTCTCAGAGGCAGGTAGGAAGTCTGTTTCACATCTTGCCTGAAAGCTGGATGCCCAACTGAAGCTCCGTCACTTCTTTCTTTTTGGTCTACTTGGTACAGAGGCAAGACTGCCACCTACTGGCCAACCAACACCATTTCCAGCAGCCAACCTTGCTTTCTAAAGAGATCTCCCACCCAAGTGCTAAACAAACCCACACCTGCGTAGCTTTAGCAGTCAGGCAGGAGAGAATCACAAGGCTGAGTGGGTACTAGGTATACAATTCATCATCCATTCAGAGCCTGCACCTGTTCAAGTCTCAAAATGTCTGCTAACTTCATTTGTTACTTACTAGCTCAAGATGGCGATGTGCACATACGCAGCGGCTTTGAGCTCCTGTAATTCTTGTTCTGTAATTTCATTGTCCTGAATAACAACAATAAAGCTCTCTTATCTCTTATCTTTCAACAATTACTGGAACTTCAAACAGAAGACCCATCTTCTCCTAGAGGCTCCCTGCACTTACCAGACTGAACAAAGGGCTTGATTTAGGTGTTCTGTTGATCTGAAGAACAAACAAAGCTCTAGGAACCTCATACTAACATCTCAAAGAATTGTAAATTATTATCATCAGCTCTCTGATTTTTATGTACCAGGACAAAGTAGAAATGAGTTGAGGACTCTTGCTTGGGGATACAATGCACTTTAAACTAATTATTCAAAGCATCTGATTTTCTTTCTGTCTGGGTATGTTGGCTGAAAATATTCTTCTGAGCACACAAATTCCATCTTTCAAAAATAAATCTTCTGGTTTTCATATTACAACTTGTCTCACAGGGGCTGTAGGAGAGGATTTGAAGGGCTTATGTCTGAAAAATAAACTAAGCCCTGAAGTGTGGGTTTCCAGTTCAACTTTGTGTTCACATCGGCCCTCTCCAGCCCAACAGCACATATGGCGTGCTGGGATCAATCTCACTCCCTCTCTCTCTCTCTCTTGATCTCTCCATTTTCCTCCCCTTTCCTGCCATCAATCTCTTGAAATGGATGTCTGAACCTTTCCTGTGCTGTCCGGTATGCCAGGAACTCGGGTGGTTTCTGTGGTGATGAGAGCCGAGACGCGGTTTGTTCCAACTGAGGGGGGGGCAGCTGCAGCTATCCATACAGTGAGAGGGGAAGAGAGACGCATACAAAGGAGGGATGGGGAAGCAAAACAAATGCCTTCATCTGGAATCAGACATCTTCTTTAGACAAAGCCTACCCTCACCGAGGATCCACTCTGCTCCACTCTCATTGGCTGTCATCCAACACTGTCCAATAAACATGGCCAGTTCATCGGAAAAAGAATTTCCAATCACAGCGTCAGCATTACTCGAGTTACCATCAAGATATTGACCAGGCTCTGAGCTATATAACAAGCCTAAATGACACACTTCACACATCAAGAGTCACTGACTGGGTGAATCCCATCAGAAGTCATCTTTACACTTGTGCTTTTTAGGGTGTTTGGAATAGTGGTTTGTTAATATATGTAAGTGGTAATGAGCAGAGCTAGTAACTGCTTGCTTGTTTGATTCCCCACTGGGCCACTGCTGTTGTACCTTTGGGCAAGGTACTTAGCCCACAATTACCTCAGCTAATACCCAGCTGTATAAATGGACAAAATTGTAACCTGGATATAAACATCTTAAATAACAATAATGTAATATGTTTGAGACTGCAATTCAAAATTACTCATAACAAAAGTCCATGTGAAAAGAAATGTACCTCTGCATTACACATAACCTTGCACGGTGCTGTAGGACATGGCCATGATGGATTTCTGTCTGTGTAAAGATTAGTTTACACAGGGTTTTACCATCATGAGAAATCTAGGGTGTTGTGGTACCTGCTGGTTTCCATACCAGGCCGCCGCATTCTGAGTGGACTGGGGTGTGCACAGGTGTGAATGTCAACATGCTTCTCACACACCTTCATGCTGTGACCACTTCAGTACCGCACCACTTTCCAGCTGCAGAGTCTGCAGATACCAGAACAACTCTTACCTGACTCCTCCTGTTTTTGGGTGGGTGGGTGCACCATGCGGGCACGTTTCACATGACCTGCTGCTGGCTCAACCCAACTTCAGCTCCATGGCTCCATGGAAATGGACATGCCACCTTAATGTCTTGCAGTGGACACTATTGCCCCTTTCCCACAGACATTCTGTTGCTCCCTTATAGTTTTTGAAGGGGTGACAGAACCTCTGTGTGCATTACCCATAGGTCTGTAGCCTACAAAAACAGCTCTAGATTTGAAACTATTAGCATGATTCCTACAGAACACATAATCCTATATTAGTCCATTAAACAGTGACTGACTATGGTATGCACAGAAATAACAAGCAATTAAATCCTCCTATCAGTGGCCTACATTGAAATGATTACAAACCAGTAATCTCTAATGAAACAAACGAGCCATGGAATCCTCCCACCACACTAACTTTAGATCCATCCGTTAGCTGTTCCAATAAAGACGTGCTCTTTTTGAGTTTTCTGGGGTCCCCCTGGATAGCACACCCACTGGATCGCACACGCTGTCAGGTAACAGCCAGTCAGAGGCGGTGCTGAGGACTGACCTGCTCTGCTCAAAGCCTTCCAGCCAGGTGCCTGGCTCCTGTCTGCACTGCAGTGTGTCTGCTCACAGTCACAGGGGAGAAACACCCAAGTTTCCTAATTTGATGAGGGAGGGTTACGCGACTGCCATGAGCCAGAGCCAGGGAGGTGACACTCGTGACAGGGACGTTCCACCTTTGCTGGATGGTGACAGATGGCCAGGGAGCCCTCCACACTCGCCCCTTCTGTATGCTTTTTGCTCTAATTTGGTATGCTGGCGCTTTCTCTCTCCTGAAAGCCACCTGGTGCACTTTATGAGGGAATTAGGATGCCTTCAGGGAGTGATTAGAGCAACACGCCATGGGCCTGATTAGCAATTAGCACATCTATTAGCTGCATGGTCCTTGGTGGAAGGTAGAGATGGAGGCTGAGGTAGACATAGAATGCCTTCTTCCCCATCACTGATCACAGTGTTATTCTTCATTTTTCACTCTTTCACTAGCTCTGTGCAGTGAGAGATCATTCCCATTGAACAGCAAATTGAGCAGATAAACGACCCTTGGCAAAAGAGAGGTGATCTGGTCTTGCTCTCCCAGGCAGTCGCTGTCAGGGGTGCGCCGCGGATAATGACACAGCGAGGGGTGGTGCAATCCTTCACAAGATCCATAGGAACATTGATGCATAGACTAAAACTGACTGAAACCAGCTGTTAAACAGCTGAGCTGTGAGAGGGGGTGATCATGCCCATGCGAGGGAAAACACTAAACAGCATCTGCTGGAGTCAACAACCACCAGAAAAGCATACACAGACAAACACACACACCATCTGGGACTTCTGGGGGGTCCGTTCTGGGTCCCTACCATGTCGCTCACCTGTAGCAGGTGTTGTCAGAGCAGGGGTTGTTCACGCGCACCACAACGAAGACATGCTGGAAGTGGGAGCGAATGTTCTTGGGGGTGAAGGGCTGGGCGCCGGGCTCCTGGAACACAATGGTGACGATGTCGTTCCCAATGTGTCGCTTCCGCAGCAGCTGTGCAGGACCACGAAACATGTTTACATACTCTCACAGGAAGGTATTCTCTGTTTGAATACTCTCACAGAAAGGTACTGTGTCAGGCTGCTGTTTAGATATTCTCACAGGGAGTTATTCTATGTTTATATACTCTCACAGGGAGGTACTGTGTCAGGCTGCTGTTTACATAGTCTCACAGGTAGTTATTCTGTGTTTATATACTCTCACGGGGGAGGTACTGTGTCAGGCCTGTCTACATACTGTCACAGGGAGGTACTGCGTCAAGCCGCTGTTCACATACTCTCACAGGGAGGTATTCTTTGTTGTCATACTCTCATGGGGAGGTACTGTCTCAGGTTTCTGTTTACATACTGTCACTGAGCACCTTGCCAGGGGTATCTAACTATCGAACAGGGAAAATCAGCTTCAACTTCATTCTGCTTCACACAGGACAAATCTTGAAGGTTTGACTAGGTTAACTGAAAACCTTGAAAGTACTCAAAAAGGTGATTTCAGCTGTGCTGGTCTTCATATGGATGTTAAAGAGTGGCAGTGGCCGTGGCTGAGTAACAGAGAATGTTTTGAGCATCACCTAAAGAGTGACAGGGGATGGGGCTGATGGATTACCTGCTGCTTGTTGTTGGGAGTGTAGGGGAGCATCGTGGACACATGGAACATGATCTCGTAGTCCTTATATGTGGTGTACAGAGAGTGAGTGCCCGTAGAATCCGCTGCAAGATAAAGTCAGGTCTGAATAAAGGAATAGAGCCATGCAACCTCACCTTGCCAGCATCAACCCACACTTAGAGAGCCCACACTGGAAAACATTTAGGCAAATAAATGACCGACATTTTATTAGCATGGACAATTGGGGAAAACATGTCAGTAATCTGTCACTTAAACACAAGCATGCAGATAATTAGCTTGTTAGCGATACATTTGGGAGAACACAGCAACAACAATGACATAGCAAAGTTGCATTTCCCAGACAGTGCCGCTGCAATTTAATAAAGCTGATTTCTGCTTGTGGTTTTTGAAAATGCTGGTTTATGAGACTACAATTCCAGTACAGACTGACATTTCAATAGCATCAACAATGTTGGGGGGGTAGGGGGGGACCAAAACATTGGAGACTATCCTTCATGTCTAGCCAGCAACTACACGAGACATGACATGGCTAGTCAGGCTATCAATAGAAATTAAGCACAATTACTCTTCATCTCTGATTAAAAACATTGAAAATATCGGCTATTATGAGGCAAACCGAGAGTCTCAAGCCTCAGAACACAACTGACCAATGAAACACACAGAAAAAACACGTCACGTTACGTCACTTCCACCTCCACTGATTGCCACCTCCACTGGTAGGACATGTCCAACCAGTGGAGCCTGCAGCCAGACTCTATAATGGGGGGTTGGACCAGCAAGGAAATATTGGCAAGTTTAATTAAGTGTGTGATCCGGGTCAGGGCAGATTTCCTGCTCTCATTACAGCCATACAGAGATTTAAGAGAGCGAGAGCGACAGATGCAGCGGGGGGACAGGATGCTCAAGTGGGGAGGGAGGGAGAGATGGGGAACAAGACAGAGGATGAGGAGATAGGAAGGCATAAACAGAGAGGTAGGGATGATGGGCAGAGATGGGGGAGGGGGGAGAGAGAGAGAGACAGACAGACAGACACAGAGAGAGAGAGGTGGGGTGATGGACAGAGACAGGCAGAGTTTCTGGTCTATTACTATCATCAGTTTTAGAAATTTAAGTATACCTCTGTTATTCTTCTTTATTGTTACTGAATTATTGTTACTGGTTACTTTTTTGGATACTGCTTCGTCATGCCAAAAAAGCACACTGAATTGAAGTGAGAGACGGAGAGAGACTGAAAGAGAAAGAGAGTGTGTGGGTGTGTGTGTGTGTGTGAGAGAGAGAGAGAAAGAGATAGGTGTGATAGGCAGAGAAGATGAGAGATACAATTCTAATTTACCCCAGGTGACGCTGCCCTCGATCACACCCAAAATTATACTTACCTAGGTCTGACAATTAATACCTCAGGGAGCTTTGGCATGGCAGTCAACATACTGAAAGAAAAAGCTCGTAGAGCGCTATTTGCAACTACACAAAACTCAATAAAATACACATGCCAATTAGGCTTTGGTCAAAATTCTGTTATCTGTTATTCTGTTATTAAAGTGTTATCCAACCAACTGCATAATATAGGAGTGAGATCTGGGCCCATCGGACACCCATGCAACAGAAACCCTACATGCAGAATTCCACAGAAAAATTGGTAAGTACAATGACAAAGTACTGCAAACTCCCATACTCCAAACAGGGCAGAATTAGGAATGTTTCCATTGACATTTAACATCCAAAACAGCATCCAACATTTAATATCCAACACCCAGGAGTTGAACCTTGAAAGGAATCCTCTCAGTCAACTGGATTTAGAGCTCACTAACCTTGCAATGCCTGTTAACATACACCAAGCATGTACATCATGAGGCAGACTGGTAGCACTTCTATAGTCAAAAAGCTTTGAAATGAGCCAACAAGGTTCCAGCTCTAAAGTGGAAAATGAGTATAATGAGCCAGTCTGGCTTCAGCTGTACAGTGAGAAAGAAGTATAATGAGCCAGCCTGGTTTCAGCTCTACAGTGAGAAAAAAGTATGATGAGCCAGCCTAGTTCCAGCTCTACAGAGGAAGGGAGCGTAATAAGCTAGCCGGGTTTCAGTTCTACAGTGGGAAAGGGGTATAAATGGCCAGGCTGGGTCCGGTTCTACAGTGCTGAGAGGAGGACGTACTCTTAGTATCCAGCTGGGCGCGGTACTTGGTGAAGCCCTTGAGGCGAACACGCTCCCCTAGCAGTTGCAGGAACTCCTCCAGGGCGGGGCCGGCTGCCTCGTTGTTGTACATCTCCTCCTCACTGCTCTGGCCTGTCTGGCAGTACATCACGCCCACCTTCAGCTGGAAGCTAAGCTGCAGAAGGAGAGGTGCACTTCATCAAGCCCTGCCACGGCAGCCACAACCTCCACACTGCAAACAGCATGTTAAGTGAGAACGAACCAACCAACAGCACAGAACACAGCACTATATAATGCAGCAGTGTGGTGTAGTGGCAAGGAGCAGCAGTGTGGTGTGGTAAGGATGGTGAGGGATTTCCTGTGTCTGTTAAACTGTGGGATGAACACATGGCCAGTTTCAGAGAACTGCCAGTACTCTGGGGAACCCCCTATGCTTGCAGTTAGGGTAGTTAATTTTCTTTAACAACACCTATAAATCAAGGCTTCAAGCACCTCCTACAACACAGTGTCCCCTTCCCCACACCACTCAGGGCTTTGTCTGCTGGGTGCTGTTTTTTTTTTTTTTTTGAGGAGGTTCTCCCTTTCAAGGGCGTCAGCAGGAGAGGCACATAACATTGTGGAGGCGGTGCACATGAGAGCGTGAGAGCGCGAGATCAGGGCAACTCAGGGACCCACCCCTTGCTCATCCAGCTTCATCAGCTGCTCGGTAACCTTGGGTGTGTTGAGGGCGAGCCGCAGGCAGTGGGCATTGAGCTCGGGCACCAGGTACTCCAAAACCTCCTTGAGGGGCAGCCCGCGTGGCGTCCCATGTTTGGAGGTGGAAGGGACCACGTCCTCCAGGATGGACCCCCGTAGAGTGGTCAGCTGCAGCGGGGACGGGGGGAACAGCAGGAGGACAGTTAGTGCATTTGCTCACAGACAATGGCTGGTCTTAAATAATAAAACCTTCAGAACACCATCTCCTCTTCAGGTTGCTCTTTTGGATATACTAAGAACCAGTGATTTACATGAATGAGCAGAGCAGAGAAGAGCACTTTCATAGCCTCTCTCTCCCCAGTTAAAGCGGGTATGAGAATATAACCACCACTGAAAGCCTCCACTCTACCTCAGACTGGAGAGATTAGGTGGATGTTTACACAACCATCAAAACTGGGGCGAGTGTGCCATCCTTCACTTAGGTGTTATGCAGGCAGAGAACCTTGCATAAGAAAAGAAGTCAAGGGAGGGGGGATCTATTTTAACTTAAAAGTAACAACACTGCGCTCTCTGTGTACTGAACTAAGCTTGAACTCAATCACTCTGTATCGTAAGCTGCTGTAGCAGAGAGCAACCAGCCGAGAAACTCTCGCTCTCTCTCTTTCCCGCTATAATAAAGCCGTTTTCACATATGAACTCCGGACAAAGTGCGGAGAATCAGGTCCGCAACTTGGGCGGAATTGCCCTTTCACACATGTAGCACGCAACAGGAGATTGTCCGTCACAGACGCGTTCTCACCTACAGGAAATACTCCGCTTTGGTTTAGGTGAGGGACAAAAAGTACGCTGCAGAAATCGCAGTGGCTGTATTCGAAACCTCCTACTGCATACTGTGTACTGCGTGCTAGGCTATAGTAGGCTATATACTGTATAATGCATGCTATTTTTCAGTGTAGTACCTAGCATGCGACCATTAATAATTACATTTGTAGTATGTTACATTGTCGCTTGAAATCATTGCGAGTTTAGAAACATCCAGATTTCCTCGTGGTATTTTCCAGTTAGACGCCACTTGCATTCTCACGAGTGAAAAGTATTGACGAGATCACCTAAAGTATTCGTGAGTATTTTCAGTATTTTTTTTTTCTTTTCAATGTCTTACCTTTTGGTGGTACGGGTACATAATATGGCATGGAGGAGGAGAAGGCGAACATAGCTATTGTACTTTTGGGTAGCCTATAAAAAAATCACACATAGCCATCCAAATGGTGCTACTGGTACACATAATTTATTATTAATTATACATTTATTATAACAATAAGGTAAGTTTTTGTTGTTTGCTATGTAATGTTAGGTCACCAGTTCACCTATCTCACTATACCTATCACTATTACTTAGCTACAGCTTAGCTAGCTACTAACCAGATAATAAACTACTAACCAATGTTATTAATCATTGTAAGAGTCAAGTTTTGGCAGCATAGCTATAGCTAACTATCTCTTTAATGATCATTGGACTCAAAATAGCATGTATTTGGACATCCGGAATGTCAACGAAACAGTGGAAAGCTATGTACAGGCATGCGGAAAAGAGTATGAGGCAGATGTTTGTATTCTTCCGGTTTCGCGCCAGTCGCATGACAGAAACATCACCAACACGCCCACTCGCTCGCGGTGGATTCTCCGGAACGTTACCTGCTCTGTTCACACATGGGCTCACTCTGACATGAGACGGACTTTGTACTAGGGAGCTGGCAGAAAGAAGTCCGTCACATGTCTGATTCGGACATTTGCGTTCTCACATACAGCTCCTCCGGCTAAGGGCCGGATAGGTTCCGGCGTCCAGTGCATGTGTGAAAGGGGTTTACAGAAGTACATGACTCTCTCTCTGCTCTCCTTTGTCTCTGCCTCCCTCTCTCTCCCTCCCTCTGTAATAAGAGTATAGAAGGATCTCAAGGATTCACAGAGCACCATGCTGCCCACATATGCATCTCCGCCTACTTGTACTAGTATTACTTGCTGCTTAGTTACTTGCAGTATCACTATTTGTTCTGGATATTGTGATCTAGAGACATTGAGATATATGGTAGTGTATGTACTTGACTTACCATAGTTTCTAGGTTGTCTAGTTTAAGGTTAGCACAAATTAACTTGTGGTAATACTTGAATGTTGTCCTCACACTCACTGGTCTGGGAGTGTTAGCCTGGTCTGACACTGTTGCCCATTTATCTTGAATGAATAAACTTCTGTTCTCTTGTGCTGGAAGTCACACTGGATAAGAGTGCTAAATGAATAGAATGTAATATAAATGCAGCCTAAATCGTCCTCTTCACCCAGAGTAAACCAGAAGTGGAATCTGCCAGTCTACAGTTCACGGTTCTATGGCAGCTCCAGCGCACAGCACTGTGCGAATCAAGAGAGCTCTCTCAAAGTGGGGTGGACATAAGGTTGGGGCTGCATGCATTTGCAGGAAACGAGCACGTCTTACAGCAAGACACATGCATGCAGAGTGTGGGAGGATTCTGCCATTAGAACTGGCGGGTGCACTTCAGAACCCGTTGCATATCATGGCAGTGAATGTCAAAGACAGGCAATGCCCTCGGCTCTCTCCGGAAAGGGAGCACAGTGGCAGCCAATCAGCAGGGGCTGGAAAGGGAGTGAGTGCAGCTTTGAGGGCGGGGCTGGGTGAGTGGCAGTGAAGCATGCCCAGGGGTAGCGGGGGGGCTCACCTCGCTGGTGCGGAAGATGACTCGGTAGTTGTACTGGGGACCGTGCTCTTTGTGGTCCTCCAGCTTTTCCCGCCGCAAGCTAACTGCCACTGGGCCCAGAGTCTCATCCACCCCAAGGTAGTTCCAGTGCTCTGAGAGACAAAGGGAAGCAGGGAGAGAGAGAGAGGGAGAGAGAGATGTATGTGTGTTTATGTATATGTGTGTGCACATTTTTTCTATAAACTTTAGTTTTGTTTGCATATTTATGTTAAAATTGCTTTGGCAGTACCGTACATCTGTGTTGTCATTCCAATAAAGCTTGTTTGAATTTGAGAGCCAGAAAGACAGGGAGGGAGGCAGAGAAAGAAAGAGATAGAGAGCAGGAAGAGCAGAAACAGACAGATAGAGGGGTAGAAACAAAGAGGCCAAGAGAGAAAGAGCCGGAGAGATAGAAAGCAAAAGAGGGAGGTACGGAGGGAGAGAGAGAGAAAGAGACAGAGGCTGGAGGGAGAGGTAGAGATGTGGGGGGCTGAGCGAATTAGACAAACCAGAAAAGAGGAGTCCTTCAGGTGGATTCTGGGGGAACTTGAGTGAGTGGCTAATGAGACAGTGGTGTGTGTGCAAGAGAAGGAAAGTGTGTTTGTCTTTGGTTGTGTGAGAGAGAGTGTGTTTGTGTTTGTGCATGTGTTTGCTGGTTATGTGTATGTCACATGGGTCTAATTTTGGCAGTGACTTCAATCCAGCATGATACCTCACAAAGCTCTCTCAATCTCTGTCTTGTCAAGGGGAGGATGCCAAAATGCATGGCCATGCCCCCTAACATCATCCATCAGAGTGAGCGAGGAGAAGAGGGGTCAGCAGGAGGCCAGGAATGAGAATGCAGTGCTCAAAGACCCCCTGCCAAACTTCACCTGACCGCACTGCCTATCATCTTATCAGTACTATTGAGCTGAGTATGGGCACACTTTGCATACATAGGGTAGAATGCAGCAAGTCATGTGACTGCATCAAAAGGACAGTAGGAAGTCAAACACAAGAATATTTTTTGTTCATAAATAAAACTTAAAAAGTAAAAGGACTCCAAGACAATGAGGTAAGGCCTGTCATAAAATATACAAAGCTTCTATATGACCGAGGGCTCCAGAAGTCTCTCTTAGACATGGCATTCACTCAGTCCTGCCAAGACAGGAAGTGCTCACCTCTCAGGTAGAAATACTTCCTGTAGTAGCAGGAGCCCAGGTCCACATGCTCCAGGATGTAGTGCTTCCCGCGCTCGCTGTGTAGGCCCTGGCTGTCCTTGGATGCCTCCAGCAGGGCCACGCCGGCGTTGGTGCAGTGCACAGCAGCGCCAGGGGCGTTGGGGACATCAGCCGCACTGTCCTCGCCCTCACCAGCTGCCCCGCTGCCGATGCTGCCCAGCTTGGTGGGGCTGATATTGCGCTCGCCCTCGCCGCCGATCTCATTGCGGAAGCAGGGGCAGCTCAGCACCAGCTCGTTGCTCTTGTCATCGCCGGGGTCAAGGGTGGGGCTGTCCTTGGCACTCAGCTCTTCCTGGCTGCCGCAGGGAGAGCTACATGCACCGCCCTGTGAGGAAAGCGAGGGCGAGGCGGAGGAAGCAGCAGAGGCAGCTGAGGCGCCTGTGGTGGTGTTCTTGCGCTTGCCAGCCGCCTGCCGGCTGTGCACCACTGCATTCAGGTCGAACAGGATGCTTTGCACATCAAAGTGGGCGAAGCCCTTCTGGCAGGCCCAGGGCTTTGGGGGTGGCCCTCCATCCTCGGAGCGGCCATCCTCAGCATCTGACCCTGCCCGTGAATCTCCTCCCTCTGCCCGCTGCACGCTGCGCAATTTCCGAAAGATGAACTCGCCCCCCGTCTCTGACTTGGAGCGCCGCTTGGGGGGCTTCTCGCGCTCTTTCAAGCGGGCCGAGGGGCTCCCCCGTGGCGCCCCTGCTGCCCCGTCTGGCAGGTCCAGTGCCGTCTGCTTGTGTGCGACGCTCAGCATCTCACCTAGCCTGTCTGGTGCAGGGCTGCGCTGGTCAGGCGAGCCACCGCGGTAGCCCTTCAGCATGTCAAAGAAGCTCTCGCCCGATGCACCGTGCTTGTCGATGGATGAGGTGCTGCCGTACTCACGGTGCACGGGTGACCAGCCTGAGAAGGACCAGTGCTCCCCACCATCGCTGTCCAGCTCACTGATGGTGATGTCGCTGTTGCTGCGCTGCCTAATGCGCCGCATGCCCTTGCGCGGTGAGCCCAGGTAGCCATCAGGTGACAGGAAGCGGTTGTCCTTGCCACGGCTGGCGGCCTGCATCTTGCTCTTGAGCGTGTTCTGGATGTTGCGCAGCATGGACGAGTCTTGCGGACTGATCAGGTGGCCCAGCTTGGACGACAGGTTACTTTGTGCACCACCCACTGTGCTGGGCGAGTCTGTCTCCACAGTGATGTGCCAGACACCACCCCCACCACCGTCCTTGCGTGGGGGCCAGTCAGCTACACGGGCACGTACGCCCATTTTGGGCACGCCGGGCGTGCCACCGGACAGGTGGGCGCTCTCACTGCGGGGAGGCGGTGCACCACCATTGGGCAGGCGCAGGCGGCGTGTGTAGAATTCGTCGGTGGCAGGCACTGAGCCGCCGACGGACCGCTCGGTCTGCGAGCGCTTCAGGCTGGTCATGGCCCTGGGTTGCCGCAGCGCTCAGTGGGAGACCGTGCCTGCTGCCGCTCGGGCTCAGCGCTGCGCCCAGGGGACATGGGCTGCCCCTCAGCCTCCACGGCAACAGCAAGGGGGACAAGGGGTCAGGAAGGTGCTGGCTGCTGTCCTCCTGAGGGCCTCAAGGCAGATGGGCTCACCTCTCACAGCACAGGAACCTGAGGTCAGTCCTCCATACCATGCACTGCAATAAGAACAAAGTGGAGATGGGTGACAGAGAGCCTAAACAGTACCAGAGCTCATCCCAAACTCACCGGAACAGTAAACTCACTGGGAGAGGGTGGTGAAATGGCTTATCAGTGCATAGAGGATCCTAGATAATTAAATCTGTCTGCCATAATATGCCGTATAATGAAACATGAAATTCAGCTCAGTCGACAGTAAAGCATCACCCTGGTTACCCTTTAACAGCTCCATGCCAGTTACACCCAAGCCTGAAATGCTGGGGCTCTGAGGAGGCGCGTGTTAAGATGCTATGCTGTGTGTGTGTGTGTGTGTGTGTGTGTGTTGGGGGGGAGGCGGGATGAGAAGCCTCCACGGGGATGGGGGGGACTGAAAGAGAAGTGGCTCACTCAGACAGAGGGGACATCTGTTCCCTCACAATCAGAGTGGCTCACCGTTTTGGGTTGCCGCTACTGACACCCCCACACGCCCTGAGTTCTCGAGGAACCCAAGCCTGCCACATGGCACTGCCGGGCAGCCAGCCCGGCACACAGATTGGCACCTCCTGGCTGGGAAGCACATCTAATTGGTGCCGTTTAGCATGCTTGTTGCTGCTGTGGTTTGTGGCCAGATCTCATTTCTATGCTAGGATGAGTCCGGAACTGTGTCTGCCTGAGGGCACAGGGTCTCTGTGCTAGCCTTCTTCTTTTCTGTTTCTGACATTTCTGCTATTACATTTGCATTTATTCATTTGGCAGACACTTTATCCAAAGCAACTTACAAGTGAGGCAGAGTACAACACAAGTGAAAGCCATACACAAAGTCACAATATTAGAAGTGCTGCATGATAAGTTTCAGTAGTTAGCCAACAAGGTACAACTAGCTGGTAGAGACACAAGCCACAAACCATTTTTTTAAGGAAAACAGTTAAGGACATAAGTGACTGCTTTAGGTGGTAGTGATTCCGGTGATCAGGTAAGTGCGGAAGAACTGTGTCTTCAGATGTTTCGTAAAAATAGCGAGGGATTCGGCAGAAAGGATGAAGTGTTGAAGGTCGTTCCACCATCAGGGAACAACGGCAGTTCTGGATAGTGATTTTGTGCCGCAATGTGATGGCACCACCAGATGCTGTTTTGTAGCAGAGAGTAGTAGGCGGGAGGGAACATATGCTTGTAAAAGAGAGTTCAGGTAAGTAGGTGCAGCTTTGTTGGCTGCTCTGAATGCAATGCGACGGCTACAGGAAGTCAGTGGAGTGAGACAAAGAGAGGTGTAACATGGGTCCTCTTTGGCTGGTTGAAAACCAGATGCGCAGCTGCATTTTGTTTCAATTACAGAGGATTAATTGTGCATGCAGGAAGGCCAGCCAAGAGAGCATTGCAGTAGTCCAGTCTTGAAATGACAAGAAGCTGTGCAGCATAGTCAGATAGGTAGGGCCTGATTTTCCTGATGTTTTACAGTGCAAATCTGCATGATCTGGCTGTTGTTGCAATGTGGTCCGTAAAGTTTAGCTGGTCATCAAACACTACCCTCACGTTCCTTGCAGACTTGGACGGAGTTAGTGTCATTGAGCCAAGCTGTACGGCGATGTCATGCTGAATGGATGGGCTGGCTGGGATGACGAGGAGCTCCGTCTTTGACAGGTTGAGTTTGAAGGTGTCGTTCCTTCATCCAAGCTGAGATGTCCTAAAGGCAGGCAAAGATTCGTACTGAGACTGTGGGGTCATTAGGATGGAATGAGAAGTAGAGCTGGGTGTCATTGGCATAGAAGTGATAGGAGACCATGCACCTAAATGATTGGGCCCAGTAAGGTTGTGTACAGTGAGAAGAGAAGGGGTCAAGCACCGATCCATGAGGTTTTCCAATGTGACTTAGGCCCTGTTCACACCTGGCATTAACATGCATCTTGGGTGATCCGATCACAAGTGGACAGCTCTAAGTACAGGTGTGAATGCACCCAAGACGCATTGAGGACGCACTGAGATCCGATCGCTCAGACCACATTCGGAGGTGGTCTGGGCCGCATATGGCCACATTCTTTTAGCAGTGTGTACACAAATGTGTCCTGGGCCACATTGAAGGACCGAATACTCACAGGGATTAAAGTTCTCCGTCGCTATGACGCGAGAGAGAATGGGTGTCCCCAAGGCTATACAGCCGCCGGGCTCACAATGTCCCGGACAACAATATTTTAATGCTTCAGAAAAGATTAATCCCTGTCAGGTCAGCAAAGATTTGTGTATGTAGATAAAGCTTAGTATCGTGTCTTTTCAATGAAGTTACACCTTGGATTGACTGACAGTGATTAATCTTTTCTGAAGCAAGGCTCTATTCATGGTACTGTCATGCAAAATAAGCTAAAAACACATTATTATACTAATGAAAACACAAAGTTCAAGTATCCCTATGATTCTAAAGAACAGCCTTAAATTAACCCCGTACCCATTTCCAAAATTAAATACACATACATGACATCTTTTTTTTCATTTAAAAATAAAAGCATCACTTTGATGCACTCCCATGGTAATCCGCCGATTAACTTTGCGGCAGTTCTAGTGTTAAATAGGCTGTTGGTGTCAGGGACACTGTGAGCCCAGCGGCTGTATGAAACCATGAGATATTAGAACGTAGGCTATTTGAAAGGTAAACAGACAGTTAATGAATACCATTTTTTAGTATTTATTTTTAGTAGTAGTAAACAACAGCGAATATTCGAAGCTTCGGCAGGGGGGTGGGTGCTGAGCATGACTTGGGAAGGACTCCATTTCTCCATCTCTGAGATGGACGGCATAGCACTGCAACACGTGTCTTTCGGTTTAATTAAAGGCATTAATTTTTAAGGATTCTGTTATTCTACAGTATTGTTATTTGTTAATAAAAAAACATTTTCCAAAAGGTTTGGTGTGTTTTATGCACGTTTGTAATCCCGAGGGGTTTGGTTGATCGAGGAACTATCGATGCACTTTTTGTGACATAAGAACAGCTTGTGACAATTTTTCTTATCATGGATAAACTATAGACCTACATAAATGCTCATAATAATAGGCTCCGAATCCGAGACAACGCCTGACAAAGCGCTGTGAAACAGAAGCACAGAAACAGCATACTAGATTTGAGATTTATATTTATAAGATTTATATTTATTTATAATTTCTTTATTGTTATTTCTCAGTACTTGCATACATTGAAACGAAATTTGTCCTCTGCATTTAACCCATCCTATACACTCATTGCCGTCACTCTTTACGGAGCCGCGGTATTTAAAAATGGTCTCATGCTCCACTGGAAGCAGAGAGAACCATGGCATCGCTGCAGCTATCATCCAGGGTGACAAACTTGGCTAGGGGTTGGTCGAAACCACTACGCCCTCTGTTCGAGTCCCAACGTAGGAACTAGGCACTCGCCGGCTACTCCTTATTTCCCATCACCGTGACATTCACTGCTGTGAGTGAGAGGGATGTCAGGCACCCAAGCTGAGATGGTATATATTTCCACATTTTAACAGTGCAATTAAAAAGTATAAATATAGTACAAAAATGTGCTGACAAAATGTATTTTGCAGTTCGCCTTTATTGATAGCCTAGATTTAGCAAAAAAAAAAAAAAGAATATCCGAATCCCAAAATTGTAAACCGAATACCTACCCAACGAACGAATATCTGAATAGTCGAATATTCGGGTCCAGCTCTACAAGATACCTTGAAGGTTCTACCTGTCAGGCAGAATACAAACCAGCGGAGTGCAATGCTGGTAATGCCCAGATCAGCAAGAGATTTCTCAGAAAACTCCAGACTTATAATATCCTAACCCTACATGATTCATTTACCTTATTTTCAAAGGATCTGCAAGTAACTACCTTCATCTAAAATGACAAAAATAAAGCTGATGAATCTGGTAATCATGTTAGAGTTTTCAAATCAACAGACAATTTTCTTACATGTTCCTTTCATTTGAATTTAATACTAATTTAAGATGAATTCAAGATTACCAACATGACACTTAGAGGGAGGTCAATAACAGTAGTCCATGGTGAGAAGGTGATAATAAGATGAAATTTTGCACACTGACAAATCATAACCATCAACTCAAGTGGTTAAATCCTTTAAAAGTGCTTTCAGTCTGCGCAGGGGCAACAAAACCCCCACTCAGAACTCTTCCTCTCATATCACTCAAAATGCTAATTACATGGGTGGTTACTGCCTAAATACATGACAGCTAACTGTGAGCTAGCAGCAAGTATAGCAAGTATAGAGCACTATATCACATACTGTGCCAGCTAGCAATAGTATATAGAGCACTACATCACATATACTTTGTGCATCACCTTTAAATGATTATTTATCCAAAGTATGTTGCCCTAACTTTTAACTGTGAGCCGGGAGAAAACTACAGATGCAGATAACACAGCCAGCTAGAAATGTCTGCAGAGTTTGCTGTTGAGGAGAATGCCAGAAAAAGACCGTCATTAACTACTAATAGAGGATGACTTTGCTGCAACTCATACTTTTCTGTATCAGTAATTCTGAAGATGACTGTTGTGACTACTTTCAAAACCCAATATAGTAATAACAGCTGCTATCAGTAACAACTACCCTGAGCCGTTTTGTAATTTTGCGATTAGGCAGTGAGTGGCATTTATCTTTCCTCCAGTTTTCAAAGTGGGGAGCAGGTGAAATTTGATCACTATGAAGTTGAAATTGCAGAGTACACTTCACCATGGTGAATCACAGGAGCTGCCTTTGACTCAATATCGATGATAAAGTCTACTAAACCCACCTGACTTTTATTTATTCATTTTTTCCCCCACACAATCATGTCATGGGATCTTGTTGGTATAAATTTGGCCAGACTAAACAGCGCCATCTACTGCCAGCATGCAACTCAGCTGCTGGACAGAGTCAGGGGAGGCTATCAATCCCCCTCCAGATCTGGCCAAACTCTGTAGTGATACCACAGCCTTAGGGCAAAGGGAACCTCTGTGCTCTTGTAATAGCAGACAGAATAACAAGGCTCAGTCGCAAGAAGAGAAAAACAGGAAATGTTTCCAATGTGTTTTGTGGGGCAACAGTATGGCATAGTGGTAAGGAGCAGGTCTTGTAATCGAAGGGATTCTGGTTCAATTCCCTGCTAGGGCACTACTGTTGCACCCTTGGGCAAGATACCCAACTCACACTTACCTCAGTAAATATCTAGCTTTTTAAATTGATAACATGTAAGCTATAAAAATCACTCGATATGAGCATGTGCTAAATAAAATTAATGTAACATAACTAACATAACATTAGCCTTTCAGATTTAGCTAAGGCTCCCTGAGTTCTCCAGAGCTGGAGAATTTTCAAGGTCTGTGAACACGCTGGGTGAGATTGTGTCCTTATTATCACAGACAGAAGTAGGACTGGGACCACTGGAATTCGATCTACCCCAGTCCAATCCACAGATCCACCTCCCTGCTAATCGCTCATATCTGACATGCTCAAATGGAATATTTTTAATACTGCAGGTCTAAAGACTGTAACATTGCACTTCCACTGAGAGAAATATCTGCTCTGTGAATACTAGCCTGCAGAGACACATTTGCCTAGGATTTGTACCATTTTTAATTCAGCAAAGAGTCGCCCACATGCTCATGTTCAGATAACACATGCAGCTCCAAAATGAAAATGTGAACACAAGCAACCGGAGACAACATGAAAGCATAGCTGAATCATCTCATTTAAAGCGTTAAAGTTAATTAATCACAATTATATTGCAAAAGCTACAAAATAAATCCAAAATTGACTAATTCTAACTGACTGCACTTGTACTAGTATTTAAACCTGCAGCTTGTACAGTGGCTTATGACTGTGTCACAGTTTGTGTTCACGATCATGATTGTGTTAGTGTGCCAGGCATGAGGTCTCCTGCCCCCGTGGCATGGGTCAGCTCAGGGCACGCCGAGGAGGGTGGCGATGGATGGTGGGTTTGGTGGCAGTCAGCGCTGGCGGCACCCAGTGACACACCATGGCTACCTGATCCAGCACACTGAGACACAACTCAGCACCTGAACCCACTCAGCCCCTGCACAGTGAGAGGCAGGGAAAAGCCATGAGTCGTACGTGGTGGAGAAACACTGGCAGTCCTGTAACAGGGTTTTACTTCCACCGCTGGAACGCACCACTGCAATCCTGTTTTTCACCTCAGTTTCCCGTAGCTCTGCTTTAAAAAAAACATGATTTAGCAATTAACATTTGTGGAGACTTACTTTCCACAGATGTTTTTGTAATTTTTTTTTTTTTCCCCAATTTTAAAATAATGATTAAAAGACAAGGATTTATGAGTGTTTGATATTATGGACTAAATGTTCTAACACTTAAGAAATCTGTATCCATCCATTTGTATACTTGTTATCCACTATACTTCAAGGCATGGATGTAGACAGTGATGCTTACAGTGCAAAACAGCTAAACAACAGGGGACAGTAATGCTTACAGTACAGAACTTCAATCTTGTTTTTGCATCACCAAACAACCCCCAAAGTCCAGAGCCATGGCACTGGTGTGGAATGTGAGGCTATTAAGCCCAGGGTGGAGGAACAGATAAGGAAACCTACAGAAAAGTGGCCTAAAAACAGGAGCGCCAGAGCGTGCATCAGTGGAGAAGCTACAATACAATATGTGGGATGATGGGATGGTACCTGTCAGCATAGCATGACTCAGTGTTATTGCACCAGGTGCACTTACACATATTTAAAATATGTATTCAAAAGGACAAACCCCAGCTAATCAAATAACCATGAGTAAAAAAAAAAAAAAAGTAAAAATCCTGTAAGATGCATTTAAATCAACATCATCCAAATTAACATTTTGATCGTATCAATGAACTGCATTAGGCTGGGTGTTTTTGCTTTATAAGTGCAGCCTGAATGGTTCAGGTTAGGTTTTAGGTTCATGAATCTGCTCCTAGATCAGTACATACTGCCTCAGGCTGCTACAGCAGCCCTATGAGGGGCTAAATGCAACAGCTAGGGAGGAGCTAGTCACTGATAACAGTTACAGAGAATATAACTACTGATAACAGCTAAAAAGGTGCTAACCACTGATAACAGCAAGAGAGGAACTAACTACAGAGAAAGACATAAAAGGAAGAAAAAAGAGGGGGAGAGGGAAGGAGAGACACAGAAAAGGAAGTGTCCAGGGTTAGGAAAAAACCAGGGGAAGATAGTTATCAAAGGGCAAGCTGAATCAAGCTAAATCAAGCTGAATTTTACAGAACAGATCAGGATTCAGTTCAGTCCTCACCATAGACAAAGAGAGAGAAGCAGGAGCCTGTGATTACTGAAATTTAAAAAAAACTGCTCTAATCTCAGGAGAAGTAAATTCAACCAGGGGGATGAAGAAAGGGAGTGTGCAAAGTCTGCATTTAATCCAAAGCACTGTGAGGAGGAACCAAACTGATAGTCCCACTGCACAAAGGAACCGACTGAAGAGGACAGGAATCCCACACAGGATTGACAAGGGGGAGTCCCAATGAAATGTGCACCATCAAGTAAACCAATCAGAAGACTGATGTGTTGTAAAGCCACCTGTTCTAGGTCAGAAGGTTGGGGCTGGCTTAATATACCAGCCAGTGTTTTCCTCCAGAACAAGCTGCTTCCAGCATCCTTCCAGACTGCTCACTGCCTCACCGTGATGTGAGATGATGGTCCTTTCCTTGCTGGTGAACACAAACACAGACAACCGTACCTTCTGGGTTCCCATGTAACTTTGTGATGAGTAATTCTTCTGTTTAAAATACAGCACAAGGGAAATACTGCTGCTGTTATATCATAGAGCGGTTACTTTTAGGATAACCAGTCCTTCCTGAAGTGCTAGGATATGGAGCCAGATATGTAGTAACATTCTAAAATGAATTTCTCCTGGGACAGCATATTTACATGTATGCTTGCACATGCACATGCACGTCATGCACACACACATGTGCATACACACACACAGACACCAAGCAAGCACACAGGTGCACACAGACACAGACACAAGCACACAAGCACACACACACCAACTGGAGATGCGCGACGAGTGAATCATACCGTCTCCCCAGCATACTGACAACTGCAGTGGGAGGTGTAGGACTGGGCTGCGTCAGAGGCCTGGCAGAGCATTGGGAAAGCGTTGGCAGAGCTTTGGGAGAGCATTAGGAGAGCGGAAGCATGTCGTGTGCAGCCTGTGACTCACCCCAATCATGAGGAGCCGTGTCTCTCCTCAGCCCCCCCTGACAAAATAAGACAGAATGCAGTATTCCTCCCCAAAAATTGAATGGAAAGCAACATTCCGCTCAAAAATCAAACAGAATGCTAACCTCTGTCTACAGCATTGGCACTGTTGACCAAACATTCCCACACTGCACTCTGATGTAATCGACCCTTTTGGTAATATTCTTTCCCTGTGGAGGTGTGAGAGAATGTATGAGTGAAATAGCACTAGGTGCTGCTCCAACTGCCACAGGTGGGGACAAGTTGATCCTTGTCCCCTTGGGCTGAGGCTAAACTGAATGTTAGCTGGAGGCCACTTAGCAGGAGATGACGCTCAGGGTCACCCTCATCCGAAAGTGCAGCAGTGAACCACAAACATAACAACACTGCACAAAGACTGGCTGAGGTAAAGCACTGACCAGAGAAACCACGTAATCCTGCTGCATCATGTTTATCAGGCCAGTGCTAATAACTCAGTGCATGCTTATTTGGGGAATCGTATAAGGGACTGGCACAATGTGTCAGTACAGCTGTGCCACTGAAGTGCTGCAGTATACAACAGGCTACAGGGGCTAGAACTCCACCTTCATGTATTCTCAGATTGATGAGAAAGCTTTCACCAATGAAGGGGTAGAAACAGAATGGGGTGGTGACACAGAATGAGCTAATGCTAGAGGATATGAAGAAGTTTCAGAGGTGATGCAGGAGTTACAGAGGAGATGGAGAACTGGGGAGCACTGTTTGGAGAGCTGAGATACATCTGCTTCACAGGGGATTCTCAGTCTAGTACTCTCTCATAAAAGGCATGCACCCTTATGATTTCATATCTGCTTCTTACCAGTATGCTAGTTTCAGTCTAGTCTCAGGAGGAAGCATCTCACCCCTTGCAGCCATGCTCACAGTGGGGGATACGCTATTGCTCACAGTACCAGAGGAGACACTGTACACCTCACCCAGAAAGCTCATGGAGCTGGTCCACATATAACTTCACTGAGCACAGCACACAGCTGAAGGAAGATCCGGCGAGCAATAGCACAGTGCCAGTTTACAGAAATGGCCGTAAGCGTTAAATTCACGAGGGCCTCGTTCTGGTGCTGCCCGATGGTTTGGGGATAAAAGGCCACAGTTGCTATGGGAGACCATGTGTGAGGAAGAGAGATTAGGCAGACTGTGGTTTCTGTGGTTTTGACCCCTCTAAACTGAGTTGAGTTTTCCATTTTGGCCCAGATGACAAAGCAAGGAGTGTCTGAACTGTCTGCGCAACATTCTCACTTACACTATCAACACCAGTGTGCTCATCTGCACCATAACCAACAGCACGCTCACCGGCACTATAAACACCAGCACACTTGTCTGCGCTATAACCACCAGCACGCTCAGCTGCATTATAATCATCAGTACGCTCACCGGCACTATAAACACCTGCATGCTCGTCTGTACTATAAACATTAGTATTCAGACTGACATTTGATCTACCTTTATCTGTAGGATCAGTTCCAGTCTGAAAAATATTACTGCTGACCTACAAACATCTTTAGAGTTAATTTCTTTTGCACTGACACATGCCTGTATTGCATTTGGCTGTGAATAAATTAATGGGAAACCCAGCCAGATTGGTACATTTCACTCTTGCCTTCACATGGGAGGAAATCCTTATGCTTCTACTCCTTATGCTACTATCTCCTGGTGTCCATACCCAGGTGGCTACCTACTCTTGAGTGTAGACCACTGCAGGCACCTGCCAAAACTGATGCACAAGGAGCCCACAGAAAGGACCAAATTAGCTTTGCTCCACCAGGGACAGGAGTGGGTAGGATAGGTGGGATGCTCTAAGCTACTCTGTGATTCGTTAGCTTCATCAGATTCACCTACAATTTGCTCGGATACAAGTGGTTAACACAGTGACACAAGTCTAATGTACAACCATTGAGTCCAAGCATGGTTACATAAAGAAGAAAAGGCATAAAAGAGATGTTTTTCTTCATATCATGGACATTTCAGTCCCTTTTGAGAACAAGAATAGAGATTCGAATTACAACAACAAACCTCAAAATCCAACTGCTGGTAAAGGCTGGCTTTGTTGCAAGTGTTCCAAGCCCCGAGACCACTGTAGCTTTCTGTTTCTCAGATCCAGGCTCTGAGACAAGGCCCAGAACACTAAGGAATGAGGTGAAAAAGCTTCTATGAGGTGACATTTATTTTTAATGATTTCAGGCAGTTGCAGGCACTCGGACATCAATAAAACGTGGACTCGAGAGGCCGAGCAAGAGGCGAAGACAACAGCACAGCTGCCTGCACACAGATTTTAAAAGTCAGAGACACACATTGAGCCTGAACTGCAAAAGGATGCAGGGCAAGAAAGGATTACAGACTACTCCTGCCAAATTACTTCATGCTCACACCTACATACATTGTAAAAAGTATTTTTAAGGCTATAAGCAATTAACCTTTCATTGTAGGTAGGAACCTAATCAGAACTTGAAATTCATTTTAAGCTTTCTGGAAAACATCAAAAGGCAGAAAATGAACCACAGGAAAAGGGATTAGTGCCATGTACTGAGCACACTGGGCCTTTAAGGGCAGATGTAGAGATGTTCAGTAAAATACATGGCATGTAAAATAAATGGTGAATTCAGTTCCTGGTTTTATTTTCTAACACCAGGTGCTCTTTAGATAATGTGGCTTACATATGTGTGGGATACAGTAGCCCATACTGCAGATTGCTGAGGATTAAAAGGCTGTCCTTACTTACCATTACCAGGTAAGAGTATCGGCTTTCGCTCTCTTGGTGGAAGGGCTTATTTATAACTGTCTGATAGTGTTGTAATTACGCTCTACCCCTGCATTTAATATGTCGCTTCCTGCTCATTTAAGAATCTAGAGGAGCAGCAATGACAGAACAGGCCATTCACGTTAGTCAGCTGACATTGAAAGCCACTTACCTACAAGCTACAATTCACGCCATGCCCTGCCCTGGAGTGCCCTCGAGCACTGACTTTATATGGAGAGGAAATCTCAGGCCTGTGGAAGACCTTGAACGTACAGGAAATCACTGGGGAAATGCGGGGTTTTAGTTTTTTCCCCACCTTTGCACCCCCTTTTTTGGAATCACCAGCTAAATACAATCACCACTGCACTCATGCACTAGTGCTGAAGAAAGACAACAGTACCAGTACCTCAATCCTCACACTCACATATTTTCAATGGCTTTTTTCACACTATAAGTCCAAAAATGCACCACAATGAGGACTTGAGGATCGATGCAGCTCTGCTGACATCATTTGAGTGATTCAAAGTGTGACCCCTTTCAAAAAGACAACTGGCATTCCTATTAAGCCAACCAAAAAGATGAAAAATATTTACACTGTTTTAAAAATACTCTATTATTCTACTGAAACCCGAGCATGTAACATCAAAAGGAGTGAGCTTTGAGTCCCTCCACTAGCGACCGGTTGCAGCAAGGAGCAAGTTTAAGACCTCGCTAGTAACTTTTAAGGGACTTAATGGATCAGCCATACACAACAATACATACACGACATGATCAAGGCCTACAAGCCAGTAAGAATGCTGCGCTCTGATACCTCAGGTCGCCTGTGTGGCCCAGAATACAGGGGCAGCATCTCTCGGACCTGCCTCTTTTCAGTACTGGCTCTAGACTGGTGGAATGAGCTTCCTGCTGAGATTCGTACAACGGATCTCAGCAGGTTCAATCCCAGCTGGGTCGCCTGTCAAAACTGATGCACAAGGAGCCCACAGAAAGGACCAAATGGGTGGGTAGGATAGGTGGGATGCTCTAAGCTACTGCGATTCGTTAGCTTCATCAGATTCACCTACAATTTGCTCGGATACAAGTGCGGAGGTTAACACAGTGACACAAGTCTAATGTACAACCGTTGAGTCCAAGCATGGTTACATGAAGAAGAAAAGGCATAAAAGAGAGGTTTTTCTTCATATCATGGACATTGCAGTCCCTTTTGAGAATAAAAATAGAGATTCGAATTACAACAACAAACCTCAAAATCCAACTGCTGGTAAAGGCTGGCTTTGTTGAAAGTGTTCCAAGCCCCGAGACCACTGTAGCTTTCTGTTTCTCAGATCCAGTCTCTGAGACAAGGCCCAGAACACTAAGCAATGAGGTGAAAAAGCTTCTATGAGGTGACATTTACTTTTAATGATTTCAGGCAGTCGCAGGCACTCGGAGCTGTATCTCTAGTCTACCTTCCTCTCTATTTATCTCTATCTATCCTATCCCTATTTTCTATTAAAAAAGCACTCTACACTAGTTTAGCACTTAAGTTAGTATGTTACTGACCTCTTGTAATACTTCTTGATAACTACTCTTAGCACAGTGATGCACTTATTTGAAAGTCGCTCAGGGTAAGAGTGTCTGCTCAACGATGTAGTGTAAAGTAAAGACATTCTGCACACTGATTTGCCCTGGGTGTTACGGCGAAACTCCCTTCAGGACAATTCCAAAGTCAGTACTGGGAAACTGTGTTCTAGCATAATGTCCGTGCCTGTTTGCAGCCCTCAGAAGGAATAACAATTCCTACCTATCCGCCACATTTGACACAGTGAACCACCAGATCTTCCTGTCCACCCTCTCTGAACTGGGAATCACCAGCACTGCACTTCGCTGGTTTGAGCCCTACCTCACACACAGATCCTTCAAGGTATCCTGGAGGGGTGGGGAGTCCAGCCGGCTAACCACTGGGGTACCTCAGGGATCGGTGCTTGGCCCCCTCCTCTTCTATCTATACACAACCGCACTGGGTCCAATCATTCAAGTGCATGGCTTCTCCTACCCCTGCTATGCCGATGATACCCAGCTCTACCTCTTGTTCCAACCTGATGACCTCACGGACTCAGCACAGATCTCAGCCTGTCTCTCAGACATCTCAGCCTGGATAATGGAGTGCCACCTTCAATTCAACATATCCAAGACTGAGCTCCTAGTCATCCAGCCCGGAGATCCAGCACGACATCACCGTTCAGCTAGGCTCAACAACACTAACTCAGTCCAGGTCTGCAAGGAACTTGGGGGTAGTGATTGATGACCAGCTAAAATTTACCAACCACATTGCTATAACTACCAAAACATACAGAATCATACAGATTTATGCTGTACAACATCAGGAAAATCAGGCCCTACCGATCTAAGTATGCTGAGCAGCTCCTTGTCCAGGCACTGGTCATCTCAAAACTGGATTACTGCAATGCTCTCTTGGCTGGCACTTAAACTTGATACAGAATGCAGCTGCATGTCTGGTTTTCAACCAACCAAAAAGAGCTCATGTTACACCTCTCTTGGTCTCACTCCACTGGCTCCCTGTAGCTGCCCGCATCATGTTCAAGGCCTTGATGCTTGTGTACAGGGTGACCCACAAAACTGCACCTACCTACCTGAACTCACTGCTGCAACTCTATTTTCCCTCCAAACCATTACGCTCTGCTACCGAATGGTGCCTGGTGGTCTTGTCGCATCGTGGCATAAAATCACTAATCCTTCTCCGCATTTGTCCCCTGATGGTGAAATGAACTTCCACACTTCATCCATTCTTTTTGAAGACACAGCTCTTCCTCTCTCACCTGAGCACCTGAAACACTACCCCCTAAAGGAACTTATGTCTCAGATGGTCTCCTACTAAACTATGAAATTAAAAATAAACAAAAAAATGTAATCTAATGGTTTAACACACTTGTTAGTTTTACCTGCTAGTTTGTACCTTGCCTGGCCAACCTTTGAAACTTGGTCATGCAGTGCTTCTAATATTGTTGACTCTGTATGGTTTTTCATTTGTGTTGTATTATACCTCACTTGTAAGTCACTTTGGATAAAAGCGTATGCCAAATGAATAAATGTTAATGTAAACCAGAATGGTGTAGGGGGTGAGAGGCTGGGCATTGTTTCTGCAGGTCTGCACATTTGCCATGAAGGATTTCTCCTCAGCCTGTCCCATTCCTCTCTCCAGCTCTTAGCTTACTACAGTCTCTTGGTTCACTTCAAACTTCCGTCACTCTTGGACAGCCCAGTGCTAAATAGCTGTTTCATGGCCAAGAGCTCTACATATGTGCCTGCTAGGGCTGCCACGATTAGTCTACATAATCAATGACATTGACGCTGAAATTGCCTTGACATCAATATTTTAAACCGACGCATCTTTTTTTGTATTTTTATGAATTTACCTTTTTGAGTTCTAAAATGCTTCAATTCATTATAACAAATGTTGTTCTTTAATATCACTACATAATTGCTGCATGTATGACATCAGTCATTTTTGGCTCCAGTCATTGGTCGGCTCCAGTCAACGCTACAGTTTTAAAACATCATGGTGGCTGCAGCACATTCCAACTCGGTTGTGAAACAGGTTTAGTGTAGGCTTCAAAAGTATGGGAGTACTTCAAATTCACAAATCACAAAACAAAAAAGGTGGTTTGTACACTGTGCAAAGTTTCGATGGCATACCACAGCAGCACCAGCGCTACGCACGAGCACCTGAAGAGAAAACACACAAGCGCTGCGCTGGACGATGGACCACCAGAAAAGGCAAAACCACCGTTAGTGTTGTCTATTCATGTTTATTAAAATACCTTTAGTAGGGAGAGCTTTTGTCCTTGTAGCTGCTAAATACACTCATTATTAAAGCCATAATGTCATCTGGCTGCTACCTTAGAATTTCCATTGAATAAGTGTCAGAGAAAATGTTTAGGCTAGAATCTGGGCTTATTCTATGTTGATTGACGGTGCTCGTGTGTGTGTTCATGCACGTTGGGCTTGTTGGGACATGTACCTTATTTAATTATTTTATTTCTGCCATTATTTTAAGCACATTTGTTTGTGTTGGGAATGCCATAAATACAATAGATAAAGTTTGAATAATTGTGATCAATATAATTAAAGGTAGGGCTGGGCGGTATGGCCTAAATGGTATAATTTGAAACATGGACGGTAACGGTATATATCACGGTATATTCATTTTTCTTGGATGGCAGCTATTACTGTACTCTTAACTGTATTACTAGGAAATATTTCACATAGTACAGAGGTATTTTAAGAACATTTATTGTGCAAAACTGCAATAATACAAAACCATTTCTCAAGTAACTTCCATCTCTGAAAAACACTTTTTCATGAAATACAATAAAATCAAGCTGCACTGTGAAAATAAAAACTGACTCAGGGATTAAAGTTCCCCATCAACTGGATTCCAGAGAGGACATGTATGAAATCAGTGTAGATCTGAAGGGGGAAAAAAAAGCGACGGGAGGGGGGGTGTTACGGGACTTAGGAACTGTGCTACTAGGTGACAGGTAGCTGATTTGTATAGGCATACAATCTACTTGGATGTCAGTAATTTTATATCCATATATGTATGTATATAAATAAATACATATATATATATATATATATATATATATATATATATATATAAATAAATATATATATATATATATATATATATATATATATATATATATATATATATATATATATATAAATAAATAAATAAATAAATAAATATATATATATATATATATATATATATATATATAAATAATATATATTTATATATATATATACACACACACACACACACACACACACACTGGGGTCCAAAATTATTGGGACACTCACTTTTTTTTCTGAAAACCCACAATATTTTTGCTGCATATTCCATCAGACATTGTAAAAGTCATATTTATGTCAATTTCAATTTCAGCTTCATCTTCTGTGACCATGTTCCAACCTTGTTAGGTTTATATAGGCTTCAGTATGAGTGTTATTAGGGGGCAGGGCAACATTCAATCAGGCCTAATTGAAGTGATGGTCATTTTTGTTCACTTGTCTGCACTCAATAAGTTTGTAGGTACCTTTTAAAATTAAATTAATGTCATGGAATTGTCAGTTTGATTGGCAGAATTAATGGCATACATATTATTAAAATGTTGGAAATAAGGGTAGTCATCAGGCAATCGTGTGCCAACCACATAAAGAGATGTTTTGAAAATGTTAATAGTTGCCAAAACATGTAACTGTTTTCGCCACACCATAAATTAGGTTCGAGTGATAAAACTAATAGCTACATGGACACATCCACACTTAACCACAAAATGCCCAGGTGTCCCAATAATTTTGGATAATATAGCCCCACGGTGTATTGTCAATTAATCACGTCTTGGCGGACATGTGCACATTCAACTTTAGTCTACACACAAGCTAATGTTAGATTAACACCAAAATATACATTTATAAACATGACAAAATACCCCAAAGCCCCCAAATTACGAGAGTCTTAATGTCCAGCAAGCAATAGAAATAGTTCAAATACGAATAGTTAATCAAGATTGCAATCAAAGTCAAAGTTTGTTCAAAGTTTTTTCAAAAAGGAGCAACCTGCAAACTCACCACTCTGACGAACGAGAAGAAAGCAATCCTTTTGCAACCACCCACATCTTCCAACCGAGAACAATCCACAAGGAAAGTTTATTCCAGCAGCTATGAATCGTGAGCCCGAATGCCCTGTTTACCTGCATGCGCACACTAAATTCCCTGCATCCCTAGCACTTGGCCTGTGAGGACGTCCCATCCGTCTTCATTATACAATATAATCAACTGATAGCACACACAATGCATTGCATAATTCAAGAGTAATGGAAAGAGAATAACACATTATTATTAAAAGAAAATAACATGCAGATAGACTTTTAACGGGTGGCCTTTATAGTGGGACATAGTGGTTTTGTCACGTCGTTGTATGTAGGCTGCATTTTGTGAGGTGCTTTGTGTGTGTGTGTGTGTGTGTGTGTGTGTGTGTGTGTGTGTGAGAGTTTGCTTTACTGTCAAATGCGCACCCATTCTCTCTCGCTCACACACAGTGTCCTGTAGGCTGTACAGCCACTGGGCTCATGGTGTCCAGGACAACAATATTTTAATGCATCAGAAAAGATTAATCACTGTCAGGTCAGCAAAGATTTGTGTGTAGATAAAGGTTAGTATCGTGTCTTTTCAATTAAGTCACACGTAGACCTGTGAGGGCTCTACCGGTCAGCACGGTATAGTCAAAATCCATACCATAGGGCAAATTCATACCGGTGTATTTTCTATACCGTCCACCCCTAATTAAAGGTGTAAGTTAATTAAGCAATATCACACGAGAGGGAGTGCTGTTATACTGTAATATCAGCACAGCTTTACAATTTGTTTTGTGCTGTGTTATACAATGACATACAGTTTGTTGTCAAAATAAAATGAACTTAGATGAAATGGTCAATTTGTTTTTTTGGAGTTAAATTAATCGTTTAGATGAATCGACTAATCGTTAAAATTAATCGATAGAAAAATAGTTGTTAGTGGCAGCCCTAGTGCCTGCACAACTTCTCGTGACCTTCACCGACCTTCTCGTGTGTTGCAATTGGTCTGCGGTGGCAGCAGGGGCGAAGCTGAGAGCGGAGTGCAGTGGTCTCTATGCTCAAGCCGTCATCTGAGGCCAGCCCAGTCTGGGCTCTGGAAGAGCAATCCAAGCTGCAGCCCGACATGGGGTGAACTGTGGGAGACCATGTCTGCAGCCCAGAGGAGGGGACATTAGGCAGACTACAGTTTCTGTGGTTTTGTCTCCCTCGAGTCAAGTTTTCCCTCGAGCAGAGTGTGCTTGAACTGTCCCCACAACATGCTCACCTACACTATAAAAAACAGCATGCCCATCTGGGCAATCTACTCCCAAAAGGCGCAAGCTAAACATGAATTTACAAGCAGCACTGACATGGCAACAAGCCGGGGGACGGGGGTCCGGCACCAAGATAGCATGGCAGCATAATTACCAGAGAGACAAGAGAGGCAGCTCACACTGTGTAATTCCACAGGTTTCAGATGCAGAGACATGGTGAAGAGCCAAAGATCGGGCTCAGCTCGCACCTTAAATCTCTTTAAGATGGCAGGCAAAGCAAAGCTTGATTTCAAACATATTTGGCCAAGGAGTTGCTTAACAACCGTGCTGAATTGACGCTGAGGCCAAAATGAGAGGGGTAGACTCAGAGGACGTAATTGATTGGTTCTGTTATATTATTGGCTTTTATACCGAGGCAAATCAACTGCACCATTGTAAGGCCACTGAGCTCTCATCTCTAGAAAATGTGTTTGCTTGTTGCTGAAATTAAAAATTAAATCATCGATTATGATCATTGACCCTGATTAAGACAGGACCAGAGGAGCACTATTTCCAACATTGCCTTGCAGCAGATGGCGATGGTGCACAATCGGATGCTCTGACAGACATGCCAGTCCTGCCTCCTGAGGTGTCAGGCAGAGGGCAGTGATGCAACTCTGCTTTCCCATAAAGCCTTGCTCCAGTCCCAGGAGTTTAGTTTTTGGACATCCACATGCATATAGTGTGAAGGAGTGGGTTTGAAAAAGGAGAAGGACTCAGATTTAACAGAGCCATTCATTTTTTAACAGAACGTTCTTCCTGTGTTAAAGATGGTGGGAAAGCATAGGGTAGCAGCTTGGTCTAATTATACCATGTCTGGGGGTGAAACCAGCCCTCCCCCTGTATTCTCGAAACTGTATGTAATGTAACGAGATGCATTCCCATTTCTCGGTCAGCACCATCCCCTCTTCCTTCACCTCTTTGACAGCAGCGGACTGTGGCAGGAGAGCTCAGTGTGGGACAGCCCCATCACTGTACTTGTCCTGCCTCAAGGTGGCGCTGTAGCAGGGGAATGGGGCTCTTGATCAAAATTAATGACCTGTGAATGTGTTTGTGTTTAAAGGGCCCTGTAGTGTCATTATTTTTATAAACTGCACAATAACCACGCTTATGACATCAAATTTATTTTTTAAGTGGGCCCAGAAAACATGTGTCTGTTCAGATCTGAGTAGCCCTCAGACTGGCCTTGCCACCTAATCAAAGACCAGGTGGCAGAGTCCCCTTGATTGTGGGAAGGAAGAGCAAGGGTACAACAGGCTTTTGTGGAAATGCTGTACTCGTTTTAAAAAATAGTCCTTGTTTGATACCATTTTATATATGCCTGTTTACCTGTTTTTAACCTTTGTAACTTGTAACCCTCTCTTTGTAATTAAAATAAATGAATTTTGTTTTTGAATTTTTATTTCCATGTTTTTAAAGAAAACTGTTTTTTAAGAAAATCTGAGGCACAGCTTCCTCAAATGTGCACAGACCTCATCTGCCATCAACTACGGCACACACCTGTTTGTGCAGGGAATGATGAGTTGTGATGAGTTGTGTGATAATTAATTTCACAATGTCGCAGGCAGCAGTCTGGCACAGGCATCAGAATCAGACATGGCAGATATTAACCTTAAAACCAACAGATGTGCTCTTCTAAAACCATATACCTCTGGGAGCATGGCCATTCTAATCTGGCCCTGTAAGATCTACTGACATGGTATGTGCATTCCCAAAAGTTTTGAACTTTTCTTTCCACCTGGGAAAGATAAAAATAAAGTTTTTTTTTCCACAGGAAAATTCATTTCAATGCCAAATTAGATGGTAAATTACAATTCTGCAACAAACAATAGATAAAATATTTCATAAAGTGACATGGCTTACTTATTGTGAAAGTGGTTTCATTTACAGCTTTACCTTCCTTGATACTTCCTTATTTCGATCCATGGAAAGTCTCCTATAGACTCTGCGCTCCAAAGGAGAGACCATATTATGAAATCATATGACCGAGATGAAATCAGAAGCTTAAACCATCACTTAGCATGAACCCAAAGTACAGACCACCATCTCCTTTTCTACCTGCAAGTTCTGACACTGCATTGTAATCGTAATTGTAAATTTGTAGTTGTGATTTACTTTGTACAATTACATTATGACAACTGTTATTTCACAGAAGTAGTTTTGCTCATTAAGCCAACTGTGTCTTGTTGGTAGAGCATACCAGTGATTTCTCACAGCTGAAACGTATACCTGATATCTCCGACTACCTTCGCCATCACAACAGCAAAGGTTTTTGCATGGTCTTTTTTTACACCTTTTGTGTAAACCTTTCTGCTTCCCTCAATGAATACATGTTTTTCCCTGGAGTTGTGTCCTTAAATGTGGTTCTGATGAAGGAAATTAAGCAGCATACTCGGGAGACCCATTGCTGTTTTCTAATATGAAAACAAATAAATTCCACATAAGAGCTCACACATTCATTCATCATTAACACGCACGTCGATTCATTACCTAACATGCAGCAATGTTAGTGCGTAAGATGAACCATTTTGCAGGAATCCTGCCCGCTCAATCAGGCACAGACCAACCACATGGACATGCCTCTCACCTCAGCTTCCTTCAGCTCTCCCTGAGACACTGTCGCTAGCCTGCTTTCAAGAACATAGTCACAGATCAGCAGTCACCCCACCCCCAAATAGGCACAAGGAGGCAGCTGCTTTCATCAAAACTAACCAGACTGCTAATTCAGCGGTAGGTCACGCTCAATCTGCAGGGGCCAGTGACTGGTGTGGCAGAGGGGTGGGGGTGTGGAGGGATGAGTGTGAGGTTACTCCTCCTTGGTGCCTACTTTACAGAACATTCCCTGCTATATTCCCAATGGGTCTGTAATCAGGCCTGGGCCAGGCTCGACTGGCTGTCACCAGCAGGATGTTGAGCTGCGCCCCAATTTAACAAACCCCAGCACAGAACAGACTCTCAGGGTGAGGGGGGGGGGGGCAATCTGAGGTGGAGCTTTTGCCTCTCACAGTGATACAACAGTGTGTAAAAGCTGTCTGGAGCAGTACAGTTCACCAAAATACGATGGCAGTGTGTGGTAACGTTCATCCAGTTAAACCTTTAAAAGCAGGACGCTGGGAATTCTGTAATTCTGTCCATACAGTGAATCACTCCTCCTGAAGGGACTTTACAGCCACACAGGACTCAGGGCTTGGCAGACAGCAGGAAATGGCTGAAGCTGCCATATTTCACTGGCGTTGTTGTTCCTGAAATGAACTCTCCTCCCTGTTCTCCACAGCATTTCTGTGGTGCATCACAGATCCGTGTCCAGTCAGCTATGAGGCAAACAGCTCTGAGGTCTGCCCTATCCTGAGTGGACACACAACTGAGTCCATTTCTCTACTGCAAGTGTGAGGGGACCAGACAGCCACACACTATCAACACTGAACAGGAAGCAGACCATGCTACTTCCTGTCTGAGGAAGGAAGAGCCAGCTGCAGGTGGATAAATGGTGGGTTGAGCAAAGCCAGAATACCCAGACAAACTGTGGTATTCCAGGCAACCTCAACCATGGTGAGGTCAGTGCTTTAAATCGGCGACTGGAGCAACATGCCATCCACAAACAAGCTAGTCCGTGTTAAGGTGGCACTCAATGTATATCCCATAAAAACAAGGTCTACATTTACTATGACAAATATAGCCCTGTCCTTTTTAAGGTGGCGCTGAATGTATCCCATAAAGATAGGGTCTGTCTAAGCACAGGTTTCAGTGGCAGTATCCACATATTCGAGTGCATCCTAAGAATTATGACATCTGGATGGGGGAGCCGGTGGTGAATCCCTGTCCCTGCAATTCACCTTTAAGTAGGTGACTGTTACGGCCAAACTGCAGTCCCTGCTGTCCCCATACAACGGCCTGTTGCAGCATGCTGGAGCTTTCCACTTCCGGTTACACTTCTAGCCCCACCCACCTTAAACCTCATTGGTCACATGTTTCACTTCCATTTTCCTGCAAAAACAGCAGAGCAGCTACTGTTAGTGTGAACCTCTGGAAAAGGACTATAGAGACACATTAATCACTGTCTCGACAGAAGAGAATGCAAAGCACAACATGGACAGACAGCACACATTCTCAATGAACCAGCAGTGCTTGAGTTTGTTTACTCTCCACTTTTGGTTCTGGCTCACCTTTAGGGTCTTGACATGCTTAAAACGTGCTGGGCTGCAGTGTGGCGTTGTGGTAAGGAGCAGCAATGTGGTATAGTGGTAAGGAGCAGGGCTGCAGCGTGGTGTTGTGGTAAGGAGCAGCAATGTGGTGTAGTGGTAAGGAGAGGGTCTGCAGTGTGGCATTGTAGTAAGGTGCAGCGATGTGGTGTAGTGGTAAGGAGCAGGGTTGCAGTGTGGTGCAGTGATAAGGAGAAGTAATGTGGTGTAGTGGTAAGGAGCAGGCACTACATTTAAGACGTTCCTCTGGATTCAGCAGCGGAAGTGGCAAATCACCCCCTAACACAGAGAACTGGTCCACTGTTCTACCTATTAGCTCCTTGGCAGCATCAGTAGGACAAAATGGTGGCAATTCATCAAACTTCAGCTGCACTTCCCGCTAAAAGGGGTCAGTCACTTCAGGGGGCTTTGTCCCACACAAATGAACACAGCGGGTAAAGCTTGTGCAGATTCAGACATTTCAGAGGCATTTAGCAGACACACATCGGTAATGTCAGATTCTGAAAAACAATAAAAATGACCTTTCTTTCCCCAGGCCATTCATGTACTTTCCCGAGTACTGCAATTGCATTGTGATTTGTGTATAAGTTTCTGTTTGCGGTAAGCTGAAACTTAATAAGATTTTGTGTAGGTGCTGCTGGTCTTATAAAACCGGGCAACACAAAGAGCAACCAGTCAACCTGTCTTTCAACTGTCAGAAGAACCCAATCAAGCTCAATGTATGGAAGGTGCTAAGATCACCCCAGGTTCCATTCAACTTCAGTTCAATACACAGGTGATACACATACACATACACACACACACACACACACACACACACACACACACACACACACACACACACACACACACACAAAAGTGCAAAAGTGGTACTTGTGTGTGAGACACACAATATTCATATGATCACACACCAAATTATTTCAAAATTTGTGGAATGAGTATGTAAAATGGGGATTGTTGGATACAGGCTGGCTGACCTGGGGCAGGAGGACAACATGGAAGGGGCCATCTAGACCTGACAATAAGCAGGAGAGAGAGGATCGGCTAATTAATGCTCCTCTTCAGACTCGCAAATAACTGCCTGCTTCTGGGAGACGTTCATTACTTCTCCACTACACAATGAAAGAAAACTATTTTAATTACACTCCAACAACAGATAATTAAATAGGGGGCTGCAGCAATTAAAATTTCATGAATGCTGCTTTCCAGAGAGGATTGAGTGCTTTTTATTCTTTTCACTTGACAAAGCTGCACTCAATCAGTGTTTGCAGTGTTTTCTGCTTTAGAGGCAGTCATCACTTTGACTGCAGCTCTCAAAGACGGAGAACGATGGCTTACAAATCCAGTCTTCTCAGCCATGAATCCAGTGGGAACTGAGTCACCTTCTCCCCAGCCTATGATCTTGCCCCTGATCTTGGGCTTAGCCGCTGTGATGGGGTGGAGGAATGAGTTCCATCCAAACCAGAGAGCATGGGGAAGCCATAATACTGATGTTTGAGACGCATGACATGGATGTGCTTTCCCCTGATGCACCTGCAGCACCACAGCCTGCTCACACATTAATGCAGTAAGCTGATGTATTACAACAGAGTGCTCACCTATTAACACAGTGTGCACACGCTAGGACATTTTACATTTATAAAAGTGGAAATTCACTGAAGTGACTTGGGTGGTTGAGTAAAGGGTGCCACACCAGTCCCCTTTTCAGGATTTCAACCAGCAACCTCTGCCCCCAGCCATCACACTACACAGCAACAAGTGTATATTCCCAATATGCCACGCACTCATAACATCACAGCTTGAAGGATTTAAATGCCACATTCCTTTACACTTTGACGTGGATCCTACTACAGTATCCATAATTACCTCTGGTTAATACCAGGGGGTGAATATGATTTCAGGCTGAATGATAGTGTTACCAGCAATGGGCGTTTTCAGGGGGAGGGAACTGCAGTGTCAACCAAGGAGAGCTCATTTTTGTGGGTATAACTCTTGTTTCTGTCCCTGAGGCCTAGCAGCAGCCCAGTGCTGCAGATCTTGGCCTCACAAGCTGCCAATGTTTCCCTGACAGTAAGCACAAAGGCTCCTTGTTCTGGCTAACTTTGTAAAATTAGGACAAGGCGAGTTAACATACCTGCCCCCCGGCCCACCTTCTCACTCACGCTCCACAAGTTGACAATCTAAAAACACTCAGGTAAAGAAGGAGAGTGAGAGGAAAACAGAGGTGTGCTACAGATGTGCTGATTAGATAGTTTGTTGGGGGCGGGCAGGGTTCACTGGAGTGTCCTGTGTGTGCCATTTATCTCAAGAGCCAAGGGTCGCCCACCTATTTTCTTCCCCTCTCCCTCAACATTGGAATGTGCAGACCAGCTCTCCGAGGTCTTCACAAAGATCTTCAACCTGTCCCTGTCTAAATCCATCATCCCACCTTCCCTGAAGTCTGCCACAATCATTCCACTGCTATAAAAGACTGTCATCAGCAGCCTCAACAACTACTGTTGGTCGCACTTACTCCGGTCATCATGAAGTGCTTTGAGAGGCTGGTCTTGCAGCACATCAAAGTCAGCCTCCCACCCACCTTCGACCCACATCAGTTTGCCTACAGAGCGAATACGTCCACAGAAGATGCCATCGCTACTGCTCTTCACACTGCACTGACCCACCTTGAACACCAGGGGAGCTATGTGAGGATGCTTCATAGACTTCAGCTCTACCTTTAACACCGTCATCCCGGGCGGACTGGTCACTAAACTCAATGAATTAGGACTTTCCCAACCCACCTGCCACTGGATCAAGGACTTTCTGACAAACCGCCCCCAGCCTGACTAGGCCCCCACCTCTCCTCCAACACTCACACTCAGCACCGGCATCCCACAGGGCTGTGTGTTGAGCCCCCTTCTCTATGCCGTCTACACTCATGACTATGCCCCCGCCCATCCCACCAACACCATCATCAAGTTCGCGGATGACACGACTGTGGTTGGACTTATCTCGGGAGGAGACGAGACAGCCTACAGGGATGAAGTCCAAAGACTGGCTGCGTGGTGTTCAGAGAACAATCTCGCTCTGAACTCCTCAAAAACAAAAGAAATCATAATAGACTTCCAGAAGAACAGTGCAGACCCCGATCCACAAACAACCTGCAGGAGAAACTGCTGGTGTCCTACTACCACTGCTCCATCGAGAGCGTGCTGACGTACCGCATCTCTGCATGGTATGCCAGCTGCTTAGCAGCAGACAGGTGAGCCCTTCAGAGGGTCATCAATACTGCCCAGAAGGTCATTGGCTGCTCATTGCCCTCTTTGGAGGACTTATTCAGCTTTCGCTGCCTCAGTAGAGCAGCCAACATACTGAAAGACCCATCCCGCCCTGGACATCATCTGTTTGACCTGCTGCCCTCTGGTAGACGCTTCAGGTCCATCATATCACGGACAAACAGACTAAGGAACAGCTTCTACCCCAGAGCCATACGAGAACTGAACACTACTAAACAATGACACAGACTGTTTGGGACCTACCTCACCTCAGTACTTTAACACTTGCAGTTACATTTATAGTACACTGCACAAATGTTTACATCTCAGATTGCACTACTTGAACATAGGGCCACTGCAATACAGTAAACATGCAATATCCCGATGTGCAATACATCTTCTGCTATTAATAAGTTTATCTACTGTTTACTGTTTTATATCTTATTGTTTTATAGGTTCAGCAAATATATACATTTTATATTTTATTTACATATCTAGCATTTTTTAAAAATTAGTTTAGCTTGAACTCTTTCCTATTGTTCTTAATCGCTGTTTGTTATGTGTAAATGCACCACCAGGATTTTGCTGAAACACAATTTCGTTGTACTCTGTGCAATGACAATAAAGGAATCTTTATCTCTATTTAAAATGCCATTGGAAAAACTCCACTGACAGATTCCGGCACTGTCAAGGCACAGGAAGTCAGCACACGCTAGGATCATTCCTGGAGGCTCCTCCCGCATAGCAAAGGCCTCCAGGCTTCCTGTCCACCCAGACTCTGATATGCGCAGCAAAGCCAGTGACTGACTATGGCTTGGCCCATGGCATTTACCAGTGAAACACCAGAGCTACGATGAGCTCAAAGGGATCCCTTCAACCAAAAAAGGGGAGCCACAATTCAGCTTCAATGTCTGCATAGCAGATATAGCAGCTTGCTGAAGGCCATCTATGAGCCTTCAGTTGGTACCTGCATTAAAAAAAACTCATTTCCTGAGCTGTGTGAATCCAAAGCTGTAAATGAAAGAGTAAAGGCTACTCACAAGAAGCGTTGAGATTTACTGGGTGTACCCTCTCGTCACCTTCTCTCTGTTTGATCTGAAAGGAAAGCGAACAAATGCTTAGAAACAAAATATGGACATTGTGAACAGCGAACCAGACGATTCTACTCATTAGCTAACCGTAAAACATCCTGTGTAGACCAGCATTTCTCTGCAAACGGGCAGACATATTGAGGCTTCAAAAGAGGATTACATAGACTATCTGCTGCTGTTTGCTGTGTTACTGGGAAAGACATGAGACCATGTGACAAAACTATGCAAAACACACACACACTCTTACAGCTCTAATTGTAAAGAGTTTCTGTTTTGTCTAAAGAGAAAATTTTCCATATAAGAACAATTACGTGGGTAATCCACTGTATCCTGATTCACTACACACCACGGAAATCCACTGTGTCCCAATTCACAACACAACATGGCAGTCTGCTGTGCCCTGGTTCACTACACACCACAGCAGTGCTGGATATCTGTGAGGTTTGTTATTATAAACACGCATTCTGCAATGATGGAATCGCAAATCAAATCATCAACTGGAAAAAACACAATCATTAACACACTAAGCTATAAAAAAGCATCATGGAAACATCTGTGCATTCATAAGATGAAATGCTGCTTATTTTAGCACCTGCTCAAAGACATGTTCGAGTCTGTGTTCTGGTGTCTCTGTGCTTTGTATACACCTGATTTCAATCTGTGACTCACCTAAATACATATAGATGAAACATTCCCAGCAATATGAATTAATTCCCACCCTTAGTGTGTCACTCAGAGCAGAGCACTATTCAGAGCAGAAACAGATGCACACACAATAGCACTCTGTGTCAGGACCAAGGCAAGCAGAACACAGCTCCTGAAACAGGTGAGTGAAATGGACACCAGATACTTGGGTGATTGGGCCGTAGGTGACTGAAGACACTACTTCTTACTGCAGCCTGTCCTATAAACTGCTGATCTTACAGTGCAGTGTGTCTGTGACCACTACAAATACAGCTTAACAAAATGTGCCCGAATAAACAGGATATACCAGCAGTTCTGGATTCTTTCAGAATGTCATGTCAGTTTTGAATGAGCAGGTATATTGACTTTTCAAGGTTGTGAGAGTTGTTTTGGAGTCACTCTATGCAAAGGGAACCAGTCATGTAGTGCTCTAAGCTTGTGTAAAAACATACATAGAAGCTTTTGAGCCTTCTATGGTCAGAAATTACTTTTTCTCCCATGTAGTGACCAAACAAAGGTCACATGGCAAAAGACACCCTTATCGCCTCATAAACAGCAGCGCTAATGGCTCCTCAGGACAGACCTCCAGTGTGTCTTCATGTTCATGTGTGAAGCCCTTATCATTACGAGGGGGTTCATATAATGAGAGCATTCAGACCGAGCACAGGGTGATACATCCCAGTCAGCTAGACACTCACAGAGTCATATCTCAAAGGCAAAAACAAATGTCCCCTAAACTTGGCAAGCCTCAAAGTTCCTGCAGGATCTGCAGCACATGAGCTTTGACACCACCATTCTTGACATAAAATGACTCACATGCATTACTGTGCATGTGTTAGCCTACCATTTCAATTGTGCCTCAATGTTGTTCCCCATTAAACATATATGTACATTTATATACAGGAACATGTACAAATGGGGAGAAAACACATTGCATAATTTCTTCCCTAATCAGTTACCCCTGTTCAATACAGGATGTATTAGTTCCGTCAGAGCCATGGTTCACTTCTGTTTATCTTTGCCCACCCCTCACCTCATTTTCTGCTCTTTGCACAGATGATCACCCGTCATTTAAATCCAGATTCACCTTGATTGGGTGAGACACCTTGCGCCATTACCCCCAGGGCAGAGTGTAAACCCTGCATATTAATGTGGTTGTTAATGGTAATGAACCCAAACCTCCAGAAGCATGGTTTAAATGAACCAGGACAAAAGACACTGAAAACATCCTATACCTCAAATCATACTAACTCCTTATTAATGACATATGGGGGTATAAGGCTGAAATGTCAAACAAATTGGTATAAACAGCCAGAGAAGTGTACACAGATGAGTCAGGCCAGTGCTCTATAATGACACCCCGTAGTGCAGACCTTGAATGCTCTGTGCATTTTGAGGGCTGTAATCACTGGGGACACCTTCCACAGAGGAAGTGCTGATTTCCAGTGTGTTCACATAAAATTACACTTTCGCTCCTGGCTACAAAGGGGGACCTGGCTCTGCGTTCTATTTCTGTACCTGTCCTACAGTTCGAAAGGAACATGCTGAACATGCAGTGCACCCAGGACACTCCCACCATCTGGCCTGATGAGCCAAAAGAGCTCACGCTGCCGTTTCTGTGCTGTCTGCTGTATGGGCCGCAGGGAGGTTATACTCAGCTCAGGGGCACATCTACGTTGCTGCAAGCCAAGGGTGCAAGCAGGCAGGATAGCGGGGGAGCTAATGAGGAGCTCCAAATCAACACTGGCAAACTGGTGCTTCAAATCGGAGCAATGTGCTAAAACCAGCACATTGTTCTTAACCAGCACAGAGCCATCAGCAGTTCTCCAGGACAGAAGGGAGTGATGGAGTCCTCAGGTTTCAGTGCCAAGGGAGAGGACCTGTCAAAGCCAATGCTACCCACTGCCACTGTTTCCAAGAACATTCTTTCAATGAGGCTTCATTTCACTCCTGAGGTGCGACTCTGTGCCCTCTGGCCTCTTTTCCCTTGCCAAAATCCATCTTCCTAGTCGCTGAGTATGGACAATTTAGGAACAGATTTTACCCAAGAATTTGGGTTTTTCTGAAATTCATTTCATGACAAGACCTGAACAGGCACTGTTCAAGTGCACTGGTTTTACTTATGCCCCCTAGTGGTGTGACATTGTCACTAATGACATTTTGGTAGGGAGCTACTGAGTGAGTGCCCCTTCCACCAGTGATATCCACACGACCACTCACTGCCAGCACAGCCAGATTAACACACACCTTCCTCATTTTACTGGGCTCTTATTTATAATAGGGTAGCGTTTTGTATATTTTGTTTTCATGATGAACGTATTGTACGCTTTCAGGTTTTCCACAAAAAGACAATCAGAAGTAGATTTATTAGTCCAGCCAGTTGCCAGCACCAGCCAGTTGCCAGCACCTACAATTATTTTAAATTGTAAAAATACCTTTGCGTGAGGTTTTATCACAGGCTGAACCAAAGGTTTGCTCCAGTCACTTCTCTACAGCCTTGAACCCACAGAAAGTTGCAATTCATCTGAGTTGATTGTAGGTGAAAAGAAAAAGCTCCCAATAAGTTAAGTGCAACAGTAAGAACATTGGCTATATCATAAATGTGAATATGAAGTCAGGATGTTGTCACTTGGATTAACTTAAAGTAAATTTCAGGGAAGAAATCTATTACAGATGCATATTATTGCTGTTATAGCAAGGATCAAAAAACTTTAATGTATGGACACAACTGTTTACGTAGGTGACTCCTCCAACCACAGCCAAAATGGGCTTTCAGTGGGCCAGCCATGCAAAGAGAGGTGTCAGGCTGTGTCGACTCTACCCAGCTGCAATCAATCCATCTGCTCTGAATGCAGCAGTGACAGACAACACCCTTTCAATGTAACGAATGGTTAATGGCCAGATATTTTGTGAAATGATTATTCAGTTAAATGCACTCTAAAATTATCTATGGACTTCGAATTAGCAAGCGTGGTATATGATGTGCATTCAACGGAGGCAGTCTTTATTTAGCTCATATCACAGGATGTCAAAACATTCGGCAGACTACCGACGTCAAGTTTCTGCCACACCTACGCACAGGCTGGGGGGAAACAATGCACAGCAGACACGTCATCTTAAAGCAGCCCACTTGATGGAGCTTTCCACAGAGACCACACGGCTGCGTCCTCCAGCTTTCTGCAAGCTGAAAGGCTCGGTTGAGACTGCATTTGGAGACATGAGAGATCAGTGAAGATAGCAGTTACCACAGTACGAGACAGTGGAAATAACTGCCCACAATTCCACTGTTCTCTCTCCTGTGAGGGCTTGACATACAGAAGCAACTTCAAGCCTTGTTGGCTTGAGGAAGGAGACAAGAACAATGGCTTTGTGTTTTGGTTGAGACGCAGTTTGAGGAAAAAATAAAAAAATACATTCTTTGACTATACCAAGTTTGAAAACCCCCCTCTACCATCCACACTCCCCAGTTAGGGACATTAAAATGCGATGGCTTTTTCCACAATTAAATTAGGATTAACATTGTGTTGGAGCTCAGCACAGGCTCAAGGTCCATGTGAGAGCAGTCCTGCTGAAGCTCAGGGTCCCTGTGAGAGCAGTCCTGCTGAAGCTCAGGGTCCTTGTGAGAGCAGTCCTGCTGAAGCTCAGGGTCTCTGTGCACTCCTCCTCCAAGGCCTTCCTGTGGAGGTTCGCAGCAGCAGAACCATCAGGAAAATCCAGAACAAATGTGCAACTTAGCAGCCACATAGCCTGCTGAGTGTAACAGCTGTTCCCAATCCCAGAAAAAATGATCAACACTTGCAGTATTAAAGAGCTTTGAAGCAGTCTTAGAAAATAAATTCCAGGAAAAATAACTTTGGATGGATTTTCCGTGACCCCACAGTTCAAGCAGCAGCATCCGATGTTAAATTGAGAGGAGCAGGCATCTCCCAGACTAAAGCTCACCTGTGCCAGCTCCTTTACAGCAGCCACTGGCATTGCGTTACAGTACCAGAGCTCGCCTATGCCAGCTCCTTTACAATGGCCACAATATTGTAATTGCGTTACTGTACCACAACTATGTAAGACAGGCAGGTTTTGGGTGATTTCATGTGATAGTCTAATTCTGCTCATGGATCCTGTAGTGGTTCACTGTAACACTAAAAATAGAAACCACACTAATCAGAGCATTCCCACTGCCAAAGGAGGGGAGGGGTATTATGGGATACAATTATGGCATGGAAATGCTAAAATCACCCGTCCAATCAAATACCAATTCCTCAGCAGGGGTGGGGTTTGGGGTGGTTCTGCCTGTTGAAACAGCAACGGTCAACCTTGGTAGCCTGATTACCAGACTCTTGACAGCAGTCAAGTCTGGATTTGTATCAAATTACACAGTGTTCTTGCCTTCTGTTCCTCTCATGTCTGTCAACTTCAGATTCAGCTACATGGCAACTCACAGCAGAACAGTTAACTTCTCACACACCATTATCTCTAGCACCAGCTTGGATCCCACACAGGAACACTGGTACCAAGCATGGTTCAAGAGAGCAGAAATTCTGAGCGCCCACGAATTCATCACTGATGCACATTATTAATATTCTGCAGCAGTTGCTAGGGAGACGAGAAGGCACTCCATTGTATGTTGCATGCCTGAGAACTGTTAGATCTGACACACACTGCAAAAGCTGTGGCCAAGGCAGAGAGGAATAAATCACTCCAAACCCAAAAAGCAGGCCAGGGAGAGGGCTGGAAATCAAGCTTTCCGCCAACTAGACTCATTCTCATCACCCAGGCAAGGCAGAGAATTCCCACTGTGCACTCAGCTGTCCATAAGAGTACAAACAAAACTTTAATGCCTCTTATTTGTCTAGGTCTCCTGGTTTCCCTTGACTCGATGGGTGCTGTCATGTTGGCCACATGAAGACATATGCTTCCCGTTCTGATTTATTTTAAGGGTCCCGGCAGAGGTTGGCGGCGCTCGAGGGAGGATGAGTGGGCCAGTTTTTCTCAAATAGCTGCCAGCACTTACACCTGGGTTCAGAAGTTCCACAGAATATTGCAACAGCTCCTGCATACACTGAACAGGGGGTGACAAACACCTCATTGGGGCATCCTAATTATGCATGTGAGCACAGACTGGAATGCTGGCCAAGGTGTGTTGCTGACCTGTTCTATCCTGCTCTGTAAGACTCTGGAGTCCTGCTGCTTAATTACAATGAGAGGTCTGCAGGCCTCGCCCTGTGACCCACAACAGTATACCTAGGTCTTCTTCTTTGTGCTTTTCCTTTTCTCTGCAGGGACCAATGGGGGTAGGTAACTGTACATTTGACAGACATTTTGAACTCAAACAACTCAGAGGTTCACCCCCACTTTCTCTCAGAGTCCCCTCCCATAGGGGAGCTCCCTGTGAGAGCAGTCCTGCTAAAGCTCAGGGTCCCTGTGAGAGCAGCTCTGCTAAAGCTCAGGGTCCCTGTGAGAGCAGTCCTGCTGAAGCTCAGGAACCCTGTGAGAGCAGTCCTGCTGAAGCTCAGGGTCCCTATGAGAGCAGTCCTGCTGAAGCTCCGGATCCCTGCGAGAGCAGCTCTGCTGAAGCTCAAGTAACCCTGGCAGCTACCAGACTCCACCCTCCACACAAACACAACGACCCCATGCAACTAACCTTCCCCTGGGAAGCAGAAATGGTTATAATACAGCTCTGTAGCTCTCCTGCAAAATAACGCAAAAGAACCACAGAGGTGAGAAAAGGAGAGATGACCTCATCTGCACATATATACGGAGAGGACAGTCTGTTTACCTTTGGCACGAAGGTGAATCCAAGTTGCAGGAGGTTTACAGACTGCTGTTTGGCCACCAGAGAGCAGGATCATCCACCTGTCACCTGGTTGCACAGCAACACTTCTGACAGCTTCATCCTCTGTGCAGGCCTGTGGAAGAGGCATAGTGTGTGATTCCTCTGCCCTCACATGGCCACCTGGCGACCCAGATCACACACTCACCATCATGGAATACTCCTCCTACACCTCTTCCGGCACTAAACCAAAAATTACTTTATGATCACTGTGTTTTGTTGAAAAAACATGCAGGCAATAATAGCACATGTGAAATGCGCCAGTAATTGGTCATTTCCCACACAACGCGGCCCCTCCCGCAGAGCTCGGCTGGAAGAGTTCTGCCTCGCTACCTGTCAAAAACAAAAGAACAGTTCTGTGCCCACCATTACAACTCACTGAGATCAGTTCTGGAGGTAATTACGGCCTGACTGCAATTGTCGGGGGGGGGGGGGGGGGGGTGGAACCACGCAGCAATTACTGCCAGTTATATCTGTGACTCATGTACTGGTTGTTGTTGAGGGCAGAAAAATGTCTCCATACCATTTCCGTTCTGTTTTAAAACCAATAATCCATGCCTTGCCTCCATATCTGGACAGCTTATTATTTTGTATTATGTTCTTGTATACTCTACAGTAAATAATTCTGCTGGATTCAACAGTCTAAATGAAATGCCAATTCATTACAACAGTGAAAAATGAAAGTGTAGAGCAAATTGTTCCCATTTCTATGAAAACGACGCAATGAAAGACACAGCAACCCTGTAACCATGCGTGAGTTGTGCATATGTTTGTGTGCCTGTGTGTGTGTGTATTTGTCTATACGTAGGGGAAAGTGCATGTGTTATGTGTGGGCGTGTGTGCATGTGTGAGTTTTAGAAGTCCACCCCCGCCATGGTTTAAGCAGCAGGCCTGGAAATCCTGTGGGCGGGGAACGTGCACTGACAGGACCCGCCACATCGCCGTAGCGACAGGCAAGACCTCAGCACCTTGTCACCCTTCCGAGTGACTGCTCTATATGCCATTTCCCCAGTCCCTGCCAAACAGGCTCCTCCTTCAATACAAGTAACACTGTCTGGAGCCGCTATAGGCTACTGGCATCACTGTCTGCACAAACTGTAGTAAGAGTAATCATGCTGTATGAAACCACACCTGTCCACATGGTAATTTCACGTCTGCAATGCAGCACTGGGTGTGGCAATCTTTTCACACCAGAGACCAAAGAACATGAGATGTCATCACAGAAAAAATGTCATTCAAAAAGGAAATCCACTTCTGAGATGGCTGTATTATGTGTGCCAGTAAAAGCACTTATTCCTACCATTTATGATTGAAGCTGTTATTTCACAGCTACAGTAGGGAATGAGTGCTGGTTAGGAGAGCAGTGGCATCCCACAGAGGAGAACCGGCCTAGTAAAGACAATGCAGATGCAGTGACTGCAGAATGTGCTGCTATGTCTCACAGCACACCTCATACTGCTGTGCTTTCATCACTCAGAGACAAGATATGGTCGGATGTAGACAGCTGTGTCCTGTCTCCACCAGCTTTCATGCAGCTTCATTTGATGCATTTTATTCTCTTTCCTTACCTTTGGCTCTGGCTCCCAGCATCCGCTAGGAGGATTACATTACATTACTGTCATTTATCAGAAGCCCTTACCCAGAAAAAAAATTCAAGTTTTATCCATTTGTACAGCTGGATGCTTACTGAGGCAGCTGTGGGTTAAGTTTGCCCAAGGGTACAACAGCAGTGCCCCAGTGGGGAATCGAACCAGAAACCTTTCGATTATGATCCCAGGTCCTTACCATTACACCACACTGCTGCCAAGAGCATCTACAGTTCCTGAAAAGGGAAACCTGTTTAGAAAGGCATTGCAGTGCAGAGCATCACGGTTGCATAACCAGGCCTGTGCTGCGTGGGAGCAGAAGCACTGTGGAGAGCAGCTAACTTCGCACACCATAGCAGACTGTTGGGCCCTGCCATGGGCAGGGTCACGAGGCTTCATAAGGGATGACAGGGGGCCTCCTGTGCGGAGTCATATGGCCTGCTCCTTCTTCACTTCCCCAAGAAGACTCTGTTCACCTGAGGGTTCTGCTGCTGCGATCCTGCACAGGAGGGCCTTGGAGGAGGAGTGCACAATGCTGGCTCATGCTAATGAGGCAGCACTCCAGCATTATGCAACCTGCCAGCACATCTTCAGTGGTCATGTCCAGAGTCCTCTGGCCCAAACACAACCTCCCCCCATGGGGTTCCTGCACACAGTGGCCTCCACATCTGCAGGCTCATTCTCCCCCAAACATACCCACCCCCCATCCTACCCAAGCCCCTCCAGTCGGTGAGGGACCATCTGCTCTTCAACTGCTGGGAGGTCCTTTAACATGGTGTTTGATCAAAGTAAAATTCTACACTTGTGTATTCCACCCCTCCCCCCCTAACTACACACACATACACATCTGTTAATGACTTACAGCCCAAGAGAAAACATGAACACCCATGGTGCTAATGATGTATTTTCAGCACACAAGCTGCTGATTCCTGAAATGAAATCCCAAGTGCAGCAAACAAACAGCAAGCAGTCAATCAAGGGTCAGGAAAAAGCTTCATCAGCTTCACCTGGTTTTTAAGGCTCACCCTGCCACCACCACCTCCTTATAGTAACGCTAATGTTAGGCCATGAGAATATTCCAGACAGCTACTTCATTAAAATACAAGTGCTTCATCAAAGGCAGGTGTGCAAACATCCTAAGATTTGAAAACTAGGAAGCAGGTTGAGAGGGAAAAGTGTGGTTGAAATGAGAGGGAATGATTCCACAACACAAGAGGATGGCTGCCACTCAGCCGGGAGGTGTGGTGGAGGTTCTAAGAGTCTGATCACCACTGCAGCAGGGTGGTCTTGCACAGCTCCAACAGGAGCAGTGAGCAGCCTCAGTAAACATCGAGTTCCTCAGCATGAGGGTTTGCAGTGATTCACTGTGCACTAGTTGCAGAGCACGAAAGACAGGTGACAAAGCCGGGCCTCCATCCAGGAGATCCGGGGGTAGCGGATGACAGACAGTTATCACTATACTGGCCTTCCATCCCGTCACACACTGGCATCTGACCACAAGAGCCACTGACTCCAGACTGGCTCATCCAACATAGAGTCATCAAGTCACAAGCCAAGGCCAGCACCTCATGGCACATCCTTGATGACAGATACAGACAATGCGGCAGTCAGGGTCCCGCACTGAACAAGTAGCCTGGCAGTATCTTCACCAATGGTTACCAACCGTGGGACCAACCAGATGTTCACCTGGATGATGTCATATTTAAATGATGAAGTCATATCCAAATAGCTACATGGTGCTAGCTGGCAGTGCAACTCTGTGGAAAAAATCTGGCAGTGAACTGTGGATTCTCTGTACCATTTACACTACCTACAGTTCTGTTCCTCCCACAGCCACTAAGCACAATCAGCAACATAAACAGTAAATCAGAGCTATATTGTTCTACATGTAGCCTAAATAGCAAAATGAATTAGATCTCTGTCTTGTGAGCCTGAAGAGATCACACACTAAACAATGGGTCTACACCTCATTTTTGAGGACAAAAGAAAAAAAAATCTGATCTCCAGTGGGAAATTCTGAAAGAGGGGAGCAATCAGCAGTTTCATAATTGCTTATGTAACCCCACCATATGCTGTCAGCAGTCAGGTACATAAGACAGAAATCACACATCTAACTGTATATTTCTCATTAAGCGTCAATCACACAAACAGCCCTGACTAATACCTGCAAACATTCCTGTGAAAAACTTCAGGTGACCTGGAGGGCAGTGAGCCTTCACTGAACAAGGACAGCTGATTTTTGGGCTTTCCTGTAACCCCTCATCTGTTAAACAGGCTTAATTTCAGTCACCGCAAACCCCATGAGGAAAAAAGACTTCAGAAGATGCCACTGGCTTCAACACAGAGGTTTAGATTCAGTCCTTGCACAGATTTAGTCTGGATAAAATAAACGCAATGTAGCACAACAGCTAAGACTCTCTGAATGCCATTCAGACTCAATCACACACACTGGCAATAAGATGGCTGCTCATCTCCCTGGCAAGGGAAGCGTCACCCACACTTCCAGCACTGTGCAATAGAACACACTTGGAAATCAGACACTGCCAAGCTAACCTCTACAAATCACACAGCAATGTGGAACATTACAGAATTCTTTAAGCACAATTATGCCATGAAATCTCCCAGAGATTCCTGGATGTGTTCCCTGAGGGAGCTGCTTTTGCGGTCAGTACACTAAACAAAGCATAAAATTCAGTTGAGGAATAAATGTCAACATAAATGATCACAGAGACATGTTATGATTTGTACCTAAACAAAGAGCAAAAGGTGTCCAGTCTTGTCATTTATTAACCACATCCAAACCCACAAAAGTAAATATTTATCAAGTGTTTCTGTAAATTTAGGATTGTATGTGTGTGCATATGTGTACTCTCTATGTGTGCGTGTGGCTGTTGGGGAGGGGTTGGTGGTCGTGGCTGGACAGAACAGCTCTTCTGTGTCACTGAAAGAGATGACCTTGTTGTCACTGTGCACAGAGCTCTCTTGCTGTGATTCAGCTGGGACACACAAGCACTATCCAGACACATTCATCCAGACGTCTTTGTTCCATTGGTGAAGGATCCTGTCAGCTAAAAGATAAAGTTAACAATTATCAGCTATCAGTATGTATGTATGAAAGATACAATGGGTGTCAAATTTTGTTCTCTAGTGGTCACTGGTTGCCTCACCCCAGAGACCTGAATCCACTGTGTTAGCATTCACAGGACTACCAGTACAGATATTTGTTTATGACCAGATATTCAGCTGCAGTGTTCCTTCCACCCTCTAGAAGGTTCTGGTTGGTAACAGGAGGTCCCAGTGCTGTCTCCGACAAGAAAAAGCAGCAGAACAAAGCTTGGGGATAGGTGTGAGCATATCAGCCAGAGTTTCCTCCTCTCACCTCTCCAAAACCACCCTGCAACTCTTAAGGCACCTATCCTCCAATGAGCACCCATGCCGATGTACTGCACTGTGACTCGTAGTGTGAAACACTGCAGTTGGCTGCATGTGAGTGTATTGGAGGACTGCATTAATCTCGCCTCAGGGCTTCTGAGCAAATGCAGTGGATGTCGTTATGAGATGAGCCTAATGTATAATTTATGATTCCAAAACAAAGCAAAGCAAAAAGGCAATGTATAAAACACAATATATAAAACAGCTACTGCTGACTGGATTTCGTTAAAAACAAAGAAGAGGAATTTTCTCTGTCCAGTTCTACAGCAAGTGCATGACGAGAAGTGGTCATTTGGCAGCAGGCTGAGCGGCCAAATGACTTTGCAGTCTTCTCTGAGATGTGGAGGAGCTGGTTGGGGCTGCACAGAGACGCCATGGGAGCGTAGCACTAGCTGACTCTCGCCTGGCTGCAGGCTTGCCACTCACGTTTGTCCTTCCAACACGAAACTCGGCCAGCTGGTCCAGGCATTCTCAGCAGCACACACTCCCAAACGTGACAAAAAAAAAAAAACAGATTCAAGTTGACCCCTTCTCTGAACAGGTGGACCATCTGAGGTCGACCAAATGTGACTGCTGCTATCAGCAGTATGTAAATAAAACCTGGTATTAGCAGCTCTGGCGTACAGCAGCCATTTCCTTTCGAAACATTATTCCAGCTGAAACTGTCAACCAGAAAGAGCTTTGGAAAGATGTTAATGTGCATACAAGGCCACCACAGATGGAGAGGACATCACGACCAAAATTAACCCTCATCAGCCAACACCTACCTCTGGGTCTCTGCTCCGGGGGTTTCAGAGTCAATCTCAGTACCGTTAAACACTCAGGTGTAACAAAAGCAACCATAAAAATAACTCATTGCTGTACTGATACCCGCCTTAATTGCTGAGTATAGACGGTGTACATCTAAACATTCCAGCCAGCTGAACAAGGTTAATATTGGTGCATACAGTTTGAGCACATATTCAATGCTTGGCTGGGGTCTTTGCCAAGTTTTTGACGTATTATAGTTTCAAACCCCTCAACACATCTTAAGTTATAAAGTGTGAAGCCGAAGCAGTTAAATCATTGTTCACATATGCAGTGCTCCTACTGAAAAACCCGGTGCAGATGATAGCATAACTCCAAACAATTACATTTGCTCTTCCTCTACAGCTCTCAGTCCTACCCTCTTCCCACTGCAGAGCTGAAACCAGGCTAGCACAAGCAGGAGAGAGCTTTTCCACTGTGCTACCAGAATGACTCCAGTTTCCTCATCAGAGCAGTGTTGAAAATCTCCACCCTTTTCTTCTAAAAAACACACTGCTTCAGTTCAAAACCCAGAATACATTCCAGCAGGGCTCCATGTTAATCAATGAACAGGACTAAACTAGGGATGCCACCTCTCCATGGTCTGCTCTCTTACTGAATTTCTAATACCATACTCTTTTATGACTACTGGAACATATGAGGGCATCATGGCTGTACCATTATTCCTACAGAAAAACTGCCCATGCAACAGACAGTAAGAAAGTAATTGATGGAAACTGCCAATTTCAGTGCAACTTCAAATCATGAGCCCAGATGTTGTCAGAAATGCCTTACGACAGACCGCAGGAGGCAGGTGCACTGTTCCATTTGCTCTGATAACTGAAGTTTCCTTTCCATAGGTGACGCTGATGCTGAAAAGTTCCAATCCATCTGGAGCCACAGAGCACCGTGCATTGTGAGCTGGAGGCCATGGAGTGCTTTCCATTTGTTATTTCTTGATTGTTTAACTTCTTGGGCAGATTTGCAGCACATGCCAAGAATACCACATTTTCAGGCATGACTCTCTGACCCTTCATGCACTCACACAAACAATCCGGTAGGAGGGCCTGGTGTTCTTCAGTGAGGAGCCACAACTCCTCCGCCTTTCACTGAATGCCCATTCAGACTGAAGAAAGGCTTCTGAAACAGACATCCCCATGTGCTCTCTCTGCCTTCCTGCTCGCAGTCTGTCAACTTATTCAATAAGTGAGGATGACAATAGTAAATTTTGCAACTCAACATATTAAACATCTCAGTAAAGGCAATAACAGAAAGATGTCATGGCATAATCAGCTACAGAAAAGGTCACAGACAAAAATCTTGAAAAGGCGATTCTCTTTCATGTTCCTCTAGATAGGCCTGTTTGATTTCAGCCAATTGCCTGATTTCAGGAAGCTCTAAGCACATCTGAACATATATGGGGGATTCTCACTCTGTATCTCAGGATGCATCATCCTTTGTGCACCTGTGCAGTACCGTGGCAACCAGAGTCAGCACTTACTGGGTCATGGTGAACCACAGATCTGAGGTCCGAATCCTTCCTACAGCCTGCATCAAACAGACTGAGGTCTCAGACAATCAACAGTGAATGCTTTAAGATGCAATAAATGCAACCTATTTGATTACATCAGACAAAATCAATCCTCTGTTGCCTTTAAATGATGCATTCTGACTCACCCCAGTTGAAAGTAGAGCTAAAATCAGAACAGGAGAGAAATTATAATGTGCAACTTGCCTGCAATCATTAAGAAACCCTTGATCCCTGACTGAGGCTGTTAGCATTTGGTGAGGGGCGGACTCATGTCTGAAATTTCACTGAAAAGTGATTTTCTGCCTAGCGCTTGCATAAATTTGCGGCTGTGGCTCGATCTGAGATTTTACCCAAAATGGAACCTGGAAGACAGGCCTGTAATTACCAAGTGCCGCTGGGGTCGAGAAAGAACTTTTATAAATCACAACTGTGCGAGAGCCACTAATTCAAGCTGTTAGAGAGAAATCAGCTCCCTTTTCATCAGCTACCATGGAACATTGTCCGCAGCATCACTTCACTGCCTTCCTTTCATGTATGAACCGACAAGGGTGCTTTCAGGAGGTCCACCAGAACACAGGCAGACGGAAAGAGACATTTTGACTTCACTGTGGCTGCAGTGAGCCTCATGGCTGAGAAGTTCCAGCATTTTTCTTCTTTGCAGAGGTGAAAAGCGGTGACTGGTCTGAGCATGTCTCTCAGTGGCTGAGAAGCTGGCAGCAAAAAGACACAGACCATTAAGTAGATCTTTGTGTTGGCAGATCTGTGATTCCTTTCTCGGAAGTGCATAACCAGCCATCCGCCGACAATTCCTTCATTCCAGTGGCAATGAATTTAAGTTCAAATAATTCATCATAAGATTAAAAAAAAGACAGTCTCGTTGAGACTAAGCTAGCAGCAAAATGAAATCAAAATTGATAAAGTAGAGGCATTCACTCACTTACAAATAGCGTTGCTACCTCAACTTATTTCATGATGCTTTCAAATTAGACTTTATAAGTGGAATCTACACAAAATTGACATTTTTTAATGCATAAATATACATAAGATTAACAGAGCAAAAGATTGTTCTCACTTGCACAAGAAATCAGCTCCTTTGTTTCTGCACTCCTAAATCAGCTCTCGTGCAAACGATCCATTTGAAAGGTCACAAAATCAGCAAACTCATTTCCACCTGTGTGCATTCAAAGTAGTGTTACCTGTAGACACATTCCCTCTGTTATAAGAAGCACTTTCCAACTTCAATACAGTGCTTCAACAAAGCAAGCATGAAGACAAAGGGGCTGGAAAAAGCAGTCAGGACTAAAGAAGTGGAGAGGCACAGAGCAGCAGAATGATACAAAGCGTCTTCCAAGGCACTGTGCTTACTTCATTATTAAGGAGTGGAAGATACCGTCTACACACTTCCCAGAGCAGTTCACCCTCCTCACCTGTCCTAAATGGGGCCTCTTGGCAAGAAGGACACCGATTCAGGATGTTGCTCTGACAACAGCAATAAACCTGAAAGATCTGCAAAGCTGTGTCTGAGCGTTCACACATCAACAATGAGATGGTCCATTCACAAAACTGGCATGTACAGATGGGTGGCAGAAGAGAAGCCATTACTGAAAAAGATACATCTTACAGCACCTGTAGAGCAGGCTTGTGCCGCTTCCAAAATTTTGGCACTGAAATACCAACAGCAAGAACAATGCTGTTGGTATTTGTATTAGTATTTTTCTCTGCCTTACCCGGGATGTCAAGTCTTGCGAATCATAATTACTACTTTCACAGTAAAAGTGCAAATAAATCACACTCCAACTGTTTTGATGCATTTACTCTTAGTAAAACATTTCAAAAGTAGCCTTAATAGAGATATAATAAATTTATTAGGCTAAATGCTGCTGTCATTCATTTAGCTGAACAGGCAGTTAAACTCACAGAAACCAAATTAAAATACAGAAACCAAAAGAAAAACTACTAAGGTGGTCTTGCTTGGTTTACTCATGTTCCTGGCATGTAACACCTACATATAAGATTCTTGCAGACTGAGCCAATCAAGAGCCCAGTGAAAATTTTGTACATTTGTATATTTGGTAAAATGTTCAGAAAACATACAGTGTTGAGTTTGGGTGGTAGAACTACACTCACTACATTGATTATTTGAGCCAATCACTGATGTAACATTTTGCATTTTATTATTTTATGATTAATATTATTCTTATTAACACAACCATAGCCCCAGATTATTAGAACTACATAATCTGGTTTGATACATTTCAAGGCTGCACAGCTCATATGCACCTAACTAAACACAGATAACCCTGTCTCAAATTGTGTAGCATTCACTAGACCAATGCTGAAGTACCTGCATTCTCTCAACTATGCAGCAAACAAACATCAGTTGGACTGGACATGAGACGGACTTCGTTCTGCCAGCTCCCTAATAAAAAGTCCGGCTCATGTCGGAGTGAGTCCATAGCCGTTTTCACATATGAACTCCGGACAATGTGCACAGAACCAGGTCTGGACATTGTCCAGAGTTGCCCTTTCACACATGTAGCACACAACAGGTGATTGTCCATGTCAGACATGTTCTCACCTACTGGAAATACTCTGTTCATTTTAGGCTAGGGGTGGCGCCTGGGTAGAGCGTGCAGGAGGCAGGTAATGACGCAAAAAGTACGCTGCAGAAATTGCAGTGGCTGTATTCGAAACTGCCTACTGCAGGTTTTGTACAGTGTACTACACAATTATATACTGTATACTGCATGCTATTTTTCAGTGTAGTACCCAGTATGTAACCATTAATGATTACATTTGTAGTATGTTACATTGTCGTGTGAAATCATTGCGATTTTAGAAACGTTCATTTAAATTGTTATTGTAAATTGTCCAGATTTCCTCGTGGTATTTTCCAGTTAGACGCCACTTGCATTCTCACGAGTGAAAGGTATTCATGAGTTCACGGATCGAATCATTTTTCGGATCAGCAAATAAAAGGGAGACAAATATAACTTTGCTTTCCATTTATTACTTAAAGAACACTTAAAGCAAGGAACTTTTGCCCATGGTCTTAAATGAAAACAACATTCAAGATGTCCAATGTTTAAATAAAATCTTAAAATATTCAATACTCAATTGTTAAGCGCTTGTTCTGCTGTTCTTAGGCTGTGTCCAAAATTTGAACAGATGAAGCTGGGTGCTAGTGCTTTCATGATAGCTAGATGGCTAGCAGTATTATCTAGCTAGCAAGTTAACGTCAGTTGCAACTAGCTAGTCACTTAGCTAGCTAGCTGGCACAGTTAGACACAAAGATGTTCATACAAATGTTCAAATAAACTTGCAAACATAAAACTATATCCAGAAAATTATTAATTTATTGTATGACTGCTGGTTTTTAAAATGGCACTTGTATCTTTTCACTGAAAATCCGAGATTTAGGGAATTATTACTTTAAAAAGCAACAGCGGCAGTAAAACTGTATTTCACACTATTATGGTAAAACTCAATTAAAACTGCAATTAATCTGCTGTTCACATGCGTGCCGAACCGGGGGTGGGGGGATCCATACGGATCACGGATCAACTACGGTCTCTTACACCATTATTAATTATACATTTATTATAACAGGAAGGTAAGTTTTTGTTGTTCGCTATGTAATGTTAGGTCACCAGTTCACCTATCTCACTATACCTATCACTATTAGCTACAGCTTAGCTAGCTACTAACCAGGTAATAAACTACTAACCAACATTATTAATCATCGTAAGAGACAGGTTTTGGCAGTATAGCTATAGCTAACTATCTCTTTAACAATCGTTGGACTCAAAATAACATGTATTTGGACATATCCGCAATATAAATGAAAGAGTGGAAAGCAACATACAGGCAAGCAGAAAAGAGTACGAAGCAGATGTTTGTATTCTTTCGGTTTCGCGCCAGTCGCATGATAGAAACATCATCAACACGCCCATGCGCTCGCTGTGGATTCTCCGTAAAATTACCTGCTCTATTCACACGTGGACTCAATCCAACATTAGACGGACTTTGTACTAGGGAGCTGACAGAGTGATGTCCGTCTCATGTCCGGTCCGACTGATTTGGACATTTGCGTTCTCACATACAGCTCCTCCGGGTAATGGCTAGATAAGTTCTGGCTTTCAGTGCATGTCTGAAAGGGGCTTCTGTCCATTTTGCAAATGGTAGTGTTGTTTGCAAGTTCACTAGCGTGCCAGATAACAAGAGGAAAAAGATTTCATACTATGGCATTGAAAGGATTACCTGATTACAAAGACATTTATTGTATTGCTAATGCTAGAACCACACCAAAGTAACGTTGAATTATTTGAGTAATACTTATCAGTGCTCTGAAACTAAACAGATAGTACCAAGTAAGGTTAACCTAATTAGAAACAGTACTTGACAATCAAAGCAATGAAATATAGTTATGTACATAGGAAGGGGATAGAAAGCAAGAAACATATTTTGTTGCGACAGTTAAATTTGCATAAACATTGGCTAGCAACACAAAGCAAGCAACATAACTTTGACTCTTTATAAAACAATGCAATCAACACAATGGAAATCCTGAACTCCTCAGGATTGCAAAAAACTGGAAAAACCAGAAGCCATGTTTTATGGTGCAAGCTACTTAGGCCTAGTATATGCTTGGAGAGATTAGACACAAACATCCATTTTCAATGACAAGTGTGTACACAAACAAGTGAACATACGTATGAAAGTGTGTTTTCAGGAAAAAAAAAAGGTTTCTCAGTTTTTCAGGAGCTGCCACAGCTCAGGGGCTTTCCATTCTGGAACATTCATAATTCAGATGCACATTTTGGGGGCATGTTTAAAACATTTATGTTATTGTAATGACAACATTCATATTTCGAGATAAAACCCATACTTGTGATTGTTCGAATATTCAGGTTAATACTGGGCAGAGCATTTGGTAGGTGTAGCCCCAGCTTTCTCTGATCCGCAGGACTGAGGCAAGTGGGCTGCCTTGGATAATGTGAGCATGTCACACAGCACCAAGGAGAGGGACCCTATTAAAATCAGACAGGGTCCTCTAGCTAACATCAGCAGGTAGATGCTGATGACTTAGACACACTGAAATACTGCTGGAAACATACTTCCAGATGTCATAGCTATTTCATATGTGTTTGTTTCCTGGTCTGGTTCCTCCCAAGGAGCCATCTTGTGACAGTAAGTGCAGCATAAAGGACACAGCACTATGTTTATAACGTTTCCCCTGAAGGAGCCTGTTCACACCATACTGCTGTGGCTGTAATGACACAGGGCTCCTGACACTCTTTCCAGTCCACCTTATTCCACTTCACACTTCACTGTCAGAGCAGGCTACAGGATTCAATGAAACAGAACAGTAATCTTCAGGTTGGTCTAGCAACCACAAACCTGTTAAATTCATTAAACTTCATGGCTATTTCCTTGGATAATTATTTGATTTTCCATCTGTTAATGTTTACATGATTAGTTTGTTGTTTTTAATCATCATTTCTAGTGTTTATCCAAGTATCCATTGCTGTTGAGCTCTTGGTCATCACAGTTATTTTCATTTCAGGCTTATCAACCTGTTACAAGATCTATATTCCCATTTGTCCAAATCAGAGCAAACATTAGTCTAAGAAAGAGCTGGAGGTTCTGTGCAATAAAACTTGAATAGGGTTATCAAGTGATTAGCAGTTGTTTACATCATAAAAGGCCATTTCAGTTAAGTTTTAAAAAACACAATCTGGGAAAGAAATAAGACAAAGGCACCACTATTCTTACTGAGCAGAATTTAAGGGAAATAATTGACTGGCTGATGATATCTCATCATTTTTCAGTCCTCAATGTCCTTCTCTCAGACAAAATGCAAGAATTAATACACACAGGGCCACATGTATCAACGGTGCATACACACTAAAATCATGCTTTTCTACACATAAAACAGTATTTATGAAAAGATACTTCCAGCGAAAACATGCGTACCTCTGCCATGGTCTCGAGGTGGCGTACGCATAAAATTTGTAATTTGCAGATTGGCAACACCAAGAGGAACTAACGGTGATGCAAGTAAAGGGGTCTTGTGTCAATCGTTGATGAGTGTTATTGCGCCCCGTCCTGGTGCCAGGATGAAGTGACTGAAGGGGCAGTTAAAAATGGCGAGGGGACAAATCTTTTTATATAGTAAAACAGTAGATTATCATCCTGCTATGCCTATTTCTGCATTTTTTTCATCCTGCGGGTGGCAATATAGTGGCATTTTGACTAGAGGTGAACTATTCCCTACTTTACCTTTTCCATGTGTTTGTGCCTCATGGCCATAATATGAAATAGGAATAGTTGGGGCAGATTGCCAGGCCACCACCTAAAATTGGTCTGGTGGTAGGTTTAATGAAATTCATTGATTTAACCATGCAATAGCCTCTGAAAAGCTAAATAACAACAAGACTACTGTTTCAAAATCAAATAATACATTTATTTCACAGCAGTAGTGAAGCCAGTATTAAACCTGAGTGTCCCTGCACAATTTAGGGAATCAGAGCACTCGGAGCGCAGGTCTACAAGACGCAAAATAGAATTTATGAACGATTCTAACCACTGAGATATGGCTGCTAAAATCAACAAAATAATAGCCAACAGTGTCAGGGTCATTAAGAAGAAAAAAAAAAAGATCAGATCGTTTTGTCTGTCTTTCTGCTCATGCCATGCAGCTCTCTCACTCTCTCACTCTCTTTGACCGAAACTTCACTTCTGTGTCGTTTCAATTAAAGGCGTGTCTCAGTCCATAAAAGAACAATTATGGGAGTGGATGTTAAGCGCGTTCATGTGCACATAGTCTCACACTGACTCGACTTATGCTCAGATTTATGAAGACAGTCAGGTGTATGTGGTGTTTGATAACTCGGACGAAAAACCTCCGTACACAAATCATGGGATTCTGCGTACACATGTTCCTACTGCAAGTTCTACACAAAGATTGATACATATGGCCCCCAATCTCTCACCCCGTCATTGGTAGGGTTGTGTTTAGGCCTGTACATTCAATCCCCTGCAAAAACCACTTACATAGCACTAAGTTTTTGTTGTTTAGCTCTGCAAAACAAAGAATATACCATCCAGCATATCAACATAAACTCAAAACATTGACAAAATGTATTTTTACTGAGGATTGTCTTTTGCTACTGAACTTTGATAAATACACCGCACACCTTCCACCCTCCGCTGTTGTTCTACATTGGCGAGACCCAGCCTAGCTCCTGTGGAGACACCAGAGAAGTGCTGTGCAGGCCCACCATGCTCTTTCATCACAGCAACACTGCATACCTCACAGAGGCCTTTTGTTCATCTGAAACTGTAAACTAATATTCTTGGCAACAACCTCATGAGAAACGCAGTGTGTCGCACAGGGCTTTTATCACAGGAGAGTGAACAGCAGAGTACAGCAGGAGTAGGAAGTGTTATACAGCAGCAAATCTGGAAATGGAATTAGGAGAGACATAAATGGTGCTGAAAGGTCCTTTCACCGGCCTCCTCAGCACCTTGGCCTCCTCCTAGCCATGCCAAATATCTCCTGCCCTACTTGCAGTCCTGACCAATGGGTTTATGTAACAAAGTGCAAATCTATGCATCTTAGGTGGTGAGTCATTCAGTTTTATGCCTGAATTAAAACCTGCTTCTGCCCCAACCCAGGGTGGTAGAGGCATGAAAACCCTCTAGTGTGGCAATGACAGCATATGTACTACCAGACACTTTCTGCTCTGCATGTAAAACTGCACACAACTGACCAATAAAATTCACACACAGTACTGACACATTAAAAACTTCTGATTAAAAACCTGCACAAAATGCGCATCGCTGAAAACGCACACAGCTGATCATTGAAAACCACACTCAGCTGGTCATTAAAAACCCCACAAAGCTGATCGTTTAAAAAAAAAAAAAAAACCACACACACACAGACACAAAAAGCACTGATTGTTTCTAGTCAAGCATGAGTGACTAGTCTAACCCCACATCCACTTCATGCTGGAACACCTATACAATTTGCAGCCACTCTCCTTTTGAAAAGCACTTGTTAAGCCTTCAACTGTCAGTCACCGGCCCAGGCGCTCTCCCCCTCCTTTTTCTTTCTGCATGTGTTGCGCAACGAGTGTGCCACCACCTACACACTGCCTCTCAATAAGCTACTTAACACTGCAATGCTCCGCTGCCAATGCGACGCATCCTTGGCATTCTGTGGCAGTGGGCTGATGCAATCCTCGCCTGCCAATGTGTCTGATTAGATGTAGCCAGAGAGGAAACATGCCCCGCTTTAATTCCTGTCGGTTGGTACCGGACTTATCTAGTGATAAGGGGATGCATGTTGCATTTTTACGAGGGATCCCGGTTAGTCTTCACTTGTTGGGCTAATGAGTAAATCTCCCACGCGAACCCAAGCCTACTTGATACGGTCCCACAGGCAGGCCTCCAACGGCTCAAGAGGTATGCCATTAGTAGGGGGCTCTGCCAGCAACAATGCGTCTGGTCAAAGTAATTAGCTGATGAGCCCCTGGGCAACTGCATAAACTAAGCTGGGTGAGGAGGACCACCACAGTGAGTGTGGCTTTGCCATCCCCTGCTTTGGGACCTGCTGATGGGGGGATTTTTCAGAGGTTACTTGGTCCAGAAGGAAAATGGCTGGGGTGTGAGAGAAGGCACATCAGTGGACTCGAACACTTCCTGCTGGAGCCCAGCAAAACACACTCCACCCATTAGCTGCTGACCTCACAGCTCGCAGCTCAGTCACTGACCCACGAGGGCATCTTGTCACAAAGGGCCCGATCCTCACTCTTCATCTCTACTGCCTGCTACGTGCTCCAAGCACACACCACCCACACACCACAGCACTGTGGAGCGCGGTGATGTAACTGACCCAAAATGAACAGGGGAGAGCTCCACGGTAGACATCTTACCGGGCATCTCTGCTTGCCATCTGATGCCTCCACAAAAAATATCTGGTACACCAAGACACCTCATTCATCACAATGTTACCTTTCAGTGCCATTACATTACAGTTGCTCAGCAGTCACTCTTATCCAGAGTGACTTACATAGTTATTATATATTATACATTTATAAAGCTGGATATTTACAGACAGAATTGGGGTAAAGTGCTTAGCCAAAAATTCTCCTCCAGGGAATCATACTGGTAACTTTTGTCTTACAAGTGGTGCTCTTCAACAATGGACCACATTGCTGCCCTTTTACACGTTTAGGTTGCACTGTCTTCACAGAACTGGGAGTGTGCCCGTAGACAGCAGGTGTAAGCTGTGGGGGCAGTGGGCAATTATATTAGCATGGTAGAAATAATAAGGTACAGAACAAAACCTAATTAGCTGATCTCATCCTGTGTTTACTGTTGCAAAGGCCAAAAGACATCGTGTTCGTTTTCATATTCTATTACCAGCTCAGTCACCCTATAACACAACCATCATTACAAACCATTAATGATGGTTGTTTAATTGTGACCTGAAACGAGATAAAAGTACAACGGGCAAAAAGTATAATACCAGCACCACCAAAAATAAGTATCTCTATCTAGTAAGAATTCTAAACTTCTGCACAGAATAAATGATTTTACATGTTACCCGATGTCGATCTGTGACGCGTAGGCTAAAATAAACGAAATTCCAAATGTATTGGAATGTGTGGAATCACCCAATTTGAACAATACAGTAGAACAAAACAATACGTTCTCAGCGATATTTTCAGCGATATTCCATATTATTCAAACCCACTTGCAATAGTACTTCACTATGTGGGCCATTTTTGTTCAAAGTAACTTGCAAGACAGACCTATATCACTTTAATTCAAATTAAATGTTCATGAAACTAAGAAACTACACACAAGTCCCAATGATCCATTAATTTTTACTATATAATAAAACCCAGCAATTAGCATTCCCTAAATCCAGTCCCAAGTAAGGTGGTTTGCATATGTTACCCCGGGCTTGGGCTATGGACCATTGAACACTAATTATTTAGCCCCGAGCTACTTCTCACACATACCAGTTTGCTTTGATACACGTAAAATAATGTGGAGCAAGGTAGATCCAGACTACATACGTATGATGTTTGCCTGTATCACGTCGCGGGAGATAGCCAATACTCAATCTGGCTGGCCGGTAACCATAAACTAGCGAGTCTGTGTTTAGCTACCTTTCAGCGTTCCCTTCTCTTTGAATCTTTCCCAATATTAGGTAGAGTATAGAGCTGTCACTTATTTCATACTATAATAAACAATTAAAGTTGCTACCGGTGGGTGATTAACACCGAATTCGAACCAATCCGTTTCCATCTCATGTCCACGGAAACGAAATATTGCACATATTGACCACCGTCCACTAAAAACGACCCCTCTCCTAGACATTGCAAACAGACCTCGTTTTCAACTCACCTTTGGCTCCCTCGGGGGTTTTGGATGTAATAGCTGGACGGCTACGGAATTCCAATCGCCCCCTCCTTCAATCACAAATTTCCAGCAGCGTGAAAACACAGGCGAAGATTTCAAGCATTCAGGCTTTTCTCCACGCACTCTCAAATTGCCCCTGCACTCCGACGGCAGCTCGTCCCTCTCCGTTTCTCTTTTGCAATAATTGTAACTTGGAAGTTCATACAAAGTTGCAGCTCCGCCTCGCTCTGCAGCCGCTGGAGGGATGAGGTCACCGTAATCCAGTTTCCACCCTCTCGAATCTCGCGAGAAGGACGGAGTCAATGGAATTGGGAAACGCGAGATCAATATGAAACGAAGCAGGGATAAATACCTACACGGGGATATAACCCCTGCGCTACGTTGCTCTGGCAACAGAGAGATTGCAACGCTGCAGTTAGTATGCAACAGGTGTTTTAGCAATGCGATGTGCATTCGACATGAGAAGGCAGACAAATTTCGGACGGACAGAGTTAGTGAAGAGAAAAACTGCATCTTTAGCCTCATCTTTCACCGATACTTACTTCTGCACTATTTATAATAATATGGAATTCATACATGCATTCCCTTGATTCCTTTAATTACCCCATAGGCTTCTGCCGTTTGATTAACTTGGCAAATTAATAAACTGTGTAGAAAATCTGTTTTTTTTTCTCCATCCTTAGCAATAATACAGAGACACAGGGCTATATTAATGACCAAAACTTTTATTTTGTTAATTAATAAAACGGATTCGCATATCGCAAACAGATAATATCGCACATGTTGAAGCAAATTAAAAATAAGTTGAACGTCGGTCGACTCCACCGTGCTGGTGAGCGGCGCATCAATGCAAATCTAGATTTAAATTCAGACAATCAATTTAAAATGCACTCTTTTTTTCTAGACAAAAAAGACTCGCTTCAGTATATGCTCTTCTTGCACACCAATCAGACGTTTAACTATATTACAGACATTTGAGGGCGGGGTATTTGTCTATCTGAAAATACTCAGGTGCCTCCATCCACTGGTAAATCTACGGTGTGCACGCAACATGGTGGTAAAACTATGGTTTGCATATCATTTGCTAGCTCAAGGCTAACAGAGCTGGTCAGAGGCTTGCAGAGGCCGGTCCCTTGAGTATTATAGTGTGTAGAGAAAATTGAGAGCTTGGAGCACATAAGGAGCTCCCACTGTCACAGCAGATGCCCCACGAAGGGCTGAAGTCATAAATTATATTACAGCATTCTCGTGTTGCCGCGTTAATCTGCTCCGACTCCGTAGATACTAAAGTGTTGAGTTCCGTCCACCGCATATCGCTTTTGTGATTATGACCAATTTCCACTCAGAATGCTTCAGGATTAGGAAGCGCTAATCTAATAAAGATAGAATAGATCGCTACCTCTCTGGGGGCATAGCATCTGACCATAACTGTGATGACTGCCATGCCACCTACGCAGAGCAGAAGTGTGAAGCAATTATTGCAGCCATTGTGTCTTAACCAGAGGTACAGTCACACTATTGGTACGTTGCTGCTGATATACCTTCATGAAGGTACTTGACGTGTATTATCGCAGCTCATAGAGCTTTGTCTTTAGACAACCGTGATATTGAATGACAGTGTGAGCCAAAATAAAAGACAGTGATTGTAAATACATGTAATCATTTTAGTCTTCCCTGTAACAAGGCACATGAGATTTTCACTCCATTAAATCAGACAAAAGAGACCATTTCTCACAGCAGAGCAGCATATCACAGTGGGGGTTTAAACACTAACATCCCTTGCAGATTAAAAAAAAACTTGGAACATAAGAGTATAAAAACACTTCATGTTGTATATCAGAGATAAGTTCAATTCTTCCTGAAAACATACAAAGGGTTTCCTGCTAGTGTCTTCCATCCTACTGTGATTTCAGTTAGAATTTCATAGTGGGCAGAGAGTGGGAAATCTCCAAGAGATGTTATTCTATAATGTCGCATCCAGGATTTCATTCTTCTCATTTCTCTTGCACACAGACACAGATCAGAGTCGGCGGCTCTGTAACAGTGTGGAGTTACACATGTCTAGTGACACCGATAACACATAGCTGAGGAACAATGAGGATGCGGGAAAGTGCCTTGCTCGCTTAAGAGGATGACCACAGTATTGCAGGTGTGAACTCCTGCTGTGACAGGTTTTCGCTGGCACTTCTGCCGCTTCTGTTCAGCCCAGAATGGGTCAATGCGGACCAATTCCTGTGATAAACCTCCCTTAATGTTTTGCACTCACAGCTGTCTGAGGAGGTGATGAAAATTGTTTTGGTGTGGATGATACAAAGGGAAGCATAAAACCACAAAGTGTGGTAGATTTTGATGATGGGAGCATACGCTCTTCACATAATGGGAAGCAGACCACGATGACACAAGCAGGACCAGAAAGATGCCTACCAGTGGTCACTAAAGCACGCCTCCAGACACAGACTAGCTTTCCACACACTGACTTACAATGGAAACAGCCTTTACCCTGGAGGTCACATCAGATAATTATAATGATAGCAGGTATACATGCTTCATAACTTCATAACAAAGCTTATTTCATAGCCTCTGGTGAATGTTATAGGATAACCAAAGCTGAATCGTAGGAAATGAGAATTCAAGTGTGCAAGTGCAATATGAAAGCATTCCAAGTGTAATGTTAAAATAGTCCAAATGTAATGTGAAAGTACTCCAAGTGCAACATGAAAAGTAGTTTTTTTCACATGGGTCATTTAATTTTGCTTAGTATAATACACCCAGCTTTTCATTGGCTGAGGCCCCCTTTCCTGTTTCCCAGAGCATAACAAACAAATGACTCACATGGAAGAGATTTGCAATCAATTTTATTTTTACATAAATTTTTATGTTGACACTCTCTTCAGCTGCCAAAGTAGGAAGAAAAATGTAGAGACAAGGAAATCTTCAGAATGCACAATTCGTTTGTGTGCAGCACGAACAACACCATCACGTGCTTGCCATCTCAAGTTCGACCGTGAGAATTGTAAATAAGTATAGAATTTTCGTTGACTTTCTCAGTATCCCCTGTACTTTAGCTCCTTTCTTATCCTCTCTTTCTTTCCCTATCGCTTGCTCTGAATAATGATTTTAATTAGGTACACATACATATGCTACAATTTGCCACAATTACTGTCTTCACATGTTTAACTTCTCTGAGAAGGCCCTGTATCACATAAACAGGTTAAACTGAGTCCATCATGTTGCTAAAAATGATACCTGCATCCTGACAGTTCTAATGTTCTGTCTGGCCATATGGATATCTATGCATGTTAACAGGTGCTAAATGTATAGGAGACAGAATGATATTAAATATGGAGGAAGCCTAAATGACAGAATGCAATTTAACATTGGAAAGGTCATCATCATACAATTTGAATGTGAGTTAAGCGAGAGTCTCACTTGTATGTTCATTAGCATGATAATGACAATGTCCTATTTTCAATCTCCCAGTTTGCAGAATGGAAATGCAGCCTTACCAACCTTTGGAGTGTGATAAAAGGGCGTCTTTACTACGCAACAGGTTGGAAATCTCAAATGCTGTTTTTTCCTCTTTAAAGATTTACAGACATTCCAGAAGGTTCCACCCCCTTCCTTTGTCAGGCTGGTGTCTCATTCGGTGTTAGCAATGACAATGTTTCTGTGACAGCACATCCCTGCAGAGATGGGCTGTTGGAATAGGCAGTGGCCTATATTGGAGACATGCCTGCAGAACGCCTCCCCCCCTCCCCCAGCTATCTCACAATGCCTTCTCAGTGTACCCAGTCGGAAAACGACGGTGATGGGCTGATTTCAGAGCCTCCACTGTAAAACAGCAAAGCTCAAAGCAGATCAAATGTGAAGGCAAAACATGCTCCAATAATTGCAGGCTTGCAGCAGCATCAGGTACAAACCCTGGAGTGGGGTTACCACTGGTTACCATCATATCCAAGGCTTTCTCAAGGCGGGTCTGAGTATAGAAGCTTGTAGAACAGTGAGAAGCAGGCATTCACTGGGGGGGGGGGGGGGGGGGGGGGGGTAAAGCGCTAATATTGAACACGGCGGTGTCACTGTGATCGGATCAGACACTGCAGACTCCTTCCTGAGCAGTGGAATGAAAACTGTATGTTCCAGAGAGCCTGAGTTCCTATTTTACATTCTGCAGCCAGCTCCTAAAGAGCTTAGAAGCAGTGTGACTCATTCTAGTGTGAAAGCACAGTGGCGATGTGGGAGGAAGATGACATCATCATGCTGGGCATAAGTGCCTTAAAGCTGGACCCCCCACCCACGCACACGCCCCCGCCGCATGCGCACATGCCTAAAATACCACACAACAGCACTTTCTTCCTGGCTGTCCTGAAAAAACACAATGTCTTGTTTCTTAATGTCACCATATACACTGAACCAGGGAGGGGGTATCAACCAATGGTGCAGCAGGATTCCTCTACGGTGTGACTGGATTTAGGGAAGGAAGGGTGGGCTGCCTTTGTCCACCCTTTTTGAAGTGCCAGCCCTCCCACTCTTCTAAAAGTGGCATGGGATGGGATCCAGCTCCTGGGACGGAGTGATAGCAATAGGGACAAAAGAGGATTGATTTATCTGTAACTTCCTGCCTGTGGTGTTTGCAGGATTAGAGCTATTTGGAAGGAGGATATTAGTAATCTCTCCCTTTTCACCTTTTATTGATTACTGAGGCAGGGTTATCCACAACCTTATGATAATTAAAAGACCTTTAAGATGATTGTTTTGATAATATGCTTCTTTTGCAAACACCTCTTGGTTTGTGCACAGAACCCCCCAAATGTATTTATTCTGGTGCATGCATAATTAACCCTCTCATATACAAGCCATGCCCTGTCTTCTACGCAGTGTCTAGATTTCAGCAGCAACACAGAGAGTGACATGGAGGTGGGTGAGATGGCTCATCTTGGAGAACCAGTCTGGAGTTTTTTTTTATTTACAACCTATTTAAATCCATAGTTTGGGGAGATAATTACACTTACTGTGTGAAGCTGAGGAAAGCTGTACTGCTAATAGCTGCACACACACACACACACAAACACACACACACACATATGTGTGTGTTCCCTAATGATCCCTCATTATCAATGCCTGTTAGCCAGCCACTGACTGACAGACACATCTTGCTCAAGTGCCCAAAGCCAGTGCGATCAAGTCCACTGTGACATGCAGTGGTAAACAGCACATATGCATCTGTCAGTAACACTGCATGAGGCAAACTTGGGGGGGGGATACGACACTTAATCAGGGCTCCTGAAAGACGACCAGGAAATAGATCAAGGTCATCTTAAATCAGAAGATTCATGACATGGCAGAAACTAGCCATTTGCAACCTTTCTATAAATCACATCTTACTTCCAGCAATTTCACTCCTGCCCACGTCCTCTCCATCTGCAGAGGAGAGTCTTGCAGCCTTCAGCTAAGATCATCTGATGCTAGAACAGCCATGGCAGTGCACTCACAGTGGGTGGGGAATAGTGTCTCTCTAAAAAGATCATGAGTACTGGTTCAGATTTAGTCACATTTTTGCCATTTGGTGTGGATAAAAGCGACCATCTCTTTCAGATTCATTACAATGCTTAGAGATATATATCTGTGATGATCTGTGATGCTTATTAAAATGCATAAAAATGTAAAAGAAAAATGCAAAGGACAACAACACAAGGAAAGGAACAGTGATCATTTTTACTGGTTCAAAGTACATAGCTCTCAGGTTTTGGAAATGGGCGCTTAGAAACTCATGTCATTGTGTCCACAGCCGAAGGAGGGCAGAGAGAACTGGGTCATTTCTTTGTGTTTACCATTCTTGGAAAGTGCAAAGGAATTACACTGACATATTATTGGGAGTATATTAGATGATGCATTGCAACCGAATGTGGGAAATTGAACCTGTGACTCTTATACTGCCAGCATGACAGGAACCCAGTGACAGGTGAGCCAGCAGTTACAGTAAGCACAGTGTACCCAGAGTCACTCAGTGTTCCTCCCTATTGCAGCAAAGCACCACAGAATGAGCTGAATGGGCTGGCAGATGAGTCATCTCAGAGAGAGACGTACATGCAGTTCTACTACTGTGCCTTCTCAGTCCTTCTGAATAACACACACCTTACTTCTTTCACGATGCATTCAAAGTTATGAGATTATTGGTGACAGATATTGCCTAAAACTATGTTGCGATGAGAATGTTACACTTTCTTTATGGTTGTCATTCAAATGTTTTGGACAAGCCGCAATGGGGAAGGATCAAATCTATGCCAGAACGACATACTGAGTTTCAATTTTGAGAGCATTGCCATCTGCTGGAAAGAATGGGAATTGGGGAAGCATTGCTTAGGGTCCATACATGTCACATTTCCTAAAAATGGTTATAAAACTCTGACAGTTCATCAAAAACTCCCCAATCTTGGCATATGTGTGGAGGATAATAATCTACATCTGAGCCAAACACTTACCCGTAGGTCACATGACTTGGGTGCAAAATATGCCTGCCAAATTTTGTCATTACAAAAGAAAATGACAAGAAATCAGCGATAAGGTGCACAGTCCTGAAATTTTACATACATGTCCCTTGTCATTAGGAACATCTCTTATATATGGTTTCGCCAGGTCAACCATGCTCGATTTTCCACCATTTTCAAAAATTAGCATATTAGTCAAAATGATATCTTCTCATGAACAGTAAAGCCGATTTGCATTAAACTTGGCACACATGATCTATACCTATAAAGACCTTAATTCCAATGGAATAGTGAATTGTCATGGTTTCAGAGACTGCTTCTCACAACAACCAACTGGCATTCTTGTGACAGCCTGTCTGGCCCTCTATGGGTGTTTTCACATATAGTCCTTTTAAAACCAAACTCAGTCCTGTTAAAGTGGACCAAAAAGTGGACCAACAGAAAAAGGACTCAGTTTTTTTTGCATTCACATTGTGAGTTCATTTGAAAGAGGACTCAGTTCTCTTTCTGGTCCACTTCAGCTCTGATGGGGCCTCAGTCCTCCTGCTGCTCACACTATAGCTCCTCTGGAGCTCTCAGACCTTTACTGCTTTGGATTATGGGTAGCTTTAACTTGGAACAAGATGGCTGCTGCTATACTTGTCTTATCCACATCCCTGTGGTATTTGGTTAAATTAGCCCACAGACATAGGGAAAACCAAAACAGAATTGTTCAGATCACATTTGAACACAAAAAGGGACTGAGGAGACTGCAAAGGAGACAGGAATGGAGGAGAAGAATTTTGCAGCAACATGACAAGCTGATCAGACAACATCTGATGCTACTAGCAACACTTGTGATACTTCAGCTCTCACCTGAAAGGTAGGTATTACATATAAAAGTGAATTCAGAAATGCCAGTGGTGGACACCCTGGCTTCAGAAAGTAAAAGTCCTACCATGTATTTGTTCTAGCCATTCACTAAACAAGGTGATTTCACTAATTAGCTCCTTTACCTGGCTGAAGAGTTGTGCTAATTAAATTCAGCTGGTGTAGTGCATGGGTGGAACAAATACGTGGCAGGACTTTTACTTTCTGAAGCCGGGGTGTCCACCTCTGAGAAATGCACACCTAGCTAATTCTCATACTACCACTATCAACATCCTAATGGTAAAACAAATTAACAGAAGTATAAAAACTATGCTTCAAACATTAGCTCTTTTTGGTGGTGTTCTTTGTGTCAAACAGGCATCTTAACTTGATAATTAAGTTTGACTCAGATGCTGATTCTATATTAACAGATCATGCTGGACAAAACCAAGGTCTGACATTTCGTGGGAGAGCACAAGTGCCTGGACTGACACTGACTGGCATCAGAATTTCAGAATGGGCAGGGACACATTCCGCTACCTCTACCAGCAGTTGAGACCTTACCTTGAGCAGCACAGAACTCAGTACAGGATACCTTTGACAGAGGAGCACCATGTTGGTGTTACATTACGGAGGTTCTCCACTAACATAGAATACCGTTTTATCTCACACCTGTTTGGTATAGGTCTCTCCACTGCCTGCATGATAACCCATGAAACAGTCTCCACCACTGTACGTGTACTCAAGTCAAAGTCCCAAGAGGGACTGATTTGAGGGACATTGTTAATGGATTCAGGGATAGATGGGGTTTTCCCCAGTGTGCTGGGGCTATTGATGGCACACATGTGCCCATATAGCCCCAAATGTCAACAACTGTTGACATGAATGCCTGTCGATCAACTATGAATATGTTTTCCTTTTCCACAAGCTCCACTTGCAAGTCTCCTGATTGCCACCAAGCCCTCTCTAGTCTGCAGACTCCTGGCCTATGGGAACCCATGCAGTTGGGTAGGACCCGTCTCTCACAGTCAGACCAAGATTGCAGAATGCAAGATCAGTATTGCCTGTACTGTGGGGCTCACAGACATTTTCGTGTATCCTGCTCAGAGCTTCAGGGAAAAGTCCAACCTCACTCGGGGACAGGAGATGATGAGGCAAAGTCTCTCTCTCTCAAGTATGCTACTCCTGGGTTCCTGTAGATGGTGTACCTTTCATGGGAAGAGGAGGAGCAAACCCTGGATGCCTTTGTGGATTCTGGAGCAGTGGGTAATTTCCTAGACCTTGCCATAGCCAGACACCTAGGTGTCATCCTGACTGACCTTGATCGCCCACTTTTCATAACAGCGGTGGATGGGAATCCACTGGGCTCTGGTCAGGTGTGTCAGTGTACTGTCTCTGTTCACCTCCGGATAGCGCACTGCCATGAAACCATCCTAGTTCCATCTCAGTGACTCTCCTGAGCTCCCTCTGACACTGGGGATACATCCATGGAGCCCTTGCCATGGGCTTTATCCATCCCTCCACCTCTCCAACCAGAGCGGATTCTTTCGCACAGCTCTCCAGCAAGCGTCTCGTCAGCAGCATTCAGGGCTGGGTAGTAACGGATTACATGTAATTGGGATTACGTAATCAAATTACATCAAATAAATAACTATAATCAGATCAGATTACATTTGAAAAAATGTGCAATTAGATTATAGTTATATTGTTACATGATTACATTTTTGATTATGTCTTTAAAATATGGCAATTTTAAAATTATGAAACTTTTTTTCATGATAATCAATGCTATTAACTCATGAAAAGTGTGTCTGACATAGGCGGTGTTGAGTCAAGATGCGAGGTTCAAGCAGCAGCAGTCCCTCCAGAATAGCCTTCCATTCCTGGCAATATTGCCATCACTTCGACTTCAAAAATGTGCAACACAAGAACGTCTATGTCCAATACAATTTGTTCAAGCCAAAAATAAAGTTGCTGTCATCCGTTGCTGTCATGTCCTTTATCAAACCCCATGTGACTAGAAATGAGTAGATAATTCACATTTCTCTTTTGATTAAAAGAAAGCTCATGTTACGTTTGCTAGTCTAATTCGCCCCCTTGTGCAGCATGGTATACATTTAGGCAAATCTGGCATTACATATTCAAGTATATTCACATTCATATAATTTTTAGAAAGTTAGATAAGTTTGAACTCAATTTTATACTACTGTTGACAGCCCTATAACATTATCAATATTATTATTAATATTAATACCATCCAATGGTTTGACTCAACAATTAGTTTGAATGTCAGTTACAACTCAGTTACTAAATGATTAAAATGCCCCAATCCCAAATGATGCCAATGAAATGTCTCATCTCAGTGCCATGTGTTTTAATAAGGGTAGTACTAGTCAGAGTAGCCTAATTTATGAAGTTGAACACATTTTCAATTATTTTAGAAGCAATAGGATAAAACATATTATTTCTAATGATTTATGATCAAACAATGAAAATAACTTTCAAGTGAAAATAGCATTTTTGTTTCATTTTTTCCATGTATGTATTTCAGAGAAAACTGGGAAATTTACAAAGAGCACACTGAGGGCTGACACAGAAGCTTCAGGACTTAGCAATGCAGATCAGCAGACTCATGGAGAGCCAGAAGCGAAACAAGCAAGGCTTGAACAATTTGTGAATAATATTTCCCAAACCAAAGTAAATTCCCTTGTCTTCATTTTTATTGTGGATGATGCCCAGTCATTCTATTTATTGGAACAGCATGCATTCAAGAAACTAACTGAGGGCATAAGTGGGGGAAAAGATTGTAATGACCCGAAAGACACTGATGGCTAGGCTTGATAAGGCATACACACACATGAAAGAGGAACTTAAAGCAAAGCTAGGTAAAGTGCATTCAGTGTGCACAACCGCTGATATTTGGACAGCTTCCAGGAGCTTTTTTTGCCATTGGATCGAGGACGACGAGCTGGAGAGGATTAAAGGCAGACACACTTATGACATTGTTGCTGCTAAGATACATGAGATTCATGTGGCTTACAACATTGAAAATAAAGTCCCGGAAGGTAATGGAGTAACAGAATTTCTTAGTTTTCTCTGTGATCATAAAGCTAATAAAGAAACAGCATTTCTTTCCTCTGCTGGGTTCATACTCACTTTGAAAGAATACTGAAGGTTGGACACAGGGTGGATGGCCTGAGTCATGACACTGTCCTGCTGGCTCAATGAGAAACTCCCACAATTCCAGCACGCCTATCAATGGGGCTGCAGCTCAAGGTAAAACTTGTGCTGATCTTGGACGAAGATTCCTCCACCACAATTCTAACCATAACCATGATTGATGGTGTATGTAATAAAACTGGTCCAAAACGAACATTTATCAGCAGCTTCTGCTTGGAGAGAGGCTTCATGTCAGAGATCTGTTAGACAGGACACTATTGTTCCACAGCAGGTTATATTTCAGATTAAAGAAAACACAATGTTGGTGTACCATTTCTAGAGCAGCAGAATCTCCACCTGTGGGACATGCAGTATATACATCAGAGAGCTCATGAGTTCCTCTTTCTGCAAAATATTCAGAGATTGTGTCAGTTTTCCGATCTTACCTCCAATCTGCAAATTCTCCAGTGGTAATGATACTGTCCAGATTCACTATTCCTAAATATAATTTTATTTCTATTATGAATGCTTCAGTTGAATCTAATGATTTGACTACAATATTTAAAATAGACTGTAAAAGCTCCACTGAGAGAATGCAAGAAAAGAATGAATGCGTTCGAAATATGAATGGCTGCTTTTAAGTTTCTGGAAAAAAATACCTTTTGAAAAGCTATAGCGTCATGTGAATATCTGGCAAAGCTATATGCCAAGAATGCACCTCCTGCTGTTCATTACATAGTGATTTGTAAAGGCATTCTAATTTCCATTACAATGACATGAACATTCTGATTTCCATTACAATGACATGGCCTTTTGCATTTCCATTACAATTATATCGAGAGCTTGCTACTAGACATTGTTGTGTATGGGAATGACTGAGGGTACCAACTGGTTTAGCATGCAACTGCTCTCTTTACTTCACAATAGCCGACTGCGGCCAACTGGCTGCATGCCGTAAACTGTTACAGGCAACGTAAAGCAAAACATGACGTGAAACATTGACACTGTCATAAAACAGTAGAAGTGGCAGTGGACAGTGGACGTAACATCCCCCCCTACCCCCCCCCCAGAGAAAAGAAAAAAAAGAGAGAACAAAAACAGTCCATCCCTGAGAGCAGTAGGAATACTTACAAATTAAACTGATCAATGTCAGTAGGCCGTGTTAACAGTTGGCCGCAGAATTTGTTTTTTTTAACACAACACAACAAAGGTAATTACAGTATAACATTGCAATCCTTCAAGGTTTGCAATGTTATAATTAAAATAACAGTGGCCGGTTAAAGGCTAAAAGTCAGTGACGTAGTCCCCGAGGTAAGCCGGCCGGGACCAAACTCCGTGGAGTTGGTTCCCGTGGAGGTGGTTCCCATGGTTGCTCAGCCTGGGGTGCTGGTGGCACATAGGAAGTCCCAGTCCAGAAGTGAGAGGTCAGTGCATAGGTCAGTGCTAGTGATGGTGGACTGTGGTGTCACTTTTTGTAGGCGGCTGGCATCCCACCATGACCCATCTGAGAGGCGGAATGTGGCTGGGCCCAGCTGGTCTGCGACCTGCCTGGGTGAGGACCAGAATGAGAGGAGTTTATGCTCACAATGGGGCTGGCAGATCCGGACCCAGTCACCTACGGAGATTCCCGGAGCCTTCACCCTCCGTGTTTTATCAAAGTGGAGCTTCATCTGGCATTGCTGCTCCAAGACTTTTCCATGCTCACGTGTTGGAGGGTGTTGCATTACCGGTGCTCGCAGTCTGTCTAGGGGAAGCTGCAGCTCTCCTCCTGTCAAGAGAGGCTGTGTCCCGATACAAAGTCAGTTGCCTGCTGCCTTAGAGGTGAGCTCCCTTATAAGGTAGCATTCTAACGGAAAAGGGACCTCAAAAGGCAACAATATCAGGACACACTTTGAAGGCAGGATGACGTCATAGATCGTTCACGTCCCTGGAGAGAAAATTAGTTTAACGTTCGTGTAACTAAATAACTAGCCACTAGATCAGTTACTTTTTTTCCCCAATTGAATCAGATTATCATGTTAAGTATTTCAGTAGCTGTAAAATACTTCACCTTTGTTCGATGGGCAACCAAACTACCGCTACGTTAGCTAGATAGCTAGCTTTTTCTATTGGAAAGTAATGTGATTACTAGCAATCTAGCTAGCTAGTTCATGGAAAGCTCACCAAGACTTAAAAACATTACGGTCATTATTCCAGTGTATTAAATAATTAAATGTATTTTTTTAGATATAACCGCAACAAATTATTGAGTTCACTGTATACGGTCATTTATAATGAGCTCCTCTGCTACCACCGCATCTACCACTGTGGTGTATTCAGCCGCCATTAATTTAATGGAAGTTGAGAAGCTTGAGGAAATCGCAAAGACTTATGGGATACACTACCTGGCGAAGGATACATCAGATGCTGCCTTCAAATTTAACAGAAATAAGGCACCTTAGAAGGGCACATTTTATGATGATTTCGGTTTGGGACATGCCTACGAAGGGCAAGTGTGCAAAATTGTGAAAATAGTGAAAATGCTCCCTTCAAAAGCTGCCTTCTAAGGGAGCTGACTTCATATTGGGACACAGCCAGAGTGCTAAGGAGTGCTGATGAGAATGAACACCCCTCAGCCAAGTGTGCCCGGATGCTGTTTTTCAGAGTTTGGTTCAGTCTCTCCACCCCCCCCCCCCCCCCCCCTCGTTTGCCTGGGGGTGATAGATGGCTGTGCAGATATGGCGGATGCCCTTGACCACGTGGTGATGGCTGCGGGCAGGCCCCAGCAGGCGAAAAGAGACTCCAGAAAGTCTGTGATGGTTCAGGTTGTCACAGTCTGTGATCACAGACTGGCGCGGGAGAGCAGGTCTGCCACCACGTTTTCACGTCCAGGGGTGAACTGCAGTTTGAAATTGTAGTGTTGGAGCCGCTCTGGCTAGGGGTGATTCCGAAGTGGCGTGTGCCCTGTGCCCAAAGTCGCAATAAGGGCTATCAGATGTTGGATTTTGTTCTAATTTTAAAAGTAAACGAACCGGACCAAAAGCGCGCTTGGAGAAAAAGCTTTATTCGGCGATGGAATCCGGCAGCATCTCTGCCTGCGAAGCTTTAACTCAGAGAACTGTTACCGTGATCGGCCTTTTATACCATGAAACAAATGGCAACAAACAATAGGTTTTACACTGTTGCAGCATCAACCTATGTTCCCAATGCAAAGCGGGATCCTTTGATGCTGACCGCCCCTTTGTGTGGTGATGATTGCCAACTGCCCACTCCCGGTTGTATGCTAGACTTGATGGCTGCTACCTGCCTTAATCAATTGCTCTTGGCTCCAACTGTAGCGTGGCACCAAGGTGTGGAGCTTCCTTTGTAACTATGATAATAAGGCCATCAGGTTAACAGTTCTCTGATTCTGAACCATGTCTGGTCAGAAGTTAGAAGCACTATAATCTTACATTCCCCCCTTTGATCATAAAAAAATATGATCACAAAAATAAAGAAACAGTTGTAAGAAAATATAGGAACGGAAGGAGGGAAAGAAAAAAAAAAAAGAAAAGAAACCGTAACATGTTGATATTAATCATGTACACAGTCTAATACTGAGCACAGGCACCTCTGCTTACAGTATAAAATAAAAGAATATCATTTTATGATGATACACGGATACATTGAAAGATGTACAGAGAAATGACATTGGTGGCATGGTGGATGATCGCATTCCACACATGCTGCTGGATTGTGCTGGTGAATGAGGTCTCCTGACACAGTCTGTGATATTGTGGGCTTGGTTGATGCAGATGTGTCCCGTGTCCCGTGGTTTTTCAGCAGATGTCAGCCAGGTGTCAGGTACAGTCCAGCGCAGGTGTCAGATGACAGCCAGGGCACCCTTCTCTCTCAGCTGTTTGGAACCCTGCTCTTCACTGGAACATCTGCAATGACACACAAGAGAGAAGGCGGGAACGCATCTTGCCAAAGTACATAAACATTTTTGAAAAATGGATCGTTATTCCTAAAAAAATGCCTAAACTGTCCCTATGTAGTTTCGGCGGGACACTACAGTATTTATCAGTGGTGGTATGATGACCTCTTCATCCTCAGACGACAAGCTAGAGCCTAGACAACTCTAGTCCCGCCATGTCTGGACTCTGATAAATACTACCGCCATTCTATCCCTCATCTCTAGGCGGATTTCCTAACTTGCAATGGCTGACATGGTACCACTTATCTTGTCCCTGTACCTTAACTGCTGCATTGGTTACTAAAAGAACCTGGTACGGACCCTCCTACTAGGGTTCTAACGTTACATTCTGAGGTTTGTGTGCGAGAGTTTTTCGCAGTACCGGATCAGGCTGTCAGAAATTAAATGCACGTCGGCTTTGCACAGATCCATTGTTCCGGGTCGGGGCATGGGCCGGCCTGTGATGACTGATGATGATGTGATAATTCAAAAGGTTTAGTCCAGTTTCCAAGGGATTCCTTCCTGGTGGAGCTTGGACAGATGTTCTGTGATGACGATTCATTCTCTCTGTTCGACCTGAAGCTTGTGGTCTGTAAGGACAATGTAATTTCTTGTATTTATCATGCGACACATTGTGAAATGTGTTCCTTGGTCTGAGTCTATGCATTCTGGCAGGCCCCATCGAGGAATGATGTCCTTCACCAGTGTTTTGGCTGTGTGGGCTGCCGTTCCATGTTTAGTTGGGAATGCTTCCACCCATCTGGAGAATTTATCTACAAGTACATCCTGAAACCTCCCACACTTAGGCAGGGTTATGTAGTCCATCTGAAGGTGCCGGAATGGACCCGGTGGGGCTGGTGTTCCCCCAGCAGGGGTCTTAATTCTGGTTCCAGGATTGTTGTATTTCAGAGCGTTAGTTTGTAAGGCTCTGAGTTTGGCGTCCTGTGTTCTTTCAATCCTTGCTGACCATTCCACAACCTGATTGAAAGCTGTCCCAACACCATCCCAGTCATCATAACGGACTTTAAGGGCTTTGGATAACTCTGGCTTTAGTCCATTCACAAATGAAGTTTTTAAAGGCATGCCAGTATCTTTGCCTATATCGTCACTGTTGTTCAGACCAGCATTTTCCAGCCAAATCTGCTTAAAGCGTTCCTCATATTCTGCAACACTCTCTCCTGCTTTCTGTGTGCATGAAGTGATTTTGGCCCAATTGACTTCTGCAGGTTTAAGTTCATATAAAAAGGTTTGTACAGCCTCCCATCCTGCATCAACATTGTCTTGAGACTCCCCTGCCCTTGTCTCTACACTTTCAGTCAGCTTCTTTTGATCGCTGTCCCTTAAGTTTACATTGAGGATCATAGCAGCATCCAGTGGGTGTAGAGTGTAAATTTTTCGTAAGCGTTCAAGAACTTGCCAAGCCTTGCGCGGCTGTTTATATGCGTCTGGTAATTCCTTGGACCATTTATCAATTTGTTCTGGTGTGGCTGGTTGGTAAGTCTTACATGGGAGGTATCTTTTGACCTTCTTTGTCACAATACGAGTCCGTCTCTGGCCATCCTCCTCAAACTCCTCTTCACTTTGAACTTCCACTTCAGTTCTACGATGTTTGATTTACGACAGGAGCAAGCCTAACCTTTGTGCTTGTTGTGGAGGTAGATTTGACCTGTGCACTGCTGTCCTTTGTCACAGGTGCAGCAGCAGGTGTGTCATTGGACAATTCCTCACCGTCTGAGCTGCTACCATGGTCATGTGGCAATTCCTCCAGCAAATGACGGTGTTGTTGTTCCTCAATGGCTCTCAGCTCTTTGAATGGGTAGAGCAGTTCCGGTCTCCTTTGCTTAGCGCCTCCTTCATGTGTATTGGAAGAGGCTGCTGCTTTATCACAGTCTTTTGATTGTAGCTGTTTGGAGATTAGATCTAGCCATTTTTGATTTTCAGCTAATAGTCTCTCTTTTTCCTTTTTCTCTTCCTGTAATAGAGAAGCTAATGCTTTAACTTTTGCATTTTCCGCAGTGATTTCACGTTTCAGTCTATCAATCTCACACTTTTCCAGATGTTGTCGAATTTGTTTGCACAAAATAACAGACCATCCATCTCGTCTGCTGCTTGCGAACATGCGCTGTGTCTTTCCCCAGGCCTTTTTGATGTCCGGCAAGGTCCAGAGTCTGTCCTCGGAGGGTTTAATGTTGTATTTCCGTTGGATGTCGTCATTGCATTTCCTTAATCCAAGCCGTTTTTCCAAGTATGAATTTAGGCTGTCCATCATCTGATCGATGGTTGTGCTTGGAGGAGCTGTTCCGTGACGTTCTGTCGTAGGTTTCAATGGCCCAGCCCCATGAACACGGATCTGCGCAGCCGACGGCAACTCAGCAGCCATGACAACAGATTCCCTCAGATACAAAGCAGACAGAGCAGGTGTTAGTGGAGCTGTTTAGACTGTTTATTCTAAGTGTGAATACCCACAGCTATCTTTACTTCAATGCAAATGAACAGAACAGAGTTAGCTAGAGGAAATTGGAATTATTGTACTTTTGTCTTAATCGAGGAAAAGACTACAGACAATTTTTATCTTCGAATGAGCAGCCTAGTCAAAAATGTAGGCTATTTTCAAAATACAGAGTACGCCCACAACCAGGAATACTTTGAGATAAGTGGATATGAATATACTTTAAAAATACAAAATCATTCAGTGATATAGACTATTTGTCTACTCTTGATTTCCTCTTAATAATATACTGCGTTTATCTTAACACTTTAGTTAAAGAAAGAAATCACGTGTTTTTTTTTTCTGCTTGCACAAAACAGAAAATTAAACTTTGCCGGATCTTAGTCGGAAGGCTTATCACTTTACCGTTTAAAATGCTAATTCTTTCCGAACCTCGGTCAGAAGGCTACGCTTACAGTTTTTACGGTATTAAGGAAACAAGATGTCATTCCAAACCAAATTTGGAAGGCTAAAGTGCTTACAATTTCAGCGACTTAAAAACAAATACAAATTCTTTAAGCATATAGCTTTTAAGAAAAGTATTCTTAAGTATGCTTTTACTGTTATAAAATAACTCCGTTTTCCGAATCTTTCACAATTGGAATGCCACCTCGCGATCAAAACCAATTTTTCTAACGTTACTTAGAACATTTACTTATTACTTACAGTCGGAAAAACAACGCTCGCTTAACAACTTATAATACTAGTATGATGCACTAATTCTTAACTTTCTCACAATCAAGAAAAGTACCAATTTTAGTTCTCTAACTTAAAAATTTAATTATTCAACCCGTGCAGCGAAGAATAATTATACTTAATAATAATATATAATAATTAACCAACAGCCTTTCCTAACCACAGGAAGGTGTCCAGCAACCCAGTTGCTTATACTAGTCTCTCCATCAACCTCCGATTAGTCTGATAACCGGCACGATGTGAGATGACTATATTACTAGTACACACTCCGTCAACCTCTGATCTAATCGAAAAAATATAAGCGTGTCAGTAGCCTGTCACAACTAAATATTTTAACGACTAGATAGCACGACGTGAGCTGACTATAAACTTAGTTAGCAACCCCGTTGCTTACACTATTCACTCCATCAACCTCCGATTTCACGTCTGAAAACCGGCACGATGTGAGATGACTACGTTTGTATAGTACACACTCCGTCAACCTCTGATCTAATCGGAAAATATAACTAAACATTTACCGGCTAGATAGCACGACGTGAGCTGACTATCCGAAGCTCAATTAACAACTTACAATACCAGTATAATGCACTACTTCTTAACTCTCTCACAATCAAGAAAAGTACCAGTTTTTAATTCTCTCACACTTAAAAACTGAATTCTCCAACTCTCTCACAGCGAAGAATAATTATATAGTACTGAATTCTGTTCCAGAGCTTACACCAAAAACCTTTCCTAATCATAGGAAGGCGCCCAGCAACCCGCAGTTGCTTACACAAGTCTCTCCATCAACCTCCGATTATGTCTGATAACCGGCACGATGTGAGATGACCACGTTACTATAGTACAAACTCCGTCAACCTCTGATCTAATCGAAAAATATAACTAAATATTTACCGGCTAGATAGCACGACGTGAGCTGACTATACCAAAAACCTTTCCTAACCATAGGAAGGTGCCCAGCAACCCGCAGTTGCTTATACGAGTCTCTCCATCAACCTCCGATTGTGTCTAATAACCGGCACGATGTGAGATGACCACGTTACTATAGTACAAACTCCGTCAACCTCTGATCTAATCGGAAAATATAACTAAATATTTACCGGCTAGATAGCACGACGTGAGCTGACTATCCGAAGCTCAATTAACAACTTACAATACCAGTATAATGCACTACTTCTTAACTCTCTCACAATCAAGAAAAGTACCAGTTTTTAATTCTCTCACACTTAAAAACTGAATTCTCCAACTCTCTCACAGCGAAGAATAATTATACAGTACTGAATTCTGTTCCAAAGCTTACATCAAAAACCTTTCCTAACCATAGGAAGGTGTCCAGCAACCCGCGGTTGCTTACACGAGTCTCTCCATCAACCTCCGATTATGTCTGATAACCGGCACGATGTGAGATGACCGCGTTACAATAGTGCACACTCCGTCAACCTCTGATCTAATCGGAAAATATAACTAAATATTTACCGGCTAGATAGCACGACGTGAGCTGACTATAAACTTAGGCTTTCCCTAGCCTAGACTTCGGTACCTCGGCCTATTTTTTTAGAGCTCTTATCAACAGTGTTAACCAAAACACTGTCAGTTACATATACGTATATTTACTGGTTTGTTTACTTATAAAATAGCTAGGTTCTTCAAGAGGAGTGGTACGTTTCTTACCGAGTTAAGGTCTTTGCGATGTTTGCGGACCCGCAGACTCTTGTCTTGCCGATCTTCGACTTGAAAGTTCAACCGGAAAAATCTCCACGATTCTTCTGCTGAATTGTTCCACTTCGTAGATGTGTCCGTGAGTTTCTCTCGTATCAGCTCCTCCTGGCTGGCTCGCCAATTGTTGGAGTTTGTTCTAATTTTAAAAGAAAACGAACCGGACCAAAAGCGCGCTTGGAGAAAAAGCTTTATTCGGCGATGGAATCCGGCAGCATCTCTGCCTGCGAAGCTTTAACTCAGAGAACTGTTACCGTGATCGGCCTTTTATACCATGAAACAAATGGCAACAAAAATTAGGTTTTACACTGTTGCAGCATCAACCTATGTTCCCAATGCAAAGCGGGATCCTTTGATGCTGACCGCCCCTTTGTGTGGTGATGATTGCCAACTGCCCACTCCCGGTTGTATGCTAGACTTGATGGCTGCTACCTGCCTTAATCAATTGCTCTTGGCTCCAACTGTAGCGTGGCACCAAGGTGTGGAGCTTCCTTTGTAACTATGATAATAAGGCCATCAGGTTAACAGTTCTCTGATTCTGAACCATGTCTGGTCAGAAGTTAGAAGCACTATAATCTTACACAGAGCCTGGTGGTCTGTCCGCAGTGTGAACACCTGCCCGTACAGGTATATGTGCCATCTCTCACAAGCCCAGATACAGACAAGGGCTTCCCATTCCCCCACAAAGTATTTTTGTTCTGCCGGGCTGAGGGCTCAGGAGGCGAACGCAACGGGCCACTCTGTGCCGTCGTGCAGCTGAGACAGCACTGCTCCCAGTGCTGTGCTGGAGGCGTCGCAGGTGACATATGTGAGGCTAGAGATGTTGAAATGGACCAGCACTGGTGTCGAGGTGAGTTGGGACTTCAAGATGGCATCCAGGCACAAGGTGCATCCTTTTTCAGCACCTGGTGCAAAGGGGCTGTGGTGGTAGAGTATTGGGGCAGAAAGCAAAGGTAATAGGCCATCATTCCCAAGAACAAGGCCACCTGAGCTGCAGTGGTAGGCTCAGGGATGCACTGTATGGCCTCGACATTTGACTCGAGAGGGGTGAGGCCCTCTGCAGTCAAGTGAAACCCCACAAATTCAATGACAGGTGCGGATAAGACACATTTCTCTGCATTAAGTGTGAGGTAATGGCTGGCGGCTGTGGGGCCGTGCACGACATGTCGTCCAGGTAAATCACCACCCCAGGGATCCCAGCAAAGATGGAAGACATGATCTTCTGGAAGCAACTAGGGGCGTAACTGAGTCCCGAAGGGACCCTTGTGTAACAGAACACCCCCGTGTGAGTGACGAATGCCATGAGATCCCGGCTATCAGGATAGAGAGGAACTTGCAGATACCCCTGATGGAGGTCCAGCTTTGTGAACATCGTGGACTCGTGGAACTGGGTGGTGAGTTCCTCTGCTGTAGGTAGACCCCCTGTAGAGTTCTAGTTAAGATACGAGCAGCTGTGTTTTGTACCAGCTGAAGCGGTTTTAGTGAGACATTTGCACATCCTGACAAGAGGGCATTACAGTAGTCTAATCTGGATGTTACAAAGGTGTGGATTAGCTTTTCAGCATCATTAATTGATACAATTTTCCTGATTTTGGCTATGTTTCTCAAATGAAAGAAGGCAGTCCTAGAGGTGTTAGTTATATGAGATTCAAAAGAGAGCTCAGGATCAATAACAACACCAAGGTCTTTGATAGCTGCAATTGAGGCAAAGGAGACACCATCAAGGTCTAGTGTAAAATGAGTGAATTTGCTCCTGATTGAATTTTGGCCAACAACCAATATTTTGGTTTTGTCTGAGTTAAGGAAGAGAAAATTTCGGGCCATCCAATTCTTTATGTCTGTTTGGCAGGCCTCCATGTTTGATATATTCAGAGGGACATCAGGTTTGACAGATATGTATAACTGAGTGTCATCCGTGTAACAGTGGAAGCTAATGTCATGTTTTTGGATGATAGCGCCTAGAGGCAACATGTATAATGAGAAGAGCAGAGGCCCAAGCACGGATCCTTGAGATATACCATACCTTACTCTGAAATGTAAATGTAAATGAGCAGAAGATTCATTGTTAATGGAGACAAACTGATATCATTCTGATAGATAGGACCTAAACCAAGATAGAGCCTGTCCTCTTATGTCAACCAGGTTTTCAAGGCAGTCGAGGAGGATACGATAGTCAATGGTATCAAAGGCTGCACTTCAGTCTAGTAGCACAAGAAGAGAGATACAGCCATTGTCACAAGACAGTAGAAGATCGTTGAGTACTTCCACAAGAGCAGTTTCTGTACTATGATGAGGTCTAAACCCAGACTGAAAAACTTCCAAAATGTTGTTAGAGTGTAACAATTCACAGAGTTGCTTTGATACTGCTTTTTCCAGGATTTTTGAGAGAAAAGGAAGATTCGAAATGGGCCTATAGTTTGACAAGTCAGTGGGATCTCAGTTGGGCTTCTTCAGAATAGGCTTGATAACTGCTACTTTAAAGGACTAAGGTACATGTCCAGATGTAAGGGAGGCATTGATAAGATTTAATAGTGGTGTGCCAATTGCAGATAGTAGTTGTTTTAGGAAGCTGGTTGGTATGGGGTCTAGTTGGCTGGTAGAGATTTTAGATGAATTGATTAAAGAAAAAAGTCACTAAATTCAATGGGTATGGAAGAGTCAAAGCAAGAGGTTGGCCTAAAAGACATACCTACGTTGTTTGGGACGGGACTGGCCAGGCAGAAGGGAGTAGTCGATGGAAATTTTTGTAATGTGTCTCTTATCTTTGTGATTTTACTATCAAAGAAGTTCATGAAGTCATTGCTACTATAAATTGCTGGCATGTTAGGGTTAACTGATGCAGGACTCTTACTTAATCTAGCTAGTGCTAAACAGATACCTAGGATTGTCTTATTTTTCTCAATAAGGGTAGAGAAATATTTGGATCTGGCAGCTATGAGGCCTTATAGGTTAGGAGACTTTCCTTCCACACCTGGAAAAAAACTCTATGTCGGTCGCTCTGGCTCCAGGAATGCAATTGACTGTGGTCGTTGGCATCTCTACTTTCACATTTCTAAGAATAGAATCTCCGATAATCAGCATTCTTTTAACAGGCTTCTCAGCAGGTGCGTCACTGAGGGGGGAGAACCTGTTTGAAATGTGAACCGAGGGTTGGTGGTGCACCACTGTAACCCACTCGCCTTGCTGCGATGGCTCTGCCGGAGTTGAGCTAGGGGAAAGGCTAACTGACACATCTGGTACCGAAAAAGACTCGATAAACGTTTCACTAGCTTTAATCTCATATAAGGTGCGGATGTGTGCTTCTCACTCTGCTACCTTCTCCGTCAACCTAATGTTTAGCTCACATTTATCACAGGTAAAGTTAGCAGTACTGGCGGAGAAGGAGTAACTATACTGTTAACACAATGTTGCACACTGAGCAGGGAGGGGAACTAAGGATAGGAGAAACGGAGCTAAGAGAAGCCATCGAAAGAACTAAAACTAGCTGGCTACTTAGGTGTATAGTCTTTACATTATGAAGGTGTTGGAATCTGCAAATACTCCAGGTTTGAGTCCTGGCTGGGTCCTAGCCGGCATCTTGCGTCTGGCGTTCAGGTGGTGAGCAACAGGAAGTGCGAAGCAGGAAACAGCTGACCAGCGAGCAGGTATGATACCATCAGCAACAGGGAGCAACGGAGCCAAGGGAGACTGCTTTTGCCGCACTTATATAGAGCCACTTCAAACGTTATAGTCCACGTAGGCACACAGTTCGGTCATTGGTAGAAAACCCGCACCTCTAATTACCGCGCAATCTGATTGGATGATAGGAGCCCATGTTGATGCTACGTGATAAAGACCTGAGAATCTTCATTGAACTGTGTGTGATCCCATAGGGGCCCACGTGTCAGGTGCCAAGTATTGCACGCATGGCTTTGCCAGGATGTTTGTGTTTAAGTCAAGAGCAATGTCACGAAGCCCTTCAATAAATGGCTTGGTGTTCTTTTATGGCCTGATGAGGGTGAAGGATCATGTAGAGCTGAATCCTCTCCTTACCAGATGGCCATATACATTCCGAATATGCCAGGAGTAAGCATTGTAAATAACTTGATTTTGGTTGTATATATGTGTCGATATTCACTACAGATGGCTGTTTACTGTTTGTTCCATGTCCCAAAATTAGTACTGACACAAGGTGTGTTTGGAACATGAGGAGAACACTTAGTGTGAGTTGTAGACATAACAGACACACAGTGTGATTAGATGAAAATATATATTTATTTGTGGCATAAAAGAGATCATGCTTTAAATTGGACTTCCAGGTCATCTCCATTGTTACATTCTTTCAGCAAGCAGTAAGTGCAAAGCTGCCTCTGTAAAAGCCACTTCTCCATGTTCTCACTGCTGTTTCTACCAGTTCCAGCACCACCTCCAGGAATGTAGCATCTCTGTTTGGGCATAGCATCCTCTCCTGAGGGCAGATTCCACACCAAAACCTGCCTCATGCATATTAGTCACAAAAAAGTCAAATATACATTGAAGTATGCTTTTATGATGGAGAACTAATTCCACATACAAACATGTCCATTTGCCTCACTAACAGGCAGAATGTGGACATATTTGTGAACTGTTGTTTACACAGTTAAAAATGCACAAGGACTCAGATTTGAAAAATATGCGGTTATTAATATGTTTTCATTGATTAACATTGATCCTGCAAATTTGCATTGTATATTCCCTGTACAGAAAAAGACTAATGATTATGATGATGTACTGGGTTGACATGATTGTTTATTTGCTCATCAATGTTAATGTGGAGATTAAGTAAAATTTGTACTTTACAATGATATGCATTTATAATTAAAGGATTTCACTCATATGTGAGTCAGGCAAAGGAGTGCACACTCTAAACACATGGCCATATGGGCTTATGGGTACTGTAGTTTCTGGGCATCTAAATAGATAGGTGAGTGCATTTTACTTGTATAATTAGTGTAAATATTATTGAACATGAATATTTGTGATTGTCATATATGCATAATTGCCTCTAGGTATATGTAAGTCAGACTGTTTACTGTGTTTGCCATTTAAGCTATTTTGCTTCTTTATTTGAAGAAATGGTTTAGCCCTAGGGAGATAACTGAAGATCAATTGCCTCATTCTAGAAGAGGATGAGGGATAGGCAAGGCCCCACCTGGAGTCTACACATGTGGTGGGTATTTAGGAGTGATTGCCTTTAAGTCTATTGGATCCGAATGGATATGTAATGGATACAACAAGCATTACATACAGTATCCATAGTTACATATATGCATGTAAGTACCAAAAATTGAAACACATTTTCTGGTTGAGAAGGCTCTTTTGGTGAACCAGACATGATTTATCTACATTTATTGAATACACTTTTTAAATTGACGCAATATCAGGCCATATCCAAAGTTATTGTTGTGCCTTATCATGTCATGTAAGCGAAGACCAAATTCCATCACACATTATAAGAGGACAAAATTACACAGCGATCAAGGCATAAATCCAGTGATATTATTCCAGTAAAGGTAATGTTCTTCTTTCATTAGAAGCATTTAGATTTCACCCCTCATTGGACTGGTGTTAGTACATTGGAGTGGTCCCACTTGAGAGAACCACCTCCCCTGGAACATATTGAATCCTCTTTCTAATGTTCAGATGGTTGAAGATCTCCACACTGTGCACCATTTTTTAACAGTGTTCCAATTGCAGAAATTTTCCTCTTTTATAGGCAAACTCTGGGCTCCACCTAAATGCAACTAAATGAGAGGCACTGCTCTTAAAAATAAAATTCTAATGCCAAATGTCTCAGACACCTGTCCTTGTTTGTGTAATATGTAAATTTGGAGTTCACCATCATCACATAAGAATCAAAAACATTTTTAAAAATTTCATGACAGTGTTATACATTTTATCATATAAACTGATTCCTGCTTGTGTTAAGCTCATGAAATTAAACTGAAAGGGAATACTTATAATACTCTATGCATTAGCCAATAATAATGAATTTTGATCTCTGGTGGTCCTGGTTTTTGAGTAGCTGGAAACTGCTGACAGGCCTGTCTATAACATGGCCTTCCAGGGCAATGCTGTAAATTAGTAAGAGGGGTTCATTTTGGCCCATAAAACATTCATCCTGCCATTCCCTCCCTTTCTTAGCTCCTGATTAATAATACATGAAGACTCAATATAACTTGGCTGGTCCAAGATAAGCTCTTCATTCTTCTGTGGGACATTTGTCTCTGAACTGACCTGAATTCAGACACTGTAAAGAAATCTGAGGGAAAACTCAGCTTACATTTTACAGCATTCATCATGTTGGGCAAATGCTCCATATCCTCACAATAATGTTATTAATAATAACATTAATAATAATCAATAATGTTAAAAAAGAGGAATGGGAATTATTACCGGTAAGATTGAGGCTGACTAGATGTAAAGTAAACTATGTTGCCCAAACTTCATTTTAGATTTTTTGTGGAAAAAAAAACTGTGTGGAAAATCGCATTTTCAATACACAGATCTCATGAAGCCCTGTCTATCCTGAAGAGAGATCTTAAACTGATACTGCTGTACTTGGAGAGAGACATGACCATGTTTCGCAAGTACATTTTTCCTCGATGGAGCTCCATCCCAACCCACATGCATTCTTTCCAACATAAACCCCAATACACCAATGTCATTAAATATCTATGAGTATTTATTGTTAAACATATGCAAGTCAAATTTAAAAGGAATCATTATCATGAAACACATATATTTCCACAATTCAAGTAGTCTTCAGAAGTAAAGTACATTTTTCTTTTCTTTGTTTGGACATCAGACAGAAGCTGAAACAACAAAAGTTTTGCTTCTACAGAATAATTCAGTATTTGAATACAACATACCCATAACATCACTTTTATATATACACATTCTGAAGAGTACTGGTAACCTCATGACCATGGCTACAATAGGATCTGTGTGTCAAAGCATTAGGTCCATTTCAAAGAATGGATTCCACTGGTGTGAGAAAAGTGAGAGGTTTCGTACCAGCACTAGTTATCAAAGTCATCCATATAAACGTAAACACACACATTATATTGACAAATACTTTCTCTCAAAAACAAAGATTTGCGCCACCACATTGGTCATCTCCTTAGGCATTAGCATATTTCAAATTGGGACTGCAACCTGCAACAGCACTATCTGCATTGTATGACCTGTACACATCTTGCCCTTGTGCCTGTGCCTGTTTGCCCACTATATGCACTTTTGTACATTGCTTTGGATAAAAGCGTCTGCTAAATGAATAAATGTAAATGTAAACAGTCCTGCTGTAATATTTACCATCATACACTGTATTGACAGGGTTTTTTGAATGAGGTAAAATGTTTTTAAATACAAAGATCAAGGACAGCTGAATACACTTACATTCCACAATTCTACACTCACCAATAATTTGACATTTCCTGAAGAAAAACCCTTGCTCTGGTGCAAATGCATGCAGCAAATGGGTTAAGTTGTTGGGATTGGGGTATTGTATGCTGCAGACAAGGTACTGGTAAAAAAGACAGTTGGTGGATTTCTCCATCATTTGCCTGCGTTCTTTTATCCTGTCTAAATGCTAATCAGTGCCACAGCAGTTGGCCTCAAAGTATCATTTTTCAGACAGCCAAGCTGTCACCCTACAGTAGGTGAATAATCAGCATGGTCTGCTAGCGCCTTTGTTTCTCAGGATTCACCTCCTCTCTGCTCCTGAACTGTCAATCAATCAGAGGTGACAAGTGGCCTCCCAGCTGGAGGAACACCTGCCTGGATAATGCATAACAAAACTGCATTGTTTCAGCAACAGCATAATAGTGTTCTGAACTTGCTATAGGAGTGATATGTGACACAAGAGCCTTGCAGGAACCAACAGCTCAAGCTCACTCATGGTGCGTCATGGTACATTTGTGTAAAGGCTATCAAGAGAACTCGAAATGCCATTTTGTTTAGGGGGACCTGGGGTAATTCTCTGAAAACATACCACCCAGAAAAAGCAATGGTTAGCCATTCCAAGCATTTACCAATCAGCTTTATAAGGACCTTCATCTTGGTGTATGCTTGTAACTTGATTTTTTCCCCCAAATACTTTATTGCTGTTTTCTACATAACTAGATCATAAATTAGTATTAGGCTCCATTTTGCTATATGTCAATTGACAACGAGTATTGAAGAATTTGGAGAAAATGCTCAAGTTCACTTGAATGTGAGTGCATATAGAGGGATACAGAGAATAGCAGATCTGTATGTAATGTATAGCCCTGGTGAAGCAAGGAGCAAGAGACTGAGTTGTTCAAGCAAAGCAAAAACACATTTTACAGAAAAAGCCAAAAGTCTCTTTTCCGGTGTGTATTTTCAAATGTGTATTAAAATGACCGAATTACTGGGGTAAAAAATTAAGGTTTTAAAAATTTAGTTTTGAAAACCCATATGAAGAAAAGGAGATGCTTTGTTCCACCACACCCCACTGCTTGATGCTAGAGGACCTGACGGAGCTCGCTGCAGCCCCCCTACATTCTGCACACAGGAGAGACTCGATTAAGGGATTTAGCGCCCTCTTGTGGCAAAACACACTAATACAGAGTCTGTGAAATACTGTCATCAATGTTCCAGCAGTGTGGATGATTATGATAGAACATGTAAATGTTTCAAAAAAGAACAGAAAGCACCAACATCTATAAACGGGGGATAACGGTAATGGGGACAGTATTAAAATGAAGAGGTTTGGAGGGGCTGTCATTTGGGAGGTATTTTGAGCGGCTGTTGCAGAGGAACGTCTCACAGCCTAACACCAGCAGGCCTTCTGGGTGCTCCTGCTGCCGTTGTTGACACCCTCATCCTCCTCCATGTCGGCAATACTGAGCTCCTCCTTAATGGACACCCGCAGGATGTCCAGCTCCTTCTTATTGGCCTGCAGGACGAGCTCCGTCAACCGGAAAAATGACTGGGGGCACAGAGGGATGTGGACAAGGGCAGAAGTTAGACAATTATCACTGAGTCCATGCTCAAGGCTGAAGATGCCATAATGTCAAAAAGGTATTTTAAGTGTTTTGGATGAAGATGGAACAGAGGCAGCATCACCTTGTCTCTCAGACCTCTGCCAAGTATAATATCCTGAAACAGGCCTCTCTTGTGAAAAGTAAAGTACTACGAGTGTAATTAAATATTGTGAAACAAAAACATGAAGATACACATTGCGGAGCATTCACGATATCAACTGCAACGTTTCATTTAATTATGCTACCAATCGCTACAGAATGTGTCCAAAATGCACTCTCTTTGGCTTTAATTACATTATGTGATCAGCAGAGGGTACTACAAGCACAGTCCGAACATGGGTTTTTAAAAGCTCAGTTTTGTTATTTTAGTAATCTTTTTACAAGAGATTCTACAATTTTTTAACGGTTTGAGTAAGACATTGTACAAATTGTTCAATTTGTTTTATGCCTCAGGAATAAATACAAAATTTTGTTCAGGTATAATTTGTTTCCATTCAAATTTTGTTCAAACTGTGAACCCAGTATCATGTATCACACCAAACTGTGAGCTGAGTATATCGTTACACCCATTTGAAGTACATCTCCAAACAGACCCACTTCACTCACCTCCTTAATGTTGTGGTTGGTACAGGCACTTGTCTCAAAGAAGTCCATTCCATAGGTCTTTGCAAGCTGCGGGTTTAATATTGCATTAGTGACAGGGTGTGATTGGTTTCATTTGCATTTAAACATGCACAGATTGCTTGCAGCAGTATAGAAACACACGGCATCATCCGACAGTCTGTGTGTGATGGCAAGTGACCTCACCTTGTCACCCTGCTCTGTATCCACCTGTCTCTTCTGCTCCTCATCTGATTTGTTCCCAATGAGGATCTTCTGTACCTTATCTGGAGCATACTGATGGAGGGCCAGATAGAGAGAGAGAGAGGGTGAATGATGGAATGATGCAGAGAAAGAGAGGGGACTACAGCTTGACCAGAGCACTATTCAACATCTATATCAACGAATTTGCCACAGTTTTGGAACATTCTCCATCTCCTGGTCTTACTTTACATGCTAAAAAAATCAAAGAAATCATCATTCCTGTTCTGTGCAGATGACCTATTTGTGCTGTTGCCCACAGAACAGAAATTATTGCAGAACATGACTAGAGCAGTGCTGCCAGACCTGGGTCCTGGCAATTACCCTAACACTTCTTCTTGTTCTTCACTTGTTCTTTTTCTTTAAGACCCACCACCACCCCCCTCTTTGGAGGACAACTTTATTTTTAATAAGGCAATACATTCGTAATAATATACTCAATATATTACATTCAACTTTGAATTCAGAACAGCCATTGTTATCCTACCATCATCATCCACCCTATTTTAGTGGGAACATGGATATCCATAAAAGGAGGGGATTGTGTATAGCACAACATACAGAATGTGAAATAAAGAAAACACAAGACAAAACAAAGTGACGAGTAAGACGGGACAATAGCACAGGACTGGGAAGACAGGACTAGACAAGACAGTTGACGAACATGAAGAGGCAAGTTATTAGAGATTGAGTAAAGTAAGCTATGATTCACATTGGGTGGTCACGGTTTAGGGATGCTGAAGGAGGTTGTCAGATATATTCTGCAAGAGTGTAAGTGACATGTGTCTATGTGTATGTGTAATTGTGGTAACTGATAGGCAAAATAAGTAACTAAAATAAAAAAGGGGGGGGGGGGTAACTGAGAGTAGGAAAGTTAGGGGTCAGGGGGTGAGGTGGGGTGGGGGGAGTCGTGCGCCAGAAAAAGGGGAGCAGGGGGGTATGTGTCTGGTAATATACACGGCTTGTAGTTATGTTTGGATTGAATTTAGAAAAGTTAGAAATGGGTACCAAATGTCTTCAAAGGCTGATATTTGGTTCTTTTTGTGAGCATTACTTTTTTCCATTGAAATGTATTCTGAAATTAGATTAGTCCAATGAGTGATGTGACAGGATTTCCTTGGTTTCCAGTTTTGGAGGACTACTTTCTTAGCGACAGTTAGAGAAATGAGCAACGAATTCCTGAGTTTTGATGGGATGTGAGCTTTGGAGATATCACCGAGGAGACAGAGTGTTGAGGATGGTGGGATTCTGTAGCTCAGGATGGTGGAGAGTGTCTTAGTAACCGTGATCCAGAAAGACTGGACTGGTTGACAGAGCCAGATGGCGTGAAGATAGTTGTCTGTGCTACCTAAAGTGCATTGTGAACAGATATCTGTGTTGGCTAGTCCCATTTTTAACTTTTTACTTTTTACTAGTGATGTGAGTTCTGTGAATGACTTTGTATTGTATGAGCTGCAGGTTTGTGCTAGTGGTCATGGAAAAGGTATTCTTACAGATTTGTTCCCAGAAATCAGGGTTGGGAGAGAGGGCCAGGTCAGCTTCTCACTTGGTTGTTAGTATTGTTATTATATTATTTGAGTTGGGGATCAGTGTATATAGTTTGGAGGTAAATTTTTTAGAGTTATTGATTTTCATGAGTTCATCAACTAGTTGAGAGGGTTGTAATGTGTTGTTGGTTAAACTGGTTTTGTCTTAATCTAAGTTGTTGATATTGAAGGAATTGGTCTCTCCCAACCCCATATTTCTGTATGAGTGTGTTGAATGATATGAGTTGATGATTCTCAAACAGGTGGTGAAGTTGTGTGATTTCCTTTTGTGCCCATGTGGAGAAGTAAATAGGTTTGTTCTGCAACATGAAGACTGGGTTGTGCCAGGGTGGGGTGAACTTATTTAGTGCTAGCGATGATTTAGTGATTTGATTCGTTTTCCACCAGGCTGTCAGAGTTGTAGAGATAGTAATGAGTTTACAGTAGTTAGATTTTTTGATTGATTGTGGGAGGAAGGGGAGGTCTGCAATTGAGATGTTTGTACATTGGTTTTGTTCCAGTTCCAGCCGGGGGTAATTGTATTTGTGTATTTGGATCCATTTGACTAAGTACTATAATTGATTTGCAGGGAAGTAGTGAAGGAAGTTTGGTGCCTTGAGCCCGCCATATGATTTTTAATTTGTAGTGTTGAGAGTGAAATTCTGGGTTTTTGGTTTTTCCAGTAAAATTGTGTTGTTAATGAATTGAGTGTTTTAAACCATTTATCTGTAGGGGTAGTGGGGATCATAGAAAATAGGTAGTTAATCTGGGGTAGACTGAAGAATTGACTGCGGCAATTCTTCCAAGTGTGAGAGGGAGTTTGGTCTAGCATTTGTAGTCGTCTTCAATTTTTCTGAGGAGGGGAGTATAATTGAGGTTAAAGAGCTCTGACAGCCTAGGGGAGATATTAACCCCTATGTACTTGATGTTGCCAGTGTGAAGAGAGAGGGGAGAGTCCTGAGCTCCAGAATCCCAGGCATCTTCTGAGAGGGGTAATATGACTGATTTATTCCAGTTTATAGTGTAATGTGAAATTTTTGAGAATTTATTGATGATATTGAAAGTTTCTTGAAGTGATATGTATGGGTATGTAAGTAGAGTAGTAGATCATCTGCATATAGATTGATTTTATGTTGTATGTTAGCCACCTGAATTCCTTGGATTTTGATGTTCTGTCGTATTGCTGCTGCAAGAGGTTCAATGAAAATAGCAAAGAGAGAAGGCGAGGGTGGGCATCCCTGTCTGGTGCCCTGGTGCAGTGTGAAACTTGGTGAAGTGATTCCGTTAGTGTTAATGGTGGCTCTGGGTGATGTGTACAGTGTTGTAATCCAGTGGATGAACGACTCTCCAAAACCAAACTTGTGTAATGTGTTGAATAAAAACGACCAATTTGCCTTGTCAAAAGCTTTTTCTGCATCAAGTGAAGTGATAATGGTTTTCTGTTGGGTTTGTTGTGATATATTGATTAGGTTGAAAAGTCTGCATATATTACCTGTGGCGTGTCTATTTTTTATGAAGCCTGTCTGATCTGGGTGAATGAGCGTGGGGATGACTGTTTCTATTCTGGTTGCTAGTGCTTTGGTGATAACTTTCAAGTCGGTATTCATTAGTGAAAGAGGTCGGTAGCTAGAGGGGTGAGTTGGATCTTTGTTGGGTTTTAATAGTAATGTCATAGCAGCGGTATTCGTGTGTGGGTATGGTGGAGGGGGTTTTTATTTCTGTAATTACTCTGTTGAATAGTGGTTATAATATTTCCCAAAAGTGTCTGTAGAATTTGGCTGGTAATCCATCTGGTCCGGGAGATTTGCTACTTGGAATGTTGTTGAGAGCTGTGGTGAATTCACTGAGGTTAAGGGGTGCATCTAGAAAATTCATTTGTTCAGCAGTTAGTTTCGGTAAGGTCAGATTGTTAAGGAAAGCATCAATTTCAGATTGTGTGGATCGGTGAGCAGAGGAGTCAAGATTGCTGTAAAAGTTTCAAAATACGTTGTTTATATCTTGCGGGTTCTGAGTGATGGTTCCTGTAGAGTCCAAGATGGATGGGATGATTGACTGCTCTTTTTTGTGTTGGAGTAGATTTGCCAAATATTTACTGTTTGCTTTATTACTGTATTGAAAACCATTATATTTCAGTTGATGAATTAGAAACTGTGTTTTTTTCTGTATGATATCTTCAATTTGTGTTTGGAATTCTTTTAATTCATTTTGTTTTGGTTCACTGGGATTGCAGGATATTTTGTTTGTTAAGTGTTTGATTCTTTGTTCTATTGTATTTTCCAATTGTTGTTGCTGTTTTTCCTATGTGAAGAGTATGATATGATTTTTCCTCTGATTACGGCTTTCCCAGTTTCCCATAGCAGTGAAGGTGAGGTGTCTGGAGTCTCATTCATCTCCGGAAAGAATGCCCACTCTCGCCTTATGAATGTTATAAAATTGGGGTCTTCAAGCAGTGGAGTATTGAAGCGCCATCTTGTTGGAGTCTTAAAATAAGGCAAAAGGAACCGACAGGCAAACCAGAACAGACGGCGAGTAACGAAACAGCAAACTGAGATGAACTGGCAAACAAGACAGAGACAAGCAGGGTAGATATACAGTAGGGCTAGGCTGATGAGGTGATGGGAAGCAGGTGTGCAGGCAGGCAGGTGGAGACAATCAGCTGGGCGGAAACAGGGCGGAGAGCGGGGCAGGGCTAGAACACAAGGAAAACAAAAGCACATGGACAGGGAAAAGAAAACAACTGGCTAAGACGCCGCAGTCATGACAGATCACTGATCACGATTGGGTGAATTGTGTTATTTGAAATCTTGGGTATAAGCGAGTTACTGACAATAAATAGGTGGATTCTAGATGAACATTGGTGAACTGATGAGAAGTATGAATATTCCCTTAAAGATGGGTTTCTCATTCTCCAACTATCGCTAAGGCCATAGTCCTCCATATATTGCTTTATTATGTCAGCAGAGTGCCAGTTCCTTGAGTTGCCAGAGGTGCTGGAGCAGTCGATTGTGGGGTTAATGATGGTATTGAAGTCTCCAGCTATAATGAGGTTGTTTGAATTGGACAGTATGGAAAAAAGGTTATGGAAGAAAGATGGAAAGAGTGGGGTAATATGTGGGGTCTGCTTACAGATAAAGATTGCTCAATGGGACAAACACCCAACTGAAACCCTGCATGCAAAATTCTCTAAAGCTACCCTGGAACTCCAAATAATACAAGGAACAATTAGGCCACTAATAATCTAAATTAAATTAAAATTTAATTAAATTTGATAAACATTTAGAAATAGCAAACTCCCACTCATATCATTATAAAGTCCCGCAATGCCAACAGGAAAACCCAGAAAAGAGTCCCTTTGCTCAGTTGGTCCCCTCACACGGAGGCTCAATTTTCTAATCCTGGTTGCAACATCACACCAGAACCACACCATCCCAATTATAATTACAGTCCACCAGTACAAACAATACAGAAATGTCACATGGAATGCTGTTTAGCCAGAAAAATCTATATTAAAATATTTTTTTTTTAATTCAAAAATAAATACGGCATGCCCACTATTCACAAACCTCCCAGGCATCCAAAAACTTCTAGTCCTTCTAGGAGAGCAAGGACAATGTGTTGTGTATGTGTGTGTGTGTGTGTGTGTTCATCGTCCTTTGTTGTTGCTTTCTTAATATGTTGTTCATTTTGTTATATATGCTTTGCTGATACAGGTACTTTGTCATGCCAAGAATCAGACGGAGAACATTTAAATGTAAATTGGACTTTGAGAAGTGGTTGGTGTGTGCATAAGGAGTGTATGTGTCAGCGCTCCCGCCCACTAGCTGTTGTGTTTTAGTTTTTCCCTGTCCATGTGCTTTTGTTTTCCTTGTGATCTAGACTCGCCCGCTGTCCGCCCTGTCTCTGCCCACCTGATCATCTCCACCTGCCTGCCTGCACACCTGCTTCCCATCACCTCATCAGCCCAGCCCTATATCTACCCTGCTTGTCCCTGTGTTTCCCTGCTTGGATTGTCTGGTTTTGCCTCGCCTGCTCCTGAACATTGTCTTTGCCTGACATTCTGCCCTGATTGCCTGATCTGCCTGCCTTCACGGTTTGACCCTGCCTGTTCCGGTTTTGATCCTTGTTTTGCCCTTGGACTACCTGCCTGGTTAGTTGACCCTGCCTGCTTGTTTGACGATTCTGCAAATAAACACCTGGAATCAGAGCACTCGTGGTCCGCATCTGAGTCCGTGCCTGAGCCCTGATCGTATGTGTGAGGGGGGGGTGTGAACATGACTGGGGTAAGTGCACAGGAAGTTCATGTGTATGTGCAGGGAGGGAGTGTATGTGGAACATCTTTGTGTGGGGCTTCTTTTACATAGTGGAGACTGGTGCTGGAACCACATCCCTCACCTCGTCCACATCACTGACCCACTTCATAATGTGCTGGAAGGAGCGCTCACTGGTGATGTCATACACCAAGAAGATTCCCTGGAGGGAGAAGAGGGCACAATTCTCAGCCTCATTACTAACATTGACACACATGTGAATGAATATGGAATTATTTAAACCTCATAGTCTACCTTAGGACAGTTGAATCATACATGCAACTGGGGCAGGGAGAGACTTAAGTGTCTGGTAGAAACCCACCATAACATGACTGTGGCTTGCTAGCAAAGTTGAGACAATGCGACATTAATGTCATTATACATGTAGAGGGAACTTACTTGTGCTCGTCTGTAGTACTGCTTTGTGATAGTCTGGTATCGCTCCTGGCCAGCAGTATCCCTGGAGGGACAGACAGAGACACAACCTGCAGAGACACAGGTAGCATACATCCCTGGAGAGGCACAGTTAATATTTGTCCCTGGAGTGACACAGTTAGCATGTATCCTAGAGTATGTATGCACTTAGAGTGCATACTTGTGCAAAGTGCTTTACCTCATTTGTTTGAAATGCTTATGGGTTAAAACCTGCACTGTACAAAGTGGTGCTGAGTACCTGCAAAGCCAGTGAAATGTGATAAACTACCACATTTGTAGTACACAGCAGTACATGGAGGCATATGTATGGCAGGGAACTATGCCACCCCAGCATCAGAATGCTTCTGGATTCACAATGTCACTCAGAGGCTCAAATAGATCTAGAATCACTGGCAAGCCCACCCCAGTCCCTACAACTGGAGATGTTTTTTTTGCAGGGGGACCTAATGTATCCTATTGGAACTTTCACACACTAACTGCAAAGGTACATTCATATCAATCATTTTACCACCTTACCATATCTGTATTCTTACTCTGATTCCATCCATATCCAATGTCTTCATTTTGAAATCAACTCCTGCAAGATAAGAAAGGTGGCATTTCAGTTACAGTACTTGGGCAGGAAATTGTCTGCAGAAGAGGACAACCTGACCGTGCTTCATTCAATCAAGTGATATAAAATGCTTTGTGTTTAAAATCATTACATATTGTAACATCCTCATAATGGATATGTCAGGATATGTCCTCATACACTGCTCAGATTCATGCCATATTTAATCAGAACACATTGCAGTTTCAACATATCATTTCCACTTCAGTTCTTTCAACAAAATGACTGATCCAGGTGTAACAAGGTCTTCAACAATTAACAATTTTCATTTGATAATGATTCTATCCTAGGAACCACAAACACATATTGGCTAGCAGAGATGTATTTTAAAAGTGTGTGTGTGATGTGAAAATACACCACATGTTCCATCATATGTTAATGTATAAATGAATACACAGTGACTTGCAAAAGTATTAAGACCCATGACCAATTCTTACATTCTTCTGAATTAAAAATGATACATTGAGATTTCACTGTGTGTAATACCACATTTAAAAACATTAAAACACAAAAATAATTTTAAGGTAACATTGGTTTTATGATGGAAAATATTTTAAGAAAAAAACTGAAATATGCTGCCTGCATAACTATTAAATCACTGTGCTCTGGTACTTCCAAGTTTAGAGATAAAAAAAAATGTCCTTACGAGGATACAACTGCCTTACCATTGGTCTTTACATGTGAACCATTAAAGTAACTGGGGTTTTCTGGATAAAACCCCTCTCTGTTTAAGGATCACTGGTCATGCTATGAATGTGAAGGAAAGAAACACCCTCCCTACAGCAAGATATGGTGGTGGTAGCATTATGTTGTGGAGATGCTTTTCATCAGCAGGGACTGGGCAAACTGATGGAAGAATGGATGGTGCAAAATATGCGGACATACTGCAAGAGAACCTGCTTCAGTCTGCTAAAAAACTGAAGCGTGAGAGAAAGAGCACCTTTCAGTAGGACAAACATCCCAATCACAAGGCCAATGCAACATTGGAGTGGCTCACAAACAACAAGGTATGTCGAACAGTGGCCCAGTCAAAGTCCTAAACTCAATCCCACTGTAGCACTATTTGAAAACTGCTGTCCACAAGCATCATCCAACCAACCTGAACAACATGGAGCAACTCTGCTGAGAAGAATGGGCAAATATCACTCCCTCACAGTGTGCAAAGCTGGTAGATACTAATCCCAAAAGACTTAAAGTTGTTGTTGCAGCAAAAGATGGCTCTACCACATATTAATGTGCACAGGTGGAATACTTATGCAAACTGCATATTTCAGTTCTTTATTTTTCTTAAAATATTTTCTAACATAAAACCAATGTCACCTTTGTGCAGCGTTAATTTTAAGTTTGTGTGTTTAAATACAGTATGACACAAAAACGAAAGTTCAATGCATGCATTTGTAATTAAATAAAAGGTGAGAATTGGTCAAGGGTCTGAATACTTTTGCAAGGTACTGTATATAAAACCTGTGGATATGTCATAAAAAGCTTAAGAGTAAAAAGTCAATACTTGAATATAAACACACAAACCTAAAACCTCAGTTTCATGGCTTAGGCAGAGGTGCACAGCGCTGTAGTGTTCTCTCTGAATGATGCTGCTCTATGATACAGGCAAGGGGAAGGGAGCTAGTGCACTGTAAACAGATTGCTCTGTGTCAAATCACCCACCAGTCTGCCATGCTGAGGGCCAAGCATCAGTATAGCCATAGGCGGATTATGAGACAATGGGCCCCTGGGCACGGACGTATAAAGGCCCCCCCCCCCCCCCCCCCCTGGGCAGGGCAGGGCAGGTACACAGGTTGACTTATTATATTATTATATTAGCAAATGTTGGGGAAGTGAGAATTTGATAAAAATTAAATGGTCTGAGCCCAGCGGTCTTAGAAATTTAGACAATTACTAAAACTCCTCACTTAACCAACATGTAAAATAATTAATTGATGATTAATTAAATGATATTAATTATCAATTAAATCACCAAATTCGTTGATAGGAAATGAGCACTCTGGTGGATCAATCTTTGCCAGAAATATACAATCACAACTGGAATAAATTAAAAATGTTTATTGAGCAGTTACACTAAGACAAAGACAAAATTCATATTCTGGGCTCCATACCTGGTCCACTACCTTAACAGACATTAAATTACATAAAGACATTAACAAGAACATGGATGGATCACGGAATGGATAAATGAATGCGTGAAGAGAAAATTACCCAAGCCAATTGTTTACCTCTCCCAAGGAAGAACACAGGAACCACTCACAATAGCAGCAAAACTCCAAAAGGAAAAATCCAAAAGGTTGCAGGAGAAACTGAGCCACGGACTGGATGACTGAGCGTCTATCTGAGCTGGCTGCACATCAAAGCTGAGCTTAGGAAAAAACTGAGCCTGAGCAAAACTGAGCATAGAAGCCTGCATAGAGGAGCTCTCTCCACCTCCCTGACTCACACGTAATTAATTTTATGGTGGGGGAGCGCCTGGAAGTTTCTTCAGGACTTAATCTTGTGCTTTAGATCCAAACATCTGCTAATACCAGATATATTTTTGAGTTATCATTTTTGCATTCAGCTCTTCATGAGCATTGCAATGACATCAAACATTAATAGGCATGGGTTGAGAGGAGAGAGTTGGCTCAAAGGAACTGGTAAAATGGTGGTTTTGCTGCTATATTGAGAAACACATGTTATCACACAACATTGGGTTTTCCAACATTTTACCCATGACAAGAGGGTACAATTAACTGTGGGGTATAAAAGGGTAAGTGATCCAAACATGTAGATACACACAAAGAAACACACACATATACACACACAAACACACACACACATGCTGATTGTGCTCAGGAAGGGGAGAAAGGGGGGGGGGGGGAAGGCAACCTTCGCTGTTATGGTCCATCTGGATGTTACTGTTTTCAAGAAGTTGGTATGTGACCTGAGGTCACTGATTTAGGGGTATTTATGGTGGTAGGCATTCGCCCTCTTGCCTGCTATGTGTGTGTATTTGTTGACTTATGTTATCTGCCCTTGGTCTGGTCCTGAGTGGGGAAAGGAATCAAAACCCAGACCAGGCAAAGAACCATAAAATGCATGGTACTCTCCATACACATATTAGCTAATACATACATTCACCTGCATGCTGCATCTCAATAGGATTTACAGCACAGGAACACTCAAAGCCAACAGCCCAATAACTAGAAATAAATTCACCTGTATCTCAACAACACAGGATTTACAGTGCAGGTACACTCAATTAAAACCAACAGAACATTAACAAAATACACTGCTCTCAACCACAAGTAAGAGATAAGTTTAAGCCACCTCTAATATTAACAAAAAAACCCTAAAAAACAATTGATAGCAAGCTATGTGTCACATACAGTATAGCAAACACAGGAAGACTTTATAAGCCTAAATTAAAACTGCATTGTCTTACTATGCAACTTGAACATGGAATAATCTACAGAAAGATTTAAAATTAGATACATTTATATCCAGTGATAAATTTAAGTGCATCATAAAGAATGTGGTGAATGAGACGTGGTTGTTTTTCTTGAGAGGCCACTGAGTTTAAATAGCTGTTTTTTGTTGTGGATTTTTGTATTTTATGTTGTATATGTCATATTTTATGTTGTATATGTTGTGAGTTTGTCAGGCTGCTGTCTTGGCCAGGTCTCTCTTGTAAAACAGATTCTTGATCTCAGTGGGATTTCCTGGTAAAATAAAGGTAAAATAAAATAAAAAATAAATAAAAGTGATACACTACAAAAAAAAAAAAAATAAAATAAAATCAATTAATGTAGGTTATCTGGCATGCATAATATTTCAAAGAGCATTCTTCAACAGGCAGCACCTCAAATATCCTGCCCTGCCCTGTAAAAAAATCTACTGTTGTATGGCCATGCAGTTGTAGATTGGTCTGCAGGCCCATGTTATATGATTGAGAGGCCCCATTCAGACAGATCAGGGGTGGATAACAACATAATGGGGTCTTCATGAACCATGACATTACAGAAGTGCCACCTTGTCCTTGTCTATGACCACCTCTGAAAGGCCCCTTAGCCAGAGCTTCTAATGCTGTTGTTTTGCATGGAGTACTCAGCTCCTCTAAAGTCCTATAGATAAACTGAAGGGATAAACACTCACTTAAAAGGTACAGTATCGTGACTTTTTTTTTCTTGTGACATTTTCAAAGTGAATGTTTAGGACTTTTGGGGCTCTGTTATTGGCATGAATGATTAAGCCCTTTAATTATGCAACAAGAAATGCAAAGTTACACAGCGACTTCACGCAGAGGCTCTGGTTTCGGGGCCCCCTGAGACCTTGGGCCTCTGGGCCCGGGGCCGGTAGGCCCGTTCGGTCATCCAACCCTGAGCATAGCAGGGCAGTAGTGTGGTGTAGCGGTAAGGAGCAGTAGTGGGGAATAGTGGTAAGGAGCAGGGTACCAGTGTGATGTAGTGGTAAGGAACAGGTTTCTGAACCTAAAGGTTTCTGCTTCATTTTATGGGTTGGGCACTGCTGTTGTACACGTTGGCATAGTGCTTAACTGAAGCCAGCTGTATATATGGATGACATGCAAAAATTTCTAACTGTGGAAATGGCTCTGGAGAAGAGTGTCTGCTAATGAAAATATAAAATATACCCTCTGTTGTTAAAGCTGTGGGTATAATGCTGCTATGCAAATGAACTGCATTATTCTTCTCTCTAATGGCTGTACTTGTGGATTCATTCAATGATCAAAGCCCCTTGTAACTGTGGAGCACTAACATAAATGATATCTTGTATACAGTGTTAGGCGTTCTGGTGAAATAGCTTCACCCATGGAACAAAAACATGCAGCAGCTTAAACATACATGGCTGAAGCAGAAAGGATCTAAGCTTTCCAGTAGCTGCTCTGACTGACTGATCCTCCTCAGAAAAACTACAGAAATGTAAGAAATGTAAAAAATGAATGGATTTAAAATATTAAAGGAACTCAAAGTGAGGTCAGGGTTAAGTCCCTGCGACAGTGAGAGGCCATCAAAATGGTAATCTACCCTTCTCATTGGTATGAGGGCACCAGAGCGGTGACGTGCACAATCTTCGACGGAGGAGTGGGGCTCGCTCACCTGCGGTGGGCAGTGATGACACAACACAAGCACCTCTTTTCTCATGCTTAGCATGAGTAAGTAAGTAGCATGCTGACCTGCATCAGACACAACGGACCGACCTTTCGGTCTCACAATAGTTAACCTGCGCGTCACACATGGTTTGGGAACCATGAAGCGACAGTAGCTCTTATTCATACCACTGAAAACATTTCATAAACGGCCTATATGGAACAACAGCTGCGAGACTGAAGCAGCACACACAAACTCGGACATACCATATGTAAGGAGGATAAGAGATACTCTGTGGCAGCTGACTATGTGGGCATGCAGTTTAATATTCACTACAGCAGTGGACAATGTAGTCAGCACACAGACACACTGTGTCATTGTGCATAGTAAGGAGTAGGGATTGTGAGTGACTGTATGTCCGATGTATGTCAATGAGCCTGACATTTGTGGAAAGATAGTGGGAGTCATGTTTATAAACACTAGAGGAATAGAGGAATCTGAGACACAGAGGATTATCAAAGGCTCACATGAAAAAATATTACAGCCACTTGCAATAACCAGGCTGTTACCCCTACCCATGGAAAATATGAGCAGCTTCAACACCATCGTGTTTCCTATTGTACTTGACAGGTGCGCTATGCTGAGACTAACAAGCACAACCTCAAAAGGAAGACAACTAATCCTGCTCTGACTGGGGCTGTTGGGTGTGATTAAGGAATGTCAAGCAACAATGAGAGCCGTCTGACTGAGATAGTTCTTTAGGACAGGCCTCATGACTGTTCCAGAGCAGCCTGCTCTCTGCCCTGTGGCAAAATTAACTACTTCTCCAGATAAACTGCCTTTCCTCTTTTTCCCTCTGTACTCTCTCTCTCTGTCTACACTCTCTCCTTCTCTTCCTTTCTGTCTGCACACTTTCATATTTTAATATTTTAACATACAACACTGAACATCTCATTCAATTGATGAGCTCTTCCCTATAACCTCTGACCACAGTAACAGTTCATGAATGTCTAAGGTTTGAAGGCTGGGCAAAGTGTTGATCACAGTTGCACTGATGCAAAAAAAATAAATAAATAAATAAAATAATATATATATATATATATATGCACAGATACAGTATACACAAACATAGTCGCAAGAGCTGAGTGTAATGGTAGCTCTTAGCTTCATCCAGTAACACCCAATGTGCCGGCATTTTTTCATTTCCAACACATGGTGCAGATGTGAATGCATGCTAGAGATGCATGGTGCAGGTGTTTAATAAATGCATGGTATTGGTGCATGGTGCAGGTGTACAGTAAATGCATGGTGGAGATACGTGATGTAGGTGTGAATGCATGCTGTTGATGCTAAGTTTCATGACACAGTGGTGAGGAAACATCATGGTACTAAGTTGTCACAACCAGTCAAAGCAATTTCTGCTGACAGTATTGTAAGATGAGTGAGATCATAATTTAACATTGCTCGCTGTTAACTGTGCCTCATACCAGCTGCCCTCACAGGATGGTGTCCACACACAGCTCCTTGGCCACACTCTGAGACAACGTCACTCAAAGGGGAGCCGCAGATTATGAAGTAAACCACCACCCTCACATAAATGTCATATACTGTATAAGCTACTGCTGGAAATGCCAACAGGATTAATGTCTCTGACACTCCTCAAGCTTGGAAAACAATCAACAATGCCCAGCACTGCAAGGTGTGCACCAGTAAGTATGTTACATGTTTAGTCTGAAATTTTTATAATGACTCATGGTTATTTGAAAGAATTCCTTAGTATGACAGGCTCTATTTGAGTATATAAATGATTCCATTACTTCATTGGTACATAGAGAAAAATGACATCAGCCTATTAGAGATAGAGCATTTCAAGTACATGAGGACACATAACACCTGAGAAAAAATAACAGGTGTTACAATTAAAGGAGCACACATTTGTTATAGAAATAATTGTGAAATTACTCTAATTGGAAGATATACCTCACAGTATCCGTAAATGATTTGCAGGTCAAAATGATTTAAAAATAAATTTTCCAAATATGTGCATTATATTGTGGCTTATACTGAAAATGCTATTTCATTTCATATGTATATTTGCCTCTTGATTTGTGTTCTATATTTTAACATCTTAACATGAAACACAGTTTTTAATGTGTGCCATCTATTTTCATATGAATCCAGATACACTTTGGTTTCCCACACAGCCTGCTGTCATGTTCCCTTTGTTCCTATGGTGAGTCATACAGAACTGACGACATCATCGCAGAGTGGAGGAAGAAATGCATGAGCAGAATGACAATGGTCAGCCACGCAGAGCCAAGCTGCTTCTGTGGTCTACATGTCCTGGCCAGGTCCTTCACAGGGGCTGCAACACAGGAAACCCAGCTGAGTCCTTCGCTTTTCTATGGCCAAGAACAGACACACTATGGACCTCTACACCATTCTAATCTGTGCCTGAAGGAACATGCCATTAATGGAGGGCAAACCCCCTTCCAATAAGCTGGCCATATACTAACCTTGATGCTTTAGTGCATGACAGAAAGTCCACCTGCTCAGAGCAATAATAGTACTGAATGGATAAAAACATGCTCCTGGCCCTGGATACTGGCCTTTATAATATGCCTTTGTAGTAGTTTTCTATACTGTGTCCTTCTTTATATTTTTGGACACTTAAATGTGCAAAGTCTCATTTTGAATGAAGGTAATCTATAGAATTTAAATGTAACAATTTCCTCAGAGTGGTCAGGAAGTGCATCCATATATTTTGGGATTTCCCAGCAGTTGTGCAGCTTTGCAAATACATTCAGTCTTGTATCAGTTTTTTAAATCTTGAGAACTCTACAGCCAGGATCCATACAAATAGCTAGACGATGCTGAGCAGTGTGGCTTTCCTTTCCTAAAACAAAGCATTTATATGAGATATAAAGGTGATGATGTGGTAATGTGTTTAATTTATTTCTGTAATTGTTTTTGTTTAATTAATGGTAACTGTGTTTGCTCTCTAAATCTGTATTTAGGACACACCCCTCTACTGTTAATGTTCATTGTACTGCGGGAAGTGTTTGTTAAGAGAATGATTTTTTTAAAAGAACACGCAACTGCCTTTAGATATTGTCCCTAATAATATGCGTTAGTCTGATTTTTGTAATAGTTTTATGGAAGTCTCTCCTTTACATTTTTGAGAATTAAAACCTCTAAAATCACATTTTGGATGAATTCAACTGTAGAAATTAATTTGAGTCTTTGAGGCATGGCATTCTCTGGAAATAATCAGATCGAAAATGGAGAGCACTCAGTGACACATATCCAAGAGGACAAAAGGGACTAAAACATGGCAATGTCCATGCAGGGAAATCCCTCTCCTGTCATCCAAGTTCCGGTCAATCAGAAAGCTCTTATTATGCATGCTTCTAAATTACCATTAAATAAACTCTAGTTACTCGTAATGCTCATTACTGTTTATTTGCAGAGTGGTCCCTGCACAGTTGCAGGCATATTAAAAGCCACCCACAGCTTGAACTGTCAGTGCTGTTGTGCTTTACAAGGCCAAAGGAAAATGAGGCAAAATGATAGATTTGGCTGTTTTTCCTCCCATACCATTCTGAGTTGCATACCACAAAAGCAGCTTAACACATTGTACACGTTCCAGCATGTGTTCCAAATTCTTCTCTAAAGTATTTGAATATACATTTGGCTATACAAATATTTAAATATACATTTGGTTATCATCTTAGCCTGCTAGATCTGGTACAGAATTCAGCAACACACCTTCACATAGTCTTGCACAGTGCAGTAATTTCAGTGCAGTAACTGCTTCCTAAGAAAACATTATTACAAGACATGTTATTTACAAAAAAGCTCAGTGTGAGGGTTAAGGTTAGGTTTAGTTCGTTTTGGGGCTCAGGTTTTTACAGTGACAATCACACAACCTCTAACTTGTATTCCACTTCAGAAATGTTTGTATTTATATAGTAATTAGTGCTTCAAGCTTCTGTGTAAGTTTCTGAGGTATAGAGGTAATGTAATGGAAAGTGGAACTGTCGAATTCTAATTCTTCTATTGCAAAGGGACAGTTTGAGGTTAGATGGATTGAACAGAAACTAAACCACTGGCACAGAGAAAGACCAAGTCTGAGAGGGCATGAATTTACGTTAAGTTCTTGTAGGAAATTGTCCGTACCAAGAGCAGCACAGCTCATTTCATTGTTTCAGAAATGCATCACTATGCATATGTCAACAATGAAAATAAGCACAGGCCGATATGAGCAACACTGAGCTGGGATCCCTGATGCAGTATGTCTCACACCCAAGTTCTCACACACCTGACATCAATGCACCCAAGTCTCTCTGATACATGACCCCTCAGGCATTTCAACTTATGTTTCCCCTATAATCCTATAGTCTTATATGAACATAAAGCAATGATGAGCTTCCTGTCTGTTCTGATTCAACCCCTAAAAAGCAGTTAGTGAACAGGTGCTGTTGGGCAGAGTTCACAGTACAGTCACTGAGCCAAAGCCTACTCTTTCTTGTGAGAAAAGTGAGAAAACCATACAATATCCCTGTATCCACAATATAGTCCAATCTGAAACTAATATATGGACCATACAGAACACTATTACGCAACATATATTTTATATATTACAAACATCAACTATAATCAAATGTCACATTTGCTTTTTGCAATTATAGGAATAAACTGCATAAGTATATACACTGATGAGCCAAAACATTATGACCACCTGCCTAATATGCTGTTGGTCCTCTGTGTGCCTCCATAACAGCGCCAACCTGCTGAGGCATGGACTCTACAAGACCCCTAAAGGTGTCCTGTGGCATCTGGCACCAAAACATTAGCAGCAGATCCTTCAAGTCCTATAAGTTGCAAGGTGGAGTCACCGTGGATCGGACTTGTCGGTCCAGCACATCCCACAGATGCTCAATCGGATTGAGATCTGGAGAATCTGGAAGCCAGGGCAATACCTTGGACACTTCATCATGTTTTTCAAACCATTCCGGAACAATGTGTGCAGTGTGGCAGGGCACATTATCCTGCTGACAGAGGCCACTGCCGACAAGGAATACCATTGCTATGAAGGGGTGTACCTGGTCTGCAACAATGTTTAGGTAGATGGCACATGTCAAATTGACATCCACATGAATGGCCGGACCCAGGGTTTCCCAGCAGAACATTGCCCAGAGTATCACACTCCCTCCACCGGCTTGTCATCTTCCCACAGTGCATCCTGGTGCCATCAGTTCCCCAGGTAAACGGCGCACATGTACACGGCCATCCACGTGATCTAAAAGAAAATGGGACTCATTGGACCCGGCAACCTTCTTCCACTGCTCCAAGGTCCAGTTCCAATGCTCGCGTGCTCAACAGTGGACAGGGGTCATCATGGGCACTCTGATCGGTCCGCGGCTACACAGCCCCATATGCAGCAGGGTGCGATGCACTGTGTGTTGTGACACATTCCTCCCATAATCATCATTAAAATTTTCTGTAACTTGTGCCACAGGAGACCTTCTGTCTGTCTGGACCAGATGGGATACCTTCATTGCCCTCACACATCGATGAGCCTTGGGTGCCCAACACCCTGTCGCCAGTTTGTGGTTTGTCCCTCCTCGGATCACTGTCGGTAGGTACTCACCACTGCTGACCGGGAGCACCCCACAGGTCTTGCTGTGTCAGAGATGCTGTGACCTAGTCGTCTGGCCAGAACAATTTGGCCCTCGTCAAAGTCGCTCAGGTCTTTATTCCTCCCCATTTCTCCTGCATCCAACACGTTGACTACGAGAACTGATTGTTTGCTTACCATCTAATCTACCCAGACCTTGACATGTGCCCTTGTTTGGAGATGATCAACGTCATTCGGTTCACCTGTGAGTGGTCATAATGTTTTGGCTCATCAGTGTATACACAATTATACAAAATGAACAGAATATGTATAAAATATGTCATGTATGTTGACATATTCAAAAATGCATTTCTGTTTATTTCCTTTTTTATTTTTAACTTTTACTTCTCTGTGAGGCTTGATAGAATATAAAATCTGAAATAATGAAAAGGGCAATTTTCAATATGCTTTAAAAGAGAATACACATAAATCTGTATAAATTACAGCTATTGTCATATGGACTTTTATAATTTATACTGTTTGAATTTCATCCCATACTGACATACAGTACATTTCTTTTTCAGTCACCCTCTGTCTTACACAGTGACACGAGGCGCTCATCTCTCTCCGTAGTCTTCTTTTTAAACACCGATGAACGATTATACAACATTAATGTCCAATGTACATTCAAATGCAATTCCCAGAGCTTCCTATATCCAGGTGAATTCTTTAGCAAATTATTCTTCGTTAAGTGTCATGACCCATCTGGGAAAACGGCAATACTAGCTAAATGCAGCCTAATACTGTTGGTAGGAAACACATTAGATGTAGGTAAACACAAATTATGTTGTATATTTTTCTATGGCATTTGAAAGCAAACAGCAGTCAGAAATGTTTGTGAAAACGGCATGCATGCAAACAATAGTGATGATTTTGAAAGGAATTAGCAACTGAAATATTTGGACCGGGTTGGAGGAGCACAAAATAAAGAGCGTTGAGTAATGCATGCATCAAATATCTTACCAATTGTGGAAATATGAGAAGAATGAAATTCACTGTCCGTAAATCTGCACAACAAACAGGTCTTCCCAACCCCAGAATCCCCGAGAAGCAGCAGCCGGAACAGTACATCATACTGCTTGGCCATAGTGTCACATAGAAAATGTTAACTCTGCATCGATTGTCTAATTCTAATCCATTTATTTCCCATATCTCCCGGAATTCAAACCCCAGAGTTCTTTCCGTGTCTGCCTAGTTTAGCTAGTTACACAACAATGTGCACGGGGGTATTCCGATAGCGATGGAGGGTGGATCCGGTCCTCATTCTTCTCTCGACGGGGGGTGAGAAGGCATAAGGGATGCGCGCTGCAGCCGCTCTCCGACATCACTGACAGCGCAGAAATGGGCGGAAAGATTGCGGGGAAGCCTATACCATCGAGCGAAACGTTTTCTTTCTTAATTGGATTCAGGCCTAACGTATATTGCACAGTATTTTTCCGTTGGCCGTTTTCATTAACACTTATATTTGTACTTGAAAGCAGAACCAACGTTCATATGACTTTTTAAAACATTGTAAATTGCAATATTTATTAATATCTGTCTGTGCCGTACATTTTAGATTGAGGAAGTCGTTTATACAATTAGCCTATATATTCCCCCTCATAATTTACAGGAATTAGTGACTTTTCAATCGCCGACTGTCTGAAATGATGACTTCAAAAAACATTCCCGGTACAACGAAGAGCTGCTGCCTAATTCTCCGAGACGTCGTCTGTGAACTCCGATGCGTTTTCTTTAGATTAAGGTACAGCTTTTGGGCGTATTGGCTTGCCGTATTTGCTCTCTCACCACTGCCTACTTATTTTACGGGAAATTGGGATTGTGTTCAAGAAAGGGAACCGTACAATCTATATCTTATAGATATATTTAACTTTGCTAATGCTAGTAGTTTTGTTTCATACTACTGTTTTGATTCACAATGGACAACTCAGTCACGCCCTTACGCTGTTTTCGTGAACGTCATGCATTGGAATTGTTTAAAGATGACAGTGTGAAAACAGTTACTTCAGTCGAACAGGTGAGTCTGCAGGCTAGCCAGCATCTTTGTCGTTGCAAGTTCATAGCTTTCTAGATGTTTGATTTGCTAACTAGCCAGCTAGAACTTTTGTAATGTTGGTTAACTAGCTATTTACCCAGCAATTGACAGTACTTATTTAATATTCCTGTGAGAGAGGGAGTAATGCAAAGTTGTAAACTAGTCCAACTAGCCCACAGAGCACCTTGGTAGACTAGTAATTAGGGAGCTAGCTAACTCGCCATTAGTAAAATAATTGGTTAGAGTTTCCCTAGATGGAAACCATTCGCTTTACAAGCTAGGATACCTGCTACAGATTGTGGAAAAGAACACTCATTTTCTGTTTACAGCTAGCTGGCTAGCTAGTAGCTAAATTAGTTTTAAATCAACTAACGTTGCCTAAACTAGCTAGGCACCGACACATACACGTACATAGCTAAAGCAGCTTGCTAGCGCAAGTGAAACATTTAACAGTGGCTTTTGACACTGCATCGCTATGCTGTGTAGCTTAGCTAGCTAACGTTTTATTGCTCATTGAAGTCGAAAGTTGTTAGCAAGCTGCAGGGCTAGTTAGCTTGCTAGCAGGCTAACCATCTACTGCACGTACAAACGTAAATGAGCCGTAAGGTTACTATCGAATTTGTTGTAGCTAGGTTGTCTGGTTGCTGCATTGTCTGTTTCTGTGATAATGGTAATGAACGACAGCTAAAATTTTGGTTCATTACGGTTGTGAAGAAAGGTGGCTGTAGTCAGCGATGCAAAGTCTAAACGCTTTGGCGTTTAAAATGACAGAAGCCGTGTTCACGCTCACGGGACCCGTTGTTCGATGTCCTTGTTTAAATTCATTAAGAGTGTAATCCCATTTATCCAATCCGATAAATCCCCTTTTCGGCGTGATCACTGTTGGCTAGCTGTCGTTTTTTTTCCACTAAAACTCTAAATTTCCTGTATCCTCTCAGTCGCATGTGCTATCTTGAGAAGGCGTGAGGATTCACTACATCGGAAATAATTTCATGTTGCTAATTTCATGTTCATAATTCTTACTGGATGCTTGCATTTTCTGTTTTTTATGTCTCACTGCCACATCTGTTTTGTTATCCAGAAAAAAGTCGAATGCAGTATTCAAGAGGTACTCAGTGTTTACCAGCAAAATCACACATTACCGCAGTAAGTAATGTTTGGTTGCACAAACACTACAATTTACCAAGTGATAAGGAGGTGCACGCAGATGTTTGTGGTATATTTTGCCCTAATTGTTATTGAAGATTTATCTCATGTTGCCCCAGCTAAACCAGAACTGGGCTTACCCAGAGAAATGCACAACTACCAATGCACTATACCCGCAACGTACCACTGGAGAAAATGCTACAAGAGACTTTTCTTTGCCATGGCTGTTTTGCAAAACTCAAAAATCTGAATACATATTAACATTAGCATACTACAGTTAATGTACACCTCCACAAAGCATTTTCAGGTTTGCCCTTTATTCTCACTTATCTTCATGGTCTGTATAACTTCTGTTATTAAATAACAGAATATAGTGTACAATATAAATAAAACTCTAGCCATACATGAATGACCTTTTCCAGTATTTGTGTTTTGTTTGCAGTGCATGGTGGAATTTCCTGTTTTTGTTGCTGCTTACTCAAGTACTTGTAGTATGATAATAATAGTGGTAAACAATTTACATGCAAAATGTTCTTTAATGAGAATTATGTAAAATTAGTCAGGACAAAATAAGCTAGCAAGTCTTACATTAAAAAAAAAATGATAGACTAGGTATAATACCAAATTGTGCTAGTGTGGTTAATTTATGAAGAAAATTGGCTGCCTCTTATAATCACCAATAGAAAGCCCCACCAAGTAAAGTGTGATTTTTTTTTTCCCCTTTTTTTCTGTGAGCTGAAAGAAATCCTCCTTTGCTGGTTTATCTGAAAACCCATTTGCAAACTGTCTGTCCACTTCACACATTGTGCGTTCAATCAGCAGGTTTCACTCATTAACCCGTTTATGGTTAACAGTGTTACACCCCACAGCATGCCATTGTGTCACATTGTTAGAAAGGGCTTGCCTGTGTCATTCTTTGTAATCGTGCCACCTTTCAGGTTTATGTAGACAATTTGCTGAAATGTTGAATCTGTCTAAACAGATGTGATAGCCTTTGTTGAATAGTTGCATATTTCATTTTAATTTCATTGTACTTTAGCTTCACTGACCCCAAAACTTCTGTGTTATTTGGTCACCTTCTTCCTACATAAGTCCTTTTGTCTTGTCCTGTCCTTTTATGATCACCTATGTAATATCCACATGACTCGGAGGTTTCCACAGTAATCATTATGTAGAGAGGGGGGAATATGGTTGGGTTGACATAACTGGCAGCCGAGTATGAAATATATTAGAATTATAGGACCCGTAACTGAAATGTGGGGGTAGTCAACAAATTTTGATGCTATTTCAGCAAAACTGGCGTGACATTTATATGTGTGAAGTTGGGGGTACAATTCACATTTAGATGTGTTATGGAGTACATGTGCAGGAACATGTCATGCATAATTGTTATTACTTTGTTTGAACCATGTCTGAATGTGGCTTAAAGGAGATTCAGTGCACATTTTGATGGCATGTTATGCAGTATGATGACACTAAGATGAGAACCATAACGATTTGATACACATTATCAAGCATAAACATATAGCCAATGCATGATGTATTTCCATCCTAAACTAAAATGAAGAAATTCTGCTTTGACAACATTGTTGCCAGCCATCTTCTTTAGTTTTGACTTTTTTTGTTAAATATCAAATTAACAGGGTACCTTTGTTTTTGTATGATGAAACATCTCCCCACAAAAGGAGATATTTTGATAATGTTCAATCTATCCATTACAAATTAATGTAGGTTTAAGAATTAAGATCGAGGAATTGATAGCATTGATGAAATGTTACACCCTTACATCCTACACTGCCCAAGTGCTGTGTCATATAGTACCGATCAGTCTGAGCTGAGCCATAACCTTTCTGCCAGGGGGAAGCCACTTGGTCACTGTAGGTCACTGCACATCACTGGCCTCTAGTGTCTGTGAGGGTCTTTCCACTTTAGCAGACAATGACGGTGGTTGCTGTTTGATTGGGATAAACCCTGTCTCCATGCTGCTGGAGTGAGGCTGACCTGATGAAGCAGTGTACAGGATGTCACTGTGTTTGAGAGCTACCCTTGTGTGGTGTGATAGTGACACAGCTGGCTGATCCATGACTAAACACAGCTGCTATTAGCACAAAGTTTATATGGCTGAGAAAGTCATTGTTATTGGGGGTCACTGATTCATGCATTATAAATTGTGTAGGTTTGGAGGATTATTCAGGGTATATGTCAGCCAATCTTTCCTGCCTTCAGTGGTTTAGTGGGTTTGTCGGAGCAAATTAATCGTTATCATTTGGATGGCATATTTAAAGTTAAGGCATATTTTAAAATAAACTCTGGGCCCCAGGAATGTTCCTCCTTCCTCATACAGCTTACAATTTGGAGGAGAATAAATCCCCTTTGAAGCCAGCCATGATACTGCATGTGTTTGATCTTGAAAACATTTAGTTAATCAGTCAAAATTTCAGCCACGACTTCACATTGTAAAGGTTATATTTCAATATTTGAGCAAAGAACATCAGATGAACTACCAAGCAGTACCATAAAGCAGATTAAAGACTAATTTTGCAGCACACTCGGGCACAGGATTAAATGAGGTGAGTGGTACAGAGCAAACTGATTTTTACTCTGTATATGTTTAAGTACTGTTGGATCTTTCTCTGGGGTCTGGTACTGTGCTCAGTCAATGTTGTGTAGGCATGTGTCACTTCAATTGGATATGAAAGTGCAGTGTGAGGTGTTAAGTGGAGAGGAGCCCACCATGTGAAGAGTTAAGCATGCAGGTAGACTTGAGTTACCTGCTAGTTAGACTTCTCAATGGTATTCCACAGGCCCAGATACAGAACAACATCACAGAAGTAATTAAATCACAACATGCATTATTATTTATCAGTAATTCTTTTTATGTTATTTCTTTTTTGTGGTACTTAGTTTTTCAAGAATATAAATATAACTGTAAATGCTGAAGGAATTCAAGTAATTACTCATTTTTCTGTAATCAAAAATGCACCTAGCAATTTAGCAAACATTTCTGATACAATTTATAAAAGGTGTTAATAAACCTGAAGGCTATTGTATGCATGCATGATATACATGCACACATTATACATACATACATACAGTATATTTAGATATAGATAAATAGGTAAAGTCTGTGAAATAATATTAAATAATAATTGATTTGTATGGCAAGCTTTCTTTCATTTTAATAGAAGTCACTTTACATAAAAAGACAAAAGCAAACAAAAGCCCCCAATGAAACAATCCATAAGAGAAATAAGGACACATTTAAAATGTGCATAAAATGATAAAAGTTGTTCTTGTTCTAAATACCCCTGGATCCCCATTTGTAGTCTCCTCTATGCATGATGGTCAGAGTTCTCAGGTCAGCTCCTGGATGCTCATGTCTCTCTCTGTTTCTCCAGACCTGCATTACTAAGGGAACAACACTATGTATATTTGAAGAAAGGTTTACGACATCTTTCAGATGCCTATGAGGTATGCTCTGCCAGGACCCAGAAACAAGAAGCAACAAGAAGATAATGATAGACTGTGAACTGACCACTTGGCACACAAGTGCTATGAATTACACGACATCACTTCTAACTATTATGAATGGTTTAAACAGTAATCAGTGTGTTCGTGCTTTAGACAGGGTTGACTGTGTGGTGGTTTTTATTTTGGCCTAGTGCCTGGATGCCAGCCGGCCCTGGCTATGCTACTGGATCCTGCACAGCTTGGAACTTCTGGATGAGCCAGTGCCTGCCTCTATTGCTTCTGAGTGAGTCCACTGGCACTGCCCGCCTCTTGTCTCCTCAGAAAGAATACATTGGAATGTATGTACAAAGAGAATAAGGATTTTACTAGATTTTTCTTTGAGTTATTTAGTGAGCATTGTTCGGTTGTTTTAAACACTACAGTAAGAGCCAGTGGGAGTGAATGTTGACTGGCTTAGCAAGAAGCACAAATTAATTATTTGTAATTGGCACCATCCTTGGTTGATGCATAATTCCCACAGCACTGATGCAGTTGGGCACTGGAGTGGCTGATAGAACTGTGTTTGCTGCATCACTGGAGCTGCTGGGGTCAGAGGGTTTGAGAGTCTATTGTCCTCTCTGTATTGCAGCGTCTGCAAGTTCTTGGCCCGCTGCCAGAGCCCGACGGGAGGATTCGCTGGTGGTCCAGGCCAGCACACCCACCTCGCCCCCACATACGCCGCCATCAATGCCCTCTGTATCATCGGTACACAGGAGGCCTATGATGTCATTGACAGGTATGGCACAGTAATGAAGTTCCTGTCACTGTGCTTCTGAGTGTAACATAGACTGTCCCATACACAGGAATGAAGGGGTGTGCTTACCCTTTCATACTAATATATAAGTATTATATAATATATAATATAAAAGCTTCCTTCTTGTCCCCACAGACAGAAACTCCTAGACTTCCTGTACTCTGTGAAGCAGCTAGATGGCTCATTTGTGATGCACGTAGGCGGCGAGGTTGACGTCAGGTGGGTGACATCATCATGGTTTCAGCTTCTTGTCAGTCTTACATAGAAGCCCTCTGTCACATTCACTCACAGTACCAGATGCACAGTACCTCAGAAATGTCAAAAATGATTGCACATTTGTCTTAAGTGACCTTTTAGAAGTAGTAAGGGTGACATATGTTGCCTGGGCAGATTACAGGCAGACACTCTGCACCATCACAGAGTCAATGAATGGCCTTTCAGCAGTACAGAAGAGCCCACCTCAACCAAGTGTGCAACTTGTCCTTATGAAAATGGAACAGGCCTGCTCTAAAGCAGGGGCCGTGTTCTTGGAGGCCTGCATGGTCTGCTGGTTCTCACTATGCCTTGGCTCTTAGGAGAAGCTGTCTGTGTGTGGCTTAGTTCGCTGAGCTTTATGAGCTTTATGGCCCAGCATCAGTTCCACATGTCGGTCATCATCCTGTCGTGACCGGAAGCCCACGGTGACAGAATAAATTTGCTTTGTTACGCAGTGGGATAGGCATGGGTATGCTGGCAGGGGTTTCCTCATCTCGCCTCTCTCAGGCACACTGTGACTTATCGGGCCCCTGCAGTTGGCTCAGATCACTGGTACATACTTTGTTGTAGTGTGCTGTGAAAAGTAGTTGCTATGCCCAGTGCTCCAATAGAAGTCCTCCTCTTCCTCATTAAATGTGTGTGTGTGTGTGTGTGTGTGTGTGTGTGTGTGTTTGTGTGGCAGTAACTGGATGGGAAGGCACCTCAAAGGCTTTCCAGTTTCCTGTTGTAAAGCAGCAGTTTAGTTTTAATTTTAGCGCAGTGTCTGATGTTCATCTGCAGCAGGTGAGATAGCTCTCTGTCTCATTAATTATTTAAGCCTTGTGCTGAGGCATAGTAAAAGCCAGCAGGCCCTGCAGCCCGGAACATGGGCTCTCCACCCTGCTCTTGGCTGTGCCGGCAGGCAGCCTCTGGGAGCCTGCGCTGTGCAGCATTGAAAGTCATTGGTTAATGTTAGTTACTGTAGCTGCTGACCTGGTGGCCCTGTTTCGTCCTTCAGGAGTGTGTACTGTGCTGCCTCAGTGGCGTCGCTAACGAACATCATCACCCCCACACTGTTTGATGGCACACCCAGCTGGATAATCAGGTACACAGCCCTTTGTGGCACTATACATGTGTTTAACTGTACATTGTGTTTGATTGTGTATTGCATGTCTCAGAATTATTGACATCTCTTACCTCTGATGATAGTGATAGTAGTATATGATGGATTACCTTCCATTCCTGTGTCTGTGATGTGAACCATGGTTTGTCTTGCCCTGCTCACAGATGTCAGAACTGGGAGGGTGGTCTTGGGGGTATGCCAGGCCTGGAGGCCCATGGTGGGTACACCTTCTGTGGGACAGCAGCCATGGTCATCCTTGGGAAGGAGCACATGCTGGACCTCAAATCCTTATTAGTAAGTCCAAGCAAAGAGCCTTAACCATTCATCTTACCTCACTCACCTTATCTCCACCAACCAACCTTACCATTCATCTCACCTCACTCACCTTATCTCCACCAAACAACCTTACCATTCATCCCACCTCACTCACCTTATCTCCACCAACCAACCTTACCATTCACCTCACCTCACTCACCTTATCTCAGCTAACCAACCTCACCATTCAGCTCACCTTACCTTGTCTAATGTAATCCAACCAGTCTCACCAATCCACCTCATATTATATCAGCACAAGATTTCGCATAGAACATCCGGTATCACTTTCAGTACTCTGGAACTGATGTCATTTAGCAAGAGAATTCAACTGAGAATTTGTGAAAGTATGTTCTGTCATATTCCTCTGATGTTACTGGGTTGTAAGAGTGTCAGTAACACTACAGCTTTGTACGTAAATGTGTGGACCAGCCAAGGAGAAGTTTGTCAACCTAATGGACTGTAACTCGAAACCAAGCGCAAAAGCGAAGCTCCACAAATACAGTATACTGGTAGGAAGAAGGACAACAGCAGTAATGTGTATAGGGCCTGATTCAAGATTGCTCTGTCACTCCTGCCAGAATGCTGGATCATGGAGATGCACACCAGGGACATCAGGGAGGCTTCTCACATTGCCAAGTGAAAGGCCTGTTCTGACAGCACCAACAGAGGCAAAAACACACTTACATTAAAGTGGAGTATGTTGTAAGTTTAAGTAAACAGATTGCACAAGCCTCGAAGGAGAAAGCCTAAAGTGCCAGTTTCATTTTTGAAGGAGAACTATTGCTAAAATAAGGGTAACTATAAAGATTTTGTATCCCATTTTAAACTGTACCTTCTGCCATAATAATGGAATTGCTGATTGAGTAATATTTTAATTATTGGAGGCGTATAATGGAAATTATGAAATTGACCCCAACAGCAGCCATAGTTTTGATTCAAGGTCATTTTAATATTAAATGCTGTGGTGTGACTTTCAGGGACGCATTCAACCTCAGCTCGGCATGACTAACACAGCGCTAACATGTATTACCCAAGCATATGAATAAATAAATATTCAGTCCATTTATTCATGCTGTAATCCTGTTAAAAGAGTGGGTACAGTGAGGGCCCTTGCTTAGTCAGCCTACCTTTCTGAGCCTCTGCCTTTAAATATAAAATACTGTGACCATCTAATTATGTCGCTACTTGGCTTCATATTTTCATATTTAAGGAAATGTTGAATATTATGAATGCAAATGCCAAAAAGCAGGAAGTGGCAGAAGTGGGTGTGTCTAATTGTTAGACATGCTTCACGTCATTGCATCACAGTCAAAGCCATAAACATAGTTTACTCAGTGGTTTGAGTAAGTCTGAGTTTATCATAAAGTTGGTTTATTACCGAAATTCTTCCAGACACAGCCAAGTCTCCCACTGGCCCTGCTGGTGGTGCTTCAGGTGAATTGCATTGCGACAGTCCAGGGAGATTGCCTGTAAGTTTTGCAGCTCTTTGTGCTAAACTGAGGCCTTCATCTTGTGTCTTAGCACTGGGTGGCCAGCAGACAGATGCGATTCGAAGGCGGGTTCCAGGGGCGCTGCAACAAGCTGGTGGATGGGTGCTACTCCTTCTGGCAGGCAGGTCTGCTGCCGCTGCTGCACCGGGCCCTCTTCAAAGATGGTACCTGTCCCCCGGCAGAGCCTCCCTAACCCTTTTCCCCTGACACATGCAGTCTAGCATGTGTATGTGCACATTTTTACACAATGCCTGGGATTTATCTGTTCATCACATGGCAATGGTTATGTATGTACTTAAACATGCTTGTACAAGCTCCCGTACAACTGCTTACACTGACTGGATTAGAACAGTTATCAAAAAATTTAACAATTACCACTTAAAAATCTGCATAGGTGGGTTATTTTTGTGTATTTGCATGTCACCTGTAAAATGTGTATATGAAATTTCATAAAATAACAGCATACGTGTAATTGTAACAAATCAGGTGTAATTGTAATCGTACTGGATGAAAAGTAATTGTGGTGGAGTAATGGTAGTTGTTTTTGCAAACATGAAAGAGCTTCTGCACAGCTGCTCCACTTCAGTAATTTTACTGCTAATGCATTTTGGAGCATTAATTGTAATGTATTAATGGTAATTGTATTGGGGTAATGGTAACTGAGGTGTCATGGTGATTCCAGGGGACTCAACCCTCAGCATGATGAGTTGGATGTTTGACCAGCAGGCTCTTCAGGAGTACATCCTTCTCTGCTGCCAGAACCCTGCAGGAGGGCTGCTGGACAAACCTGGAAAGTGAGCACTGTACTATTACCAACACTCTATCAGACACATACTCTGATGTTAAAAATGCACAGAAAAGATTACACACTCTCACATGTCAATGTAGCAGGACTGTCCCACTGCAGGTCTCAGAACACGCTGTTCACAGTAGAGCTTGATCATGTAATCAGATGTGTGTCAGCAGCTACTGGGTTTATGGAGCACTCGGGAAAGGGTAACAGCTGGTGGAAGGAGATTTGACGAAAGGTACAAGTGAGCAGAGAAAATATCACCTCTTGTGCTTTTTCATTTCCCCAGATCAAGAGACTTCTATCACACATGCTACTGCTTAAGTGGGCTCTCTATTGCCCAGCACTTTGGAAGCAGGGACTTCCACCATGAGCTGATCCTCGGAGCAGACGAGAATAGACTGGTAAGCCACTAAATGTGCAAGAGTACACTAACCATGTCAACAATGGATCCATAAAGAGAGGGCTTAAGCCCTCTTTGCAGTCTGTGTTTATGCACTCATCAGAGCAGGGTGTGGAGGAAATGCCTCAAGTTGGAAGAAACCATAACAAACCTGTCAAGTCATAATGAGTTTCAGTTTTCTGCACAAGTAATTTGAGTGAGTAATTTGAGTGACTAAAGCTCCAGTGAAGTGGTGGGCATATGCCTTAAGCCTATGGTCTATACTCCAACAACTCCATAAAGATTTCAGTTTTAGTGCGATGATGAAAAGATAAGGAGGTGTGCTTTCCTGTAACATTTCATTTCCAGAGCAGCTTGGGTCTAATGCAGTCTTTTCCCTTTTTCCATAGGCACCAACTCACCCAGTCTACAACATTTGCCCAGAGAAAGTTGCTCAGGCAGTTGAACATTTCCACAAATTGCCAATCCCAGTGCAGACAGAGGCAGCCATCAACACTCCAGATACTTCTTAGATTGCAAAGGAAAAGTGCTTCTCTTTGATTACTATATACTCTTTGTATGGCAGAGCACACTGCCCCCTAGAGCTGTGGGGTGAGAGTCTTGCATCAGGAACCAGGAACCAGGAATGTCCACTTGACTCTGTTGACCTCTGAAGGAACCAGAGTACTGAAGAATTAGTTTGTTCTTTGACAAATCAGTTGCTTAAAGAATAGCTTGAGTAGAGATGCCTGTCCATTTTTAGTAAATATAATAAAAACATTTTGAAAACATGACTTTTGGAGGGTACCTTACTCTCCTGAATACTGCATGTTCTAGAGTTCAGTGTTTGTTAAATTTTCTTAATTTCGGTATTTCCTTGTGCATTACTTTATGGGAGAGATGAAAGTCTTGTTCAAATATTTTAACATTCGAGTCACATCTCAAAAGCAGCTGAAACACAAAACACATGGTGTACAAATAAAACCAACCTTCTTCGTGGTAACAGTAAATGATAAAGGTTAATTCACTCCTGTATGAGTTGAAAAGGGTTTTAAATGTGTGTGAATGGCTCACATATTCAATTCAGTTCAATTCAATTTTATTTGTATAGCGCTTTTTACAACACAAATTGTCACAAAGCAGCTTTACATTGTTCCCAGGCCTGAGACCCCCTGAGAACAGGCCTAAGGCAACAATGGCAAGGAAAAACTCCCTAATTAACAGGAAGAAACCTTGAGCAGGGGGAGCCCATCTGCTTCTGGCCGGTACTGGGCAGCAATATTCAATACCATCAAGTGTACTTCATCTAAGGGACTTATGGTTATGGCGCAGTGCTAGGCATATGTATTCTAGAGCCTGCCATAAACATTATGAAATAATCCTATTTAAGAAACCACTAGCCATATAAATTTTTGCATCAACCAATCTATAATCATTTCCAAAATCAAAATGCCTATTACAAAGTCATCTAGAGCTCCACAGAAATAATCACGAGCAGAGACTCTGGGTGAGTCTGTGCCAGGGGACGTCCAACCACCTAGATGCTAGCATTAGCCCTGGTGCTTTAGCATCGAACGGCATTCTCCAAGTCATTCAGACAGTGAGAGATGAACTCCAAATTTGACAAACTATTCAGCATCATTCATGGGGTACAGGTGGAAATACAAGGTTTGGCAAACCGAATAACGGAGGCAGAAAATTGTGTGAGAACAAACGAGGATAGCATCCAAGCTATACAGAGTCAAACCGCGAAAATGCAGGCGACCATTGAAGCTCTTGGCCTCAAAGTGGAAGACCTAGAAAATCTTAATCGCAGGTCAAATCCACGCCTTGTGGGGCTCCCTGAAAAGCTGAGGGCAAAAAGACACGTGTGCCTTCTTGGAGTGGGTCCCTAAAGACCTGTTTGGGGCCGCTTTCCCCACCAAGGTTATTGAGAGGGCACATAGAATCAGATGAAGAGAGGGGGGCCAGGCGGGAGCGGACCCGTGACATTCAAGAACGGTCATCATGAAGTTTCTGAACTACAGTGACAAAGTCAGCCTTGAGAGCAGCGAGAGCCAAGGGGACCGTCTTCTTCGGGACGAGCGTGTGATGTTCTTCAGCAGATCTCCGTAGACAACAGGAATGCTTTGGTGGAGTTACAATCTCTCCACATCCCTGGTCTCCGTTATGGGGTTATCCAACCATTCACTTTCTGCGTGACTCACAAAAATAACACACATTCCAGTGCCCTTTGGTAGCAAAGTTGCTTGTGGAAGAATATAAAGACCCTGAAGCAAAGCGATGTGGCACAACATCCTGCTAAGACTCAAAATTTATGGTAAGTATGCTTGCTCGGCACTGTGTTGCTTAGCTAGCTAGCTAACTTTAGTGTTACGTTAGTTTATAAGACAGCAAGATAGCTAATGTTTCTAGTGTGCTCCCAATGCCACTGATGTTTGTAAGCTCATATCCTAGTTGTGTGGTTCCAAGCAGTGTCTTTTCTTACCTTGGAAGTTAATAGTTCTTACAAGTGTTATATAATGGCCTCACACACAGAGATTCAGATCACCTCGTGGAATGTCAGAAGTTTAAATAAATTTGTCAGGCTAAAACAAGAACAGACTAAAACGATTACAATTCACAATAATCTTTCTCCAAGATACTCATTTAATGCCAGATAATATAGATAGAAGATGAAGAAGGTGGCCTGAGGCAGGTTTTTTTCCCCGCCTTTTTCCTCTCAAGCAAGGGGCATTTTTACTTTAATACATAAATCAGTACCTTTTCAAATAATAAATACAATTTGTGACAGCTCGGGGAGATTTCTAATCATTCAAAGGATGCACCTCTCAACTCAATTCAATTTGGTAAATATCAATGGCCAAATGATGACAACCCTGCATTTTTTAGAAATGTATTTCGTAAATTGGCGGCACTTCCAGGTTACTTTATAATAGGTGGAGACTTCAGATGTACCTTCTATCCTGAATTAGATGGAGCAACTGGTGTAGATACATACCATCAACAAACACACACAGAGTCGCTTCAATACCTTAAAGATTTCAATTTGATAGATGTGTGGAGATTCAATAACCCTAACACCAAAATGTTTTCTTGCTTCTCAAATACACATCAGTCATTCTCACATCTTGACTACTTTTTGGTAACAGCTCATCTCCAATCCCAGATTACAAAATGCTGGTACGATAGTATAGTCACCTCAGACCATGCTCTAGTCTCCTTCACCTTTGCACCTCCTGGATTTTCTAGAGGCAGTTTCAAACAACTTAAGAGACCCTGGCTTTTTAAATTCATTGACAGCCAGATAGATTTTTATTTTGAAGTTAGTACTATTGAAACCTCAGCTTCGATACGTTGGGAGGCATTTAAGGCTTTTCTAAGGGGTCAGTTGATAAACTATGTAAGATGTAAAACTAAGGAATCCAGACTAGATCTTAAAAACCTGGAGAACAAAATTAAGGAACTTGAAGAACAAGTCTTCTCCAATAATGCTACTTCTAACATAGTATCTATACTGCAGAAATCATGATCTCAATATAATGAAATATCTTCAAAATGGGAAATTCAGTGCTTGATGCGCCTAAAGCAGAACTCTTATGAACAGGGAGAGAGAGCAGGGAAACTTCTGGCCTGGCATATTAAACAGATGCAATCAGAGAGCACAATCAATGCTATTGAAGGAAATGAAGGTCGCATTACAGTAAATCCTGAAGAAATAAACAATTTAAATCATTCTATAAGACTTTGTACAATTCAGAATATGCAGAGGTTTAAGAACAACAATAGTCAGCGTTCCTTAACTCTTTACAATTTGCCACCTTGGAAAGAGAATCTACTTCAAGAGAATCTACAGTCTCCACCAGCTTGAACATCCATTGAATCACAACATGCAGAAAATCTACCACTAAGCTTGTATCTATTCTCATCAGAAAGCAGCAAGCTCATCAAAAGAACAAAAAATCCATTTCTTAAAAACACTATCTCAGTCTGGTATGAAGTCCTGTCTTATCTTGGAGAAGCCTCACATTTCTCTCGCTTTAATCCTATCTATGGAAATGATCTTTTCCATCCTGGAAGATCCGATGTAGGCCTTACGTTCTGGTCAGTGAAAGGTTTATGTAAGGTTTCTGACCTGTATAAGGATGGTAAATTTATGAACTCTGAAGAAGTTAAAAACACCCATATCCCCCCTAAACATTTTTTCAAATATCTTCAAGTAAGCAGTTTTGTTCTTTCAAGACATCACTCCCTTGAGCCCCAGCACTATCCTCTTTAGAAAAAGTAGTCGTAGATCACTTGCAAATTAGAGGCCAAGTCTCCATCTTGTATGACTTCTTAGTAGAGAAGAATAATCAAATAATTAAATAATCAAATCAAATAATCATAACCTTGAAGCCTGGAATAAAGATTTACAGGAAGAAACATCTGAGGAGGACTGGGCAGTCTCCTGTCTCAAAGCCCAAACCCAGACCGTTAACACAAGTCTAAAGTTGCTCCAATTTAAGTGGTAGAACAGAATGTATATTACCCCTTCCAAATTACATCGCTTCAATCCTAATATTCTGGATATGTATATTGAGTGTAAAACAGAGAAAGGTATACTATTTCACCGTTTGTGGGAATACCCTTTGGTCCTTTGTTTCTGAAAAAAGGTAATCGACTCCATTTCAGTAATCACTGACAAGGACATCCCCCAGAGTCCAAAGCTGTGCATTCTTCATATTTTTCCTGATGGCTTAAATGTGAATTAAAAAAGAATCCTGTTTAGTTACTCTATGTCTGCTTGAAGCTAAATGTATAATTGCTATTGCTTGTATGTGGAAAAATGAGGAGAGTCCTGGTAACCCAGAGGCTGGAGGGGATGTCATCTCACCTTGCTTTAGAAAAGATAACTTATTTTACAAAGGGTAAACTAAAAGAGTTCAGAGATATATGGGACACCTTCCTTAATTATTCTGGAAAAAGGGAGATTGGTGTTTTCAACAACAGAATTATTGAATCTTAATCTGCTACTGAACATGTGAAATAGAATGGATCTGTCTGCATCTTAACCTTGTAAATTAATCTGACCAATTGACCAATTTGAATTGAAACATTGTAACATTTTTTTTATCCTATTTTGTATTTATTTTAATCTTTTTCTTCTTGTCTGTTTGGTCTTGTTAAAGGTATCCATCCTTATAAAACCAATAAAGACAAAGTGTACTCCGTCCAATTGTCTACAGTGTTTTTTCATGTTTCAGTTAAAATTGGATAATAGTGTAGGAACTGGAAAATGTTTCAGTGTTCTAGATTCTACAATGAGTTTGCCTGGAGTGGAGATAGATTGTTTTTTCCTGTACTGTTCTGTTCTGCTCTGTGATTGGCTGGGAAGAGAGCAGAGCCACGTAGAGAGAGAATCGCGACAACTCCGTTCGCTCCAATGGACCATTTTTTTACAGCAATGGCGGATTGTGGAGCCTCTCAATAGTTCCCAGAAGTTAGCATCAAATACTAGCAGCGCAGTAGAATTGCAGCAGAATAGATCGTTTGTGATGCACTTTAAAGTGTAAGACGTTAAAGAATCAGATAGTATATTATCAGCACATCTGAATCAAATTAACATGTGCATTAAAGCATGTTAGTGGATTATCCCCCACTAAATTAGTAGATTTAGGGAAAGTTAGATAACAGATTAGGCTAGGATACTGGATAAAGTTAGCAACACATAACGAACAGCCTATTAATATGATTACCTCACATATTTTTTGTTGTTGTAATCTTGATGATAGTAAGATTGCTCCTGCTGACTTGAGCCAACCATTTTTTTCCTCTCTGTGTCAGTGGGGAAACCGTATATTCGTACTCCTTTCTCCGAGCGATTGGGGCATCCCCATGCAGCACAGCAAACCATGGTGGAGACTACATGCAAGGACAAGACAGAGGAAAGAGCACAGAAAAACTGCTTGACATGCTATTCATGTTTCTGAGTTTATTAGAGATTTATTTAATGAATTCATGACAATCATTGATAGTCACCTGTCGGTCTCCTTCTGTCCTATCTGAAAGTCATAAAGATTACATTAGTCATTAAGATTACTTAGGCCCTCAATTACTATGGGATTACTGAAACCACCATGAATTAGAAAATGTTAGACCATGTTAGAAAATTAATCTGATCTGAATTCTGAAACATTCCTTCCCTTCCCCTCCCTCTAAATATATCAATAAACATTAAGATACGATTGCTCTTGACTAGCATACAAGTTTAAGAACATAATGATAATAATAAAAAGATTTCAAAGCAATAAACAACAGTAACATGCTCTTTATCCAAGGTAACGTTAGCCTAAAATATGTCAACAAGGCAGGTAACGACTAATTACCAAAATTTCTGTCTCTCTGTATTTACGCATTCAAATTGCCCGCCAAAAGCTTCCTGGAACTATCTGAAGTCTACATGAATCACATGACGATCAGGCATTTTGAACTTCTGTTGACGCGACTCTCTCTCTACATGGTTCTGGAAAAGAGTAGTGTGTGGAGTGTGTTGTGGAGTGGCGCTGAGGTAAAAGTTATCAATACGAACTCGTTTGGTGACCGTGAAGGTATTATACCAATTTCTGCACCCCTGAAGACAACTTTAAGAACACAAGAGGCAGTCACTTTAATTTTACACTAGTTGCAGTGGTGTCTTATTCAGGTTGCGAGATTCGTCTGAACTTTCTCAAGCAGCCACAGACGCTCTGATCCTAGTTGTGAGACGCTCATCAAGCTAACATATTTAGCCATCATTTTTTATTTTTATTAGCTCCATATAAGTTTAGTTACCGTCTCAGTTATGTCAGATGAAGAATCACAAGTACCAGGACATGCCGCTATCCGGAAATGGAGCTGCCGCCGGAGCTGTACTGCGTAAACCACTGAAAGCTGTGAGGGATATTCCAACCTGACCCCCTCCATTTCGTAATGATAATTACGAAATCATAATGGCAGTGAATCCGTTCAACTATGGGCTCACCGCTACGAGGTAATCCAGGAAGTGCACTACAGAGATGTAGATGTCAATTTCGATTTCATTATGGCAGTGGAGCTGCCTACTATATTACTGCCTGAACTTTTTATTGTTTGGGACAATTTAACACCTGAAACGCAAAGTTCTTTCTCAGCTACAAAGAAACATTTGCAGGAGAATTTAGGATCAACTAGTTTTTCACCCAACCGTCACCCTGATTACTTAGAGGTAGAGGTAGATAGAGGGAGGGAAAGAGAAAAAGTTGGATGTTGTCAGCGTAACAGTGATAGGAGAAGCCATGTGATTTGATAAGTGGGCCAAGTGAGTTGATATAAATTGAGAAAAGTAGGAGTCCCAGTACTGAACCCTGTGGAACTCCTGTAGTGAGAGGGGTGGGTGCAGAGGTGGAACCTTTCCAGTAGATCTGGGAAGATCTACCAGTCAGGTAGGACTTGAACCAAGAGAGGGCGGTCCCAGAGATGCCCATCTCTGACAGTTTTGATATTAGTGTCTGGTGGTTGACTGTGTCGGATATAAATGTATCCAATTTAAAATCTTTCTGTAGATTATTCCATGTCCAAGGTACATGGTAAGAAAATGCAGTTTTCCCCAGATCTGTTAAAGCCTGGGGTACATTAAAAAGCAACCACCTAGAAGAGCATAGCTGGTAACTACCCAAGCTGAGGCAGAGAAAGGTACAGAGGTAAGCTGGAAGTTTACCCAGTATCGCTTTATAGATAAAAAATAAACCAATGCTGTTGTCTGTGAGTGGTTAGTGATGTCCAGTCCACCAAACCATAAAGAATGCAATGGGGAGTGAGAGACTTTGCATTTGTAATAAAACGTATTGATGCATGGTACACTGAATCAAGGCTCTGTAAAATGGAGGAGGCTGCATGCATATACAATATATCACCGGAATCGATCACAGGCAGAAAAGTAGCTTCCACAAGTTTTTTCTTAGCATTAAAAGTAGAACAGGATTTATTTCTAAAATAAAAGCCAATCTTCACTTTGAGCTGCCTAACTAGATTGTCAATATGTACATTAAATAAAAGCTTGTTGTCTGTCCATATACCTAAATACTTGTAAGAGGGCACCCTTTCAATGGATTTACCATAGGACGTGAAAATGCTAAAATCATCAAGCAACTGTAAGCAAGATTTTGAGAGGACCATGAACTTTGTTTTCTGAGCATTTACCTGGGATTCAAGGATCTTGGCAAAGCCTGAGAGTCTGGAGATCAGATGATAGTTGTTACTTACAACCCAACAGTGCCACCTACTGGTGATAAAAGTACATATACAAACTACAAGGACAATGCACTTTCTGTTGCCAGAGAATGAAAAGAGACTTTACTGCATTCATTAACGGAATAGTTGAAGGCTCTGACATGTAGGTAATGTTGGACACTGGTTCAAGCATCTCATTTATCAGCGAGACTTTGAGAATGTCAATTCCAACACTGTGCAAAAGGCCTCTCAAAAAGAACTTTATTCTGTCAAAGTCAGTGACAAGCCAAAGTTTAGACACATTAGACACTGTCAATATTACTTTAAGACTAGACTCACTTAACCTGTTGCATGAAATACAGGTGATCAGAAATGTGAGCCAACCCATCATATTACACTGGGACTTTTTGGAACAGAATCACGCTGTTTTAGATCTAGGGAAAGGACTGTGTCGCCTTTATCATCAGGATTTGCTGCTGCTGAGCACCGCCGAAATGGCCCCAGCGAGTTGCATGACACAGACTTTAGTGAGCACCACTGTACTGCCACAATGTGAGATGCATTGTACAGCCAAACTGATACCCTCTGCTGTTAACTGGTGCACACCAGACGGCTACTGTGGTCTCCTTGAGCCTCATCAACTTGACTTAGACAGCATTGCTGTAGCTCGCACACTATCCAGGGCTGAAAATGGATTTACCATAGTGAATGTCATGAATCCTGCAAACAGCCCCATTGTTCTTCAGCCAGGTATGCAGCTTGGACAGTTCACCCCTGTATCAGAGGATGAGGTCAGTGCAGATACAGGCTCAGTCTGTCTGGTGTCAGCCCCCTCTGTTGTACCACTCTCCTTGCCCTTTGATTTGAAATGTGGCAACCTTTCAGACCCTGAACTATCAGACCTGAAGTCTTTGCTCCTACCCTACACTGATGTGTTCAGCAACGGCCCCAATGATTTTGGGAGGACCAGTTTAGTCAAACATAACATCAACGCAAATTCACCCACCCCAATAAGAAAGCATGCCTATTGCACCTCTCCCCAAATGCAAGCTGTGATCCAGTCACAGGTAGATGATATGCTGGCCTATGGGCTGCGCCTGTTGTAATGGTTAAGAAACAAGATGGAAACTGGCGTTTCTGCATTGATTACAGAGGCCTGAATTCAGTCACTGTTAAGGACACATACCCCTTGCCCAGAACAGATGACATGTTAGATGCGCTCAGAAGGTCATCAGTATTCAGCACAATGGACTTGTCTTCAGGATATTGGCAGGTTGCTCTTGATGAACAAGACAAAGAAAAGACAGCATTTACCACCAGCTGCTCCTTATACCACTTCCAGGTCATGCCTACGGGATTGGTAAATGCACCTCCAACATTTCAGCACCTTATGCAACTGGTACTACAAGGGCTTTCTTGGAGAGTTTGTCTTGTGTGTACAGCAAGAACTTCAAAGAGCATCTTGAGCGCCTTAAGGAGGTTTTTGATTGTATCAGGGCTGCCAACTTGAAACCAAAACCATCAAAGTGTACCTTCACTCAACCACAGGTGACCTTCTTAGGGCACATTGTGTCCTCTGCTGGTTTGCAGCCAGACCCCAAAGACGTTGAGAAAGTCAGGGATTGGCCCACTCCAGACAACCCCACTGAGGTCAGGGTATTTTTAGGATTGTGCTCATATTACAGACGATTCATATATCAGTTTGCTAAGATGTCACAGCCCCTACATGCTCTTACTCAGAAGGGGAAACCTTTTGTGCGGACTGACATTGAACAAAGAGCATTTGATGCTCTCCACCATTCACTCACTCATACTCCCATCCTTGCATATCCACATTTCTCCAAGGAGTTCTTGCTCTTCACTGATGCCTCCAGTACCTCAACTGGATGTGTGCTCTTGCAAATAAATGACAGTAATATGGAGAATGTCATTGCTTATGGCAGCTACATACTCACACCAACAGAGAGGCGCTGGTTGACTTATGACCAGGAACTGTGGGCTATTGCGTGGTCTATACAATAGCCCACAGTGGGGAGTAGTCTAGGAACTGGAAAATGTTTCAGTGTTCTACAATGAGTTTGATTGTAATGGAGATTGATTGACTGTTCTGTTCTGCTCTGTGATTGGCTAGGAAAAGAGGAAAAGAAAGAAAAGAGTAGTGTGTGGAGTGTGTTGTGGAGTGGCTCTGAGATAAAGTTATCAATACAAACTTTTTTGGTGTCCGTGAAGTTATCATACTCATTTCTGCATCCCGGAAGATGACTTTAAGTACACAAGAGGCAGTCGCTTTAATTTTACAATAGCATAATTTCAGTTGTTAAATGCACAATTGCAAGAATTTTCAAATGGGAAAGTTTCCATGGGAATTAACAGGAATTTATGGGAATTTATAGGTATTAACAGGTTTATTGCATACTGTTTTTTTTCCCTCTAAGCCTTTAATTGTCTTTATCATCAATGAAAATATATACTCTTCAGGACAAATAACAGGCTTTAATTTTTTTTTTAGTTGAAAGATTTGACTTTTAATTAGGTAAAACTGAACTGTGGAAAATTCCTTGAATTTTCTAAACATTCTTTCACTTGTTTCATCTTTTTTTCCTCTTACCTTTGTTATGAGCTAAAACCTTATGTAAAATGTACATGTTATGAAGTGCGCGGGTCTGGTTGCCGTTTCTGACGGACCTATATTAATGCAGCACTGCTAGCTCGCGAGTCAGTTATAATTATTTTTAGTTTAGACAGACAAAGATTAAGAAGTGTGTGCTCAATTGTAAAAAAAAAAAAAAAAAGTTAATAAATAAATAAATAAATAAATAATACAGCAATCCCTCTTCACTTGGCCTGGCTCAGTTTAAAAGCCATTTCCATGAGGGGTTTCGGAGTTCTGTTCTACAGGTTTCCAGGGGTGGGCTTATCGAGAAGTATCGCGGGACCTTAATTTATGTTATAGACGTCAAACCAAATCTAAAACTGTAGAAGCAGATGTCTTGGGTTCAGTCTCTGTTGAATCAGAAGTGCGGTGTGTTTATCTTGCAACTATATCTTGCTTCAAGTTCGACATTTTTCCCCTTACAAATGGAAAAGTAGGCTCCTCTGTTATTTGTTTAATTGAAAAATATTTTGTAAAACAGCATGTTGATCATGAAGAAAATAGACTGCCTAGGACAACTTGTTATTATCTATTTATTTTCTTCTTTTTTATATGTAATGCTACTTTTTTTCTTAGGCTACCTGTCTATTCGCATTTCCTAAATAATATTAATGTGGTTAATTTATTCTTCGTTGGTTTTTAGTGCGAGTTATAGACAGCGCTTTATCTTTTACTCCGAATGATCCGGAGGAGAAACCGTTGAAGAATGTGGGTTCACCCAATAAATCAGAGAAGGAGGCAACTTGGAGCTTTTCACCATCTTGCTGCTGAACTGCGTCTTGATAAGGACAAACACCTGAAGTATGCAGGCTGTGTGGCTGCTCTAACCCGTTAACATGGGCGCCAAAATGAAAATCAAGACCTTCCGCGACCGCCACGCACACGCGAAGGAACTGGTGTGGCCCCGGCCTTAGGCAGCTGGGGCCTCATTACAGAAAAATATCCTAACTGCTTGTCCTATCTTAACTTATGTTTCAAAGATAGGAGAAATCCTATCTCCTAATACAGAAGCAATTCCTAAACTCATGGCTGTGTCCTATCCTATCTCAGACCTCCTATCTCATCTTAAGAAATCCTAACTATAACTGTAAATTCGATGTTTCAATCGGCAGTCGTCCTGTCATGCCTGTATGTATGTTTAGAATGTACACAAAGTTTCTGTAATGAGGCCCCTGGTGCGTACCCTTTCGCACTCGTTAAATGTTAAGCTCAGTTCGTTTATTTTGACACCTAAGTAAAAGTGTGCTCCACTGAAGTAAGTAACTTAATATGGTAAAAGACTATATTTTGTGTCTTCTCGGTATAGCAAATTGTTTTGTTAGTTAATATTTTCGTATAGGATACTAATGCCAGTTTACGGTTAGATCCGTTGCTGTATGATTAGCCGACTAGCGTCATCTCATCTTGTAACGAGAATTAGCCGGTTGGCAAATTAATATAATGTTACCTGGCTTCACATTACTATGTTAGAAGTCTAGGTAGTTTATATGGATACAGTTGTAACGCAGTCATTCATGTTAGTTCTGTTTAATTGTTAGCTATTGAATCTGTACTGTGTTGCTGTTGCTGTATCATTTCTGTTTGTTTACAGAACCACACCACACACACACACACACACACCTAATGCACACACTTACACATATACCCAGAACACATTCATTCTTTCAAGTTTGTGGAGAAGATTAACAAAGGGGACACAAAAGAGCCTGCATTCTGGTCAATGCCTCGTGGTGATCAAATCTTGAGCAGCCAGCAATAGATACTCTCGGCAACAGTACACCAAAATGAAAATCCAATAAAGGTAACATATCACACATGAGCTCAATGTCTTGGAACTTGTTGCATCTGAGGGCTGTACTACGAAGTGAGGTAACTGGCTTATCCAGGTAACTTCAGGAGTAACTTTGACGTTGGGTGTAACTTCCCGATTAACTCGTACTACGAAAGGTGGATAAGTCTTACCCGACGTATGTTGTCATGCCAATTTACGCCGCATCTCTAAACTGCTCCGAGCAGGTTATCTTCGTGGTTAACCCAATGTTACCCTATATAAGCACCGCGCCTTCCGCCCACAATCTTGTCGAGAAAAATGCCGGTACATTTGGAAGACTCAGTCGACATTGGTACACAGATTGTGAGAGGCTCACTCCGCAGGGCGAGGGTGTTTAGAGACTGTCAGACTCCTCTAGCTTACCCTGATGATGTTCCCTATGAAAGATATCGATTCTCATCTGAGGGAATTCAGTATCTTTGCCAGCTTCTAGGGCCAGACATCTCCAATGGCACTCGCTGGAGTAATGCCCTCACTGTTGAACAGACAGTGTGCCTTGCTTTACGATATTTATGATATTTACGATATACACTTCATGTATTCCATTGGAGATGCTGAACATCTGAGCAAGAATACTGTATGCCGTGCAGTTCGCAAGGTGGTACTTGCTCTCACTAAACGTCTGGATGCATTTGTTGTGTTCCCTGACCACTTAAGCATTCTAAAGATCAAAGAGGCTTTTTATGCGATGGCAGGTAATTCACAATATAAAAATACTTGGTCTATTTTTAATATGCATAGGCTAGGCCTATTTACAGAACAATTTTTTTCCATAGGAATCCTGAGGGTGATTAGTGCAATTGACTGTACGCATATCCCCATTAGTGCGCCCCTGGGAGAACATGAGGGGGATTATGTGAATAGGAAGTCATTTCACAGCATCAGTGTTCAGGCATTTGCTCATATTGTATTTGATCTGACATGTAGCCTAGTCGACATTATTTTGTCCTTAAAACTTCTACTTATATTCAAGACAATTAAAGACACATTAGGTGGTGATTTTCTTATAATGGTAGTATGTTAAAATGGTCTGAAATCCTTTGCCAGAGGACATGTGATCCCCATTTAATGGTGACCGGTTTGGAGGCTAGGTGGCCTGGGTTGGTGAATAATTCACACATTTTTCGGGAATCCACTCTTGGTCAGAGATGTGAACAAGGTAAGACAACCACCACCCTATATTTCACACATCATGCTGTATTGTGAAAATTTCTTTCTATCGTTCAAAGGGCGTTTTGATGGCCTGCTGCTTGGGGACAGAGGGTACCCATGTCTGTGCTACCCACTGACCCCCTATCCTCACCCACAAACAAGGATACAAATAAAATATAATGTGGCTCACAGTAACACAAGGGTCAGGATAGAGATGACATTTGGGGTCATCAAAGCATGCTTTGCTTGCCTGCAAGGCTTGCGGGTGCGTCCGGAGCGGGCATGTGAGGTGGTGGCAGCATGTGTGGTGTTCCATAACATTGCCACTTTTAGAAAAGAAATAGCACCATGCCAGCTGTCGATGCCACCAGATGTAGTGGACACAGTGATGTTTGATCACCCAACAGGAAGAGCTGTTAGAGAGGCCATCACAAATCAATTTTTCACCAATAAAAAAAGACACATGAAATTATTCTTTCTTGATTCGTGTATTTATTGGCAATCTCCTTTTCCTAAAAATTAAAAGAAAAAAAAAGTTACAGATGGTAGAGACATATTGATTAAAGGATGGTCAATGTATAGCAATACCTTTTTGTCATGTTCCAGCTTTTCTATTTCCAGTTTAAGTTTTCTTATTTGTAGCATTTTTTTCTGGCAGTCAAGCTCAAGCATACACTTATAGAGCAACCGCACATTGTCAGATCCAGCCTGCACAGCAAAACACATTGAGATAACGAACATGGCATGCAGGATTCGGCATCATTAGTGTTACATATTGTCAGTATGAATAATCCTTAAGTAGCAAAGGAAAAGATACCCTTTGAGTTCTCTGAGATGAGGTAGTTATGGGTGGGGAGAGTGGTTGATTTAGCTCCTCCTGAAAGACAATAATGCGATTGTCAACTGACCAAAGCTTTGTTCTCTTGAAGATTCATTCTCATTCAATAGATGTATGACTGGACATATCAGCTCATGACAATTTGCCATACATAGCCTAGTATTAGCCTATGTTAGTCACTGTTAAATAGACATAAAAAACAAGTGATGAAATGGCTCAACCTGGATGTGTGTGTCAGACATGGATGACATGGTCTCCTCACCCAAGTCCTCCTGAAAAAAAAAGAAAAACTGTTGTGTCAACATATCAGCATTGATAAATCCACAGAACTCGTCAAATATTTCCACACTTACCTCTACCTGAGAGTCAGATGAGGGGCATGCTGGTGGCTGGAGGAAATCAATAGTATCAACTGTACATAAGACAGGCATGTAAACTACATAAAATTCTTTTAAACTGGGCAATCAAAACTATTGATATTATATTACCCTGTACATAAAGGGTGGACATTGAGCTGCCACCAGGGTCAGAACTGACTGCCCCCTCGACCCCCTCCATCATGGGCCTTCCTCTGTTGTCCTCTGTCCAGGTATGCTTTCCACTGGGGATGCAGCTGAAATGATTGTGTCAGGAACGGGGATCGGGACACAAGCGCGGACCACCGGGTAAGCGAAATCAAGCGTTTAATGCAAATCGTCAGGCAGTTCGTAGTACAGGGGCAGGCAGGGTTCAGAGACACGGGAAGGCAGTCCGGGGGCAGATCCAGGATCAGGAGTCGGGGCAGGCGGAGTCAGTAACCAGGTGGTCAAGAATCAGGCAGACGGAACCAAAACGGCAGGCGAAGGGCGAAGTCGAGAATCAGGCAGGAATCCGAGAACAGTGATCAAACGTCAGGTTAGCTAGAGCGGGGACGAGACAGGAAAAAACTCACTGCAACGAACAAGCAAACAGACAGGGACACGCAGAGGAGATATAGGGCAGGGATGACGAGGTGATGGGGTGCAGGTGAGCAGACAGGCAGCGGGGCGGGGCTAAGACACAGGGGAAACAAACGAGAACACCGCGGCTAAGGGGGCGGAGCCCTGACAGATTGTTAGAATGAAGTTATTCTTAACACAATAGCATTACGTTCATACAGGGAGCCCTACAGCCTAGGTGCTTTGGGGAGTAAATCTTAATTCATTAACAGTGGGTAACGGGTCAATGTCAGAACATGTGTAGGTTATAATTAAACTATGCTAATTGTTTTCACATATTTAGATATACTATTCTACGTGTACTTACATCTCAATCATATTACAAATCAAAGAAGAGTCCGTAAGACAAAATAGAGAACATACGACAAGAACACTGTTCTTACGAATTTACTCTGTCGGCAATGCGCTGCCAACAAGTCTCTCTGGCTTTGTTGGCCGCCACTGTGTTAGATTTAGCTGTTAACGTTTCTTTAAACTCCTCATACCCTAAGATTACCTACGTGCACTCTTTGGGGAAAAATACAGAGCACGAGCCATTATGCAAAAACTCTGCATTGCCAAACACGCCCCTTTTTAATGCGAACAAACTCTGATTAAGTCAACACCGAATCAACTAACCAACATCTTAATCACTGTTGTAGTACCGTTTAACACCAACTCAGGCAATCAGAGTTTGTCAACCCTGACTTTCCTTGATAACCCCGAGTTAGATCTGAGTAGGTCAAACTCCCTTCGTAGTACAGCCCTACGGTCATTACAATGTCTGCATTTTCATCACCAAATGAAACAAGTTCCCTCAACCTTGTAGGCTTATTCTTTCATTCTTGACATGACTTTCCACAGTATTGTTATCTGATAGTCTTCTTCTTCTTCTTTTTAGAGTTATCTGAACTATTCACTATTGTTATCTGATAGTTTTATGATAGTTTTATTAGTGTGCTTGCAATGCGAAGCATTTCAAGCAAACTATTGTTATCCGATAGTTTTATTCTTCTTAGCCACTTCCTAGCAATCGTCTCTTATACGTTACCACGTTTTCACTGCCGGGTTACAATCACACTCTGCATTTTCTTCAGTAAATGCACTTTCTAGTTCTTTTTCTTCTTATTATTCCACCAAATTTTGTCCCGCTTCTCCTCCCACAGTTTTCGAGATATTGACCCCAAACCAACTGTAACTCATCCGGTCTGACCCCGATCGGTGTGCTTGTATACAGCTAAGCCGTACCCCCGTCGTTCTCCATTCTTTGTCGTTTTTTCATCCCTTTTTTCCCATGGACTCCCTTTCATTTTCAAAAACACCCCTCTCACACTTCATGGCCTTCCCACTTGGCCACTTCTCACCCCAGAGCCACCATACCTCAGATGTTGCCTTGGGACAAATTATCCAACACTCATCCAAGACCGTCTTGACCCGCACTCGTCTTTTTGTCATTTTTTTCATCAGTGTTTTTACTCATTTATTCATCTCTCCATCCTGCCGTTGACTTCAATTCATTTATCAAAGCCTTATCACACGGTCACACTTACATCAACTATTACTATCACACACTTACTATCACACAAACATCCCTCATATGCTAGCTCAGGTCATGTCACCCAGCACTCATTGAAAGCCATACTGACCCGCACTTGTCTTTTTGTCATTCACTCATCCCTCCATCCTCCAAGTGGCTTCAATTCATTTTTCGAAGTCTTACCGTTCGGTCACCTTTCGGCCTACAGCCATAGTACCTCATATGCTGGCTCAGGTCATGCCACCCAATACTCATTGAAACCCATACTGATCCGCACTCGTCTTTTTGTTGTTTACTCATTCTTCCATCCTGCCATTGACATCAATTCATTTTTCAAAGTCTTACCGCTTGGTCACCACTTGACCAATAACCACAGGACCTGATATGTTGCTTTGGGTCATGTGAACCAACACTCACCAAAGGTGGGTGTGTCCCTAGCAACCATATTGTTTACCCTAGCAACCACATAGCAACCAATTAGCAACCCTTTAGCAACCACCCAGCAATGCCTTAGCAACACCCTAGTGACCATATTGTTTACCCTAGCAACCACTCAGCAACACCCTGGTAACCACTCAGCAACGTCCTAGCAATGTCCCAGCAACCATATTGTTTACCCTGGCAACCACCTAGCAACACCCTGGCAACCACCTAGCAACGCTCTAGCAATGAACCAACAGCCATATTGCTTACCCTAGTAACCACCTAGTAGCACCCTAGCAACAACTTAGTAACACCCTAGCAACCAGCTAGCAACCACTTAGCAACACCCTGGCAACCACCCAACAAAGCCCTAGCAACTCCCTAGCAACCACCTAGCAACACCCCAGCAACTACCTTATATACCTTAGCAACCACATAGCAACCGCCTAGCAACCACTTAGCAACACCATAGCAACCGCTGACCAACACCCTAGCAACCACCTGGCAACCAGTTAGCAACACTTTGGCAACCACCCAGCAGCGCCCTAGCAATGCCCAGCAACCATATTGTTTACCCTAGCAACCACTTACCAACACCCTGGCAACCACCCAACAATGCCCTAGCAACCAACTCATATAGCTTAGTAACCATCTAGCAATGCCCTAGCAACCACTTAGCAACACTTTAGCAACCACTTAGCAACACCCTGGCAACCACCCAACAACGCCCTACCAATCAAATCATATACCTTAGTAACCATCTAGCAACGCTCTACTAACCACCTACCAGCATCCTAGCAACCACCTTATATACCTTAGCAACCACCTAGCAACAGCCTAGGAACCACCTAGTAACGCCCTGGCAACAACCTAGTAACACCCTAGCAACCACTTAGCCACATCCTAGTTGCAAATGTAAACCATCTTTCCTCTGTTGCTTGAGGTCATGCTTTCACACATCTAATTAGTATAACAATTAATAAGTATTCATCACCCTTCTTTAGTACTTGTTTGAACCACCTTTTGCAGTTATTACAGCCATCAGACTTTTTGTCTCTCTTAATTTTTCACAACGTGTTAGAGCAATATTAGCCGATTGCTCCTTGCTAAATTGCTCAAGCTGTACCAGGTTAGTTGGGGAGCGGTGGTAGACAGAAATTTTGAGGTCTTTCCACAGATGTTTGATCAAGTTAAGGTCAGGACTCTGACTGGGCCACTCAAAGATGTCAATTTTCTTCACTTTAAGCCAATCCAGCGTTGCTCTAGCAGTGTGCTTTAGGTCGTTGTTCTGCTGAAACATAAACCTAGTTTAAACTTTCAGGGAAGTAGGTTTTATCCAGAATCTCCATATATTGTGCAGCATTCATCTTTCCATCAGTCTTGACCAGATTGCCAGTACCTGCTGCTGAAAAGCACCCACATAACATGATGCTACCACCAGCGTATTTCACTGTGGGGATGGTGTTTGGACATCATTTTCAGTTGTAGTCACTGGCAGGCACTGTAGATCAGTTAGAGTGACAGTTGACATCACAGTAGCCTCCTGACAAGTGCCATTCTTGTTCAGCAACTCATTTTAGGGGGGCAGCCTGCCCTAGGCAGTGTGGCTGTAGTTCCATATTTCTTCCACTTCTGTATGATGGACTGCACTGAGCTCCAAGGTATGTTCAGTGCCTTTGAAATGTTCTTGTATCCTTCCCTAGATTTGTGCTCCTCCACAATTATATCCCTCACTTGTTTTGAATGCTCTTTTCTCTTCATTTTGGTTTGTTCAATTGAAAATCCAACTGTACTGTTTGACCTTACAGTGAGGAAAGGTATTTAAGCTCATGAAATAATTCAAAACAGGTGATCCACTTGTTACCTACACAGGCGGAGACCATCAACAAATTGGATGAGTTTATAAGACAACATCTTCCACCTGAGCAAGGTTAGCCTTATAATTACGAAGGGTATGAATAAGTCCTCTTTGGTTGCAAGTCAAAAAATTTTGCTTGCGAGTCAAAAAGTTTTGCTTGTGGGTCAAAAAGTTTTACGAGTCAAAAAGTTTTGCTTGCAAGTTGAACTTGATGGGTGGGATCTACACTGATGGATGAGAGAAGAGTTTCTATTGGTGGGTTTGACTTGGATCGACAGCGTGGCTACACCCACAATTCCCTCGGTCCCAGTTAGCACTCGACTGGAGGGATAACATTATTGCGTGTTGAGCTACATGGAGGTAAGTTGACATTAATATCACTTTTATTAATTGAAATGCTTTTAAATGTAGCATAGCAAGATTTTCACTATTTATGTCATCTTGTCAATGTCATGGAGTCTGTCGCCATCACCATCTCTTTTTAAATCAATAATATCAAGAGCTTATGCTAAAGCATCAACGGCAGCTATCTTTTTTGCTGCTAACTGGCTATGCTGTAGGCTAACGGTATGTGTTTTCCCAGTGTGAGCGACAGAAAGAGAGAGACAATATTAGTGGCTTTAATATTCCATGTAACATGCGGTGAGAGTATTTAGGCATGATGACAAAAACATAGGCATGTGTAACAGATGTCTGCGTTGGGTTGAATAAAGCACCAACAAAGCCAGGTCCCAGTCCCGATCTCCTCATAAACACACACAGCGCTGAATGGATGGATCGATGTAAGTGTGGTATGTGTATGAATAATAATCCAATGGTGTCATAATGCCCTTTTCTACAGAATGGAACCTTGTCCACCAAGATCTTTTGTTCAGGTATGTGGACCTCTTTACCCAAAAGGTTAATAATCTGTGTAATATGCACATCTGACCATTTTTGGTCACCTTGTCCTAGTTAATTTTCTCTTGCTGATTTCCCTCTTGCAGGAAGCCATGTGATGGCAGCTCTTACAAAGGGTCAGGGATAGGCTTTCTACAGTAATCAGTAGGGAGCCCATTGATTTTGATTACCTGCACTTGGTTAGCTTTCAGGAATTGCAGTTTCTTCGAGCAGGGGCAGCTTATATAGACATTCCTCAGTGTGTAGTAGGCTTACAGCATCTCAGTGCGGTGATAAAGTCTCACCTTTCAGACAGCACTGTTGCTCCATTACTTGACAGTGTAGCTGTAGTTGAGTGGAATGGAAGTGTGGGGTGACCTAAATTTAGCATTAATAGGGACATCCTTGAAAATCCCCGAAGCATGAACCTACCAATAACCATTCTAGCTGACGTCCATGACATTTCAAGATCCACACTGTACAGGAGAATGAGAGAGCATGATCTCTCAGTCAGAAACTGCTACTCTGATATACCTGACAGTGTCCTAGATCAGAAGGTGAGAGCCATCAAAGCCAGAATGCCTGATGCAGGCTATAGGCTTGTGAAAGGGTCTCTACTAGCTATGGGATACCGTGTCACTTGGAGGAGAGTGAAGCTGTCCTTGCAGCGAGTTGATAGTGCAGGCATAATTTCAAGAATGGTCCAGCTGACATGCATTGCCAGATGGGCATACTCATATTCACCGTTTTGAGATCAAAATAGGTCATCTACGAGATTAGTGCAGATCCGAGGAGAAATTGTTTTTTTTTTGGAGGGGGGGGTGAAAACAAACAATAAATCATTCAGCCCTACTGAGAACTGTGATAGTATCAGTGTACACAGTATCCATATTGTTATGCCAAAAAAGGAAGTAGATGTAAAATACCTCATACTGAAAGTAACCACTTTACCATGTCACGCCTATGAACACCCTAGCAACCACCCATCCATCCATTGTAGGGCAAAACGTTTCGTCGTAGCTGGATGGCTCAGGTCGAAAAGTTTGGCAAGCTAGACTTCACAGTCATCAAGGTTAGCGGTTTCTTCCGCGGCTAGCTAGCATTAATGATGTGGCCTACTAGTAATGATTCTCCTACCAGAAAATGAATGGGAGAATACACCATTGAATAATATATTAATATTATAATAGGCAATATTATCATTTAGGGTTTATCCTTTTGGTGTAAACAAAATGTAATTTTGTTTGGTGCCTGTAAAGCTTACTGTGAACGCGTAGTGTCAATACTACTGTTTGATGAAGACGGTGATGTGGGAGTAAATGTCTCATATGACGCATTCACACTTCTAAGGGCATTCCAAACACAATTTCTACCATTACCTTCTGAGATACCTTACGAGTTAAGATGCTGCCTACGAAGGCAGTGACTACCAAGCCACCTGCCTAACGAATGGAACGCACAGGACTTTTTGTTTTTTGTTTTCTTTTTACCTTCTCTGATTGCCTAGTACTCGTTGCCTTCATTGGTTAGGAGTGAGATGGTTAGGGTAAGAATATCAGGGTCAGAGCCATTCAGAGGCTGGCGGGTCTTCGCAGAATGCGAGTGGGAAAAAAATGCAGTCCACAGAGAAGGTAAACAAGTGTTTCTGAACTTCTGCTGTTGTTGGTCACCCGACCGACCCCCCAAAATGAATTTCTCAAAACAGTGAATTTCACCAAAAGGTGAGGAGTTTGCATCTTTGTGAAATGTCTGGAAGGTATGAAGGTATGAAAAACATAGATACTGCCCATGCCTACTTGCAAGCACTGTATTTCCTTCAGGAGTTATCTAGTTAATATCAGATCTTCTACAGTATGTGAAAAGAGAAGACAATGGTTATAATCAGGGACGGCTGGTATAAATCAGTGGTGAACCGTCAGGGCCTTCCAGGTATTCAGAGAAGGCCCTGGAATCCTCAGATGAAAAAATAAAAAAACGTATCTGATTAATTCTATAAATAAATTAAAATAAAATAAAATTTAAATAAAATGAATAAATAAAAATGGTCTCTGTGTTGCTTATCCATAATATTACAGTGTTACTCCGACTTGTATCCGTTGTTTTCTGTCCATGCATTGCGCATTTGAGTGGTTTTGTGTTGGAAAAAAATGCAACCAATCAGATATTGTTCTACTGAGTCCCTGGGGAGAATATCCTGAATGGAGGATGTTCTCCCCAATGAGCGTCAACATTCGTAAACGTGTCTAAATTGATTTAATCTTACTTCATGAACTATCTATCAATCTACGCTTGCTGTCAGCTAACCTTCCATAAACAACTGCTGCATGACTGCATGATTTCCCGAGTCCAGCGATGCGTGAGCACCCTGCTGTCTGGACCTCCCGTCTCTGTAGTAACCACCCATGCTTGGTGGTACGGACTCTTCAGGCTCTGGCTAGGCTTAATGTCCGCTTTTAAATAAATGTATTTGTCTACAGTCTTCACCAGAACCTGTCCAACCTTATTGCTGTGAAGATACTAATATGCTTCTGAGCTTTTCAGGTTGTTCATAGCTTCTTTGTTGCTTGCTAAAGACTCGACAAAGTAACTAAAAATACTACCATACGTAATTCCTGGCCACTTTTTCATATCATCCTCTCATCCTTCTATGGTAGAATGGTGGTGTAGGACAATATCAAGTCGTTTTAGTGTTGTCTGTGTATGTTCCCAAATTTCTGCCATTTTAAGACGTTACCATAGCATTTGTTTACGCTAAACCGGAAGTTCTGCACATATTCCGTGCAAGGCATCATGGGACTTTGGAATATTGTGGATATCCTTGGTAGAATGCCCTGACCATTAAACGAAGTGAGAGTGTACATTTGGATTAACAATTTGGTCAACTAATCATATTTGGATTTGTAGCCAATGGGCATATTCTTTCAGATTTTCCCACGGCTCCAGGGCACAGTTGCCAAGTCCAATTATTATAAGCGACTTTGGGCTTGTTTTTCTGTAAAGTCGCTTGCAAATATTGGTAGTCGCAGGTTGTGGTTCAAGTGTTGTTACTTATTTGGGCTTGCTCCCTATCTCCTGCCTCTCTCCACTATACCTGTTTAATAAAGCGAAACTGCCTAGTTTGTCCTGTTGCAGGATCCGTCCACAACCCTGTTCCCTCCGTCCCTCCCCTTCCCCATACAAATGAAAAATCAAAATCGCACGATTGATGGTGCATCAATGATGGAGTTTCTTTAGCTAGTTTGCAAACAATGCCAGCGACTAAGTGGGTGAAATACGGAAAAAATACAACAAAGAGTGGGAGAAAGAGAGTGGATTAAAAGACTGGATTTGATCTCAAGTGGGGAACGATTCAAAGGCAGTGTGCAGATTCTGTAAGTGTGAAATACGTGCACATCATGCAGATCTTGTTCAACATGCCAGCACTGATAAACATAAAAGAAATGCAGCACCGTTCTTGTCAATGAGGCTTACGGACATTGGATTCACAGTCTCAAAGCCAAACGAGACAAGACACAGAAGTGAGCTGAAGGTAGTACCCTACATAGCCTGTCACACATCCATTAGTTCTGTTGACTATCTTGGCGAATTGACTGGATCTGCTTGTGATAAAGAAATCAAAATGCACCGGACCAAATGCACAGCGTTAATCAACCATGCAGTTGCTCCATGCATGTTCAAGATATCTATGTCTTGCCTTCACTGATATAATTACTTGACCAGTTTGTAATATGCAGCTTCTTTACTTTCATTTTCATTCATTCCTCATTTTTTGTTGGCCAGTTATTTTGTTCAACTTCTTTAGAGTTAAAAAGAAAAATGTAAAATTACTAGTTACGATATTTTTGAAATGGCTGCTAATGAAATGCAAAATAAAATCATACATATATATATAAATTGATATAAAGTGGCCTCTCTCACACACATTGTGGTAGGTAAGGCTTTTTTTTAGAGCCAAGTTGCTTCTTTTGGGCTTGTTTCCACAGACCTGGTCGCTTGTTTCTCTTGCGAGATCTGCAACACTGCTCCAGGTTATTCTAGAAGACCCGCTCGCTCGCTCAGACACAAGTGCTAACTAGCGATTGATAGCTGACGTCGAAAATGGCAACAGGATTGTCGCGGATTTATTATCAGTGCCCTTTTCAAGACGACCGTTCAATGAAAAGATGGACATTGTTTAAAACAAAAAAGGCCACCCAACGCCCGAACATCTCGAGCTCAATCAACCATCAAATGCAGGCTATGTTCGCCATTTTCAGGCTAGCAACTGGGAACGATACACTTGGCTTACAGCCTCAGTTCGACACAGGAGGCTCTACTGCTGGGAGAGCTTGTTGTTTGGGACCGACAAGGGTGCGTGGAATTGGAAAGGCTACGAGAATCTTAGCTGTTTAACTAAGGCTGCACAAAAACACCAAAATACACAAGGTCATCTTAAGGCAAAGATTACCATGAAAATGTTTGGAGACACAACGATTGGTCTACAGCTGGACGAACAGAGGCGGAGAGAAACAACGATGCACAAAAGGTGAAAAAACATAGGGAGATTTTGAAACGTCTGATCCACTGTGTGATTTTCCCTGGGAAACGGGAGTTACCTTTCAAGAGGCCATGACGAGGGCAGAGAATCAGCGAATTGTGGTAATTACTTGGAGCTTCTATCATTTTTAGCGGATTATGATCCAGACTTGCACTACCATCTGTCCACATCCAAAGTGTTTATTGGAACCTCAAGTCAAATACAGAACAACTTGATAAGTGCTGTTGCCGATGTGATGGCTGAGACCATCAAAGAAGAAATAAGGAAAGCACTCATTGCAGCCGTAATGCTGGATGAAACAGATGTCAGCAATACTGCACAGCTATCGCTTGTTCTTCATTTAATAACAGACAGTGGCGTGAAAGAGAGGTTCATCAAATTTGAGGATGTGACAGGGAAAAATCAGGCAGAGGACATAGCAGCCCTGGTCCTTGGGTTCTTGGAGGAACATGGATGCATGGACAAACTTGTAGCCCAGTGCTATGATGGTGCTGCTGTTATGGCCTTGGGGCTGAACAGAGTCCAAGCCAAGGTGAAGGAAAAGATCCCACAGGCGTTTTTCATACACTGTTATGCACATGCCCTTAATTTGGTTTTATCTCAAGGTGTAGCAAAAATTAGAGAATGCAAAATTTTATTCTCAGACCTTTCTGGCCTGGCTGCATTCTTTTCTAGCTCGCCAAAATGAATGCAGTTGCTTGATGAAATATGTCGGAAGCGACTGCCAGGAATGGCACCAACCAGGTGGAATTTTGCATCAAGATTGGTGTACACTGTATTTGAAAAGAAGGATGCTTGTAAGGATCTGTTTGATTACATAGTTGACCACCATGATGAATTTGAAGATGTTGCCATACACAGTGCTGATGGCTTCATATCAAACCTGGGCAACTTTGAATTTTGCTTTCTACTTTCAAGTTTTAACGAAATGTTTGCACATGCAGATGTGCTTTTCGACATTTTACAGAATAAGTCATTTGACATGCAGTTTTTTGTGGCCAGTGTGGATGAGTTTTGTATTTGCATTGAGGGGCAGAGGGAACGTTTTGATCAAATATATGACGAGACTGTGCAGAACACCGGTGTGCCAACTGGACGGAAAGCCCACAGAGATTCTCGCTCACACTACAAGAAGCTGCACGATGACATTCTTGACAATATTTTAAATCAAGTGCAAAATCGATTTAAAGATCACAAAAAACTTTCATTCCTTTCCCTTCTGGACCCCCAACAGTTCACCAGCTTTAAGACTACATTCCCTGAAACTGCCTTCTCAAGCCTGACAGACAGCTACGGGCCGCACTTTGACTTGCCACGGCTGAAAACGGAGCTGTCTGTGATGTATTCTATGGCAGATTTTCAGGGGAAGAGCCCATCTGACTTCCTCTTCTTCCTCCAATGTAAAGGACTGTGTGACAGCATGCATCAGCTATATGCACTAACTTGTTTAGTTTTAACGATCCCTGTCACCACTGCATCCATGGAAAGGACATTTTCCGCCCTCAGACGGATAAAAACATATGCGAGGAACACAACAGGACAATCTCAACTCTCTGCATTAGATTCCATAGCTATTGAAAAGCAAGTTCTCATGGATCTGAAAACCAGTGATCAATGCTTTATGATCAGGTTATTGAAAAATTCATCCAAAAGGACAGGAGGATGGATTTCGTCTTCATTGGTGAGTGAAATTGAATTTCTATCGCTGGTTTTGCTACAGTGTTGCATCTCGTTGAACTGGTTGCATTTTGTTTCCATACACTTGTTGAATGATGGATGTCTGTCTTGAATTTAAGCATTGGTTGTTGTGCATTTAATTTGTGAGTCTTGACTTGGTCTTTCTTGGTAATTGTTACAAAGGTGTGGTTTTGTGGCAGCCATTTGTCTATGTAACATCATTTTCGTGGCTGAGTGGAGTAATTGTTGTGTGTAACGATGCAGCGAGCTACCTGTGTGAATGCAGATCACACATAAAGTGACAGCCTCCGTGATGTCCGATAGTGTGTGTGTGTGTGTGTGTGTGTGAGAGCGTGCGCATAACTAGAACAACGCAATTTTCGAAGATGGAGCAGTAAAATTAGGCAGAGGACATAGCAGCCCTGGTCCTTGGGTTCTTGGAGGAACATGGATGCATGGACAAACTTGTAGCCCAGTGCTATGATGGTGCTGCTGTTATGGCCTTGGGGCTGAACAGAGTCCAAGCCAAGGTGAAGGAAAAGATCCCACAGGCGTTTTTCATACACTGTTATGCACATGCCCTTAATTTGGTTTTATCTCAAGGTGTAGCAAAAATTAGAGAATGCAAAATTTTATTCTCAGACCTTTCTGGCCTGGCTGCATTCTTTTCTAGCTCGCCAAAACGAATGCAGTTGCTTGATGAAATATGTCGGAAGCGACTGCCAGGAATGGCACCAACCAGGTGGAATTTTGCATCAAGATTGGTGTACACTGTATTTGAAAAGAAGGATGCTTGTAAGGATCTGTTTGATTACATAGTTGACCACCATGATGAATTTGAAGATGTTGCCATACACAGTGCTGATGGCTTCATATCAAACCTGGGCAACTTTGAATTTTGCTTTCTACTTTCAAGTTTTAACGAAATGTTTGCACATGCAGATGTGCTTTTCGACATTTTACAGAATAAGTCATTTGACATGCAGTTTTTTGTGGCCAGTGTGGATGAGTTTTGTATTTGCATTGAGGGGCAGAGGGAACGTTTTGATCAAATATATGACGAGACTGTGCAGAACACCGGTTGTGCCAACTGGACGGAAAGCCCACAGAGATTCTCGCTCACACTACAAGAAGCTGCACGATGACATTCTTGACAATATTTTAAATCAAGTGCAAAATCGATTTAAAGATCACAAAAAACTTTCATTCCTTTCCCTTCTGGACCCCCAACAGTTCACCAGCTTTAAGACTACATTCCCTGAAACTGCCTTCTCAAGCCTGACAGACAGCTACGGGCCGCACTTTGACTTGCCACGGCTGAAAACGGAGCTGTCTGTGATGTATTCTATGGCAGATTTTCAGGGGAAGAGCCCATCTGACTTCCTCTTCTTCCTCCAATGTAAAGGACTGTGTGACAGCATGCATCAGCTATATGCACTAACTTGTTTAGTTTTAACGATCCCTGTCACCACTGCATCCATGGAAAGGACATTTTCCGCCCTCAGACGGATAAAAACATATGCGAGGAACACAACAGGACAATCTCAACTCTCTGCATTAGATTCCATAGCTATTGAAAAGCAAGTTCTCATGGATCTGAAAACCAGTGATCAATGCTTTATGATCAGGTTATTGAAAAATTCATCCAAAAGGACAGGAGGATGGATTTCGTCTTCATTGGTGAGTGAAATTGAATTTCTATCGCTGGTTTTGCTACAGTGTTGCATCTCGTTGAACTGGTTGCATTTTGTTTCCATACACTTGTTGAATGATGGATGTCTGTCTTGAATTTAAGCATTGGTTGTTGTGCATTTAATTTGTGAGTCTTGACTTGGTCTTTCTTGGTAATTGTTACAAAGGTGTGGTTTTGTGGCAGCCATTTGTCTATGTAACATCATTTTCGTGGCTGAGTGGAGTAATTGTTGTGTGTAACGATGCAGCGAGCTACCTGTGTGAATGCAGATCACACATAAAGTGACAGCCTCCGTGATGTCCGATAGTGTGTGTGTGTGTGTGTGTGTGTGTGAGAGCGTGCGCATAACTAGAACAACGCAATTTTCGAAGATGGAGCAGTAAAATTATATTTTGCCAAAAGTGGAAGAATGGTTAGGGACGCCCTGTATTTTTTGTTAGTGATTTATTTTTTTGGGGAGGTACAGATGGCCCAGTTCTGATACGCACGGTTCGTCACTGGTATAAATGGGCTAACAGGGCTAACCCCTCCCTATCTTTTACAATAAATATGAGAAAATTATTGTTAAAAAACCTTAGAACAGATATTTTAAAGAAAATTTGGTGGAACCTAGAGCAGCAACAGCACCAAATAGTCACAAGAAGAACACAGGATATATCTAAATGGGCTTATTTTTTCTGTCAAGTGAGTGACAATTTCGTGGCACGCCCCTTGATTTGCTGATCATTTGAGCTTAATTCATTCAGCCCAGTACCCGGAAGTCTCAGGTGGTCACGTGCCGGTTAATTTGAATATCGTTTTCCAACAGAAACTATTGAGAAGTATCCGAGAAAGTCCAGTGAAACTGATACAAGTAACTGACATCTATTGACTGTCTGTTTTGAACACTTCCTCTAATAATCACATGATCATGGCAAAATTAGAGTAGTTAAAAAAAGTGGCTGTCAATAGGTAGCTAGTGAATAGCTGACATTAGCTATCACTAGTAGAGGTGTGCAAAAATATCGGTTTTCGATTAATCGTTTTTTAAAATCCGTCCGATTCGATATCGATCCGAAAAATTTGTGCATCGATCTTTTAGGCTAATGTGCATTTTTTCCCGGTTTTCTAGGTTCATTTCCGCAATGGCTAAACATAGCCAGAGAATTAAATCTCAGTGTTCACCATGGCTAACCCTACGGTCACTCGGACGACACAGGAGAGGGACAGAGCGACTGGCTGCCATTCATTTTCAGTGAGAGTTGGCGATTTACAGTGACAAGAGACAAGTGGCCGTTGCAAAGCCAACTAGGTGGGGCTAAAATAGACTAGACTCAAGGTCTGTTTTATGCAAATACTGAGCGATGCGATATGGCGACTACAGAGTGAAGGCAGCGTGACACGTTGCTGAAACAAATGATCCAACATTTTGGTTCCAGTCAAACATGGAGGAGAAGCTTATCGTGGCAGTGTCGGGTTTCCCCATACTCTACAATACGTACAGAGATATAAATAAAAAAAGATGCGTGGAGAAGGGTGTCTGAAATTGTGGAGATGGCTGGTATACATATTCGTATGTGTGTGCACTGCAGTCACAGCTTTTTAGCCTTTAATACAGTGCACAGCCACTACCTAGCTGGCTATCTAAACTGAACAGCAACACTTGCTTACGAATGCAATGTAATTTAGCACAATTCAAGAGAAACATAGTTGTTCATGTTTGTTTGCTAGGTAGCTAGCTAGCTAGTTGTTCATATTAGGCTAGCAAGAAGTTCACAATTGTTCACAAAAAGTTGCTACTGGCAGTCAGCTACATTTGTCAGTCAGTCATTGTAGCTACCTTACAAAGCAGCTTTCCCTGAGCTAACTAATGCAAACACATTGCTGCTTCATGTCATTAATATGTAGGCAATGATGCAGGTTGGTTTTGTTTTTAAGGAACTATACCCATGTGTTCCTCAAATAAAAACATTTTGGTATACAGCCATACGTCGCTTAATGTCCACGATACGTTCTGTGAAATAGGACGTTATGTGATTCGGACATTGTGCAAACACCAAACTATATACTTAGCAAACCTATATGGAATAGGCACGAGATTGGATGCTGCTGCTTACGAGTCAAAGCATACACTGTTATACGATAAACTTTTTAATTGTAAGTTTGCAAAGTTCACATTAAAACAATATAAAGTATAGTACAGTACGTACATAAGGCATTAGCATAGGCGTTTATTATGACTATCAAGACATATGTATTATATGGTATACTATGAACTGTACGATTATACACCTAGCAGCGCAAACACTTTATTTCCATGAGACATGACATACACGTGTTGTGTGCGGGAAGCGTTGCCTTCACTACATCCGGTTACGTCGGTTATGTCCCGTTCTGCGATCCAGATTTTTAAACTTTATTATAACCTTATGAGACTACGGACATATATGCGAACGGACCTTGTCCGAATGGACGTTAAGCGGCGCATGACTGTACAAGCCTTTGGCGTTTTCTTTAGTGGTTTTCACAATTTGTTTCCAGTGACACTGCATTTGTAAATTTGTGTTCCCTTTAGAGCTTTTTAAACACCTTTCCAAATATGGAAAGTTGCAATATAGTATTTCATTTCTCATTCCTATCGAATTAATATTGAATCGGAATCAAATCTAATCATTAGCTTGTGAATCAGAATCGAATCGGGGCATCTGTGCCAATACCCAGCCCTAATCACTAGCTTTCTAGCTAGATAACCTTTTCACTATTTGTCAACCAACGTTAGGTAGCTAGTATTGTCAAATAGCTATCAGTAATACCATCTAATATAGTGATGATATATTGAAGGCTTATTTTGTTGCTTAAAATAAGAGGTGATTTTGGACCTATCCCTCAAAGCTTTTAAAAACGCTAGCTAAATGACGGGAAATACTCCCGTTAAATGAATCCCTGACTCTTCTTCAGATTAAGCTTATTGATCTAGCAAGTTCAACATTAAAAAATCAGAATGATTCAACTTTTTACGTTGTTGCTGGATATTTTTTGTTCGGATTATACCTCAAAGAATGGCAAGCACTGCTTGTGACTAGCCACTATTAGGAACTATTTGAGCCTTTGGGACTTCATCCAAAAATCACTGGACTTCAATGACATGGTGATTAACCTGTTTGCATCCCAGAAAGGTCATCGATGTGAGCTTCTCTTCAAATAAGGTAGGCCCAAGCCTATAGACCTCTTAAAAGACCATCACACACGTTTCCTTTAGCTTCCTGTCTACATCTTGTCTCTTTTCTGTAATGACCATTATTTTTGCTGTGGTTACCAAATTTTTTTATTCGGGACAAGATGTTTGACACAATGTCTTGCAAAATGGTTGTGGTAAAAACAGTTGCAGTATCTATTGGCAGTCATTACAGTTGGAACACGTTTTGTGTAGTGCATCCCTAGGTGAACCCTTTTCTGACATTGTAGGCTACATGACAGAGCTTTCTGTTCTATCATATAGCCCATCATTCCATCATTCTTGCATATTTTGTTTTCGTTAAAAATGGCATGTGCTAATGCGTACAGAGAAAAGTAGTCAAATGGTGTGTGTGTGTGTATGTGTGTGTGTGTGTGTGTGTGTGAGAGAGAGAGAGAGAGAGAGAGAGAAAGAAAAAAACAGTTTTTTTGGCATCAGGCCAGAGTGTTGTTGTAGAGCACTTGCTATAACAAGGTATATAGTGTTGTTGCTGTAACTTGGTATCTCGGATGTGATGCTGCTGTTGCTGCAGCATGAACTATTGATGGGTATAATGTATTTGCTAGCCCACCCACCCAATATCACCACCAGCCCCTTGTCAACTGAGGGTCTCGTGGCAGTGCAGCAAGTAAACCCCAATCCTACTAAGGATTTGTGCTCTGACCTTGGCCTGCTCGATGCATGGAGAGTAACTAACCCAAGAGATAAGGATTTCACCTTTTTTTCCAGGCCTCATCTCTCCTTTTCAAGAATTGACTATATTTTCATCTCAAGACTGGCCCTGGATAGGACAAAAACATATCATATTAACCCGTGTGTTCTATCTGATTACTCCTCTGTTAGTATAGATCTGCTCCCACCTTACTACGACTCACTGTCCCGACACTGGCATGTAAATCCTATACTCCTTAGTGACCCATTTTTTGTGATATATTTAGGAGAACAATGGAAACTTTTTACTTCAGAAAACACTACCTATGATGTCTCAGCATCAACCGCATGGGAGGCAACAAAGGCACATATCAGAGGTTCTATTATATCATACACTTAAGCCAGGAGAAGCACTTAGTACACAGCTTGAGCTAGAAGATAACATAACTAAATTAGAAAACAAATTTAAATCTTCATCTTCCATATCTGTTCTTCAAAAATTTGAAGTTACTTGTTCTTCTCTGAACCAACTTTTAACACAAAAGGCAGAAAGTGCCATATTCTATGCCAAATATAGACTATACATATTCTGTATACTACAGTAAATATATAGAATATATTTATTTAGCTGCATATAGCCTTAACTTGGCAATTCATTAATGCCATTAATTCATTATTCATTAATTCATTAGGCCATTAATTATTTAGCATAATGGAATAACCCTTTCGTGCGTACGGTCACACCAGTGTGATTAGCCGTTTAGCGCATATGCTAAAACTGGTGCGATTACAGTTTTTCACAATTGCTAAGACACAATTCTTGAAACCTTCTACCCTTTTCTCAAAACTGTAAACACAAAATCCAATTTTCAAACTACATTCACCAAACCTCTAACTCTTCTTGCAAAATCAAACAATCGCCTCAAAACAGTTTTATCTGTGCTCAAAATCAAACAATGTTTTCAGATCATACACAAAGCCAGTCACATTACACACTACATCAAAAAACAGAAAGCACAGTGTTCAGGGCATGTAGCTCCAGAAAAAATGTTTATTGTTTACAATACAGTAAATGCATTTTGCATTTTCAAAAAAAAATCACAAATCAGTAACACAGTTTAGAGATTGCATACTATAAGTACTGCAAGCAATACAGTATTGAATGTCTGTTGATTCAACACTTGCATACAGTAAAAATGCAGTGCTGCAAAAGGCCAAAGGACAAGACAAAATGTAAATGAAAAGCACATTACAGTACACTGTAAATGTAACTGCAAAATCAAAGTCAAGAAGTGTGCCGGATCCAGCCTTGGCAAGACTCCACACCTATGTCACCACAGGCCAATTCCATGGTCTATAGGAGATTTTCTGTGGTATAGGGTTTTCAGTCATATACTTTCCACCGCCATACAGAGAAAACCCCTTCTATTGGGTTGAGGAAAGGGGGTTATGGTGGAAGGCAAACATTTATGAATCGCTGGTTGATGTTGAACCACTCCCATATCAGGACACTGCGGTGAAAACTGATGTTGTCCCAAACTACGACATAGACAGGATGCTCTGCCTGCTCATGATCCTGCTGCTCACCTCCAAACAAGACATCCTGAAGACCACCCAGGAATGTGAGATGATGTTGGGTGTTATATGGCCCCAAGGTGGCATGATGGTGGAGAATCCCCACAATTACTTATGGCTGCACAAAGTGTCACATTGCCACCATGCTGGCCAGGGACTTCGACAATGGCCCGTTGGCCAATTATGTTCCGGCCTCTCCTTCTCCTCTCCGTCAGATTGAACCCAGCCTCATCCACAAAAATGTATTCATGGGGTCTTTCCATGGAATCCAGTTCAAACACTCTCTATACATAAAAATAGATATAGTTTTTGTAAGTGCTACAGAAAGACAGACCTATGCTGTGCTGAGTGTATGCACTCCTGATTTACATACATTACAATATAGTGCCGCTTGACAGTAGTATGTAGTATGGTATTGTACTATAAACAGTCAGCACTAAATGTGTCTGTTTGAATGTACATTTACTTGCACATACTGAAATCATTGATCTTTGACCCTTTCTGAGTTGCGCTCAAAGGGTACTCTACACTTGCTTCATGCACACCCTGTTGCGTTGGAGGACATGGTCAATGGTGACAAGGCTGACACTGTTGATTCCTTCAAAATTTGCATTGTCTTCAACAAATCGGTGCTGTATTTCACGCAGTGTAATTGTTTTGAAGGACCATGTCAACAATGAGCGCCTCTTGCTGTTGGGAGAACATACGAGTCCTTCCACCCTCACGTGGCAGTCTTACAATTCTACAAAAAAGGAACGTCCAGTTACAAAAATATATATGCAGTAAAAACACTGATGGACTTCCCCCCCAGTCTCCTTTATACTGGCAAAGTGATGTACTGAAACATCTGTATACAGTAAACTTTCAATGACCAAAAAAAAACAATTACCTGTTCTCTTCTCTGAATATCCTGATTATGGTGGCCACAGAGAACCTGCCGAGATTGGGTTGTACTTTTTGTCCTGCTTCCCTCATTGTCATTCCATGAACAAGAGCATGGTCTATCACAATTGCTCAAATTTCATCTGAAATTATTGTTCTTGGTCTTGGTCTTGCTCTGCCTTGTCCTCCTCCTCGTCCTCCTTGTATACCACCTCTTACACGCACTCTTCCTCCTCTGCCTCTCAGATTATTTCCATCCATTGTTGGTATCAACCTTCAACTCACCCTGTGCACTCTGAACTGGCTTATATTGGTTTCATCACATCATTAACAACAAGTGTGAACCATTTTGAGTCGTTGTGTGTAAGCTATGACATTTGTGCTGTAATTGTGTTTAACCTCTGCCACCTGTGGTTACCATTATGCATCACAAGTGTGTTAGTGAGTGAGAATGTGTTTAGAGTTTTGCAGAAAGAGTAAATAAGATCTGCAAATTGTGTCTAACTAGATGAAAATTGTTTATGGTTTTGCCAAAAGAGTGATCGATTCAATAAATAGGTTCAAGCCACTGAACATTTGGTTCAGAGAATGGGGTTTAGTGTTTTAGCAATTCAGAAAAACTGTAAAGCACTAGATCAGAAAAATCTAGCTAATGTTAGCTTTGAGGAAACAGTGATTTAACGTTAAAAATATAGCAAATGCTAACTGAAAACTATGAGAAGCTTAATAACGCTAATAAAAACATAACAAACCATGTAATTTAACAGTGCGCTACATTGTATAAAAATGTTACGTGCGAAAGGGATAATAACGTTAGGCTACTTAGGGGAGAGCCGGGACGAAAGTAACACTTTTCAGATAAACGTCATTTTAAAAGATAACGTTACAGACAGAAACTAATTTTCGTTGTGATCAACAACTCATGTGTGTGTTCTATCAATACCAGATACTATTTTGTACAAATGTGGAATGACTTCAGTATAATGATATAATAAGTATAGTTGTTATTGTAGAGGGACAAAACAATAAAAAACGAAACAACTGTTACAATGGTCTCAACAATGACTCCTGACAGTTAAACCTGACTTGCTTCTAAAGTGAGAAACTCTGACATGGCAAACTTCAGGATGTGTTAAAGTATTAATTAATCTGTCAAATCATGACTATGACACATGAAACAATAGACACAACTTGTCATTCAAAAAAAATGACTGCTTGAGTGAATTTACTTTCCATCATTGAAAACAGCTTCTCGTATATGTATCCACGCGTTTTTTCGGGTTTTGGTAAGTGTTGCATGCTGCACATGCCGACGCAGTCAGGCATATCAGACTTGTATGGGCTCGGAGAAAATCGCCATGTTACTTTCGTCCCAGCTCCCATGTTTCAGATGATAAGTCATGTTTGAGGTCGACGAATGATAGGCGAATCTTTGCATGCAGAGTTTGCATGCAGAGTCCTTTACACACTTGAAATGATCCCATACTTTAGATGATTTCCTGCCCGACATGGTCTAATAATTTTTTAATGACAAGGCACAGCTCCCGAATGGAGTTTGAGAGGGGGGGGGGGGTTTCTGCGACTAACCCACCAATGAAAACTTGGTCGACTAAGACTCTTCTTATCGACTAACGTTTGGTCGACTATTAGGGGGCAGCCCTAGTAATATTAATAGGGCTTATACTCATCTGAATGTCAGAGCATCTGAGAGCTAAGGGGAAGATTCCTTGACCAAATTAAACTGACGCCATTATCGAAAGAAGATAGAGATGACTTGTGCAGACCTATCACTGAGCAGGAACATCTTGCAACAATTCAGTGCTTACAGAATGGAAAAGCTCCTGGTCCTGACAGTTTTGGTCCAGAGTTCTCCAAGAAAATGGCTAATTTAGTAGTGGGACCCCTGACTAGGATGTTCACAGAGTCATTTGAAAAGGATTTCGCTCGCCAACTCTTAACCTAGCTAACATCTTCCTAATTTTGAAGAAAAACAAGCCCCCTGATCTCTGCGCCTCCTACAGGCCTATAAGTCTAATTGGTGTTCAAGGGGATCAGTGGTGTCAAAATTGGGAAGACTGACCACAGAGTTGCACTCTATTCTGATGATATATTACTGTTTTTTACATCCCTGGAAACCTCAATTCCAGAACTCCTGTCCACCATTAATGATTTTGGCAAAATTTCCAGATACAAAGTGGGTATTAAAGTTTCCTCACACTTATCAGATTTATACAAATTCAACTTTTCCTCTGTTATTTCAGCAATTAAGTATGATCTCAGCTGTTGGTATGACCTCCCATTGTCCTGGATAGGTAGGATAAGTCTTATCAAAATGAATGTTCTTCCAGGAATCCTGTACCCTATGCAAGTGTTACCACTAAGGGTTAGCAAGTCAGTTATCACAGACATTGAAAAGGCCTTGTCTAAGCTTATATGACATGGAAAGAAACCATGGATAAGTATTAAGACTCTAAAACTCCCAGTGGAGAGAGGGGGGCTAGCTTTACCCAACCTTCTCTATTATAACCGGGCTTGCCATGCACATAACATATATAGTTGGATTCATAACTTTCTAAACTCCGCAGAACCTCATATAGACTCATGGTGCTGTTCTCCCTTCACCTTACTTAGCTATCTCTCAGATAAAATTCAACAACTTCCTCGTGATATCAGGAAGAACCTAATTATGACAAATACGCTGAGAACGTGGCATGATATTGTGAAGTTTGCTGGCCGTCGTAGTTACTCATCTGCTTTGTGTCCTTTGACTCAGAACAAGGCTTTTCTCCCAGGCCAAGGTAGGAGTATATTTGAAGAGTGGTACGCAAAGGGATTAAGTTCATTGGTGATTTATATGAGGGAGGTACCCTTATGTCATTCCAACAAATCCAAACCAAATATGGTATGCCCCATAAACATGTGCATTCTTACAGATTAGACATTTTCTCTCACTGTAAATTCCCTTCGAATCAACCAGTGAGGAGCACCATTGATTGATTGATTGAGGAGTTCCTCCTCACTCCTGACAATATAAAAAAAAAATTATCTCCTCCTTCTATGACCCACTTTACTCTTTGGATTGCCATAATATTGATAGGATAATGATGACCTGGGTGGAGGATATTGGAGATGAGCCAGGACATCAGGTGTGGTCAGATGCAATCAAAGTTGTAACATGCAATTACATGCAATCAAATCTATGAGACCCAATACAGGATCCTCCATAGACTCCAACATACCCCTTATACCTTGAACAAAATTGATTAATTTTGTTAATTTCATCACTCTGTGTGAAATGTAAGACAGAGGTAGGAAATTATTATTATTACTTCTGGCAATGCCCTTTGATTACCAAATTCTTGAAGAATATCGCTAAAGAACTTAAAGGGTTACATTTCGAACTGAAATAAAACAGCAGCCAGGTTTGTTCTTATTGAGCTTTCCTGTTGAGGGGCCCCTCTTTGTCACCAATGCAGTGTAATTTAATAAAAAAGCTCCTCATCCTAGCCCGGAGATGTGTATTGTTTCAGTGGATCAGGAGGAACCCCCCCCTATAGTCACACAGTGGTATAAACAAATATTCAGGGTCATTCCAATGGAACGCCTTAGTGCCACTGCGAAGAGTAATGACGATGAGTTCCACAAAATATGGCAACCTTTGTTAGACTACTTACCTGTCGACCTTACTGATCTGTTGCTGAAGGGGAAGCCAAAATTGAAGTGGGGTCCACCTGCCCTCTCCGCATTACCTCATGGCTCTTGATTTCATGGTGATGTGACTATGAATTACACTCAGATCTGCGCTGAACTGATTTTGACAGGTTATTTTGTCCATCTTTTGTCATAAATCTTTGTAAAGTCTGCAAATGTGTTGTAATACAGGATGTGCTGTCATGTGTTTTTTTACTTTTATTTTTGGTTAATTGCTGATATTTGGTGTTAAAAATCAATAAAATATTATAAAAAAGAAATAAACTTTAAGAGAAATCATCTCCAGGGTAAGAAAACACTGTTGCCTAGGTGTAGCAGTGAAGACTTTCAGCAGCAGGCTGAAGAATATGGCCCTGAAGAAGGCTTTGCTGCTACATGTGGGCAACACTATTTCCTTTTACTCCTACATGGACATGTCAGTAAAATGAAGAAATTTCAAGCGTTTTAATAGGAGTGCCTTAGCCTGGAGGTCATTTCTCTTTACTTCAGAAAGAGCTTGCCATTATCCTCACATTTCTTGAAGAAAAAACAAACCGCACATGGTGATTATCTGAGGCCGCACTGCAATGCGTTACATCGACAGTAGCACTTTCCCTGTGTAGCCACAATCCAGAATGTCTTGTTACCAGTAATGCACTCATGTTAAATGCATCTTCAATCTTAAATAATCAGACCCAAAAAATTCAATTGTACTTTTAAGCTTTGCATTCACAACATACCATACAATTTTTCAGGAAACCACAACCCATGGTTTACAGCGGCATAGAGTAACATGCATTTGTTAATTGTAGATGGAGAATATTCTGTAAAACCTTAAGACAATATTAACTCTTTATGACACTATATAAACAAATAATTGAAACACTGAAGTGTGATGTAATGAATCTGTGGGTATAATGTCCTAAAAATTCAACTTATCATTATTATTTATGGTGATGAAGTAGAGTCATGAACACAATCAGATGAAAGGTTCCCAGAGACAAGGTAGTCATAGCGCCATTCTTGCATAAATCATGGTGCTGGTCCTCCTTGAGCTATGCTTAGAGCAAATATTTCACCAGCAGCTCTACAAACAGGAACAGAAGGTTTAAACTACGTAAGTACATGGCGAGACCTCAGCTCTGTTTCACAATCAGTAGATTATTAGTCACACTAGGCCCGGTGGTGCGACCCATCAGAACATGCAACCAGCAGGTAGTGCGCATGCATAGGCATGCGCAAACAGTACAGCTGACAGTACCAAATGCCCGCCCATAATTTTTTTGCTTCCTCTGATGGTAGATGTAGCCCACACTCTCTTGCTATTTTTAAACAATAGTTTCTTAGATGGCTACTTACTACTTAACTATCTGTCTAGCCATCTATTGTTTCTCTGTTGTATGTCTACAAAATGACATATTATGCGATATTTACATTTATATGACCATGTGGTCTAAAACTTAGTTAGCTAGCTTAGTGTTAATGGTGTGCTCAGACTACCTTGTCAGAAAGATTAGCTGATGTACCTGTTCATATCTCATGACATGTTGCTAGCTAGCTAACGTTTCTGCACTTTGTCTATTTTATCATGGTATCAGGCTATTGACTAGAGGTAATTTGTTTGATTTAATATTTTCTATGTTACTGTAATGCTAGATCAAAGCGAATGAGGTCATCAAGTTATGGCTAATGTTTTCAGTGCTATATGTCACAGTTCGTTATAGCTAAAACACTGGTTGCATTTTCTGATGAGTGTTTACACTATCAAAATATGCTATCAGTAGTTTTATGATGGTATAATTCTCTTCTAAGGTCATTTTAGACTTTTTTTTTGGGGGGGGGTTGCAAATAGGCAAATACACTTACTTTGATACAATTTACACAATTTACTTATCTTACACTGACTTTACTAACGTTTGACTTATCAAAATGTGCTTCCTATCACTAACGTTACTGTTTCTATAACACGTCAAAATCATGTGAAAGTTGCTGCCTTCCGGTAGCATTTTTTGACAAGTTAGCAATAGTTTATAGACTACGCTATCAATTCCTGCGACCAGTAGCAAAATCTGATAAGGACGCAAAAAATCAGAACACCGGTTGCCTTGTACCGACGGTACCGACGCACCGATTTTCAGTTAATCATGCTGCACATATAAGAAGATTTTTATGGAGGCAGCTGACGTTGAGGGAGGAATTTGGAGCTTTACTCACCAACTACAATTCACGTTCATCAAAGGTGAGAATCTACGGAAGCCGAGAACGGCCGTGGCCATGCTTGCAATTATTTTTTTTATGCTGTTATCTCGAGATCAAGAGTTTATTATCTTGTTATCTCGAGATAACAAAGCTTGTTTTCTCAAGATAACGAAATAATTAACTTGTGATCTTGAGATAACAAAGCTCGTTTTCTCAAGATAACGAAATAATTAACTTGTGATCTTGAGATAACAAAGCTCGTTTTCTCAAGATAACGAAATAATTAACTTGTGATCTTGAGATAACAAAGCTTGTTTTCTCAAGATAACGAAATAATTAACTTGTGATCTTGAGATAACAAAGCTCGTTTTCTTGTGATAACAAGTTAGTTATTTCGTTATCACGAGAAAACAAAAGGTCGTCTCCTCTTATTACTGATAATGTTTATCAGACATCAGGAGTGCAGAAGCTGAAAATGTCATGCGTACCCATTAGTGATCAACGCATCAGACTGTACTTCAGTCAAGGTCTAACACAGGCATAAATTGCATTGTGTCCTTCTGTTAGAGATTCCATTCAGATCCTCCCCGACAGTCATGATAGCGATGAGAGCGATAGCGAAGGCTGAAATCAGGTGTGATCAAATGCAGCATTTCACAAACCTCTGCTGGAGGACCCCTTGTCCTGCATGTTTTAGATCTCTCCCTATTCCAACACAGCTGATTCAAATGATCAACTCATTATGAACTCCTGAAGCTGCTTAATAATAAACTGATCATTTAAAAGCTGTGTTGGAGCAGGGAGAGATCTAAAACATGCAGGACAAGGGGTCCACCAGGAGAGGTTTGGGAAATGCTGATCAAATGAATCAGACACTAATTTTCGAGTTTTCCATAATTATCCCATGATCTCGAGAAAACAAAAGTCATTTTCTCGTGATAAATTATCTCGTTATCTTGAGAAAACAAGCATTGTTATCTTGAGATAACGAAATAATTAACTTGTGATCTTGAGATAACAGCATAAAAAAATATTCTCGAATGAATTGAAAAGTGTACTATTCAAGCAGTAATAGATGATGCTTGTTGTTGTAATGATAGCGCAACACACACAAGTAACAGCCCTAACTGGTTAACATTAGCAAACATTATTGTGATTAGGCTACTGCAATCTGACACAAAATATTGGTCTGTCACTTAGCATAATGACTGAAAATCGCTGCGTTGCAGCCCCTGACAACAGCAATGTCAGGGGCTGCTTTTGTTTGCTAATAATCAAGTTAATGTGGGGATCCACACAGTTATTTTTAGGTATAGATCTACAGAACTATCCAATCAAAGATCATTTTGGAGGTAGCCACCTTGTTATATTTAAGGAAGTCAGCTATCTAATCAAATGATGATTTAAAAGATTTATTATGACTGGGTGTGTAACTAACAGATATCCAGCTGACTGTTGCTATAACGGATATATTTGTTAAATGGGACAGTCGCATCATTGATGTCATGTTTGAGTTTTGTGCTCGGGCACGGTTAGCAATCACACTGATGCGTACTGTGCCCAAGTCCAACTGAACCGTGCCCGAGCTCACCTCTTCAAGCAGTCCCGGGCATGGTACGGAGTAGGGTTGTGCGATATGACCAAAATCTCATATCCCGATATAGGTCATTTCATATCCCGATAATGATACATATCACGATATAGCACATTTTCTGTTAATTCATTGAATATATATAGTTTATATAAATGACCACATGGAAAGGCCTATTTCTTATTACATTTTGAATTATATACTCGATTTAATATTTTTCTCCTTTTATTTAGAACCTTTATGCAAATTTTCAATTAACCCTTTCACGTGTACAGTCACACCGGTGTGATTAGCCATTTAGTGCGTATGCTAAAACCGGTGCGATTAAAACACTAGATTAGAAAAATTCTAGCTAATTTTAGCTTTTAGGAAACAACGATTTAACATTAAAAATATAGTGTGGTGGATATCCCCCTGGTCTGGGCCAAATGGACAGAGGGTCTTCCTCCACATTTTGATGCCTTCCAGAAAATAATAAGTCCTCACAGAGTGATGTAATCATGGTTGTTTGGTTTATTGCATATGGTGATCAATCACATACAGTAAACCGGGTTGGTCCGCGGAGCAACAGGTGTATATGCAGTGTGTATAGATTCACAAACACTCCCCAATCACTCCGCCTTCCCCTCAGCCTACATCCGTCCTTTTTGCCTTTTCTCACTCCTCCTATCCCAGACCACAATTTCCAACTCCTCCCAGGCTCCTCCTTCAAGATCATCCCATTTTCCATTTTAATGCACCATTATTTAATTTTTAAGCTGTTACATTTACCCCGCCTGGAAAGCCCCATAAACTCCATAGTCATTAATTGTATATTATTTTTAAACATAACACTTCTGAAATTTCCCATTATTTCCACTCCACACCTATATGATTTTTAAACACAATTAAATAATACACAGCATGTATGCCTGGAATATTACCATTATTTCCAGGCCCACATTTAAATAATAAAAAAGGTTAAGTAACTCAGTTAGCCAGACCGCGGTGCTGCAGACTGTAAGAAGGCACAGATATCTATGTGCCATAAGCTACAAGGTTAGGCCTTAAAGCAAAGGGTTAATGTAAGAACTAGGCCCCGTCTGGACACGGCCCAGAAGATGGGCCACAGGAACAAGACAAAGAAGAATTAAACCCCACAAAGGGGGGCCATTGGCTCAGCACTACTATGATGGGCAACTATGACAAACTGCAGTAAATTCACATACAGTTCGCAAGCATTTGCCAGTAGATGTCAGCTAGGCCAAAGCAGGCAATCAGCTCTTATTTTCTAGCTGTATGACTCCTAAAAGAAAATATAAAACTAAAATGGGATGCCTATGTTAAAAGGAGGCAAAAAATGCTGACATGCTGTAGGGGCATGTCAGGGGGAGAAGATACAATAAGCGAAGGTGGCATGACTATGAGTCAGAGAAAAAGGATACAATAAGCGTAGACCGTAAACCAATAGGAGAAGTGAAGGGAGAGAAGATACAATAAGCGTAGACCATGAACCAATAGGAGAAGTTGGCATGACTATAGAACAGCAACATAGTGCACGAAGGTTCTGGGGTGACTTCCAGGGAGGGCCAATGCTGAAGGCAGTGTTCCTTTTCCAAGGTCACCCACTGTCCTGTAATAGCCCCCAAGATTACCCCCCTAGCGGTGTCTTACAATGACCTACATGCAATGTTTATGACCTAGGGTAACCCCCAGCATTATTTAGGCATAGAATCACATCATATTACTTTTCAGTAGTAGTGCTTAATGCAAACAATATTTTCCACTATACAAAGTATAATAGAATACATATTATTTAAGGCTAACATATTAGATTGTCTGATTTCCTTATACACTTCCAGACCTCCACATGTACAGTAAAGATAAAATAAATAGCTAATGTAATATATCAATAACTTCAGTTAATGGAGTCACGTGGGATCGCCGAACAAGATGGCTGCTCACTAGAAGTTGTCCAGAAGCCTCACCAATATAATGTAATTTATCCGTCAATATCTCCTTATTTGTGGTTATTTTCAAATTCAACAACAATCCTTTAATAGTCTTTTCGTCAGTTTGACCGTCAAATACAACCTATGGCTTCATCCTCCAAATATTTCAAGCCCACACGTGGTAAGCCTTCCCTGGATGCTGGTGGTGCTAGCCCGAAAAGTTCTGAGAAGAATGCTAGCCTTGAAAACCTTTTGGCCGAAGTGAGCAAGATGAGCTCCACGCTTAATACAGTGGCCACAGACGTGTCAACGATTAAAGAAACAACAACGGAACTGAAAAACACTGTAAGTGCCATGCAAGAACGATTGACTGAGGCAGAAACTCGAATATCCGATGTGGAAGACACCACACAACAGCTTGTCAATGACCGCGAGGCACATCGTAAGCGAATTGACATGTTATGGAGCCGTGTGGAAGACTTAGAGAACCGAAGTCGCCGCAATAACATTAGGTTGCTTGGCTTGAAGGAGGGCAAGGAGGGGAACAATATAAAGACTTGCATTGAAAAGATCCTGTCTGAGGGCTTAGGCATGGATATCGACAGTGAATTTGAAATTGAGAGGGCTCATCGTTCCCCTGGAATTCGTCCGGAGGAGAACAAATCTCCGAGGTTAGTAATGATTCGATTCTTGCGCTCCTCCGCGAGGGATAAAGTGCTTAAAGCAGCGAGGGAAAAAGGTGGAGCAACGTGGAGTGGATGTAACCTCTCGCTTTTCCCCGACATGACAAGAGACCTGGCTGAGAGCAGAAAAGCCTTCACAGCGGCCAAACAACTACTGCACGCCAAGAAAGTGAAGTTCACCCTCGCCTTCCCTGCGACACTCCGGTTTACATGGATGGGGAGGAGCAGAAAGTTTCAAGATGCGTCGGAGGCTGTCGAGTTCATTGAACAACGAATGACAGAGGCAGAGAGCGATGAGAGAGACAACGTCAGTGAGGATTGATCCAGTATAGACAGTTACCACTAAGGGACACTTTGAGAAAGGTATGGTGTGGTTGGATAACTTGTGAAGCTGTCTGAACCTAGGAGACTAGTTGGACGTTCCACAGACCAGCTCAACTTTTTGTTTTGTTTTTTCCTTTTTATTTTTTATTTTTCTACATTTGGACAGATTTAACAAGGAAGAGTCTCTAGTTAAGAGTCTCTTAAGTATGACTACTGTTTCAGTTAGGGGGTTTAATGATAAGGGGGGGATTATTTTGACCAGTTTGGTCATGCTTGTTCTCTGTCTAGTTATAGACGTTTTGGAATTGTTCAGCGATGGTACAACAACAGCTTTGAAAATGATATTGTTTTATGAAGGTCAGACAAATTTGAATTGCTTTTATTTGCCCATATACATTTTTATTTACTTTAAAAGCCTGAATGGCAAATAGCTCCTATGTTAAGGTAGTGTCCTGGAACATTAATGGCTGCAGTAACCCTGTAAAAAGAAAAAAAGTGCTTTCATATCTTAAACTTCAACAAACAGACATAGCATTTATTCAGGAGACACACTTAAAAGATGATGAGGCTAAAAAATTTAAAAGAGATTGGGTAGGACAAGTTTTCTACAGTTCTTTCTCAAGCAAGAAAAATGGAGTTATTATTTTAGTACACAAAAGGTTAAATTTCTCACTAGTAAAGGAATTTGCGGATGTTAATGGCAGAATTATTTGCCTTGAAACCATCATAAATGGCATGGAACTAACACTGTGTAACATTTATGCCCCCAACAAAGAAGAGCCATCTTTTTTCCATGAGGTTAATAGAATATTGGGGAATGCACAAGGACAAGTGCTATTAGCTGGAGATTTTAACCAGGTTCTTGATAGTGCATTAGATAAAAGCAGATTTTTCCAATCTTCCATACCTAAGGATAGAGCAGCTATTCATATGCTAATGAAAGACAATGGTTTGATTGATATATGGCGTGTGGTCAATCCAAGTAAACGAGACTATTCTTTTTATTCTCACTGCCACAAGTCCTATTCACGTATAGATATCATTTTAATCTCTCAGAATCTAATCAATGCTGTAATTGACAGCAACATTAATGCCATCTCTCTGTCAGATCATGCACCTGTTGTACTCTGTATAAAAATACATCCAGACAGACTCAGGCGAGGTAGATGGAGAATGAATACCTCCATGCTGCAAGATGAGGTATTTCATAATGAACTGGCAAAAGATCTATCATCATTCTTTGAGATCAATATAGGTAGCACAGACAGTATGGCAATGGTTTGGGAGGCCTCAAAAGCATATATTAGAGGTAAAATTATAGCACAAACGTCTAAAAAGAAAAAAGAGCATATTAACACCATTAAAAAATTGGAAGCAGATTTAATCATAATGGAAAGAAAACTGGCAGAACATTACTCTGATAGTCTGTTTAATAATATTTGTAGAAGTAAACTTAAATTACATGAAATATTTAACAAAAAAGCGGAATATGCCCTATTTAGGTTAAAAACAACATTTTATGAAGCAGGAGAGAAAACGGGAAGACTCCTGGCGAGACAGCTCAAAGAGCAAAGTTGTGCTCATGTAATTCCTGCAATTAGAAGAGGGGGCTCACTAGTAACATCTTCCAAAGAAATTAATGACATCTTTAAAACATTTTATGAGGAGTTGTATAGGTCAGAAGGCATGCCTAACAAACTATCACTGCAGAACTTTTTCCTTAACATAGCTCTTCCATGCTTATCACCTGCACAGGTGGGATGTCTTGATAAACCTGTGTCTCAGGAGGAGGTGAAGAAGGCTATTAGATCTATGAAAACAGGGAAGTCACCTGGAACCGACGGGTTTCCTGTTGAATATTATAAAGAATACATAGATATACTTACCCCTGTCTTGACTAAAGTGTATGAAGAGGCCTTTCAGAAAGGCTCTCTTCCACCATCTCTGAATGAAGCGCTCATTTCAGTGATCCCTAAGAAAGGCAGAGATCATACTGATCCTGCCAATTTCAGACCAATTAGCCTAATTAATGTGGACAGCAAAATACTGGCCAAAGTACTAGCTATGAGGCTGGAAACAGTATTACCAGACATTATACATCCAGACCAGGTTGGTTTCTTACAAGGCAGGTCGTCTACAGATAATTTAAGAAGGCTCATGCACTTAATGTGGTCCAATTCCTCTAACACTGCGCCAGTGGTGGCCATTTCATTGGACGCTGAGAAGGCCTTTGACAGGGCCGAGTGGGGTTTTCTTCACTCGGCCCTGTCAGAATTCGGGTTTGGAAATGGTTTCATGAAATGGATTAAAATACTGTATAGTAATCCTAAGGCAGCAGTTATGACTAATGGGGTGATCTCACCATTCTTTAATCTCTCCAGAGGAACACGACAGGGGTGTCCCCTATCACCACTTCTATTTACAATTGTCCTTGAACCTTTGGCGATAGCCATAAGAGCAAACTCCTTCATCAAAGGAGTGGATGGAGGTGGTAGTGAGCATAAACTAATGCTTTATGCTGATGACATTCTTTTTTTGACTAGTGACCCACAAAACTCCCTACCTGCTTTGATGAGCACTATTAGTCAATATTCTCAGCTCTCAGGCTATAAAATCAACTGGACTAAGTCTGAAGCAATGCCAGTGTCCAAATATTGTCATCCACAGGTAATCACTCAATATAACTTTAAATGGTTGTCAAAGGGCATGGTCCACCTGGGCATCAAGTTGAGCCCAGACTTTGACGAGATGATTGCCTTGAACTATGAACCACTGCTTCAAAAAATTAAGACAAACATAGGAAAGTGGGGGAAGTTAAATCTGACCTTGTATGGTAAAGTGAATGTTATTAAAATGGTGATTGCTCCACAGTTTAATTACATATCCATGATGCTCCCCCTCAGCATACCAGACCACATTTTTAAACAGTATGACAATCTCATCAAAGAATTCCTTTGGGCAGGGAGAAAACCTAGATTTAAACTGAGCAAATTATTTGCACCCAAGGATAAAGGTGGGCTAGGCTTACCCAATATTAGACTGTACAGCCTATCTTTTGAAATGGCAAAGACTGCTAAACATTGGAGTGGAATGGTGTCTGGCTTAAAATGGGCCACTATAGAAGAGACTCTTGCCACACCCTTTCATCCTATACAGACATTATCCCAACAGGTGACTAACTCTGAGGAGGATAGAAACCCAGTCTTTAAACACTCAAGGGAGGTTTGGGTGAAAATTCATAAGTTATACAAACTGTCTCATTACAAACAGCAATATGCCTCACTATGGCATAACCCAGAAATCAAAATTGGGAAACGAACAGTGTTTTGGAAAAAGTGGCTAGAGAACGGAATACACACAATTAATGACCTTTACAAAGAAGGCACTATTAAATCCTTTGCTGAGTTAGCCCAGGAGTACAATCTGCAAGAAAAGAGTGACTTCTGGAAGTATTTGCAGATCAGAAACTGCATATTAAAAATACCTCAACCAAATGACATTGACAACCCAATTGTTGACTATCTCCGATTGCCATGTAATCATAAGGCTTCAGTGTTTTACAATAGCTCGATTTGTTTGACCAGTACCTCATGTGAAAACTTAAGAATGATCTGGCAGAGAGATCTAGAATGTGACATAGACAAAGACACTTGGGAACATATTTTGGCTGATAATGGTAAATATATCAAAGAAATTAGATGTAAATTTATTCAATACAAAATCCTACACAGGTTTTACTGGACACCATGTAGACTTTTTAGAATGGGTTTAATGAATAATAATATCTGCTGGAAATGTAAAAAGGAAACTGGCACGCTTTTACATCTCATATGGGACTGTGCCATGGTTAAGCCATTCTGGTGTAACATATTGAAGTTCTTGGAGAAATGGACAACAATAAACCTCCCAATATGCCCACGTTTGTGTCTTCTAGGAGATAGAACCGTAATACCTCAACTGACAAAAGATACACACACTGTGCTGATAGTAGGGCTAACATCAGCTGCTAGAATTATACTAAGACATTGGAAGTCACCTGATAAGCCGACATTCCAAGAATGGAAAGTTTTGATGACTGAAACTGTGTCATATGAGGTCATGTTGACCAGAATAAGAGGCAAAAGGCCTGAAGTGTTGAGCAGTTGGGACTTCTTTCAAGAGTACCTTACCTCTGATTAGTGGCATAAGTGTAAGAGACTACCACATAGCTGAACATTCTCTTTGTAAATTATGCATATTAAGGTCATACTTTGTATGTTGTAAAACTTGCATGCAGATGTATACAATATATGGATATTGTCTTTATCCAGGAGCACTTTCTAATTTCTAACTTTAATGTCTGACCATGTGTTTTACTCTTTATTTTCTATATGATGTACAACATGAGTTATGTACCATCTTTGTTTAAAAAGTTAAAATAAAAACTTAAATTACAAAAAAAAATAACTTCAGTTAATATGTCAATAACTGTGGTTAAAAAGCTAACATCTGTTGGCAATGCTTATGGTGTTTGCTGGCAATAACTTATTTCCACCATGTAACAAGCTTAATCGTACCACGTCAAGCTCCGCTTTTCTCTGGGGGGGGGGGGGGGGGGGGGGGGGTGGTGAAAGTGGCAATACTCATAATTTACATATGGGGTATACACTTTATCAAAAATTTTCCACCACAGGGACATTAGGACACGTTAAGTAGGGCTGAACGATACAGCCATCGCGATGTATTGCACAGCTATTTTTAGCGCAATAACAGCTATCCCCGGTATGTGGCGTTAGGTTTTTTCCCGTATGTTTTTCAGTGGCTGCAGGTGAGCTGGAAACAGGGGAAGCGGAAACACTACCTTTAAATCTATCATTACTTTCAGCCTGTTTCCCTTTATCCTCCTTGATTAACAATAACACAAATAATTCACAGAATAATTGACACCAATCGTAAATAAATGTATTTGCCTCTGTGATACCGTCATCACTCGCTTCTCATCTCCTTTCATAGTCATAGATGAGCGCAGATTGTCTGTAGTTTGTGTGCTTTATCGATTTAAATTACTTTAAATGCTCAAAATAACAAGGATGGCAATTTGAATAATGAAGTGGCAAGTAATCCCAAAGCTTTCTCTTAAATGTTTCAAGTTATAACTTTTTTGTGTTAAAAAAAATTCAAATTACAAAACGGAGCTAAATTTAGTTAAATCGATTGAAATAACAGAATAAACTTTCAGGTTAGGTTGAGTGCAATGAACAGTAATGTTTAGAATACAGACCTCACAAAAGCTGTGATGTGTCATGAGCGTTTAAAGTAATTTACATCGATAAATGCCATCCTTGTTGATTAAACAATCTCACGTTGTAGCTTTCGCAAGCACACAAACTACAGACAATCTGCGCTGATTCGCCAGCATAATCATTTATTTACGATTGGTGTCAATTATTCTGTGAATTATTAGGAGTGCATCCTAAATGTAAGTACTGCAATGTTTATGTTTTTAGGACCAGTTACGGACAATGTTTCCCTGTTATGTGAAAGAATGTAGTATTAATATGTCTGTATAGTTCATGCTGAGCGTTAGCTGCCTAGTATATGTAAATCCTTCATTCCGACCGTAAAACTTATCACTCAGTTTAATAAAACTTAATGGGCTGTCGCACGTACAGTATGTTATACTGTGTTGAAATAAATTAACAAAATGTTCAGTCTCCTTGCTGGTTGTTCCGACACATTCAGAATCATTACTGCTTTTGCCGTTAGCATTGTCATTAACAGGCGGCTCGCTTCATGCCTGCGCTTGTAGCCTAAAATTTATATTTTAAAGGCTCATTATCACGGTTTTGTATTTCTCTGTAACGTAGCACAGTGTTAACAATGTTACTCAGTGGCGGAGCCGACAGCTCATTGCAGAGGGGGCGAGGACCTGTAGTGGGCCCTTATACAGCCAATAGAGATTATGCACATGACGTTAGAGTAGGCTGAGTCACTGCGGGTTACATCCACTGAGTGGCAGAAAGACTTACTGAGTGGCAGCGTTCAGCTTGAATGCCGCGAAAACACAAAAAAACGCATCTAAAATGGGAGAGAGCTGTTGTGTGATTGTGTACGGAGCCCCGGAAGGGACATGGAAGAAAAGAAAATCTATGGGTGAAAAAATAAGATGTACTTTTGCGAGATCTCGCAAAGGTTTTCATTTAGGTCAGTGTACTTCCGGGTCAGATTGGCGGCAATACGGCAAAATGGAAATCACGCTGGTTGAATTCATTAGCAACTAACTGCAGTACTCTGGACACCTTCAAAGAAGAGTCATGGAGGAGGATTTGGAAAAGTTCCTGCGTTCAAGAGAGGTCCCACAAGAGGACATCATGCAAATGCAAATAGAGAAGGTGGGCAGAAAATTCAGTCAATAACGCAATAAGTTACATTAACAACACAGAGCCCGGGAAAGTGACTATCTTAGTGAAAAATGGAGCTAGCGTTAATGTTACGCTAGCTGTAGCTAATGTTATACCAGTCCAACAACCATAAGTCGTTAGGGTTATAGATGTTATAAAATTTCACTTTGCTTTATGTCGAGCTGTGTATTTTTAATCTCAGTCAAAAGTGGCTATCATGGTAACTTTGGACGCCATGGCAAGAAACACGCACTGCAGAGGCTGGTCTAACTGAATACTTCTGTCACGAAATTGTATTTTTGTGACCAGCTTTACAAATATGTCTTGCTGCCAGTAATTTATCGGTGGCTCACATAGTAAAGAGAAAATAATTAACATAGTGTGACAAATTTTGAGCTACAAAGGGCTAAAAGAGGTAGGCTGTGATCTTGCCAGCTTTGAACAAGATAGAATATAGCAAAGCAACTCTTGCCAGTGATCGTACTTTGTGTGCGAGCAGTGAACAGAAACCTTAACACAATTCGGTCTCCATTTGCAGATTATTTTATTAATGACCTAATGTTGGCCAGGTCTAAACAAGACCAAAACTACTAAACTCAAAATAACTTTGCAGGCAATTGGATCAACCAACAGATCACTGACAGAGCACTGTCGTTTGCTGAAGCATTAGCATGAACACCTTTCTGCAGCAGAAGAAATAAATGTGCTGTCACTTGCAGGGCTGTTCATTTACTATTAAACTGGAAACTACACCGAATTAATTAAAAACAAAACAAAACTAGATTTCTTCAGAATAGAAATGGATATAATGGACTTTGTGTGAAGTAAGCTAGATTTCTATTTGACGTCTCTATGTACAATATCTATGTAGCTGTATTTTGTATGGTCACACCATTAGCCGAACAAATAAAACTAGTTATGTCCCGGGGGTGGTTACCACTGAAACACTGAAAACATTTTAAATAAAGAGAGTGCTGCCTTTGGATCTTTGTGTGTGTGTGTGTGTGTATTTATCATTCATGTTCAAAGTAAACATTTCAAGTATTTCTTCTAATATTTTATGTTTGCTTGCATGTATGACTGATGAACAGATGGCAAAATATATCACTTCATATGGTGACTGAGTAGCTGTCCTCTCCTTCTGTCAACAAACAAAGTGCAGCACAGATAAAGAGACTCTTGAAATAGGAACACTAAAAATGAGATCAAAGACAAAAGGAGCGCTGTGTGGTACATCAGGTGTGTTCCAAAAGCAAGGTGAAGGGATGGCAAGACAAAGAAATAATGCAGGAGAAAAGACTTCCAGGAAGATTGAAATTGGATGGCTTCATTTTAGCAGTAATGAATACCATCAAGTGAGGACCAAAAATGGCGGAGGAACAAGACATGCAACTGTGAAAAAAACAACAATATTGCTCAGATTTTGGCAATGGGAAAGGAGCTATTTTTCCCAGATGGACACTCAACAAAAGGGCGAGCTGAAGACTTTACCTTTCATGTGATTTTAAAAGAAACCAGATTCCTATAGATGACACTGTTGGCAGGCTTTATGAACAAACCAAACTGAAGCTGCTTAGATTTTACAATTGCACAAAAGAAGAAGCACTTTCAACAGATCAATCCCCATCTGAAGTGGATGAATGTAGTGAAGATTCCTTATCTGACGATTTATCTGTCCGCATCACTGAGGGAGCAGACTCACAGTTGACTAAACATGGATCTCACATTGATGGAGATGATTTGATTACAGATCTGCTGGAGCATGGATATTCATCTGACAGTGACATTAGCGAACAGGTTTGTGGGAGTAGAAAATATATTTGTAATAAATAAAGTAATGATAATGACAGGGACAGATGGAAAGAGATGGTGCTTTAAGATTAAACTTAAGGTAATAACTTCATTAAAAGATAGGTTCCATTGTGTGCCAGCAGTCACTCCAGTGTGCGTCAGCAACTTTCTGTATATCTACATATACTTGCACCTCTGCAGGATGCAATTTTTCCAGGACTTTGTTGTTGACATGTGTGGTCAGGTACATTTTTGTTGCATTTTTTTGCACCTTAATACATTTATTTTTAATGTTTTTTTTGGATAACTATATTTGTACAAGGCTTACTTGTTTGTATTCATTAACACATTGGCTGAGTGTGGTACACACCTTTTTTCTCACCAGTAAGAAACATTTTATTAATGAAAAATATCACTTACATACTGTATGTACACTAGGGTCCAAAAATATTGGGACACCTGGGTATTTTGTGGTCAAGTGTCGATGTGTCCGTGTAGTTATTAGTTTTATCAATCGAACCTAATTTATGGTGTGGCGAAAACAGTTACATGTTTTGGCAACTATTAACATTTTCAAAACATCTCTTTAGGTGGTTGGCACACGATTGCCTGATGACTACCCTTATTTCCAACATTTTAATATGTATGACATTAATTCTGCCAAACAAACTGACAATGCCATGACATTAACTTAATTTTAAAAGGTACCTACATACTTATTGAGTGCAGTCAAGTGAACAAAAAATGACCATCACTTCAATTAGGCCTGATTGAACATTGCCCTGGCCCCTAATTGAACACTCATACTGAAGCCTGTATAAACCTAACAAGGTTGGAACATGATCACAGAAGATGAAGCTGAAATTGACATTGACATAAATATGACTTTCCCAATATCTGATCGAATATGCAGCAAAAATATTGTGGGTTTTCAGAAAAAAAGTGAGTGTCCCAATAATTTTGGACCCCAGTGTATATGTTTGCTGCCAATGTATCATAGAGACTCTGAGGGAAGACGTAAGAAAATTAAAAAATATTGCACAAGTTGTCCTTTATTCTTAATAGGCTTTGGTGGAGCTTCTTTGAGCCATATGTATTTTTTGCGCACCATTTAATATTAAATGTGAAACGTGTTTCTCCCTGCCAAAATTACTGATGTCAACAACATTTAAAACATGTGTTTTTTATTTGTTGCCGAATCTGCATTTCCAGATGCAACCAAGATCCCAAAAATAAAGAGCAACATCTGAGACTGTGGCAGCAGAAGGTCCAGAAAAATCACATCGCTTGCATTCAACCCCAACAGACCTTAAAAAAACTCACATTGACCAGGGGCAGGACATCAACTCAAGTGATCATGCTGATGATAAAGTTTGGAATCATCTCCAGCCTTCTAATGATTTCCCTGACTACTGCTTTGAAAGTATTGATCTGACCAGTGCAGTTCCTAATGACTCCCCACAAACAGAGCCTGAGCACATCTGTGAAGATGTTCCAGAATTAGATGAGGCAGATACAGTTGAATGGGATGCAGAAGATGACCAGAGCAGATGGTGATGAGACAGTTGTGATAACATTGAATAATGTCAACAATGAGGATGTCATACAGGTAATGTGATAAGATCAGGAATGTTTTTGGGTAAGGAGGTAGAAATACAAATACAGGTATTAAAACCAGTAAAAACAGACAAAATAGAGAAATTTATTGCTCCTTAAATTCAATTCAAGTACACACTGTAGTTTTGGTTAGATTTTAATAGTCAGAAAATTTGATTCTATGCATTCAAAAAGTGAAATGAGCATTCCTACATTACAAAAAAAAATTAACCATGTCCTATATTTTTATGGCATATGCACCGTTCTGTTCCCCCATTATTCTGTGGGCATACGATTGAAATAACCTACAATGCTGTAAAACACTTACTGTACTTACTGTAATCTTAGTTCACCCCTTGTTTATTTAGAGCTTCATTTTGCCGCAGCAATAATTGATTAACATTTAATTGCTTATGCTGCTTTAGAACCTTTTAAATTGCAACAAATCAAACAAGAGCTGATGAAAACCTGTGGAATTCCACTCAGATATCATTTTACTCTCATAAGCCAGACACATTGGCTTTCACAACTTCAAAATTCTCCCTTTTTAGATCTAATTTCTATATAAAAATATTTTTCCTGAACTTCCATTTCTAGTGTATAGTGGTATAGCAAAGTCATGCACAACTTGTATTAAAAACAAATAGCAATAGTGCAGTTTAGCAGGCTGCAGTAGTAGTGGAAGTCAAGAGTCCTTTTGACTTGATTCCTTGGATTGTGCAGCAGTTTTTATCAACACTGATTTGTGACTTTATTATACTTTTCTGTCTCTGAAATTTAAGAGGTTTGTCTTTTTCTCAAAATCTAAGTGGAATTTTTACAGACTATTTCATGAGTGTTCCTGGTTTTAAATAGAAGATAGGCTGATGTAGAAGACTTGTTTGGAAAGACTTTTATAAATTACAGTCTGCAATCACATCTTAGACTTGTAGGGTCAAAGTGTCTGCTGTCAATTAATACCGTATGCTTAATTCATCCTTCAGAGTGCCGAGCTGAATGGAGTACCTATGCAGGATTTAAAACTCCCATCGTCTTCAGCTAATGGCCTGCCTACACTACATGTACAGTCCATACATGAGGAAGCAGTGCAAACTGCACAGGTAAGATGCATCACTGCAAGAAACCCTGAACACATCCTTTAAACTACTGTATGATTTTACATAACTGCGGCCTGTAAAAACATTTGTATAATGTCCTGCAAGGCTCTGGAGGAGCTGTCAGGTCTGAAAAAGTAACTGTGATGATGTCATACTGAAGTTGTCAGGCTTACCTTGGCTTGGGATTGGAGACAACAAATTTTGAATAGAAAGTCTGTGTTATAAACTGGAGGTGTGGAGTTTGAAAGAGGGTCTTATGAAGAGATGCTTTTGAGTTGCATTATGGGAAACATATGATCCAATATTAATTGGACCTTGATTCATACTAAACATACTAAAAATTAGGATATTTTGGCCTCTGCTTCATTCATTGACCATTCTTTTTTGTCATGTCTATGTTTTGTTCTTCTAGCAGGACAGTGGACTGAATTTCTTACCACAAGATTTGCCTTTAAATTCAAGCAGCCAACTTTCCCCATCAACCTCAGCTGGCAGCTCTGGAAATCCAGAGAGCCCACGACGTGCATCAATTCGGAGGATAAAGGTTGTTGAAGATCTTTTGGCTGTATTTATGGACAGTAGCATAATTAATTTACTCTAAAGATGGACTTTGTAAATGAAAAAGCTATTGATGATGCTGGATTGTCAAGGGAGGTTTACACTGCATTCTGAGAGGAATTTCTCGAACAGTGTGAAGGGGAAACAGAGTGAGTTCCAAGGCTGGGATTACTAGACCATGGTGTCATGCCAGTGAGGCTATCAAAAGCTTTCATTTTAGCCTGCATCCATGGAATTGACTCAGTTGATGTAGACATCCTGATGACATTGTTTCTCAACTACCTCCCTCCTGTTGACAGATCAGCTGTTGAGAAGGCTCTCCAGGGCACAATGGAGGAAAGTGATGAAGAGGACTTGCTCAACCTTTTTACAAGGATGGGTTCCCATTTCCTACCTCCAAAGAACAACATGGAGCCTGTCATCGAAACAATGGCTCATAAAGCCATTCTCCAAGAGCCAAAATATATAGTTGATTGCTTCTCCACACCCATGGCACTTGTACAGCTGAAACTGTCAGAAAAGGAAAGTATGTTGTCTCTGTATGTGTCAAAGAAGGCCACAGGCAAAAGAGTGTTGCAACTCTTTGAAACATGTGGTGCTCTCTCAGAGAGAACAGACAACCTTTAACTCCTTTATCTCCAGCGTTATGTGAAAAATGCTGACCAAACCAAAGCTGAAAAAAATCCTACATTTCTGCACTGGTTCTTCTGTCATATGTGTTGACAAAATTATGGTATGCTTTAATGCTGAAACTGGGCTCAACAGAAGGCCTGTTGCTCATACCTGTGGAGCTACCCTTGAAGTACCATGTACTTACAGTTCTTATCCTGAATTTTGCACTGAATTTGACAACATCCTGTCCAGCAGCTACTTTGAAATGGATATCCTTTGAACTTGAGAGCAGTCCTTATCAGGCCTACTAGTAACAGGCGTCATTTTGGTATCAAGTATTATGTTTTATTTAATATTTTTGTCTGTTTTTGTTTTTTGTTTTGTCATTGAAACATCTGATGCACTGAACCATGCGATGAGCAGTCTGCAATTCTGTTTTCTGTTGGTGCATTAGTTTTCACAAGGATATTTTATTTTTTTATTATGCTTTGAAAATGACTGCAGCTTTCACTTCCATCAGTTTGACCCTAACCCAGCATTGAGGCTGAGGTTAATATTGTGTTTATGTTGCTAATAAGAAAGAGTTGTCCATCACTGGTAGAATTGTTAATTAATTGTTGATGTTAAGGTGTTAAGGAGTCATACCTTTTTGATCATTCAGGGAAAAACACTGTTTGAAAGTTAATGTTGAAGATACCTATGTGAGATCCTGTTTACAAAAAGCTGATGTGGCCTATGTGATATGTAGCCTGAAAAGACCAGTTTCTAACTATAAGCCCTAATATGCTCAATTGGCCTTCAGAATGTATATGTAATATTTCCAACATATCACTTTCATTTACTACTGTCTTAACTCAGCACCAAATTATAACTTTATGCTATCACAGATTATTTAAATAGAATGTGTGTGCATTTTGCCATGAAGTGACCTATACATAATGTGCAATTTTTAATATTTTTAAGTTCTCAATTGGTCTTAATTAATTAATTGACAAACCAAGCTGATTAGGCAAATTTTGAATTTAATCAGGGTTACAGGCCAGGATTTCACACTAGATAACAATACAGAATAATTATTAATAAAAATATTTCCTCACTGTTAAAAAGATCAAGCGCTTGTTATTTTCTACCCCTTTCTGACATTACAATGCTTGGCAACACAGGTTGTTCATGCACAGATATCTTCACTGTGCTTTTCTGTCAATTACATGCCACTTGATGTTTGTACTACTTGGTTCTAGAAGTAGTAAGGATTTTTGTTTCCCAGTTCTAAAACACATGCCATCACATGCTCACAAAAGTGAGGAGTGGTGTTGACAAAGTAGTATTTGAGTCATCTTACAGTTCATAAAACCTTAACAGAACTGGTTTCTACAGAAACTTTAACATTCAACAGCTTAAATAAGTTTACTTTGAGATTCTAGGTCTGTTTCAGATGAATTCAGTACCCAAGGCAGCATGTTTGTTCCAACAACAGTGTTTTGAATAGGGTTGCAACTAAAAATGCCCATCAGAAGTTCCCAGGGCCCAACAGATAACATCCATTTTTTAGTTTTGTCTGACCAACAGTTCAAAACCCAAAGATACTGTACTATTGTAAAAGGCTGAGAAAAACAGAAAACATACACATTCAGAAACTGGAACCATTGTTTGTCATTTTTCACATTTTTGTTTGAACAGTAACAATTTAATAGTTCAAAATTGTGACATTAATTTTCCATCAATTGACTAAGTAATAAATGGACTATTTGTTTTAGTACTAGCTCATTTTGCACAAGTTTTATTCCACTTTTGATAGGCTTTATCTCTAAAACACCAGCTGAGGATCATTGGTGTTGTATTTTGATCCATACACCAAGCCAAACAGACATGTTTCTTCAAAAAAAGTTTAATAATAATTTAAACTAATAGAACATAAACATAAACATGGTTACATTTTATAGGAGATCCCTGTGTTTCTATATTGACAAATACTGAGAATATTATTAAAAGAAAACTTTAAAATGGGAAATTACAGAGGAAAAATACTTGTGGAACCAACAGCTCCTCTCACTTTGCAGCTCAACTCACTGGCCCCTCCAGGACACAACTAAATACTCTACTTCTGATTTACAGAGATGCGCAGATGGCCTCTCTTAGGTGCATATACAAGTTCACAGCCTGATATGGATCTGTTGGTGGAGTCAGATGGGACTCAGCCATAAAGATATGGCATAGTTCATGAACATCTGGGGTCGCATGGTCTGGTCAGCCGAAAGACACATTCATTTTTGCACAGTTGAACATGTTCATCGTCAACAGGGGAAAGGAAGTCTCTTGTCCCGTAAGTGCAGGCAATGCATACATCACATTGGGCCAACCACTGGGGACGTTCAGATTTTTCGATGGCCTGATGGTGTGTGCGTTCCAAACCTGTGCAGTGTCATTCAACTCATCCTGTTAAAAAGAATATATAAATACATTCAGGAACAACTGTACATACATATCAACTTAAATAGAGCACTAAATTATGGCATTCATACATTAACACCCCCCACCCTCTGTTTCTCTCCCTCCCCTCCTGTCTCTCTCTGCCCATTTTCTCTCCTCCCTCTCTCCAGCACCTTTCACATTTTCTATCATGCAATTTCGATGTGCTGTTAAACAAAACAATGCGGCTGTGTTCAAAATCGTGTGTCAACGAGTGAACCATTCTGAACACAGTCCTTGGCATTTTGCAATTGATCGTTGGACTTAACTGCCTAATAACAAACTGATCATTTGAATCAGCTGTGTTGGAGCAGGGAGAGATCTAAAACATGCAGGACAAGTGGTACTCCAGGAGAGGTTTGAGAAATGCTGCTCTAGGGTCAAAACAGTCTAACAGTACAGCTGTGTACAGTTAGTTTCAACTAATTTGAACAGATGAAGCTAGTTCTGCTAGTTCTTTCATTAAGTTAGCTAGCGATAGCTAGATATGTAGCAGTATTATATAGCTAGCAGGTTAATGTCAGGTGCAACTAGCTAGTCATTTAGCTAGGTAGCTAGCACAGTTAGACACAAGGACGTTCATACACATGTTCAAATAAACTTGCGAACATAAAACTATACCCAGAAAGTTATTAATTTATTGTATGAGTGTCCGTTGCCGGTAATCATGTATGGTTATGGTCTCTCTTCTTCCCTCCTGCTCCTACCCCTCCTCTCTCACTCACATACATGCGCACACACATATGAAAACATTATAATTCATTAACTCACCTGGATGAGTCCCATGCAACAAAACTGAAGGAGGCTTTTGTCCAGAAACCCACCATCAAAGAGCCCATTGTCTCTGAGGTCTGCAAACAAGGATAACCAGAACTCCATGCACTGGCTGCGAAGAAAACCCCACCAATATTCAATTCTTTGATTGGCGGTGCTGGCTCCTTCCAAGTAACTATCAATGGGGCCCTCTGGGTAAGTGGGGACGAGGAAACGCTGAAAGCCTCTAACAGCCATTTTCAGTTCCAAGATCACCTCTCACAACTCGCAGCCCCCTAAACGCTGTACTGCTTCAATGTAATACCCTCCGATCAACTTTGGGTCATTAGGCCTACTTGTTGTGTAGGCATTAAGCCAGATTATCTTCCTTGAACATCCATCAATACTTCCATTGACACAAATGCCATATGGCTTCAGTTTATCGTATGAGTCCAGGTGCCAGATGAAGTTCGACCCTTTTGAGAAGTAGCTCCTTCGTCTCAGACGTCTTGCTTGCCTTAATGACACTCCTCTGGGATCCAGCTCCTTCAACACCAAGCGCACATCCTCTTTCCTCACACGTAGACCATGTTCTCTGCATTTAGCGCACATCCACCGGTATCCGTTAAGCTGTCCAGAGTACTGCAGTTGGTTGCTAATGCACTGATGTAATTTCTTTATATTTGAGGCCAATCTCAAAATACAATTCAATGGCCCTCTCCCACGGGTGTGTGTGTGCTCGCTCCATTGTTGTGGTTTCCAAAGGTTTTGCGAGATCTCACAAAAGTACATCTTTTTTTTTCACCCATTGATTTTTTTCCTCCATGTCCCTTCCGGGGCTCCGTACGATTGACTGTATAAATAGATTCAACAATAAATCGGAGCTATCTTTTTACAGACTGTCGAAAGCTAAAGAAAAGAGAAGCAAATGGATCGCTTCAATTCGCAGAAACAACTGGAATCCAGGAACCGAAACGTGTAGCTTACAGCTTTCCAAATACAAGTTGTAATAAAATAAAAAAATATTTGTACAAACCTGTCCACATACAACCAGAATATCCATTAGTGTCCTCGTCACTTTAATTTCGCTAACAAATTCCGCCTTGAAGTACGACCAAGCTTTTGCGGACATTCTAAAACGCTTAACGTGGCTTAATGTTCCAAAACAGCGATCAATGATCACCAAATTTCTTTCAGACATCTCTTGTCATAAACACTTTCACCTGAAAAAAAAATCAAAACCGTTTTTCCAAATATAAGTTGTAATAAAATAAAAATATTTGTGCAAACCTGTCCACATACAACCGGAATATCCATTGGTGTCCTCGTCACTTTCGCCAACAAATCCCGTCTTAAAGTACGACCAAGCATCAAGGCGTTTGCAGACATTCTAAAACGCTTAACGTGAAATGGCTTAACTTGGCTTAATGTTCCAAAACAGCAATCAATGATCACCAAAAAAGCAAAACTAAAATCCAAGGAATATGGTAGTTAGGCCGACGTTGTGTTAAGTGCTGTCCTCTCAGTTTTGCTTTTTTGTTAGTTGATCGCTGTTTGGAAAATTAAGCTACGAAGCGTTTTCCTTATAATGGGCGTCAATGGCGAGTTTAGCTTTTTTGATACGAGATACTGTTTATGACATGTGAGATGTCAGACAAATTTGGTGATCATTGATCGCTGTTTTGGGACGTTAAGCTTTTTCCCTATAATGGGCGTCAATGGAGAGGAAAGCGCGTCAGATAACGACCATACTCCTAGGATTTCGGTTTTGATTTTTTTGACAGAATGAAGTGTTTCTGATAAGAGATGTCCGAGAGAAATTTGGTGATCACTGACTGCAGTTTTGGAACATTATGCCACGTTAAGCGTTTTCGAATGTCCCGGCTTTTGTATGCCTTCAGGCTTTGCTGTGTGTAGGCCTATTTCCCCGGCGTCGATATAAATATATAAATGTCAGGAATGCATAACTTCTATTACAGGCTGTATGGAGATGCAAGACAGATCCAAGGGGAAATTTACGGAGACAGAAGGGCGGAACGGAGAGAAATGCGGATTACGGTGAGGTGTGCTATTTCTCATGGACCATTTTCAAATACCGCTGCTCCGTCAGCAGTGACGGCGATGGCAAATAAGACAGCCGGCGATCGCCTAGTTCCTACTTTGGGACTCGAACAGAGGGCGTAATTTTTCTGTTTGTACACTTACACAAGGCTACTGGACAGCGAATAAAGTTTTCTGTAACTATTGTGTCTGCTCATTCAAAATAGCTAAATATCGCGGCTTCATCAGCAGTGTCGGCGATAGGAATAAAACAAGACAGCTGTCGATCGCCTAGTTCCTACTTTGGGACTCGAACAGAGGGCGTAATTTTTCCTGTTTGTACACTTACACAAGAATACTGGAAAGCGAATAAAGTTTTCTGTAACTTTATTTTGTCTCTGCTCATTCAAAATAAATATCGCGGCGAGAAACTTAGCTAGAGGTCGGTCGAAACCATTACGCCCTCAGTCTGACTTTTTATTTTTTTGCGGCAATCAAGACACACAAACAAACTTTATTCAAAATATTAAACTAAACAACAAAAATGCATGTTCAGTCAGGCAAGGTGGGCCCCTTTGTTATTGGGTGGAACCGTGGGCCCGGGGCAGCCGCACCCTCGGCCCCGGTCTATCTTATCTTGTTTTTACATGTTTAACGGCTGAGGCTGACGGCCAAAGTTAAGATAGATGCTGAAGCTACAGCTACTTACTACGTACATAGAGAAGGGTCCAAAATTAGTCCTATCACCCAGGAAATGCGTATGCATTTTATGTTTGTTCAGTGGTTTTTGCGCTTATCTGGTGACTGTCGAGGTATGGTTAGCTAGCCGGCTAACAGTCTTGAGGACTCATAAGCCCCTTTCACACATGCACTGGACGCCGGAACGTATCCGGCCCTTAGCCGGAGGAGCTGTATGTGAGAACGCAAATGACCGAAACAGTCGGACCGGACATGTGACGGACTTCGTTCTGCCAGCTCCCTAGTACAAAGTCCGCCTCATGTCGGAGTGAGCCCATGTGTGAATAGAGCAGGCAAGGTTCCGGAGAATCGAGCGAGTGGGCGTGTTGATGACATTTCGATTGTGTGACTGGCGCGAAACCGGAAGAATACAAACATCTCCCTCGTACTCTCTTCCGCGTGCCTGTACATTGCTTTCCACTGTTTCGTTGACATTGCGGATATGTCCAAAAACATGCTATTTTGAGTCCAATGATCATTAAAGGGATAGTTAGCTATACCCATACTGCCAAAACGTATCTCTTACGATTATTAATAACGTTGG